>NC_052327.1:17110691-17723106 GCF_016432855.1 Salvelinus namaycush | reverse complement strand
TCTCTCTCTCTCTCTCTCTCTCTCTCTCTCTCTGTTGACAATGAGTTCAGCAAGGCCTGCTACTACAATTAAAATGTCTGTCTGGCACTGACAGGAAGTTTCCAAATTGTCATCAGCGGCACTGTTATCGAGTGATTGAGTCTCTCATAACTCACTGGGTTGTCTTATTGGGACATTTGTGCATAACTCCAACTGTCTTATCTGTTGCTACGTCCCAAATGGCACCCTATTCCCTATATAGTGCTCTACCCTGGTCAAAGGTAGTACACAATATAGGGACTAGGGTGCCATTTGGGAGGCTCAATGCAACCTGTGAGTATGGCTCTATTGGAGCATTCATGTCAAATCTTCCCATTTGATCTCCATTTCAAATTGAATCCCACCCTGATAGGAATATCAGATTGAAAGGGCTTCATTGTTGTTTATTCATACATCATCACAGGGACAGTTTTCAGAAAGTTGGGGAATCTATTGATAACAATTCAGACAAATCCTTTTCACTGCATCAGCAGAAGTGTGATAGTCATTTGCTGTGAGACATATTGTTTTATTTGACATAATTACATAATAATTGAATATATAAAGGAAAAGACAAAGGTTAAGAAAAAGGCTAATAGGATTTTAGGGTATTTTAGATGGTGTGCTTTACTGTTCTAAACTACTGTAACACAGTTAGTAACACTATATTACCATTTAGAGCCCACTGCTGTGGGAGTCTGTCAGATAGTGTGCCCATTAAATGGTACATCAAATCAGAAGGCAAGTGATAAATTATTCTGAAGTACTCAGATATTTACCACGGTTCATTTTTTATGTCTGATTTCAGTCTAAGGGCCTCGAATGATGTGTGATCCCCTACAGCAGCACTGGTTCTTTAATCTTTTTGATTTGAGATAGACAAGTCATTGACCTGCATACCCCAGTGCCGTCCCTGGCCAGGATGTCTTGAAGAAAAGAGTACAGAGATGACGGATTAACAGGCAGCCTTATGGCCTATGATTATTTAGTCTCAGCACTGAGAAGAATATACAAGAAAAAGCTGTAGGGTGATTTATTTTCACACAGAGTAGACAACATTTCTCTTTTACCATCCTCCTTAGGTTCGGTCAACAATGATGCTATCACTTTTTGAATAATAAACTTCAAAGATTATAATAACATGACTTCAAAGAAAGTTCATCAGTGGGCTTTCCACATAAAAGTCTGACTTAGGTAATGGACTTGCCTGATGCACAACTGTTGGATGTTCTTAAGTCTGACTTTAAGCCCCTTTCTTCCCATGTTCTACTTGCCTCAATAAACATACCATATCTGATATCACTGACTTTACCCGACAATGAATAATGCCATTATATAATTTTAGTCCGCTTATATACAATAGGCAGCTTAATTCAATACATTCCTTCTGGTCATTAGAGTCATATTACATAATATTAATTTCCTTCCTTAAATCATGTTTATTCATGCTTTCCAGACATGAAGGAGACATCAGCTTTCTAATGCTTACCCGCTGAAGCAGAAAGCAATTTAGAGCCACTGTGCTCTAGTGGAGTAATAGGTTCACATATAGATTATTCTCATAGTTGGGCTCTGGAGTGTGTGTTCAGACTATAGCTGAATCTCCTCTATCTCTCATTAGGTGCTGTGAGGTAGATGAGGGAGAGTAAAGAGCCACCAGTTCTCAGGGAATACATGTACAGTATTTGTAACCCTGACCCATGACACATACATATAGGGAGATGTACACATGTCAGTCACATCTTTAAGTATACTGCATTCAACACATGCATTTGTCTGGCAAGGAGACTGCTCTCTTTGTGATGTAGCACTGGTTAAAACATGACAACAGACAATGAAAAAGGAATCTTCAACCTCTTTTCAACCTTTGGATAAAAGCGTCTGCTAAATGGCGTACTTGATATTGAGCAACTCAGGGTATAGAATGTCAAAAGGAACAGAGGTGGCTTTGTACACTGGCCATCAGGGCCGGTTCCAGGCATAAGCGACATAAGCAGTTGCATAGGGCCCCCGACTGCTAGAGGGCCCCCCGACCAAAAAAAATAAAAAACGTACCCCCAAAAACATTTACTCAGTAAAATGTGGTTGTGCATATACATGAAGTATGTGGACACCCCTTCAAATTAGTGGATTCGGCTATTTCAGCCACACCCGTTGCTGACAGGTATATAAATCAAGCACACAGCCATGCAATTTCCATAGGCCTTACTGGAGAGCTCAGTGACTTTCAAACGTGGCATCGTTATAGAATGCCACCTTTCCAACAAGTCAGTTTATAAAATTTCAGCATTGCTAGAGCTGCCCTAGTCAACTGTAAGTGCTGTTATTGTGAAGTGGAAATGTCCAGGAGAAACAACGGCTCAACCACAAAGTGATAGGCCACACAATCTCACAGAACGGGACCGCCGAGTGCTGAAGAGTCTAACCGCGTAAATATTGCCTGTCCTCGGTTGCAACACTCACTACCGCATTCCAAACTGCGTCTGGGAACAACGTTAGGACAAGAACTGTTTGTCGGGAGCCTCATGAAATGGGTTTCCATGGCCGAGCAGCCGCACATAAGCCTTAAATCCCCATGCACAATGCCAAGCGTTGGCTAGAGTGGTGTAAAGCTCGCCGCAGTGGAAACACTTTCTCTGGAGTGATGAATCAAGCCTCACCATCTGGAAGGACAGATGATTCTGGGTTTGGCGAATGCCAGGAGAATGCTACCTGTTCCAATGCATACTGCTAACTGCAAAGTTTGTTAGAGGAGGAATAATGGTCTGGTGCTGTTTTTCCATGGTTCGGGCTGGGCCACTTAGTTCCAGTGAAAGGAAATCTTAACACTATAGCATACAATGCCATTGTAGACGATTCTGTGCTTTTAACTTTGTGGCAACAGTGCAGGGAAAGCCCTGTCCTGTTTCAGCATGACAATTCCCCCATGCACAAAGCGAGGTCCATACAGAAATTGTTTGTCGAGATCGGTGTGGAAGAACTTGACTCACCTGAACAGAGCCCTGACCCTCAACCCCATCGAACACCTTTGGGATGAATTGGAACGCTGACAGCGAGCCAGGCCTAATCGCCCAACATCCGTGCCCGACCTCACTAATGCTCTTGTGGCTGAACATAAGCAAGTCCCCGCAGCAATGTTCCAACATCTAGTGTTATAGCAGCAAAGGGGGAACTAAGTCAATATTAATGCCCATGATTTTGGAATGAGATGTTCGACAAGCAGGTGTCCACATACTTTTTGTAACGTAGTGTAGTTTAGCCAGCTATCTAAACTAGTAATAATTATGGCCAAATGCCGTGCCCAGGGGCCCTGACCTCCAGAGGGCACCCATTTATTTTGTTAGTCATTCACACTCAGATATCTTATTAACATGGCATAGGTCATTACAAAATGTGTAGAATTGCAGGAAATTTGCTTTAAATCTGTAAACAATTCTATCCACCCCATGGCAAAATGGGTAAAATTGAAGGAAATAAACTGTAAAACTGCAAATGTTTATCTGTGCCCCATGGCATACTGAGTATAATTGCATAACATTCGTTATAAAAAGTTCTCACTGTCCCATAGCAAAATATGTAGAATTGCAGAAAACTTGCTTCAAACCTTACATTACACACCTTACATATGTGTGCCGTTCAGAGGGTGAATGGGTAAGACAAAGATTTAAGATTGAATTGTCTTTGAACGAGGTATGGTAGTAGGTGCCAACAGTTTCCTGTGTGTATCAAGAATGGTCCACCAGCCAAAGCACATCCAGACAACTTGACACAACTGTGGGAAGCATTGGAATCAACATGGGCTAGTATCCCTATGGGACGCTTTTGACACCTTGTAGAGTCAATGCCTCGACAAGGGTGTTCTGAGGGCAAAAGGGTGCAATGGAATATTAGGAAGGTGTTCCTAATGTTTTGTACACTCAGTGTACAGCCAAACCAACAAGGAACTGGCAGAGCGGTAGTCTCTCTAAATTTGATATAAAACCATCTGTGTTCATCATAGAACGATGGGACTAGTTTTCTGTGGATGCGGACAGATTTCCAGCGTTGTGCTTTGTTTGAAGCAAGGAGTGACGGACCCTCTGATGAGCAAATTCATTTTTAGGTGGGACTTTCCAGCCTCCAATGGCTGTGGATATTTAAGTGATAATGCCGGAGAAGCTGGTGTTTGGAGGATATATTGGCACGGGTGTTTATAGGCCTGAGACAAAGTGCCAATACAGGTACAGGGAGTGAAGGTTTAATAACTGAAAGACATTAAACAGAACAGGAACAGCGTCTGGACAGGAACACACAAACACCAAGTAATGCGTACACAGGGAACACCACGAGAAACAGATAGATATACAGGGGCAATCAACCACGTGAAGGACTCCATGTGATTCCAATGAGCGCTGCTGCGTGTAGTGATGGTGACAGGTGCATATACAGACGGGTAGCCTGGCGCGGAGGGGGAGTGGGAGCAGGCGTGACAATATCCTCCAAACACCGGCTTCGAGGATACATCAATAACAATGAGCTAATCAAGTACGATTTCACCCGGCATAAAAAATGTGCTCTCTTGTTAGGACACTATTGTTCAGAGGAGCTAGCCAACAACACAGCTAACACAATAACTTCAAACTGGAGCTGGAAAGACTGCAAAATAGCTGTCCTTCATTTCGTTTTACCTTTTTCAATTGACATTTGTTATGAATGTTATGAATAATGACTAAATGATGTATACATTTAACGTAGAACTATAACTAACAGAATTCGACCCTGTCATTGTATGAAATTTATTAGAATCATAAATCTATAAATCTGATGTGTGTAGTTTTAGTCAGAATTAGAACAAGGACTTTTTGTTCCTTTTTGTATGTAAGCAGGGTGCAAGTGTGAAACAAATGATAAGAGGAGCTATCGACAGACAAGCTGTACTACTGTGTTCCTTACAGGACATTCTGTCCCCACCCAGGGAGGGGAGAGACCTTGGGCTTGTAGTAGATTGTATAACAGGTGGCAGACAATGTATGAGTAGGAGAAGACTTGTGAACTATATTGTCATTGTCTCGGAGAGGAGGGACATTTATGATGAAATGTGAGGTATATAGACCAACGTACAGGAAATGATAGGCAGAGCTCTCGTAAATAAACATTCTGACCATTCTGGCCTCTGTTTCATTTCAACAAGAACCTTACAAATTCTTGGTAACAGACCAAGTAGTTTAATTGAAGTTCAGTTTATGAACATTGAGAACATAATTATCTTATTATCTTATTAACAATGTTGCAAATGTCGGAGACTAATGTTTATTCAAAATCTCCACTGTTAAAAACTAAATGTTATTCTAAAAAAAATGTGATATCATGTCTAGATGCTTTTTATAGTGGAGATCAAGTTTATAACTTCCCTGCCTGGGCTGATGAGACAGTCAGATGGAACAGAGTACATAAGCATTTTAATGTCATAGATTTAGCTGGTGGTAACTTGTGGAATAGACACCGGCTGGAATGCGCTTTTAACCAATCAGCATTCCCGGATTATACCCACCCCTTGTATAAATGGGTTATGAATGTGTTATGAAGTCCTAATGTAGGTAGCCTTCAAGTAAAGCATTATGTGTGTCAAACTACTAACAGGCAGGGTTGCCACACAACTTACTGGCCCACAAATTATGATTAAGGTAATCTCGTTCACCAGATACTTAATTAGCCGGGGAGGAGGTCCTGATTAAGGTGTAGCAGCAGTATAAACACCACACTACAAAAGGTGAGCTTGGTAGACCGATGAGCTGAGTCATCATGCCCCGAAAACACCTTATTGTACATGAGCATGCCTGCAGGAGAGGGAGAGAGAGAGACGGAACACTGGCTAGCAGACCTAATCCCCTTATTAAAGCTGAGTCTGTACCTGCATCCCAAATGACACTCTATACAGTGCACTACTTTTGACTAGACCCCTATGGGCCCTGGTCAAAAGTAATGCATTGTATAGTGAATAGGGTGCCATTTGAAATGCAGTCTGGATCTCCTCAACACAATTATACGGATGAGTTTCCCCAGTTTCACTGTGCCTGAGGTTACAGTAAAGCCACTCACATGGAGTGGGCTTACGACTGCTCCTCTTCGCCTCAGCCTCTGAGGGGCTTCCCTGCTAGGATGAATGGGCCATGATAAAGTCCTCTTTTTCAATATGTCTAAGTCCTCTTCTGAAAGTAAGTATTACTTTTTTTGTCTCCCCAAGTTAGGCAAACATAGAGTAGTCACATAAACATGTGGTGCATAAATATCATGTCACATCATATTAAACTCGCGTGCCAGGCTTCACGGTTCCGGATGCAGAATACATGCAAGAATATGTCAGCTGGCCGTAAGACTCACATGCTCCGGTAACTTCAAATATATACAACCTGAAGTATATACACTGAGTGCACAACACATCAGGAACACCTTCCTAATATTTAGTTGCACCCTTTATTTCCCCTCAGATCAGCCTCAATTCGTCGGGGCATGGACTCTACAAAGTGTCAAAAGCATTCCACTGGGATGCTGGTCTATGTTGACTCCAATGCTTCCCACAGTTGTGTCAAGTTGGCTGGATGTCCTTTGGTTGGTGGACCATTCTTGATACACACGGGACACTGTTGAGCGTCAAAAACCCAGCAGCGTTGCAGTTCTTGACAAACTCAAATCGGTGTGCCTGGCACCTACTACCAAACCCCGTTCAAAGGCACTTCAATACTTTGTCTTGCCCATTTACCCTCTGAATGGCACACATACACAATCCGTCTCAATAGTCTCAAGGCTTAAAAATACTTCACTAACCTGTCACCTCCTCCTCATCTACACTGTGACATCAATAAGGGATCATAGCTTTCACCTGGATTCACCTGGTCCATCTATGTCATGGGAAGAGCACTCATGTTTTGTACACTCAGTGTATATTACACTGCTTTAATACTGCTAATTAATTTGTCAGACAGCAATGTTGTATTTCACACTAGAAACTCTGAATTCAATATACTGTATATGATTCATCAAGCCCTTCTCTGCCAAGGCAGTTAGAGGAAGATGTAAGTACGCATTTCACCTGTTCTACTCAGCGCATGTGATAAATACATTAATTCGATTAGATTTTCTGATAGAAGAAATTTGTCGCCATCTTGAGGTCTTTTCTACCTCTTTCAGGGCCGTGCCAATTAAAAAAATATGTGAATGTCAAGCAACTTCAGACCGTCTAACACCAATATAGCTTTTGTTGAGCAAGCAAATATCGCCATCAAGTTGACATACATCAATTCACTTTTATTCATTTACATTATTTCTACTATAATATAAAGCTCCATAACGAATATCTTAATACTGCACTATGGATACCATTATATACCCTTATAGAAGTCATAAAATGACTAAGCCTAGTTCATACCCTTCGTGTGCAACACAAGAACACTTCACAAAATGCTGATCCTGCGTTCTTGTGTAGAGTGTTTTTTGTGTAGCTGCTTGTAGTTATTTATTGTGTATG
Organism: Salvelinus namaycush; assembly: GCF_016432855.1. NCBI lineage: Eukaryota > Metazoa > Chordata > Actinopteri > Salmoniformes > Salmonidae > Salvelinus > Salvelinus namaycush. The sequence continues at coordinate 17,715,584 of NC_052327.1, read as the reverse complement.
TATGTAGGGTATAAACTACGCTTTAGTCCCATGTCATCAAATGAATACCTAAATTAAAATTAAAAATTATAAAAGATACAATATTAATCAAAATCTGCAATACAAATGGTTTATTAAAACAACCATTAAAAAGTATGTAAGTGATTGAAAAATAAAATACATATTTCCTCAAAGCCCAAAAAGTTTAGCACCACTTTCCTAATCGTAAGAGTAGAAGCTGCTGTCGGCCTACCCTCCTTGTCATTTTTTAATTTAGGCTAAATATCTACATCAAATTTAGAGGCTGCAATGGACGTGGATCAATGATTACAATAGGGAGAGGGCATCAGATGTACACCTCATCTAGTCAATTGGTTGGGCTTCTTATCTTATCTTCCTAATCACAGGAGAAGCTGTAGATGTCTGAATGACATTTAGAAGCTCACATTCCTAGTTACAGGAGTGGGAGCTAATAAGGGATCAAAAGACCCAGATGGAATTTTGGTGTTAAGTAGCCTATAGTGGATCTTCCTTAAGGAGTATAAACTAATGGTAAGCTAGTCCACTGACAGCCTGGTTCAAATATAGCAGCATTAGGGGACTCAAAATGAAAACAAAAATGGAACAACAAAAATAAAAAATGTTGTATTGAGGCCAGTTGTGGTGTCCTCCTCAGATGTAGCCTGGCAAAAGCAACTGACATGGGCTGCACGTCATCCAAGCTACCCATCAGAGGAGCCAGAGGACTTGCAGGTGACCAAGCGTTTCCAGGCCTTCTGGACTCCCCAGAAGAAGTCCCGGATGCCTTTCCTCATCTTGGATAATTTAACTGGCAAGAAGATGAAAATATGTAAGAATTTCAGATGGACAATTGTCTGATAAAACAATAATTTATTACTTCTTTATATATAATTGTCCCATAACAACATTTCCCCCCAGGAATACTCACTCATAGGTGGAGAATCCACAGCAATGTACATCTCTGGCAGGTCTGTAGTGTCTTTAAGGACAATGCTCATCTTGGACTGTGATCAGAATTCAAGGATGCACAATTAAACTTCAATTTCACTTCCTTTACATATTCCTATAATTATACAACTGTACTTACTGGTGCCGATATCAAAAAGCACAACCAATGACCATTCAAGAGTAATCTGAGCTTGTTTTACCTTTCTGCCGGTGGCATAATACACCCCCTCAGATTCTGCATCCTCCACATCATCACTGCATGAGTCTTCAAGGTCTGAGGTCTCGCTGGGCACTGAGGGTTTCAAGATGGCCAGTAGCTTGTGGGAAACAATGACAGAGACAATGGAAAGCATCTCCTGATCCTCAAATAAATCGTCAATTTTCAAGGAGCGTTTCAAACGCTTGACCTTCCCAAGGTCAGTGTAGATGGCATCTGCCAGCTTCGATGTCATCTTAGAATTGAAACTTTTTTGCTGAATTCCCATTTCCTCAATCAGATATTTGGCCACCTCATCATCGAACAATCGAATCAGCTCAGTCCCCAGATCACTGATCTGGATGCGCTGATGTTTGTTGGTCCTTTTTGGCATACGGCATATCTTCTTGACAAGCTTCATCAGGACTTCTTCTAATATAAGCTCCCTAGTGAAGCTGCTGGAACCGGATGTCACTTGTTCCACAGTGGACCACTCCGGCTGTTCAATCTCAGTCTTGATGCTGCTCTGCTCAGCTTTCTTATTCAAAGATTGACGGGTTGTCATTTCATTAAACAAGGCTGTCAATTCTTTCAAGTTGAGTGTAGATTCCAGATTTTTGGTGCCTTAAAGTTTGGATGGTGCATCCATAATTGCGTTCGTGACAAGACAGACAATGTCCTTGTGCAGCTTGGGTGCCTTGTGGCACAGTATCTTCTGTAGGGCTTCCTCTGTGCCATAGCGTTGCATCAACTTTCTATGCACAGACAGCACCAGCTGAAAGATGTCTGTTGCCTTCAGGCAGACATTTGCTTCCCTCCACCTGTTAGTGACCCTCACCCACATAGCACTGGACAGCTTGTTGGTCACATCCTCAACTAGGGTCCAGCTGGCCAGTTTATCCTGGGTCCGAGGAACAATCAGAGACCGCAGCCGGACAATGATATCCATCACCGCCTCTACGTGAACAATAATATACACCGGTTGGGATGCCTTCACCTCAGCCGAGCCACATCGGCTCTTAACCATGACCTTGTCCTGGTCTGTCCTTAGGCAGATGTCTGAGGAGAGCGGCCGGACAGAGACTTTGGGTACGATTGAACCCAGACGGTTAACTTCCCTGGTGACTGCACTCGCAATGGCTGTTGTCATCTCCCCGCTGCCGCGGCTCAAAGCTCGCCTCAGAGCATCAGGAGAGCCCATGTGCTCCTCCAGCTCTCTGCAGAGGGCACTTACAATCCTTGCACTTGAGGGGCGGGAGTACGGCGTCTTGAGATCCTTGGTCATTTCCAATGCTGAGGTAACGTCTGGGGAATCGGACATGTCCCGAAGGACAGAAACCACCATGTCCATTGCCACATCAGAGAGAGTGGTGGTTGGGGATGACACAGGTGATGCAAAGTCCTCTGAATCAAGCTCATACCCATGAAGCAGCTTGGTGATCAGGTCTACAACCACCTCTGGTGTGGAATGTAGACTGGGAGAGTCCTTGTCGGAGGTCTCAATCATACAGGATTCAATTTCACTCAAAGCCCCTCTGACCATGATGTTTGTCTCAGAGTCATCGGGTACATGGTTCTCTTTGAGAGGTTTGATACCTGCCTCACACAGCTCTTTCACATGGATGTTCTCAGAAGACATCACTGCTTCTTGAATAGTGGGTGGTTGATTGGCTATGGTTGTAGCCATGATTGTCCTTACCATCAGAGGACAAAGCTTCGCAACCAGTTCATACTGTAGCTTAAAGCTCTCAGAGCGGCTGTCGTTCATGGGTACCTCAGGGATGTCAAGGCCCTGAAATAGCATCTTCCGTACCAGTTTGCCCACTACACCCTCCAGTAGGCAATTAGTAGGGCTCGGAGTCTCATTCCCTCTGCCACTGGTGCTGGAAGGTAACTCTTGCTTCTTGTGAAGGCCATGAATGGCCTCACTTTGCGCAATACAACCCTCAACAGGCAACTCCTCTACTGCAATCGTGTGCACAACCACATTGACGTCGTTGGTGTGGGGTCCAATCAAAAGCTTCTTATAGGTTGGGTCTGTGACATATTGTAAAACACCCCCGCCTGTCTTTAAGTTCTGAGCTTTATCTCCAAATGTCCTATCCAGGAGACACAATACTGACTCAGATAGTGGGTCAGTTAACTCCTGGAGCTCTAGGCTGCTCTCAACTTCGAAGGGGCTGAGGCTGCAGCTGATCTGGGAGCTGTAATAAGAAGCCCGTAGCTCTCTCTTGGACTCCAATGTGTCATGCAGCTTTGGATATAAGGCATCTGCAATGGAGTCTGTGAGCCGCTCATCCAAATTAACAGAGAAAATATTATTCAGGCTTTTGTTGGAAGCCTCCTCTTTGGTTTTCCTCATGATGTCCCGCACAGCTTCCCTTGGGACAGAACCAGAAGTGCAAGCATGTCCATTGGATGGTGTCTGGGTGCCAGTAAGGGATTTCTTGATCAAGAAACTCTGGAGTTCGGTGGCCACTTCCTTACACATCTCCCTTCTGATCTTCAGAACAGCAGGTGTCAGTGTAGCTTTCTCGGAGGTCAAAGGTGTCAGAACTCTGGTCAAAGTTGAGGGGCATCTGAGATGATCACCCAGACCCTCTATGTCATCAGAGCAGGACACCTTGGCAACTTGAAATAAAACCGAACTAATAAGGTTCTGAGCCACAGCAGATGATTTTGCTGATGCTGCCTGGAGTGTCTCTAAACTAACCTGATTGGAGGCAGCCATCTTTGTTGTTGCCCTGGTAATGATGTTACTCACAGGCTTGATGGAGTAGCTCATAAACTGGGATCTTAGGCTTTCAAAGACTCCCTTCACTCTTTCTGCCTTCAGGTCTTTGTCAGTGGCAAATACACACGACTGAACAGCATGGAGAGATACAGGGAGAGGAAAGCCCAAGGGTGAAGCCACATCTGTGATATGGATGGAGGACTCTGAGGGTGTCCCATCAAGGCGCCTCTGCAGCAACTTTATCATCTCCAGGACTCTGGCATTGTCTTGTGGTGAGATGGAGCACTCTCCTGAGAGGTTCTCACTGTCTAGTGTGTTCTGGATTCCAAGCAGTGTTGTGCTGAGTATCCTCCTGTCATGGGGAAGCACTCCCCTCAGTGCAGAAGAGGACCGGCTCTGTGGTGCTGGTGTGCTGCATGGTGTTGATGCACCAGAGACGTCACTTCCACTGTCATCATCTTTTTTGGTCCTCATTATAATAAGGATTTCGTCAATGATCTCATCACTGTAGACTTCTAAGTCCTCTGTGATAACATGGGCCGTTGGGGTGGCGATACTCAGAGTACGACCCCCAAGAAGTTTCAAGGACGTCTCCGACCCACTGCCAAGAGGGCCAACAGACACACATTGCAGTGTTTCGCTGGATGATGAAGAACAACTGGAGGAGAGATCAAGCAGCTCCTCCTCCAAAGTCGGAGAGGAGGAAAGAATTCCCTCCATTTTCAGGACAGAGATAACATCCGCAAGTGTTGAATCTACAAGGTCCTCACCTAGTGGGCTACTCCTTAAGTGGCTGACAAACACCCTTGTAGGAGAATGGGAGACTGTGGTGGGAGATGGAGAGTCCTCCTCACCATTCACACTTGACCGCGCCTCCACAATTGCTAAAGACTTGGAGATGACGGAACATACAAGTCCGCCAGCCCGCTCAATAATGGAGGGGAGGGAAACATCCAAAGGGGCTGGAGGTGTCACACTCCCTCCTTGGCCATTTCTATCTTGGCTGAGGCAGATCGACGAGACCTCAGTAGCAAATTGATTCTCCCGCACAGAGCTGCTGCTAGAGTCATGTCCAGGAACAGTTGAAATAGAGCTCACAGCCAGGGAGCAAGGAATGTCACTCCTACTGTCTAAAAGCTTGATAGAGCACGAGGAGGGGCGGCTGCTGGAGGGGAGGTTGGTGTTGGTCTCATCGCTGGAGAGTAAGGAGGAGAAAGGGGCCACGGTCAGTTTGACAGGGATGACATGCCCACGACCTACCACAGCAGATAAGGTTCCAGAGTAGTCAGTGGCAGTAGGTGGTTTAGCAGATTGTGGTTTAGCAGGTGGTGGTATAGCAGATTGTGGTTTAGCAGATCGTAGTTTAGCAGGTGGTGGTTTAGCAGATGGTAGTTTAGCAGGTGGTGGTTTAGCAGATTGTGGTTTAGCGGATTGTGGTTTAGCAGATGGTAGTTTAGCAGGTGGTAGTTTAGCAGATGGTGGTTTAGCAGATTGTAGTTTAGCAGGTGGTGGTTTAGCAGATGGTGGTTTAGCAGATGGTGGTTTAGCAGATGGTGGTTTAGCAGATGGTGGTTTAGCAGGTGGTGGTTTAGCAGGTGACGGTTTAGCAGATGGTGGTTTAGCAGGTGGTGGTTTAGCAGATGGTGGTTTAGCAGATGGTGGTTTAGCAGGTGGTGGTATAGCAGATCGTAGTTTAGCAGGTGGTGGTTTAGCAGATTGTAGTTTAGCAGGTGGTGGTATAGCAGATCGTAGTTTAGCAGGTGGTGGTTTAGCAGATTGTAGTTTAGCAGGTGGTGGTTTAGCAGATTGTAGTTTAGCAGGTGGTGGTATAGCAGATCGTAGTTTAGCAGGTGGTGGTTTAGCAGATGGTAGTTTAGCAGGTGGTGGTTTAGCAGATTGTGGTTTAGCAGGTGATGGTTTAACAGGTGGCGGTTTGGCAGATTGGGGCCTGTTAGAACGTGGCCTAGTAGCCAGGAGGTTCTTAGTAGAGATCTGACTGGAGGAAGAGTGTGCTCGTTCCTCACTGGACAGAGAACTGCTGCTACAACAAGTCTGGACAGCAGTGACTGGTTCATCAATGGAGATTGGGGAGGACCTACTGTCAGGACTCTGAGTGAGACAGATCACATTGACTTTGGAGAGTAAGGAGGTACAGCTGACAGAGCCCTGGGTTGAATCTTCGTTGGTGTCTCTGCTGATGGGGAGCAAACTCTCTACAGCACTTTCTGAAGCTCTCAGCCTTATAAGGTCAACCAAGGCAGGGATCAGGATGCTATTTACCTCCTCCAATACTGAGCTTGTTATGTGCCCAATCATGAGCAGCAAGTCCCTAACAGTAATCTGTATATATGAACACAGAAAGGTACATCAACACAATTGATTAAGATTTACAGTATGTTGGAAATCAAAACACATGTTAATCCATATCCAAAATATTTTTTAAGTAAATATAACAAGTATACCTTTCATTTTTTGTTGTTGCAATTATTCTATATCAAATGTGTGGTCTCCATTGTTGCAACTTAATCATCTTCCTCATCTAGACTTTTTACATTTACCAAAGTGGCAAACGCATATTACATCATATCATCCAAATACAGTGGCAAGACAAAGTATATGAACCCTATTGGAATTATCTGAATTTCTGCATGAATTGGTCATAAAATTAGATTTAATCTTCATCTAAGTCACAACAACAGATTAACACATTCTGCTTAAACTAATAACACACAAATGATTGTATTTTTCTTGTCTATACTGAATACATCATTTAAACATTCAGTGTAAGTTGAAAAAGTATGTGAACCCCGAGGCTAATGACTTCTCCAAAAGCTAATTGGAGTCAGCTAACCTGGAGTACAATCATTGAGACAAGATTGGAGTTGTTGGTTAGAGCTGCCTGCCCTAAAAAAACACTCACAAAATTTGAGTTTGCTATTCACAAGAAGCATTGTCTGATGTGAACCATGCCTCAAACAAAAGAGATCTCAGAAGACCCAATATTAAGAATTGTTGACTTGCATAAAGCTGGAAAGGGTTACAAAAGTATCGCTAAAAGCCTTGATGTTCATCACTCCACGGTTATACAAACTGTATATAAATGGAGAAAGTTCAGCACTGTTGCTACTCTCCCTAGGAGTGGCCGCCCTGCAAAGATGACTGCTAGAGCACAGTGTAGAATGCTCAATGAGGTTAAGAAGAATCTTAGAGTGTTAGCTGAAGACTTAAAGAAATCTCTGGAACATCCTAACATCTCTGATGACGAGTCTACGATACGTAAAACACTAAACAAGAATGGTGTTCATGGGAGGACACCACGGAAGAAGCCACCGACTGTCCAAATAAAAACATTGCTTCACGTTTGAAGTTCGCAAAAGAGCATCTGGATGTTCCACAGCGCTACTGGCAAAATATTCTGTGGAGAGATTAAACTAAAGTTGAGTTGTTTGAAAGGAACACACAACACTGTGGAGAAAAAAAAAGCACAGCACACCAATATCAAAACCTCATCCCAACTGTAAAGTATGGTGAAGGGAGCATCATATCATGGTTTGGAGCTGGTTTGCTGCCTCGGGGTCTGGACAGCTAGGTATCGTCGATGGAAAAATTCATTGCCAAGTTTATCAAACATTTTGTTGGAGAATGTAAGGCTGTTCGCCAATTGAAGCTCAACAGAAGTTGGGTGATGCAACAGGACAACGACCCAAAACACCAAAGTAAATCAACAACAGAATGGCTGCAACAGAAGAAAATATGCCTTCTGGAGTGGCCCAGTCAGAGTACTGACCTCAACCCGATTGAGATGCTGTGGCAGGGCCTCAAGAGAGCAGTTCACACCAGACATCCCAAGAATATTGCTAAACTGAAACAGTTTTGTAAAGAGGAATGGTATAAAATTCCTCCTGACCGTTGCGCAGGTCTGATCTGCAACTACAGAAAACGTTGAGGTTATTGCTGCCAAAGTAGGGTCAACTATTTATTAAAACCAAGGGTTCACAAACAACCAAATTTATTTTCAGCAAACTTAACATGTGTAAATAATTGTATGAACATACAAGATTGAACAACTGAGACAAACTGAACATGTGGCTAACAGAAATGGAATAATGTGTCCCTGAACAAGGGGGGGGGGGGTTTCAACATCAAAAGTAACAGTCGGTATCTGGTGTGGCCACCAGCTGCATTAAGTACTGCAGTGCATCTCCTCCTCATGGACTGCACCAGATTTGCCAGTTCTTGCTGGCGTGAGATGTTACCCCACTCTTCCACCAAGGCACCTGCAAGTTCCAGGACATTTCTGGGGGGGATGGCCCTAGCCCTCACCCGCCGATCCAACAGGTCCCAGACGTGCTCAATGGGATTGAGATACGAGCTCTTCGCTGGCCATGGCAGAACACGGACATTCCTGTCTTGCAGGAAATCTCGCACAGAACGAGCAGTATGGCTGGTGGTGTTGTCATGCTGGAGGGTCATGTCAGGATAAGCCTGCAGTAAGGGTACCACATGAGGGAGGAGGTTGTCTTCCCTGTAACGCACAGCGTTGACACTGCCTGCAATAACAACAAGCTCAACCGATGATGCAGTGACACACCGCCCAAGACCATGACAGACCCTCCACCTCCAAATCGATCCCGCTCCAGAGTACAGGCCTCGGTGTAACGCTCATTCCTTCGACGATAAACGCGAATCCGACCATCACCCCTGGTGAAACAAAACCATGACACATCAGTGAAGAGCACTTTTTGACAGTCCTGTCTGGTCCAGCGATGGTGGGTTTGTGCCCATTGGCGACGTTGTTGCCGGTTTCCTTACAACAGGCCTACAAGCCCTCAGTCCAGCCTCTCTCAGCCTATTGCGGACAGTCAGCACTGATGGAGGGATTGTGCGTTCCTGGTGTAACTCCGATCCTGTGCAGGTGTTGTTACACGAGGTCTGCCACTGCGAGGACGATCAGCTGTCCGTCCTGTCTCCCTGTAGTACTGTCTTAGGCGTCTCACAGTACGGAAATTGCAATTTATTGCCCTGGCCACATCTGCAGTCCTCATGCCTCCTTGCAGCATGCCTAAGGCACGTTCACACAAATGAGCAGGGACCCTGGGCATCTTTCTTTTGGTGTTTTTCAGAGTCAGTAGAAAGGCCTCTTTAGTTTCCTAAGTTTTCATAACTGTGACCTTAATTGCCTATCGTCTGTAAGCTGTTAGTGTCTTAACGACCGTTCCACAGATGCATGTTCACTCATTGTTTATGGTTCATTGAACAAGCATGGGAAACAGTGTTTATACCCTTTACAATGAAGATCTGTGAAGTTATTTGGATTTATACGAATTATCTTTGAAAGACAGGGTCCTAAGAAAGGGAGGTTTATTTTTTTGCTGAGTGTACTTTTTCCACCCTGCACTGTGAATGTTTACACGGTGTGTTCAATAAAGACATGAAAAAGTAAAATTATTTGTGTGTTATTTGTTTAAGCAGACTGTGTTTGTCTATTGTTGTGACTTAGATGAAGATCAGATAACATTTTATGACCAATTTACACAGAAGTTCAGGTAATTCCAAAGGGTTCACATACTTTTTCTTGCCACTGTACTTGGATATGGATTTCCCAGGAGATGGGAGACAGGGAAGCAGTAATATGTCTACAGCCCCCAAAGACTGAAAGCTGGGAACATGTTCATGACCAAAATGACCTACCACTGACGGGCTAGCTGAATGTGGTGAGCAGGTCATCACAGTAGACAAGGTTCCAGAGTGATCAGAGTCACTGCTAGGTCTTTCAGTTGGTGGTCTGGCAGAACGTGGTCTGGCAGTATGTAGCCTAGCAACCTCGAGGTTCTCAGTCGAGATCTGACTGGAAAGAGTGTCCATCGAGGAGGTGGAGCGTCTGAAGGGAGAGTCCATTACCAGAGGTGTGTGTGTCTCCATGCCCAGGGGTCTCCAATCTCCCATCTGGCTACCAGGCTAAGAGAGACGGTGAGAGAGAGAGAGTTAAATGGATGAAGATACCAACAGACACACTGAGGTCCTACTGCTGCTTAAGCAACTATGAGTTGATATCAGCCCTAGGAGTGCCGCTGTTCCATCCTTACCTGTCCAATTCGGCGCTCCAGGCGCAGCTCCCTGCACACTTCTCTTTCCAGCTCCTCAAGCCTGAGGCGTCGTTTCACCTCCCAAGCCAGTTCGGCCAAGTAAAGGTTCTTCCCCTCTTCCATTTGACTCTGAAACCTTCACATACAAGGGAACATAAAACATGATTTACCTTCATTTTTCTACAACTCAAACTGTCCACCGTATCTATTTCCTAAGTTATTGCTAGATAGGAGGTCAACGTGATTACACACCTTTGCTTATGTTTTTTTTTACAAATTTGAGTAAAAGATTCTTATTACACTCACGTGTTCTTGAAGTAGTTCCTACCCTTGGCAATGAGCCATTCTCTAATATCCGTCAGTGAGATGTGGGACGGAACCTCCCCTTGCTGCTGCAAGACTAGGAACTGCTTCAAAAGATTTTTCTGAAAGGGAGAGAGAGAGAGAGAGAGAGAGATAGAGATAGAGAGAGACATAGACAGAGAGAGACACAGAGAGAGAGACATAGACAGAGACACAGAGAGAGAGAGAGACAGAGACAGAGAGAGAGATTAATTTGCACCCTTGCCTTCCACAAGTTTTTCCTGGTTTTGTCACGTGATCAGAAAACCCTTTCCCGATCCTTGAGCGACAGCAAGTTACATACACAGTAAAATAAAACGCATGGAAAGGTGTGTCTTACAATATAGCTTTTGTGTTTTTATAATTGTGCATCTAGAAAGTAGACCACTCTAACCTGCTGGGCACAGCACTGCTTCTCCCACAGCAACTGAACTGACTTGATGTAGCCACTGTAGCGATTGTACTCTTTACACGTACACAGCACCTGAAAGGGAGGTGCCACAAAAGAGTCATTTTTAGAGGAAGTTCATGTGTACAAACACCCAATCCCAAATCTACCTCTAACCCCTACCCCAATATTGATTGATTTTGCCTTTATTTAACCAGGTAAGACATTAAGAACACATTTTCTTTTACAACCTGCACTAACAATGACCATATGCACTTGTAGATTTGGATTTGTGTAAACTAAGCAAAATGGCAAACATTTCACCTAGCCATCATATTGCTTACACCTGTCCAATTTTCTCAGCTCCATATAAGTGTCACTTTTAGATTTTGGAAAGAAAAAGGAGGTTTGCCATGCCTTCTCATTTGAGGTGATGAGGCCTTGCTTCACCAGCCGCTTCTTCCTTTCCGGTTGGCGGAAAAAAACACTTCAGGTGTTTGTCGTGGAGGCAGTTATAACCAACATCTATGACTCATGTTGGGGTCCAACAGGTCAAACCCTGGGGTCTCCTGATGGAGCTGTGGATGGTGTTTTAACAAACCTCAAAGTCAGGGCAATGGATACTACAGTGGGAATGGTTGTGGAATTAGGACTGGAAATGGGAAGGAAGTAATTAAAAATATATAATTAGGTAACATTTAATTTGAAAGAAATTGAGGATCTCAGATCATTTGGAATGTCATACTATCACACTAACCTTCTCCCCCAGTTTTCCTCTGAAGAATACAGGGAATGTCCTCTCTGGGGCTTCCTGTAACCCCTACAAAGACAGAGACAATCATGACAAAACTTTTTAGATGTTGGGTTTTGGTAAGGGTTTTTATAGTAGACCCCATCCCTGTCACTTGGTTTGCAATAATTCCACCTTTTGCCAATTCACTTTGCATGAAAAATGTTGAATCAAGCTCATATCTATAACAAATTTGTTTGATCCATTTACATTGTTAAACTATTCTTAAAGTAGTCAACTAGCCGTAGGCCTACATGATGACTGATTCTGTAGGCTACATATTCATCTCAGACTTTCATCATCCATCTTTAGAATTATACAAATGTGAAGCGACATTAATATGAAGAACGAACAAATCATTATCCTAGGCCTACTCACATTTTCTTCTTCTTTGCCCGCACTTTTTGACATAGTAGGTATATTGACTAATATTGTAAACAAGTGATGTCATAACGGAAACTTGATTATCCTGTGTCTCCAGAAAAGGTAGGCCCTATGCCCCCCAAACGTCCGCTATCTGATAGACCTATGTTGTTGTACTGATAAAAAACACTATGAAAGGATATTGTAGCCTTAACCTATTGATATAGTCTACAGGCTTATTAATGGTGTGCCCGCTCCATAAAGCGCAGCTCCAGTTGTGCCTGGGCTTGCTGCAACAGGTGCACTCTGTTGCCAAGCCTTCCACAGAATCATACCTCAACCCTAAAATGTGATCCACATGTATTCGATTTCGAAACTGTCAAGTTATTTGCAGTGATGGATTTAAAGCATTATCACGACTAACAGGCTGACTACACCCAATGAATTTAGAAATCTATATTATTCAATTATTGCACCCACACTGCTTGGGCGCGCCAACGAGCGTCTGCATAGCAATGGGCTAAAATAGAAGTCAGTTCTATTTCTGATGCAGATGCACTGCAAGTCCTGCCTCTCCCATCTCCTCATTGGTTTATAGAAGCAGTTACCCACATGCCATCTCCTCATTGGTTATACCCACGTGGGTGACTGAAAAAACGAACAGGTCAGTGGAGGTAACGCACCTAATTTATGAAAGTTGCCAATCGCAATATAAAATCAAGAGAAGAAAAAGCCTGGAAGGAGGAGAGATGACTAGAAACGATTCGGTTGACCGTTTTATGTGTGAATTAATTGGTGGAGTAGAGGACCTTGGTTCACATAGGGTCATGTCTGGCGAGTCAGTGGACAAGTTTCCTGCCTCTAATGTATTGTGTTTTGGAGAAAATGGGGGTCGTATTAGCAGTAACTGCAAAAAGTTACTGTGAAACCAAGGTAAATGGCAGTAACTGAACTTAAGCTTGGTTTCAACCTGTCCTTGGCAGCAGTTACTGCGTTTTACGTTGGTATCATATCATTTTATTCTGATAGTGATGCAATCGAACCTGTATGACACTGACTGACAGCTACACACACATACATTGCTAATCTAGGGATACAACACCATGGCACAGCATTCCCAGGGGGAAATGATGGTTGAACTTGCTCTGAAACGCCGACATCCAGACACTGGTAAGAACTAGCTAGCTAAGTAGATCTGACATCAAAATTATTAGCTAGCTAGCAAGCTAAGCTAGCTGACTAGCTAGCGAGCATAGACTAACAATGCGACCTGCTCTCATAAGATATCTGCAATTGATACTAACGTCAATCTATTAGCCAAATAATGAATTATATTCTGAAATTTCATCTGATGGTTTCTTTGAATCAGTACACCATACACACGATTTCTAGCCAGTGACAGCCACCTAGCTAAAACTGATGCGCCCCTACCAAAAGGTCAAAACCTTCATAGCTAGCATTAGCATGAAGCAATAGATTTGTGCTACATGTTCCCATAAGAGACGATCAGCAGTTTATACTAGCTTCAATCTATTATACCTAGAATTAATATAATCGTTATAGTTGTATTCTGACATTCAGTGGGTTATTTGAATCCGTAACGTTACACCACACACACGATCTCTAGCAGCTGACGGTCAGTTGGACGTGCACCCCATACTGAATTGTCAAAGCCACGCACACTCGTTTTCCGGATGAGCGCACACACAGCATTGCTAGCTCATTAATAATATATCTACTCACATGTTCAGGGTTTCTGGTTTTCTTTTATATTCCAGTATTGCGTGACTGTCCTGGTCAGGAAAGTAAAATCCCAAATTGTATCCATCCCCTTTGTTGGTGGCATATGTAATTAGTACAACAAGCTTTGACATGCCAAACGTGTGCTCAATGTGTCTGCTTCAGTGCCATCTTTACATGAATGCGGAAAAAATTGTTTTGCATGACTTCCACCAATCCCTGTGGTCTAGATGATTAGTATCTATGCGGATCAAAGTTGCCATGTGAGGGTGTATTAGGACAGTACAACCACGTCAATACTAGGTTTTATTCCTGTCAATGTCCATCCATGCAATTTTTTTGTATTTGTAAATAAAAATGAATATCAATGAATGAATAGCGTCACAATACCAGGCAGCCATTGGGAGTGTACCCATGAGTTTACCAGTCAATTTCCAGGGTTAGAGTTCCAAGCCCATTCTATTCATTCTTATTTCTGTGAGCCCAGGCCTACTCCCATCATGATGTAATTTGCAGTCCACATCATTAAGCATAAATCATAGACCACAGACGCCGAGACGCACTATTTTGCTCAAAATATATAGATTTTACCCTTTGGTGTAAGCTATACAGTACCAGTCAGAAGTTTGGATGCACCCACTCATTCAAGGGTTTTTCTTTATTTTTACTATTTTCTACATTGTAGAATAGTGAAGACATCAAAACTATGAAACACATATGGAATCATGTAGTAACCAAAAAAGTGTTAAAACAAATCCAAATATATTTAATATTTGAGATTCTTCAAGTAGCCACCCTTTGCCTTGATAACAGCTTTGTACACTCTTGGCATTCTATCAGCCAGCTGGAATGCTTTTTTTTTTTTTTTTTTTTTTTTCACCTGGAATGCTTTTCCAACAGTCTTGATAGAGTTCCCACATATGCTGAGCAATTGTTGGCTGCTTTTCCTTCACTCTGCGGTCCAATTAATCTCAAACCATCTCAATTGGGTTGAGGTCAGGTGATTGTGGAGGCCAGGTCATCTGGTGCATCACTCCATCACTCATCTTGGTCAAATAGCCCTTACACAGCCTGGAGGTGGGTTAGGTCATTGTCCTGTTGAAAAACAAATGACACTCCCACTAAACCTAATCCAGATGGGCTGTCGTATCGCTGCAGAATGCTGTGGTAGCCATGCTGGTTAAGTGTGCCTTGAATTCTAAATAAAGCAAAGCACCCCCACACCATCACACCTCCTCCTCCATGCTTCACGGTGGAAATCACACATGCAGAAATAATCCGTTCACCTACTCTGCGTCTCACAAAGACACGGCCGTTGGATCCAATAATCTCAAATCGCAGGCTGTCAAATCAAAAGGCACTCCTTCGATAAAGTTGTTTTTGACTCAAATGAAAACATGTCATTTTCACAAGGTTGTGGAGTAACATGTTCAACTACTTATTATTGGCTCGAATTCGGGTTGTGCCTTTAGATTGACAAAATTAACAATTAATGCAAGATTTTTCACTTCTTAAACCCCGCCCTGGTCTGCTTGGTTTGTTTCGCAAGCGTTCAAGAAAGTCTTGTGATGTTGCGCCTCTTGGTTCAGAAATTCTGATGTAACATTAAGCCTGTTAGAAGACATTTACAGGAAAAATGTACCGGAATCCTAGTCTCTCAGCCTGTATCTTTGGTGCTAAGCTATCAATGCTAGTTAGCTAAGTATCTAAACCTGCTGCATCTGAAATAACTATCGTTTGACGTTAAATACAGCCTCAGTGACTGTTCAAGCAAACAACAACACTGGAGGCCTATTGGAACTAATACAAAGTATGAAGTTTACAAGTAATTAAATACAAAAAATATAGGCTATTTGGAAAGGACACAATGGCTGCAACTTTGGTCGGTGATGGTGGGAGTGGTTTTTGCCGAATGGACCCATAGGAGTTTGAGCCTTGAACAACAGAAAAATATTGAGTAACTACTCTCATTCTACAGGTTTTTAAGCATCTAGTTACAGACGTTAGACTAAGACATCCAGAGCAACACATAGCAGGGAGCTCCAATATGATCAGGAAACTAGACCGGTTATATAGATCGCTGAAAATGACTGTCAATCATTTCTTGTATTAGTCATCTCAGGAATGGTACTTGAAAAATGTAGCAGAAGCAATTTCCGGTTTAGCTCCTCACTAAACAGTCTATAGACATGAAATCCTAAAATTACACAACTGAGTAGGACAAAATAAAACCACCAAAACTCGCAATCGAAAAAAAACTGGCAGTGAAAGCAAAGATCCAAGTCATCTAACCAAAGGTAGTAACTGCAGGCAAGAGCGAAATGGATTCAATAGGGTTGGTTGTTAGAAAAGTTCAAATGAAAGACTATTTTTAAATTCGTTTTCAAATAATTTGTTCTGCTTTTAAATTAGTTCTGCTCCTTTTGTTTACAAATCTACAAACGATTCTCTCAACATCCATCACTTCTCTCATTCTTCACACATTTTCAACTTTATTTCTAATGTTTACAATTTATTTTATTTTGAATTCAATACTTAAGGCGTGAAATTGACCCCATATTTTTTCCCCAAACAATATACAATATTGTTGCATTCCCTCCCCACCCCCATAACATCATAATAAACATCAAGGGCGTTTTACTAAGACATATGCAATGTACACAACTGAAAACTGCTCCCAAAAAACAGGACACTGCCCTTGCCACCAAACTATACTTGATTTTCAGCACAGGGAAAGACCTCAAATTGAAAATATATTTATGTGATCAAGACAAAGGAGATGATTGTGGACTACAGGAAAAAGAGGACCGAGCACGCCCCCATTCTCATCGACGCGGCTGCAGTCGAGCAGGTTGAGAGCTTCAAGTTCCTTGGTGTCCACATCACCAACAAACTAACATGGTCCAAGCACACCAAGGCAGTCATGAAGAGGGCATGACAATGCCTTTTTCCCCCTCAGGAGACTGAAAAGATTTGGCATGTGTCCTCAGATCCTCAAAAAGTTCTACAGCTGCACCATGGAGAGCATCCTGACTGGTTGCATCACTGCCTGGTATGGCAACTGCTCGGCCTCCGACCGCAAGGCACTACAGAGGTAATGCGTACGGCCCAGTACATCACTGGGGCCAAACTTCCTGCCATCCAGGACCTCTACACCAGGCGGTGTCAGAGGAAGGCCCTAAAATTGTCTAAGGACTCCAGCCACCCTAGTCATAGACCGTTCTCTCTGCTACCGCACAGCAAGCGCTACCGGAGCGCCAAGTCCAGGTCCTAGAGGCTTCTAAACAGCTTCTACCCCCAAGCCATAAGACTCCTGAACATCTAATCAAATGGCTTCCCAGGACTATTTCCCCCCCCCCCCCCCCCCCCCCCCCCCCCCCCCCCCCCCCCCCCCCCCCCCCCCCCCCCCCCCCCCCCCCCCCCCCCCCCCCCCCCCCCCCCCCCCCCCCCCCCCCCCACACACACACACACCCTCTTTACACCGCTGCTACTCTCTGTTGTCATCTATGCATAGTCACTTTAATAACTCTACCTACATGTACATACTACCTCAAATAACCACATTGACTCTGATCGATACCCCCATGTATATAGTCTCGCTATTGTTATTTCACTGCTGGTCTTTAATTACTTGTTACTTTTATCTCTTGTTCTTATCTGTATTTTTTGAAACTGCATGGTTGGTTAGGGACTCGTAAGTAAACATTTCCCTGTAAGCTCTACACCTGTGGTATTCGGCGCATGTGACTAATACAATTTGATTTGATTGATTTGATTTGTACAGCTCTGATTCAAAGTCTTTAAGGTGATCGGGACATTAGTGTGTCCTAACAGGGTGAGGAGACAAAGTAGCCATTGATGGTTGTTGTTCTGGGGCCTGCCCGGGTTGCACAGCTAACTGGTCATTCTGGAGCAGTATCCTTCCTGTATGTCTGGCAGGGTATTCAGGGCTGTGTGGTGATCAGTTTCCAAGTACAGCAGTTGGTTCCAGGCCCATTGACTAACTGGATGATGCTAGGATTCTCCAGTTGTGGAATGGTTAGTTGTCTGGTTGTGAAGGAGAGTCTGTGAAAGTGCTGTCAATAAAGCCTTGTTCACCCTGCAAGCATTCCAGGTGAAGCTGGTTGAGAGAATGCCAAGCGTGTGCAAAGCTGTCATCAAGGCAAAGGGTGGTTACTTTGAAGAATCTCAAATCTCAAATCTATTTTGATTTGTTTAATACTTTTTTGGTTACTACATGATTCCATATGTGTTTTTTCATAGTTTTGATGTCTTCACTATTATTCTACAATGTAGAAAATAGTAAAAATAAAGAAAAACCCTGGAATGAGTACGTATGTCAAAACATTTGACTGGTACTGTATAAAAAATATAAAATAATAATAGTAATATATATATACATTTACAACTGTAGCAATGATACATGTCCATTGGGGGGGTGGGGGCAATTTTACCAACACAATAAGATTCAACCTTGTCTAGCGTATTTTGTTTTGACGACATTTGGAAAGTTGACCAACAAATTTCCTGTTTCCATCAGGCCTGTCGTTATATTTTTTTATCCGCCATGTACTTTACTCGCAGTAAAAGGTTGGATGGAAACTTGATTAGTGTGACCATTTACGGTATCTAGTTGTTGATTCTAAAGAGCAGAAATGTGTGTCTTACTACTCACAATCTTTCCAATGCCTAATTGGTCTGTGGGTGGAGATTTTTATGTTAAATGTGGCAAAATGTCCTGCAGGTTACATTCTACATATTCCTTCATATTCCTTTGGAAGTCAGGTAGGATGGCAGATATTAGCTCTGGGTGGTTGGCTGTGATTACTGTCTGGAGCAGGCCCTGCAGGAGACATGGAGAGGGACAGAACCGGGGAAGGTGACCTCAGGTTAACACCAGGTTACTTAGAGGGTAGGTCATAGACTACGACTAAGAAGCGTTATGAGGGACGTAGCACAACTCCACACGCATATACATTTGAAGAGGATCCCTGGGCTTTGATGGAAAGTAAAGGGGTTGCAGAAGGATGTGGAGCTGGTCGAGCATTGTGCACAAAGACCACTATCTCACAATCAATCCCCAGCCAACATACACAATGACATATAGCATCTTTGTTTAAGTTTGTCCATTTTAAGAGGCCTCTTTTTTGCCATAGATGGCATATGTCCATAACTGCACCCGCTGATTTGGCCTCGTTTTTATTGGATTGCTCCTCAAGCGGCCAAGACAGAGGCCAAACGTGAGTTGGCTTGGGGGTGTGGTTTGATGCGGGTGTTCTTGAGTGTGTCCTTGCCACCTCCAAGACCCACAGGAGTAGAGATCAACACCAGGGCAAAATGGAGTGTTAAAAAAATATGTTGTTGTTATAGTTTACTCATGTTATCTGTACCAGACAACACAGTGCCTAACACCTCTTTGCTCTAAAATAAGACCTTGTCCAGGGTCAGGAGTTTTCCCTGGTCAGTTCATGTGGTCAGGAAAACCTCCTTACCCTGCTCATTCTTTACAGATATGCCACTGGGTCAAGGTCAGATCCCATCCCTTTAGCGTCACTGTGCTTCTATGTATGAAGGGAGTGAATACTGAATATACATTGCTTTTACACTCTTTGGTTTACTGCTGCTGGCGAGTGTATGTAGTGACCCGCAGTCTAAACTCAGGGGCACTCTCAAATTCCAAATGGGGTTTGAAGGCATTTGTCGGTACACTTCATCCTCGCGCAGGAGAAATACACTCATGGCTGTGCTTTTAAAGAAGAGACATGCTTTTAGTTTGGAAAATGTTATCCAAGAGAGGAGCCAAACCCCAGCCGGCTGCTTTCTTCAGAGTCACATTTAATTTCAATGGAGGGGAACAAACAGAAGTGTGTGTGAGCAGACTTCTAAGGCCACGATTTTGTCACACTAATCAGGTTTCCAACCAACTTTTAGAAGCGAGTAAAGGACCTGATGGATAAAAAATTTCACGACAGGCCTGATGGAAACAGCAAATTTGTCAGTCAACCTTACAAATGTCAACAAAACAAAATACGCTAGAAAAGGTCGGATCTATTTATGTCGGTAAATGAATAATGCGAGAAATGGCGGTGGAAACGCCTTTATGCGCAAATATGTATATAATAACCATCATATCGAAGTAACTTGGAGTCACGCAATGATATTGTGTGGTCCTCCCACTATGACTCAGGAAAGCATGCAGTTTATTAGGCTACAGATGAAATAAGTTATGATGAACTTGATGATGTTGATGCTCCTTTCCAATAAATATCAAGGGTCTTATTCTGATGGCATGATGATCGATGCATGGCTGCCGTTTGACAAGTAAAATCAGACAGTATAGGCTATACCCGCTGTTGGCTAGAGCACACGTGCCTAGATCAGAGTGGGCACATTCTCTATATAGCTCAAACAATTTTGTGACAAAACCATCAGTAGAGTTGAAAATGCGATGGAAACCCAATTGTTTTTTATTATTTGGCACATGGGAATTTAACCACAAAAGTTAAATTTTATCCCCTTTTCTCCCCAATTTTCGTGGTATCCAATCGCTAGTAATTACTATCTTGTCTCATCGCTACAACTCCCGTACGGGCTCGGGAGAGACGAAGGTCGAAAGCCATGCGTCCTCCGAAGCACAACCGAACCAAGCCGCACTGCTTCTTAACACAGCTCGCCTCCAACCGGAAGCCAGCCGCACCAATGTGTCGGAGGAAACACCGTGCACCCGCCCCCCTCGGTTAGCGCGCACTGCGCCCGGCACAGGAGTCGCTGGAGCGCGATGAGACAAGAATATCCCTACCGGCCAAACCCTCCCTAACCCGGACGACGCTAAGCCAATTGTGCGTCGCCCCACGGACCTCCCGGTCGCGGCCGGCTGCGACAGAGCCTGGGCGCGAACCCAGAGACTCTGGTGGCGCAGCTAGCACTGCGATGCAGTGCTCTAGACCACTGCGCCACCCGGGAGGCCCGGCACATGGGAATTTAACCGCAAAAGTTATTTTATGTGCACTACGTCTTAATCTGTAACAAGTCAATTTGATGGAAACACACTAGTGGGAAAATATGCATATTTTTTTCATGCAGAACTTTGAATATTCACTTGAAAATCTGTCGCGAATTGGATGGAAACCTAGCAACTGACAAGAAAAGAGATTTAGTTTATGCATTTGTGGTGATTTAAGAATGGTATTTACAATATTGCATATGGATAGGAATAAAATACCTCTACACTTACAGTATGTCAGATAGCAAGATTATCATTGACAGAACAGCATGGTATTTAAAATATTATAGATAACTGTCACGACTTCCGCCGAAGTTGGTCCCTCTCCTTGTTCGGGCGGCGTTCGGCGGTCGACGTCACCGGCTTTCTAGTCACCACCGATCCATGTTTCATTTTCATTTTATTTTTATATTTATTATCATTATGGTTTCCATTCCATAATCAATGTTCCTTATTTACCCTCTGGCTCCCCTTTCTGTTTTGTGAGTGATTGTCATTGTCATGTGGGTTCGTTCTTTGTGCTCTGGATATTTGTATTTTTACTTGTTGGAACATTGCTTACATTTTTGAGTAAATTCAGATTATTACTCATACCTGTGTCCTGCGCCTGACTCCGTTTATCTATTTACCTAATCGCTGACAATAACACTATTATCCAACTGGACCTCTAGAGTTACAGTTTGAGATACAGAGATCAGTTGACAGGTCGTCTGAAAAGGACATACCAGGCCTTTCCTGCCAGTATGATTTTGACCGTATTGTATCACCTTTTTGCTGTGGTTAGCCACTGTTTACTGGACAGTCTCTGGACTCATGTCCGTTTACTCATGTCTGACTCCCAAATCCAATAGTCTGGAACAATATCCCTTCCTTTATTTTTGACATTGTTAATAAGCAGGATGTGTGTTAAGCAGGGGAAACAATAATGGGGGACATAAGGAGGAAATGTCAGCATGGATTTGTGTATTAGCCTCTGGCAGTGTGGCATGTTTGTTTACTTACTTACTAGTTTATAATCAATTCAGATGTACTGAGAACAAACAGATTTCATTTTTTTTACTAATTGCCTAATCTATAACACATTGGTTGATGTTTGACAGTTTTTCAAAAAGCAAAATGATTTGGACAAATCTTGACATTTTGGCTACAGAGGCAGTCATTATTTTTTAGATATAGATTATGAGGGGGGGGGGGGGTACATAAAGTTATGCTTAAATCCTCTGAGGACATAGAAGTCTAAAAACTATCAAGTAGTCTGAAACAAAGTACATCCATTTTTATTAGAACTGTTGTAAGGGTCACCGGGATTCATAGTGAAGATTCTAGGATGAGGGCTCTCAAAAGGCATGTTGGAAATGAAGTAGGCAGCCAAAGCTCAAAACTTAAATACATAAGAAACTTGTGGAAACACAAAAGATTCACACAGTGCAGAATCATTTCCCAGTGGTTGTAAATACAATCTATTTTTCTACAGGATATTTATGTATTTATTTTTTAGCACAGTGGTCACATCACAATGTCAGGTGTCATCAAATAAAATAAAATGTTATTTGTCACATGCACTGAATACAACAGGTGTAGTAGACCTTACAGTGAAATGCTTACTTACCCCAACTTGACCCCGACTTTATATAGTTGTATTGCTATTTAGGACGGGGCAAACTTGGGTCTTCTTTTTCCCTCATTTTAAGATGGAATTCAGTCAAGACTACCTCTGACTGAAATGAAAGATTGTCTGCTCAGAATAATTTTGAGGCAAAATCCTTTCTAAAACATTTCAAAGCCTTATCAGTGCCCCTTTCCAGTTTAATTTGGTTTGTTTTTGTCCTGTTCATTTCTTTCTTTCTCTCTCTCTCTCTCTCTCTCTCTCTCTCTCTCTCTCTGTTGACAATGAGTTCAGCAAGGCCTGCTACTACAATTAAAATGTCTGTCTGGCACTGACAGGAAGTTTCCAAATTGTCATCAGTGGCACTGGTATCGAGTGATTGAGTCTCTCATAACTCACTGGGTTGTCTTTATTGGGACATTTGTGCATAACTCCAACTGTCTTATCTGTTGCTATGTCCCAAATGGCACCCTATTCCCTATATAGTGCTCTACCCTGGTCAAAGGTAGTACACAATATAGGGACTAGGGTGCCATTTGGGAGGCTCAATGCAACCTGTGAGTATGGCTCTATTGGAGCATTCATGTCAAATCTTCCCATTTGATCTCCATTTCAAATTGAATCCCACCCTGATAGGAATATCAGATTGAAAGGGCTTCATTGTTGTTTATTCATACATCATCACAGGGACGGTTTTCAGAAAGTTGGGGAATCTATTGATACCAATTCAGACAAATCCTTTTCACTGCATCAGCAGAAGTGTGATAGTCATTTGCTGTGAGACATATTGTTTTATTTGACATAATTACATCATAATTGAATTGTCACGTTCTGACCATAGTCAGAGGAGGAAGGCTGCCATTACAGAACCACCCACCAAACTCGGACCAAGCAGCGTAGCAACGGGCAGCAACGGGCAGCAGCGGCAGCAGCAGCAGCAGCGGGACCAGGAGAAATGGACATGGGAGGACGAGCTGGACGGAAAAGGACCCTGGGCAGAGCCAGAGGAATATCGCCGCCCCAAAGCAGAGCTGGAGGCAGCAAAAGCGGATAGGCGGCGTTTTGAGGAGCTAGCTCGGCAGCAGGAGCCGGATCTGGGTTACACCACTTGGGAGGAAATAAACAGGTGGTCGGTTGACCCAGGGAGAGTGCCGGAGCCCGCCTGGGATTCGATGGAGCAATGTGCGGAGGGATACCGGCGAATGAGGTTAGCACGACAGCGCGGTAGGAAGCCCGAGAAGAAACCCCAAAAATTTCTTTGGGGGGGGGCTAAAGGGTAGTGTGGCGAAGTCAGGTAGGAAACCTGCGCCCACTTCCCAGGCTTACCTGGGAGCGGGAGTACGGGCAGACACCGTGTTATGCGGAAGAGTGTCTCCTGTACGTGTGCATAGCCCGGTGCGGTACATTCCAGCTCCACGTATCGGCCGGGCTAGATTGAGCATTGAGCCAGGTGCCATGAAGCCGGCTCAACGCGTCTGGTCTCCAGTGCGTCTCCTCGGGCCGGCATACATGGCACCAGCCTTACGCATGGTGTCCCCGGTTCGCCAACACAGCCCAGTGCGGGTTATTCCACCTCCCCGCACTGGTCGGGCTAAGGGGAGCATTCAACCAGGTAAGGTTGGGCAGGCTCGGTGCTCAAGGGAGCCAGTACGCCTGCACGGTCCGGTATATCCGGCGCCAGCTTCCCGCCCCAGTCCAGTACCACCAGTGCCTACACCACGCACCAGGCTTCCTGTGCGTCTCCAGAGCCCTGTTCCTCCTCCACGCACTCTCCCAGAGGTGCCTCCAGTCCGGTACCACCAGTTCCGGCACCACGCACCAGGCCTACTTTGCGCCTCAGCAGGTCAGAGTTGGCCGTCTGCCCAACGCCGCCTGCACTGCTCGTCTGCCCAGCGCCGCCTGAGCTGCCCGCCTGCCCAGCGCCGCCTGAGCTGCCCGCCTGCCCAGCGCCGCCTGAGCTGCCTGCCTGCCCAGCGCCATCTGAGCCATCCGTCTGCCCAGCGCCATCTGAGCCATCCGTCTGCCCAGCGCCATCTGAGCCATCCGTCTGCCCAGCGCCATCTGAGCCATCCGTCTGCCCAGCGCCATCTGACCCATCCGCCTGCCCACCGTCTGTCCCGAGCCGTCAGAGCCGCCCGTCTGTCCCGAGCCGTCAGAGCCGCCCGTCTGTCCCGAGCCGTCAGAGCCGCCCGTCTGTCCCGAGCCGTCAGAGCCGCCCGTCTGTCCGGAGCCGCTAGAGCCGTCCGTCAGTCAGGAGCCACTAGAGCCGTCCGTCAGTCAGGAGCCGCCAGAGCCGCCAGCCAGTCAGGAGCCGCCAGAGCCGCCAGCCAGTCAGGAGCCGCCAGAGCCGCCAGCCAGTCAGGAGCCGCCAGAGCCGCCAGCCAGTCAGGAGCCGCCAGCCAGTCAGGAGCTGCCAGAGCCGCCAGCCAGTCAGGAGCTGCCAGAGCCGCCAGCCAGTCATGAGCCGCCCGCCAGTCATGAGCCGCCCGCCAGTCATGAGCCGCCTTCCAGTCATGAGTCGCCTTCCAGTCATGAGCCGCCCTCCAGTCATGAGCCGCCCTTCAGTCATGAGCTGCCCTTCAGTCATGAGCTGCCCTCCAGTCATGAGCTGCCCTCCAGTCATGAGCTGCCCTCCAGTCATGAGCTGCCCTCTAGTCATGAGCTGCCCTCCAGTCATGAGCTGCCCTCCAGTCCGGAGCTGCCATTCAGTCCGGAGCTGCCATTCGTCCTGAGCTGCCTCTCTGTCCTGAGCTGCCTCTCTGTCCTGAGCTACCTCTCTGTCCTGAGCTACCTCTCTGTCCTGAGCTGTCTCCTCAATCTAGGGGGGACCTTTGTGAAGGTTCCTAGACCAGGGTCGGGGGCGAGGGTCGCCACTCAAAGGACGCTAAGGAGGGGGACAAAGACAATGGTGGAGTGGTGTCCTCGTCCAGCGCCGGAGCCGCCACCGCGGACAGATGCCCACCCAGACCCTCCCCTTGAGTTTTAGGGGGTGCGTTCGGAGTCCGCACCTCAGGAGGGGGGTACTGTCACGTTCTGACCATAGTTCTTGTGTGTTGTGCTTGTTTTAGTGTTGGTCAGGACGTGAGCTGGGTGTGCATTCTATGTTGTGTGTCTAGTTTTTCTGTTTCTGTGTTCGGCCTAATATGGTTCTCAATCAGAGGCAGCTGTCAATCGTTGTCCCTGATTGGGGATTTGTTGGGGATTTGTGGGTGGTTGTTTCCTGTCTTTGTGTTTTGTCTGCACCAGAAAGGACTGTATCGGTTTGCCACATTTGTTATTTTGTTTTGTAAGTGTTCACATTTATTTGTCGTAATTAAACATGTTGAGCACTGGCTACGCTGCGTGTTGGTCCGATCCCTGCTACATTCTCTCTTCTCGTGAAGAGAGGGAAGGCTGCCGTTTCATGAATATATAAAGGAAAAGACAAAGGTTAAGAAAAAGGCTAATAGGATTTTAGGGTATTTTAGATGATGTACTTTACTGTTCTAAACTACTGTAACACAGTTAGTAACACTATATTACCATTTAGAGCCCACTGCTGTGGGAGTCTGTCAGATAGTGTGCCCATTAAATGGTACATCAAATCAGAAGGCAAGTGATAAATTATTCTGAAGTACTCAGATATTTACCACGGTTCATTTTTTATGTCTGATTTCAGTCTAAGGGCCTCAAATGATGTGTGATCCCCTACAGCAGCACTGGTTCTTTAATCTTTTTGATTTGAGATAGACAAGTCATTTACCTGCCTACCCCAGTGCCGTCCCTGGCCAGGATGACTTGAAGAAAAGAGTACAGAGATGACGGATTAACAGGCAGCCTTATGGCCTATGATTATTTAGTCTCAGCACTGAGAAGAATATACAAGAAAAAGCTGCAGGGTGATTTATTTTCACACAGAGTAGACAACATTTCTCATTTACCATCCTCCTTAGGTCCGGTCAACAATGATGCTATCACTTTTTGAAAAATAATAATAAATAAATAAGATTATAATAACATGACTTCAAAGACAGATCATCAGTGGACTTTCCACATAAAAGTCTGACTTAGGTAATGCACTTGCCTGATGCACAACTGTTGGATGTTCTTAAGTCTGACTTTAAGCCCCTTTCTTCCCATGTTCTACTTGCCTCAATAAACATACCATATCTCATATCACTGACTTTACCCGACAATGAATAATGCCATTATATAATTTTAGTCCGCTTATATACAATAGGCAGCTTAATTCAATACATTCCTTCTGGTCATTAGAGTCATATTACATAATATTAATTTCCTTCCTTAAATCATGTTTATTCATGCTTTCCAGACATGAAGGAGACATCAGCTTTCTAATGCTTACCCGCTGAAGCAGAAAGCAATTTAGAGCCACTGTGCTGTAGTGGAGTAATAGGTTCACATATAGATTATTCTCATAGTTGGGCTCTGGAGTGTGTGTTCAGACTATAGCTGAATCTCCTCTATCTCTCATTAGGTGCTGTGAGGCAGATGAGGGAGAGAAAAGAGCCACCAGTTCTCAGGGAATACATGTACAGTATTTGTAACCCTGACCCATGACACATACATATAGGGAGATGTACACATGTCAGTCACATCTTTAAGTATACTGCATTCAACACATGCATTTGTCTGGCAAGGAGACTGCTCTCTTTGTGATGTAGCACTGGTTAAAACATGACAACAGACAATGAAAAAGGAATCTTCAACCTCTTTTCAACCTTTGGATAAAAGCGTCTGCTAAATGGCGTACTTGATATTGAGCAACTCAGGGTATAGAATGTCAAAAGGAACAGAGGTGGCTTTGTACACTGGCCATCAGGGCCGGTTCCAGGCATAAGCGACATAAGCAGTTGCATAGGGCCCCCGACTGCTAGAGGGCCCCCGACCAAAAATAAAGAAATAAACGTACCCCCAAAAACATTTACTCAGTAAAATGTGGTTGTGCATATACATGAAGTATGTGGACACCCCTTCAAATGAGTGGATTCGGCTATTTCAGCCACACCTGTTGCTGACAGGTATATAAAATCAAGCACACAGCTATGACATTTCTATAGGCCTTACTGAAGAGCTCAGTGACTTTCAATGTGGCATTGTTATTGAATGCCACCTTTCCAACAAGTCAGTTTGTAAAATTTCAGCCCTGCTAGAGCTGCCCTAGTCAACTATAAGTGCTGTTATTGTGAAGTGGAAATGTCCAGGAGCAACAACGGCTCAACCGCAAAGTGGTAGGCCCCACAATCTCACAGAACGGGACCGCCGAGTGCTGAAGAGTGTAACGCGTAAATATTGCCTGTCCTCGGTTGCAACACTCACTACCGCATTCCAAACTGCGTCTGGGAACAACGTTAGGACAAGAACTGTTTGTCGGGAGCCTCATGAAATGGGTTTCCATGGCCGAGCAGCCGCACATAAGCCTTAAATCCACATGCACAATGCCAAGCGTCGGCTAGAGTGGTGTAAAGCTCGCCGCATTGGAAACACTTTCTCTGGAGTGATGAATCAAGCCTCGCCATCTGGAACGACAGACGATTCTGGGTTTGGCGAATGCCAGGAGAATGCTACCTGCCCCAATGCATACTGCCAACTGCAAAGTTTGTTAGAGGAGGAATAATGGTCTGGGGCTGTTTTCCATGGTTCGGGCTGGGCCACTTAGTTCCAGTGAAAGGAAATCTTAACACTACAGCATACAGTGCCGTTCTAGATGATTCTGTGCATTTAACTTTGTGGCAACAGTGTGGGGAAGGCCCTGTCCTGTTTCAGCATGACAATTCCCCCATGCACAAAGCGAGGTCCATACAGAAATGGTTTGTCGAGATCGGTCTGGAAGAACTTGACTCACCTGAACAGAGCCCTGACCTCAACCCCATCGAATACCTTTGGGATGAATTGGAACGCCGACAGCGAGCCAGGCCTAATCGCCCAACATCAGTGCCCGACCTCACTAATGCTCTTGTGGCTGAACGTAAGCAAGTCCCCGCAGCAATGTTCCAACATCTAGTGTTATAGCAGCAAAGGGGGAACCAACTCCCTGTAATGTAGTGTAGTTTAGCCGGCTATCTAAACTAGTAATATTTATGGCCAAATGCCGTGCCCAGGGGCCCTGACCTCCAGAGGGCACCCATTTATTTTGTTAGTCATTCACACTCAGATATCTTTTTAACATGGCATAAGTCATTACAAACTGTGTAGAATTGCAGGAAATTTGCTTTAAATCTGCAAACATTTATATCCACCACATGGCAAAATGGGTAAAATTGAAGGAAATAAACTGTAAAACTGCACATTTTTTATCTGTGCCCCATGGCATACTGAGTATAATTGAATGACATTTGTTATAAAAAGATCTCACTGTCCCATAGCAAAATATGTAGAATTGCAGAAAACTTGCTTCAAACCTTACATTACACACCTTACACATGGATTGTGTATGTGTGCCGTTCAGAGGGTGAATGGGCAAGACAAAAGATTTAAGATTGAATTGTCTTTGAACGAGGTATGGTAGTAGGTGCCAACAGTTTCCTGTGTGTGTCAAGAATGGTCCACCAGCCAAAGCACATCCAGACAACTTGACACAACTGTGGGAAGCATTGGAATCAACATGGGCTAGTATCCCTATGGGACGCTTTTGACACCTTGTAGAGTCCATGCCTCGACAAGGGTGTTCTGAGGGCAAAAGGGGTGCAATGGAATATTAGGAAGGTGTTCCTAATGTTTTGTACACTCAGTGTACAGCCAAACCAACAAGGAACTGGCAGTACATCTGTGTCAGAGTCTCTCTACCGCTCTCTCTGAATTTGATATAAAACCATCTGTGTTCGTCATAGAACGATGGGACTAGTTTCTGTGGATGCAGACAGATTTCCAGCATTGTGCTTTGTTTGACGCAAGGAGTGACGGGCCCTCTGATGAGAACGTCATAGATTTAGCTGGTGGTAACTTGTGGAATAGACACCGGCTGGAATGCGCTTTTAACCAATCAGCATTCCCGGATTATACCCACCCCTTGTATAAATGGGTGATGAATGTGTTATGAAGTCCTAATGTAGGTAGCCTTCAAGTAAAGCATTATGTGTGTCAAACTACTAACATGCAGGGTTGCCACACAACTTACTGGCCCACAAATTATGATTAAGGTAATCTCGTTCACCAGATACTTAATTAGCCGGGGGAGGAGGTTCTGATTAAGGTGTAGCAGCAGTATAAACACCACACTACAAAAGGTGAGCTTGATAGACCGATGAGCTGAGTCATCATGCCCCGAAAACACCTTATTGTACATGAGCATGCCTGCAGGAGAGGGAGAGAGAGACGGAACACTGGCTAGCAGACCTAATCCCCTTATTAAAGCTGAGTCTGTACCTGCATCCCAAATGACACTCTATACAGTGCACTACTTTTGACTAGACCCCTATGGGCCCTGGTCAAAAGTAATGCATTGTATAGTGAATAGGGTGCCATTTGAAATGCAGTCTGGATCTCCTCAACACAATTATACGGATGAGTTTCCCCCGTTCCACTGTGCCTGAAGTTACAGTAAAGCCACTCACATGGAGTGGGCTTACGACTGCTCCTCTTCGCCTCAGCCTCTGAGGGGCTTCCCTGCTAGGATGAATGGGCCATGATAAAGTCCTCTTTTTCAATATGTCTAAGTCCTCTTCTGAAAGTAAATATTACTTTCTTTGTCTCCCCAAGTTAGGCAAACATAGAGTAGTCACATA
Source organism: Salvelinus namaycush (assembly GCF_016432855.1). Taxonomy (NCBI): domain Eukaryota; kingdom Metazoa; phylum Chordata; class Actinopteri; order Salmoniformes; family Salmonidae; genus Salvelinus; species Salvelinus namaycush. The sequence continues at coordinate 17,685,664 of NC_052327.1, read as the reverse complement.
AACATGTGGTGCATAAATATCATATGTCACATCATACTAAACTCGCGTGCCAGGCTTCACGGTTCCGGATGCAGAATACATGCAAGAATATGGCAGCTGGCCGTAAGACTCACAAGCTCCGGTAACTTCAAATATATACAACCTGAAGTATATACACTGAGTGCACAACACATCAGGAACACCTTCCTAATATTTAGTTGCACCCTTTATTTCCCCTCAGATCAGCCTCAATTCGTCGGGGCATGGACTCTACAAAGTGTCAAAAGCATTCCACTGGGATGCTGGTCTATGTTGACTCCAATGCTTCCCACAGTTGTGTCAAGTTGGCTGGATGTCCTTTGGTTGGTGGACCATTCTTGATACACACGGGACACTGTTGAGCGTCAAAAACCCAGCAGCGTTGCAGTTCTTGACAAACTCAAATCGGTGTGCCTGGCACCTACTACCAAACCCCGTTCAAAGGCACTTCAATACTTTGTCTTGCCCATTCACCCTCTGAATGGCACACATACACAATCCGTCTCAATAGTCTCAAGGCTTAAAAATACTTCACTAACCTGTCACCTCCTCCTCATCTACACTGTGACATCAATAAGGGATCATAGCTTTCACCTGGATTCACCTGGTCCATCTATGTCATGGGAAGAGCACTCATGTTTTGTACACTCAGTGTATATTACACTGCTTTAATACTGCTAATTAATTTGTCAGACAGCACTGTTGTATTTCACACTAGAAACTCTGAATTCAATATACTGTATATGATTCATCAAGCCCTTCTCTGCCAAGGCAGAGTTAGAGGAAGATGTAAGTACGCATTTCACCTGTTCTACTCAGCGCATGTGATAAATACATTGATTCGATTAGATTTTCTGATAGAAGATATTTGTCGCCATCTTGAGGTCTTTTCTACCTCTTTCAGGGCCGTGCCAATTAAATAAATACGTGAATGTCAGGCAACTTCAGACCGTTGCTTTTGTTGAGCAAGCAAATATGGCCATCAAGTTGACATACATCAATTCACTTTTATTCATTTACATTATTTCTACTATAATGCACTGCTCAAAAAAATTAAGGGAACACTAAAATAACACATCCTAGATCTGAATGAATGAAATATTCTTATTAAATACTTTTTTCTTTACATAGTTGAATGTGCTGACAACAAAATCACACAAAAATTATCAATGGAAATCAAATTTATCAACCCATGGAGGTCTGGATTTGGAGTCACACTCAAAATTAAAGTGGAAAATCACACTACATGCTGATCCAACTTTGATGTAATGTCCTTAAAACAAGTCAAAATGAGGCTCAGTAGTGTGTGTGGCCTCCACGTGCCTGTATGACCTCCCTACAACGCCTGGGCATGCTCCTGATGAGGTGGCGGATGGTCTCCCGAGGGATCTCCTCCCAGACCTGGACTAAAGCATCCGCCAACTCCTGGACAGTCTGTGGTGCAACGTGGCGTTGGTGGATGGAGCGAGACATGATGTCCCAGATGTGCTCAATTGGATTCGGGTCTGGGGAACGGGCGGGCCAGTCCATAGCATCAATGCCTTCCTCTTGCAGGAACTGCTGACACACTCCAGCCACATGAGGTCTAGCATTGTCTTGCATTAGGAGGAACCCAGGGCCAACCGCACCAGCATATGGTCTCACAAGGGGTCTTAGGATCTCATCTCGGTACCTAATGGCAGTCAGGCTACCTCTGGCGAGCACATGGAGGGCTGTGCGGCCCCCCAAAGAAATGCCACCCCACACCATGACTGACCCACCGCCAAACCGGTCATGCTGGAGGATGTTGCAGGCAGCAGAACGTTCTCCACGGCGTCTCCAGAATCTGTCACGTCTGTCACATGTGCTCAGTGTGAACCTGCTTTCATCTGTGAAGAGCACAGGGCGCCAGTGGCGAATTTGCCAATCTTGGTGTTCTCTGGCAAATGCCAAACGTCCTGCACGGTGTTGGGCTGTAAGCACAACCCCCACCTGTGGACGTCGGGCCCTCATACCACCCTCATGTGGGCCATGATAAAGTCTTTCTGACCGTTTGAGCAGACACATGCACATTTGTGGCCTGCTGGAGGTCATTTTGCAGGGCTCTGGCAGTGCTCCTCCTTGCACAAAGGCGGAGGTAGCGATCCTGCTGATGGGTTGTTGCCCTCCTACGTCCTCCTCCACGTCTCCTGATGTACTGGCCTGTCTCCTGGTAGCGCCTCCATGCTCTGGACACTACGCTGACAGACACAGCAAACCTTCTTGCCACAGTTCTCATTGATGTGCCATCCTGGATGAGCTGCACTACCTGAGCCACTTGTGTGGGTTGTAGACTCCGTCTCATGCTACCACTAGAGTGAAAGCACCGCCAGCATTCAAAAGTGACCAAAACATCAGCCAGGAAGCATAGGAACTGAGAAGTGGTCTGTGGTCACCACCTGCAGAACCACTCCTTTATTGGGGGTGTCTTGCTAATTGCCTATAATTTCCACCTGTTGTCTATTCCATTTGCACAACAGCATGTGAAATTTATTGTCAATCAGTGTTGCTTCCTAAGTGGACAGTTTGATTTCACAGAAGTGTGATTGACTTGGAGTTACATTGTGTTGTTTAAGTGTTCCCTTTATTTTTTTGAGCAGTGTATAAAGCTCCATAATGAATATCTTAATACTGCACTATGGATACCATTATATACCCTTATAGAAGTCATAAAATGACTAAGCCTAGTTCATACCCTTCGTGTGCAACACAAGAACGCTTCACAAAATGCTGATCCTGCGTTCTTGTGTAGAGTGTTTTTTGTGTAGCTGCTTGAAGTTATTTATTGTGTATGTATGTAGGGTATAAACTACGCTTTAGTCCCATGTCATCAAATGAATACCTAAATTAAAATTGTAAATTATAAAAGATACAATATTAATCAAAATCTGCAATACAAATGGTTTATTAAAACAACCATTAAAAAGTACCATACAAAAAGTGATTGAAAAATAAAATACATAGTTCCTCAAAGCCCAAAAAGTTTAGCAACACTTTCCTAATCGTAAGAGTAGAAGCTGCTGTCGGCCTACCCTCCTTGTCATTTTTTAATTTAGGCTAAATATCTACATCAAATTTAGAGGCTGCAATGGACGTGGATCAATGATTACAATAGGGAGAGGGCATCAGATGTACAGCACATCTAGTCAATTGGTTGGGCTTCTTATCTTATCTTCCTAATCACAGGAGAAGCTGTAGATGTCTGAATGACATTTAGAAGCTCACATTCCTAGTTACAGGAGTGGGAGCTAATAAGGGATCAAAAGACCCAGATGGAATTTTGGTGTTAAGTAGCCTATAGTGGATCTTCCTTAAGGAGTATAAACTAATGGTAAGCTAGTCCACTGACAGCCTGGTTCAAATATAGCAGCATTAGGGGACTCAAAATGAAAACAAAAATGAACAACAAAAATAAAAATGTTGTATTGAGGCCAGTTGTGGTGTCCTCCTCAGATGTAGCCTGGCAAAAGCAACTGACATGGGCTGCACGTCATCCAAGCTACCCATCAGAGGAGCCAGAGGACTTGCAGGTGACCAAGCGTTTCCAGGCCTTCTGGACTCCCCAGAAGAAGTCCCGGATGCCTTTCCTCATCTTGGATAATTTAACTGGCAAGAAGATGAAAATATGTAAGAATTTCAGATGGACAATTGTCTGATAAAACAATAATTTATTACTTCTTTATATATAATTGTCCCATAACAACATTTCCCCCCAGGAATACTCACTCATAGGTGGAGAATCCACAGCAATGTACATCTCTGGCAGGTCTGTAGTGCCTTTAAGGACAATGCTCATCTTGGACTGTGATCAGAATTCAAGGATGCACAATTAAACTTCAATTTCACTTCCTTTACATATTCCTATAATTATACAACTGTACTTACTGGTGCCGATATCAAAAAGCACAACCAATGACCATTCAAGAGTAATCTGAGCTTGTCTTACCTTTCTGCCGGTGGCATAATACACCCCCTCAGATTCTGCATCCTCCACATCATCACTGCATGAGTCTTCAAGGTCTGAGGTCTCGCTGGGCACTGAGGGTTTCAAGATGCCCAGTAGCTTGTGGGAAACAATGACAGAGACAATGGAAAGCATCTCCTGATCCTCAAATAAATCGTCAATTTTCAAGGAGCGTTTCAAACGCTTGACCTTCCCAAGGTCAGTGTAGATGGCATCTGCCAGCTTCGATGTCATCTTAGAATTGAAACTTTTTTGCTGAATTCCCATTTCCTCAATCAGATATTTGGCCACCTCATCATCGAACAATCGGATCAGCTCAGTCACCAGATCACTGATCTGGATGCGCTGATGTTTGTTGGTCCTTTTTGGCATACGGCATATCTTCTTGACAAGCTTCATCAGGACTTCTTCTAATATAAGCTCCCTAGTGAAGCTGCTGGAACCAGATGTCACTTGTTCCACAGTGGACCACTCCGGCTGTTCAATCTCAGTCTTGATGCTGCTCTGCTCAGCTTTCTTATTCAAAGATTGACGGGTTGTCATTTCATTAAACAAGGCTGTCAATTCTTTCAAGTTGAGTGTAGATTCCAGATTTTTGGTGCCTTGAAGTTTGGATGGTGCATCCATAACTGCGTTCGTGACAAGACAGACAATGTCCTTGTGCAGCTTGGGTGCCTTGTGGCACAGTATCTTCTGTAGGGCTTCCTCTGTGCCATAGCGTTGCATCAACTTTCTATGCACAGACAGCACCAGCTGAAAGATGTCTGTTGCCTTCAGGCAGACATTTGCTTCCCTCCACCTGTTAGTCACCCTCACCCACAGAGCACTGGACAGCTTGTTGGTCACATCCTCAACTAGGGTCCAGCTGGCCAGTTTATCCTGGGTCCGAGGAACAATCAGAGACCGCAGCCGGACAATGATATCCATCACCGCCTCTACGTGAACAATAATATACACCGGTTGGGATGCCTTCACCTCAGCCGAGCCACATCGGCTCTTAACCATGACCTTGTCCTGGTCTGTCCTTAGGCAGATGTCTGAGGAGAGCGGCCGGACAGAGACTTTGGGTACGATTGAACCCAGACGGTTAACTTCCCTGGTGACTGCACTCGCAATGGCTGTTGTCATCTCCCCGCTGCCGCGGCTCAAAGCTCGCCTCAGAGCATCAGGAGAGCCCATGTGCTCCTCCAGCTCTCTGCAGAGGGCACTTACAATCCTTGCACTTGAGGGGCGGGAGTACGGCGTCTTGAGATCCTTGGTCATTTCCAATGCTGAGGTAACGTCTGGGGAATCGGACATGTCCCGAAGGACAGAAACCACCATGTCCATTGCCACATCAGAGAGAGTGGTGGTTGGGGATGACACAGGTGATGCAAAGTCCTCTGAGTCAAGCTCATACCCATGAAGCAGCTTGGTGATCAGGTCTACAACCACCTCTGGTGTGGAATGTAGACTGGGAGAGTCCTTGTCGGAGTTCTCAATCATACAGGATTCAATTTCACTCAAAGCCCTTCTGACCATGATGTTTGTCTCAGAGTCATCGGGTACATGGTTCTCTTTGAGAGGTTTGATACCTGCCTCACACAGCTCTTTCACATGGATGTTCTCAGAAGACATCACTGCTTCTTGAATAGTAGGTGGTTGATTGGCTATGGTTGTAGCCATGATTGTCCTTACCATCAGAGGACAAAGCTTCGCAACCAGTTCATACTGTAGCTTAAAGCTCTCAGAGCGGCTGTCGTTCATGGGTACCTCAGGGATGTCAAGGCCCTGAAATAGCATCTTCCGTACCAGTTTGCCCACTACACCCTCCAGTAGGCAATTAGTAGGGCTCGGGGTCTCATTCCCTCTGCCACTGGAAGGTAACTCTTGCTTCTTGTGAAGTCCATGAATGGCCTCACTTTGCGCAATACAACCCTCAACAGGCAACTCCTCTACTGCAATCGTGTGCACAACCACATTGACGTCGTTGGTGTGGGGTCCAATCAAAAGCTTCTTATAGGTTGGGTCTGTGACATATTGTAAAACACCCCCGCCTGTCTTTAAGTTCTGAACTTTATCTCCAAATGTCCTATCCAGGAGACACAATACTGACTCAGATAGTGGGTCAGTGAACTCCTGGAGCTCTAGGCTGCTCTCAACTTCGAAGGGGCTGAGGCTGCAGCTGATCTGGGAGCTGTAATAAGAAGCCTGCAGCTCTCTCTTGGACTCCAATGTGTCATGCAGCTTTGGATATAAGGCATCTGCAATGGAGTCTGTGAGCCGCTCATCCAAATTAACAGAGAAAATATTATTCAGGCTTTTGTTGGAAGCCTCCTCTTTGGTTTTCCTCAGGATGTCCCGCACAGCTTCCCTTGGGGCAGAACCAGAAGTGCAAGCATGTCCATTGGATGGTGTCTGGGTGCCAGTAAGGGATTCCTTGATCAAGAAACTCTGGAGTTCGGTGGCCACTTCCTTACACATCTCCCTTCTGATCTTCAGAACAGCAGGTGTCAGTGTAGCTTTCTCTGAGGTCAAAGGTGTCAGAACTCTGGTCAAAGTTGAGGGGCATCTGAGATGATCACCCAGACCCGCTAAGTCATCAGAGCAGGACACCTTGGCAACTTGAAATAAAACCGAACTAATAAGGTTCTGAGCCACAGCAGATGATTTTGCTGATGCTGCCTGGAGTGTCTCTAAACTAACCTGATTGGAGGCAGCCATCTTTGTTGTTGCCCTGGTAATGATGTTACTCACAGGCTTGATGGAGTAGGTCATAAACTGGGATCTCAGGCTTTCAAAGACTCCCTTCACTCTTTCTGCCTTTAGGTCTTTGTCAGTGGCAAATGCACACGACTGAACAGCATGGAGAGATACAGGGAGAGGAAAGCCCAAGGGTGAAGCCACATCTGTGATATGGATGGAGGACTCTGAGGGTGTCCCATCAAGGCGCCTCTGCAGCAACTTTATCATCTCCAGGACTCTGGCATTGTCCTGTGGTGAGATGGAGCACTCTCCTGAGAGGTTCTCGCTGTCTAGTGTGTTCTGGATTCCAAGCAGTGTTGTGCTGAGTATCCTCCTGTCATGGGGAAGCACTCCCCTCAGTGCAGAAGAGGACCGGCTCTGTGGTGCTGGTGTGCTGCATGGTGTTGATGCACCAGAGACGTCACTTCCACTGTCATCATCTTTTTTGGTCCTCATTATAATAAGGATTTCGTCAATGATCTCATCACTGTAGACTTCTAAGTCCTCTGTGATAACATGGGCCGTTGGGGTGGCGATACTCAGAGTACGACCCCCAAGAAGTTTCAAGGACGTCTCCGACCCACTGCCAAGAGGGCCAACAGACACACATTGCAGTGTTTCGCTGGATGACGAAGAACAACTGGAGGAGAGATCAAGCAGCTCCTCCTCCAAAGTCGGAGAGGAGGAAAGAATTCCCTCCATTTTCAGGACAGAGATAACATCCGCAAGTGTTGAATCTACAAGGTCCTCACCTAGTGGGCTACTCCTTAAGTGGCTGACAAACACCCTTGTAGGAGAATGGGAGACTGTGGTGGGAGATGGAGAGTCCTCCTCACCATTCACACTTGACCGCGCCTCCACAATTGCTAAAGACTTGGAGATGACGGAACATACAAGTCCGCCAGCCCGCTCAATAATGGAGGGGAGGGAAACATCCAAAGGGGCTGGAGGTGTCACACTCCCTCCTTGGCCATTTCTATCTTGGCTGAGGCAGATCGACGAGACCTCAGTAGCAAATTGATTCTCCCGCACAGAGCTGCTGCTAGAGTCATGTCCAGGAACAGTTGAAATAGAGCTCACAGCCAGGGAGCAAGGAATGTCACTCCTACTGTCTAAAAGCTTGATAGAGCACGAGGAGGGGCGGCTGCTGGAGGGGAGGTTGGTGTTGGTCTCATCGCTGGAGAGTAAGGAGGAGAAAGGGGCCACGGTCAGTTTGACAGGGATGACATGCCCACGACCTACCACAGCAGATAAGGTTCCAGAGTAGTCAGTGGCAGTAGGTGGTTTAGCAGATTGTAGTTTAGCAGGTGGTGGTTTAGCAGATTGTAGTTTAGCAGGTGGTGGTATAGCAGATCGTAGTTTAGCAGGTGGTGGTTTAGCAGATTGTAGTTTAGCAGGTGGTGGTTTAGCAGATTGTAGTTTAGCAGGTGGTGGTTTAGCAGGTGGTGGTTTAGCAGATGGTAGTTTAGCAGATTGTGGTTTAGCGGATTGTGGTTTAGCAGGTGATGGTTTAACAGGTGGCGGTTTGGCAGATTGGGGCCTGTTAGAACGTGGCCTAGTAGCCAGGAGGTTCTTAGTAGAGATCTGACTGGAGGAAGAGTGTGCTCGTTCCTCACTGGACAGAGAACTGCTGCTACAACAAGTCTGGACAGCAGTGACTGGTTCATCAATGGAGATTGGGGAGGACCTACTGTCAGGACTCTGAGTGAGACAGATCACATTGACTTTGGAGAGTAAGGAGGTACAGCTGACAGAGCCCTGGGTTGAATCTTCGTTGGTGTCTCTGCTGATGGGGAGCAAACTCTCTGCAGCACTTTCTGAAGCTCTCAGCCTTATAAGGTCAACCAAGGCAGGGATCAGGATGCTATTTACCTCCTCCAATACTGAGCTTGTTATGTGCCCAATCATGAGCAGCAAGTCCCTAACAGTAATCTGTATATATGAACACAGAAAGGTACATCAACACAATTGATTAAGATTTACAGTATGTTGGAAATCAAAACACATGTTAATCCATATCCAAAATATTTTTTAAGTAAATATAACAAGTATACCTTTCATTTTTTGTTGTTGCAATTATTCTATATCAAATGTGTGGTCTCCATTGTTGCAACTTAATCATCTTCCTCATCTAGACTTTTTACATTTACCAAAGTGGCAAACGCATATTACATCATATCATCCAAATACAGTGGCAAGACAAAGTATATGAACCCTATTGGAATTATCTGAATTTCTGCATGAATTGGTCATAAAATTAGATTTAATCTTCATCTAAGTCACAACAACAGATTAACACATTCTGCCTAAACTAATAACACACAAATGATTGTATTTTTTTTGTCTATACTGAATACATCATTTAAACATTCAGTGTAAGTTGAAAAAGTATGTGAACCCCGAGGCTAATGACTTCTCCAAAAGCTAATTGGAGTCAGCTAACCTGGAGTACAATCATTGAGACGAGATTGGAGATGTTGGTTAGAGCTGCCTGCCCTAAAAAAACTCACAAAATTTGAGTTTGCTATTCACAAGAAGCATTGTCTGATGTGAACCATGCCTCAAACAAAAGAGATCTCAGAAGACCCAAGATTAAGAATTGTTGACTTGCATAAAGCTGGAAAGGGTTACAAAAGTATCTCTAAAAGCCGTGATGTTCATCACTCCACGGTTACACAAATTGTATATAAATGGAGAAAGTTCAGCACTGTTGCTACTCTCCCTAGGAGTGGCCATCCTGCAAAGATGACTGCAAGAGCACAGCGCAGAATGCTCAATGAGGTTAAGCAGAATCTTAGTGTTAGATGAAGATTTAAAGAAATCTCTGGAACATCCTAACATCTCTGATGACGAGTCTACGACACGTAAAACATTAAACAAGAATGGTGTTCATGGGAGGACACCACGGAAGAAGCCACCGACTGTCCAAATAAAAACATTGCTGCACGTTTGAAGTTTGCAAAAGAGCATCTGGATGTTCCACAGCGCTACTGGCAAAATATTCTGTGGAGAGATGAAATAAAATGTTGTTGTTTGAAAGGAGCACACAACACTGTGTGGAGAAAAAAAAGCACAGCACACCAATATCAAAACCTCATCCCAACTGTAAAGTATGGTGAAGGGAGCATCATATCATGGTTGAGCTGCTTTGCTGCCTCGGGGTCTGGACAGCTAGCTATCATCGATGGAAACATTTATTGCCAAGTTTATCAAGACATTTTGTTGGAGAATTTAAGGTCGTTCGCCAATTGAAGCTCAACAGAAGTTGGGTGATGCAACAGGACAACGACCCAAAACACCGAAGTAAATCAACAACAGAATGGCTGCAACAGAAGAAAATATGCCTTCTGTAGTGGCCCAGTCAGAGTACTGACCTCAACCCGATTGAGATGCTGTGGCAGGGCCTCAACAGAGCGGTGCTAAACTGAAACAGTTTTGTAAAGAGGAATGGTATAAAATTCCTCCTGACCGTTGCACAGGTCTGATCTGCAACTACAGAAAACGTTGAGGTTATTGCTGCCAAAGTAGGGTCAACCATTTATTAAAACCAAGGGTTCACATAAACTCAGCAAAAAAAGAAACGTCCTCTCACTGTCAACTGTATCTATGTTCAACAAACTTAACATGTGTAAATAATTGTATGAACATACAAGATTGAACAACTGAGACAAACTGAACATGTGGCTAACAGAAATGGAATAATGTGTCCCTGAACAAAGGGGGGGGGGGGGGGGTTCAACATCAAAAGTAACAGTCAGTATCTGGTGTGGCCACCAGCTGCATTAAGTACTGCAGTGCATCTCCTCCTCATGGACTGCACCAGATTTGCCAGTTCTTGCTGTGAGATGTTACCCCACTCTTCCAACAAGGCACCTGCAAGTTCCAGGACATTTCTGGGGGGGGGGATGGCCCTAGCCCTCACCCGCCGATCCAACAGGTCCCAGACGTGCTCAATGGGATTGAGATACGAGCTCTTCGCTGGCCATGGCAGAACACGGACATTCCTGTCTTGCAGGAAATCTCGCACAGAACGAGCAGTATGGCTGGTGGCGTTGTCATGCTGGAGGGTCATGTCAGGATAAGCCTGCAGTAAGGGTACCACATGAGGGAGGAGGTTGTCTTCCCTGTAACGCACAGCGTTGACACTGCCTGCAATAACAACAAGCTCAGTCCGATGATGCAGTGACACACCGCCCAAGACCATGACAGACCCTCCACCTCCAAATCGATCCCGCTCCAGAGTACAGGCCTCGGTGTAACGCTTATTCCTTCGACGATAAACGCGAATCCGACCATCACCCCTGGTGAAACAAAACCATGACTCGTCAGTGAAGAGCACTTTTTGACAGTCCTGTCTGGTCCAGCGATGGTGGGTTTGTGCCCATTGGCGACGTTGTTGCCGGTTTCCTTACAACAGGCCTACAAGCCCTCAGTCCAGCCTCTCTCAGCCTATTGCGGACAGTCTGAGCACTGATGGAGGGATTGTGCGTTCCTGGTGTAACTCGGGCAGTTGTTGTTGCCATCCTGTACCTGTCCCGCAGGTGTGATGTTTGGATGTACCGATCCTGTGCAGGTTTTGTTACACGAGGTCTGCCACTGCGAGGACGATCAGCTGTCCGTCCTGTCTCCCTGTAGCGCTGTCTTAGGCGTCTCACAGTACGGACATTGCAATTTATTGCCCTGGCCACATCTGCAGTCCTCATGCCTCCTTGCAGCATGCCTAAGGCACGTTCACACAGATGAGCAGGGACCCTGGGCATCTTTCTTTTGGTGTTTTTCAGAGTCAGTAGAAAGGCCTCTTTAGTTTCCTAAGTTTTCATAACTGTGACCTTAATTGCCTATCGTCTATAAGCTGTTAGTGTCTTAACGACCGTTCCACAGATGCATGTTCATTCATTGTTTATGGTTCATTGAACAAGCATGGGAAACAGTGTTTATACCCTTTACAATGAAGATCTGTGAAGTTATTTGGATTTATACGAATTATCTTTGAAAGACAGGGTCCTAAAAAAGGGAGGTTTATTTTTGTGCTGAGTGTACTTTTTCCACCCTGCACTGTGAATGTTTACACGGTGTGTTCAATAAAGACATGAAAAAGTAAAATTATTTGTGTGTTATTTGTTTAAGCAGACTGTGTTTGTCTATTGTTGTGACTTAGATGAAGATCAGATAACATTTTATGACCAATTTACGCAGAAGTCCAGGTAATTCCAAAGGGTTCACATACTTTTTCTTGCCACTGTACTTGGATATGGATTTCCCAGGAGATGGGAGACAGGGAAGCAGTAATATGTCTACAGCCCCCAAAGAGTGAAAGCTGGGAACATGTTCATGACCAAAATGACCTACCACTGACGGGCTAGCTGAATGTGGTGAGCAGTTCATCACAGTAGAAAAGGTTCCAGAGTGATCAGAGTCACTGCTAGGTCTTTCAGTTGGTGGTCTGGCAGTATGTAGCCTAGCAACCTCGAGGTTCTCAGTCGAGATCTGACTGGAAAGAGTGTCCATCGAGGAGGTGGAGTGTCTGAAGGGAGAGTCCATTACCAGAGGTGTGTGTGTCTCCATGCCCAGGGGTCTCCAATCTCCCATCTGGCTACCAGGCTAAGAGAGATGGGTGAGAGAGAGAGGCAAATGGATGAAGATACCAACAGAAACACTGAGGTCCTACTGCTGCTTAAGCAACTATGAGTTGATATCAGCCCTAGGAGTGCCGCTGTTCCATCCTTACCTGTCCAATTCGGCGCTCCAGGCGCAGCTCCCTGCACACTTCTCTTTCCAGCTCCTCAAGCCTGAGGCGTCGTTTCACCTCCCAAGCCAGTTCGGCCAAGTAAAGGTTCTTCCCCTCTTCCATTTGACTCTGAAACCTTCACATACAAGGGAACATAAAACATGATTTACCTTCATTTTTCTACAACTCAAACTGTCCACCATATCTATTTCTTAAGTTATTGCTAGATAGGAGGTCAACGTGATTCCACACCTTCGCTTATGTTTTTTTAAAGAAATTTGGGTAAAAGATTCTTATTACACTCACGTGTTCTTGAAGTAGTTCCTACCCTTGGCAATGAGCCATTCTCTAATATCCGTCAGTGAGATGTGGGACGGAACCTCCCCTTGCTGCTGCAAGACTAGGAACTGCTTCAAAAGATTTTTCTGAGAGGGAGAGAGAGAGAGAGAGAGAGAGAGACAGAGACAGAGAGAGAGAGAGAGATTAATTTGCACCCTTGCCTTCCACAAGTTTTTCCTGGTTTTGTCACGTGATCAGAAAACCCTTTCCCGATCCTTGAGCGACAGCAAGTTACATACACAGTAAAATAAAACGCATGGAAAGGTGTGTCTTACAATATAGCTTTTGTGTTTTTATAATTGTGCATCTAGAAAGTAGACCACTCTAACCTGCTGGGCACAGCACTGCTTCTCCCACAGCAACTGAACTGACTTGATGTAGCCACTGTAGCGATTGTACTCTTTACACGTACACAGCACCTGAAAGGGAGGCGCCACAAAAGAGCCATTTTTAGAGGAAGTTCATGTGTACAAACACCCAATCCCAAATCTACCTCTAACCCCTACCCCAATATTGATTGATTTTGCCTTTATTTAACCAGGTAAGACATTAAGAACACATTTTCTTTTACAACCTGCACTAACAATGACCATATGCACGTGTAGATTTGGATTTGTGTAAACTAAGCAAAATGGCAAACATTTCACCTAGCCATCATATTGCTTACACCTGTCCAATTTTCTCAGTTCCATATAAGTGTCACTTTTAGATTTTGGAAAGAAAAAGGAGGTTTGCCATGCCTTCTCATTTGAGGTGATGAGGCCTTGCTTCACCAGCCGCTTCTTCCTTTCCGGTTGGCGGAAAAAACACTTCAGGTGTTTGTCGTGGAGGCAGTTATAACCAACATCTATGACTCTCATGTTGGGGTCCAACAGGTCAAACCCTGGGGTCTCCTGATGGAGCTGTGGATTGTGTTTTAACAAACTTCAATGTCAGGGCAATGGATACTACAGTGGGAATGGTTGTGGAATTAGGACTGGAAATGGGAAGGAAGTCATTCAAAATATATAATTAGGTAACATTTAATTTGAAAGAAAATGAGGATCTCAGATCATTTGGAATGTCATACTATCACACTAACCTTCTCCCCCAGTTTTCCTCTGAAGAATACAGGGAATGTCCTCTCTGGGGCTTCCTGTAACCCCTACAAAGACAGAGACAATCATGACAAAAGACGTGGGGTTTGGGTAAGGGTTTTGATAGTAGACCCCATCCCTGTCACTTGGTTTGCAATAATTCCACCTTTTGCCAATTCACTTTGCATGAAAAATGTTGAATCAAGCTCATATCTAAAACACATTTGTTTGATCCATTTACATTGTTAAACTATTCTTAAAGTAGTCAACTAGCCGTAGGCCTACATGATGACTGATTCTGTAGGCTACATATTCATCTCATAGACTTTCATCATCCATCTTTAGAATTATACAAATGTGAAGCGACATTAATATGAAGAACGAACAAAGCATTATCCTAGGCCTACTCACATTTTCTTCTTCTTAACCTGCACTTTTTGACATAGTAGGTATATTGACTAATATTGTAAACAAGTGATGTCATAACGGAAACTTGATTATCCTGTGTCTCCAGAAAAGGTAGGCCCTATGCCCCCCAAACGTCCGCTATCTGATAGACCTATGTTGTTGTACTGATATAAACACTATGAAAGGATATTGTAGCCTTAACCTATTGATATAGTCTACAGGCTTATTAATGGTGTGCCCGCTCCATAAAGCACACCTCCAGTTGTGCCTGGGCATGCTGCAACAGGTGCACTCTGTTGCCAAGCCTTCCACAGAATCATACCTCAACCCTAAAATGTGATCCACATGTATTCAATTTCGAAACTGTCAGTTATTTGCAGTGATGGATTTAAAGCATTATCACGACTAACAGGCTGACTACACCCAATGAATTTAGAAATCTATATTATTCAATTATTGCACCCACACTGCTTGGGCGCGCCAACGAGCGTCTGCATAGCAAAGGGCTAAAATAGAAGTCAGTTCTATTTCTGATGCAGATCACACTGCAAGTCCTGCCTCTCCCATCTCCTCATTGGTTTATAGAAGCAGGTACCCACGTGCCATCTCCTCATTGGTTATACCCACGTGGGTGACTGAAAAACGAACGAGGTCAGTGGCGGGAACCACCTAATTTATGAAAGTTGCCAATCGCAATATAAAATCAAGAGAGGAAATAGCCTGGAAGGAGGAGAGATGACTAGAAACGATTCGGTTGACCGTTTTATGCGTGAATTTATTGGTGGAGTAGAGGACCTTGGTTCACACAGGGTCATGTCTGGCGAGCCAGTGGACAAGTTTCCTGCCTCTAATGTATTGTGTTTTGGAGAAAATGGGGGTCGTATTAGCAGTAACTGCAAAAAGTTACTGTGTAACCAAGGGTTGGCAGTAACTGAACTTTAGCTTGGTTTCAACCTGCCCTTGGCAGCAGTTACTGCGTTTTACGTTGGTATCATATCATTTTATTCTGATAGTGATGCAATCGAACCTGTATGACACTGACTGACAGCTACACACACATGCATTGCTAATCTAGGGATACAACACCATGGCACAGCATTCCCACGGGAAAATGATGGTTGAACTTGCTCTGAAACGCCGACATCCAGACACTGGTAAGAACTAGCTAGCTAAGTAGATCTGACATCAAAATGAATTAGCTAGCAAGCTAGCTAACTAGCTAGCGAGCATAGACTAACAATGCGACCTGCTCTCATAAGAGATCTGCAAATGATACTAACGTCATTCTATTAGCCATATAATGAATTATATTCTGAAATTTCATCTGATGGTTTCTTTGAATCAGTACACCATGCACACGATTTCTAGCCAGTGACAGCCACCTAGCTAAAACTGACGCGCCCCTACCAAAACTTCTAAACCTTCATAGCTAGCATTAGCATGAAGCAATAGATTTGTGCTACATGTTCTCATAAGAGACGATCAGCAGTTTATACTAGCTTCAATCTATTATACTTAGAATTAATATAATCGTTATAGTTGTATTCTGACATTCAGTGGGTTATTTGAATCCGATACGTTACACCACACACACGATCTCTAGCCAGCTGACGGTCAGTTGGACGTGCACCCCATACTGAATTGTCAAAAGCCACGCACACTCGTTTTCCGGATGAGCGCACACACAGCATTGCTAGCTCATTAATAATATATCTACTCACATGTTCAGGGTTTCTGGTTTTCTTTTATATTCCAGTATTGCGTGACTGTCCTGGTCAGGAAAGTTAAAATCCCAAATTGTATCCATCCCCTTTGTTGGTGGCATATGTAATTAGTACAACAAGCTTTGACATGCCAAACGTGTGCTCAATGTGTCTGCTTCAGTGCCATCTTTACATGAATGCGTAAAAAACTGTTTTGCATGACTTCCACCAATCCCTGTGGTCTAGATGATTAGTATCTATGCGGATCAAAGTTGCCATGTGAGGGTGTATTAGGACAGTACAACCACGTCAATACTAGGTTTTATTCCTGTCAATGTCCATCCATGCAATTTTTTTGTATTTGTAAATAAAAATGAATATGTAAGAGCCTTTTTGGGAGCAGGGGATTTACACATAACCCCAGACATGCACCCTTTTCCATACATTTTTCAGTGTAATCAATACAAAAACTGTCTACAGTCAATCATTTCAAGGCTAGGCCTATAGCGATAGAAATTGACTTACTTTTCGGGCCTCGTCGCCGTCCATGCTACAAGTCTAGGCCTACTTCGGTCTCCATAATGAGCCGGTAAAACATCGTACTTCGTCTGAGGTTGCCAAAGCTTGAATGCTACTGAATATTAAACTGGCTTAGAAATAAGAATGAATAGAAATTCCAAAATACCATTGAAATTATTGCGTCACAATACCAGGCAGCCATTGGGAGTGTACCCATGAGTTTACCAGTCAATTTCCAGGGTTAGAGTTCCAAGCCCATTCTATTCATTCTTATTTCTGTGAGCCCAGGCCTACTCCTATCATGATGTAATTTGCAGTCCACATCATTAAGCATAAATCATAGACCACAGACGCCGAGACGCACTATTTTGCTCAAAATATATAGATTTTACCCTTTGGTGTAAGCTATACAGTACCAGTCAGAAGTTTGGATGCACCCACCAGGGGCGAAAATCTGATATCAACCTTGGAGGGGACAATTACATGAAATTTTCTCAGGAGCAATTCCTGAGGGGGACACCAAAAGTAGTGCTGTAACACAGCCTACGTTGTAATATGTTAAATGTATATTGAGGGACCATAATCACTACTACTGGATAATTGTTAGGTACAGTAGTTAACTGAAGGGTTGTCCCAACTTGTTTAAATCCTTATAATACTACTACTAATAATAGTTAAAGCAGTGTTCCTTATCAGTCCAGTATGTATGCAGGTATTCGTACTTACAACCAGCAATATCAAGAAAGGCCAGTAGGCGGCAATGGTACTGTACACTGTATGGGAGCAGTTTTCATAAATACAATGAACATGGTGTGATCTCATCGTAAAGAATCTCCATTGAGAACCATCACAAAGTTGGTCTCCGTATTGAATTGACCTTTTAATTTGACTTTGTGATACATTTATATAGTCATTAAATATGTGCTCCTGGCCTGAGTCTACTACAATATCTTTACAAGAACAAAAAGCTTAAAATAAGTACAGTTCTAAAAGCAAAATAACTACTTCAATGAAAAACCCAAATAAATCAAACAAAATATCCTTCAGTCAGTGTCTCAACTCTTCAAACAGCAGCTATGGACAAGTATGTCACACAAAGTATGCAATTTTAAATTAAATAAATTATTTGTAAGTGTACTGTCATGTACTAAAAACTGAAAACTACTAAACAAAAGAACAAATATCAATTACACCAGGGGTTCTCAAACAGGGGTCCATGGACTAATTGCAAGGTGTCCGTGAAATAAAAAAAAGTGTAATGAACGTATTCAGTACCACAAGGTTTCCAGTAAGTTTACATATAATATAGAGGGGGTGGAGGTCCCTGAGGACCGCTGAAAACCTTGCCTGCCTTGCCTCAAAATATGCAGGGGTTCCAGTACCCAAAAAAGGTTGAGAACCACTGCTATACACACTACTGAACAAAAGAACCGAACATATGTTTGCGGGTTTCAATCCAACAAATTGCTGGCAGATATTTTCCCTCTTGAGACTGTCCAGCCTGTCTTTATGTACATTACAGACAACTACGCCGTTCAGTCTCTCTTGGCCCATGCTAGCCCGTAACCAAGTCTTCAACCTGCGGAGTGCACTGAAACTCCTCTCAGCCTCACATGAAGACACTGGCACCACAAACAAAATTCTGATAAGCACCTCAACTTGGTCAAACAACCCCCGCACCTCCACTGGAAACCTCCTGAGGACCTCTGCTGCCTCTCAACTGCTGCTACAGGGGTATTTGTTGTGAAAGAGAGGGATCTGCACTGAAAGAGAATCTATGTTCAGCTCAGGGTACTGATCTAGAGACTCATCCAACTCCCCCGTGAGAAGCGCTCTTTCCAACTTTTGCAGGACGTTTAGACTGTCCTGGTCAAAACGGTCGCCAAACTGAACCTCCACACCATCCAACACTTAAAAAAATTCTGCCCTATAGTGATCCACTGCTTTGCCAGCAAATCGTCTTGAGTGCGTCTCAATGGATTCAATAGAGTCAATCAAAGTTGTTGCTTTCTCATACAGTGCAAGGTAGCTTTCGTCATTTCTCTTGCCCCTAAGAGATGACCGCACACACTCGACTGCAGCCTGCATACCAGAGACAGTCTGAGTTTTCTTCTGCAGTGAAATGTTTAGACATTCAAGCTCTCCAAGAACAGCAGAGGCAAGTGTGAGGCCCAGCACAGTCTTGCCTTTGCTGAAGTGCTCGAATAAGCCACTGGCAGTTGAAGCTGTCTTGGATGCAGTTTTTGCCATCTCCTCTAGGCTGCTTAGTACCCGCTCATACTGCCCTAGCACAGCTCTAATAGCAGTATTCAGCACAGTCCACCTTGTTGGACATAGGGGTTTCAGGGTGGTCAGATTTGTATCTTTGGACGTGACAATTGATTCAAACATGCTCTTAAACTTTCCTGACTGGCCATAGAGGACACCTAACTGATGGACCCAAGAAAGGGAATCCCAGATCAGTGGGGAGGCTGAGCAGCCAGCCTGTGTAATCAGATTTACACAGTGTGCTCCACAATGGACATAGAGGGCTAATGGCTGCTGCCTCCTCACAATTGCCTGTGCACCTGTGTATTTTCCTGCCATGTTTGAGGCACCATCGTAACTCTGCCCACGTAAGCCAGACATGGGCAAATTGAGCCTCAACAACACATCAGTTGCCACTTTCGCAATGCCCTCGCCTGTTGTCTCCGACACCCTGTATAGCCCAATAAACTCCTCGTGAGGGACAAGGTCATGGTCAACATAACGCAGACAGACACTCTCCTGTTCAGCACCAGAGACATCTTGAGTACCATCAACAATTAATGAAAATTGTACAATCGGAAGAGACCTACTCTCAGCTGCAATGCCTCGAATGACTGTATTGGCCATGATGTTCAGAATTTCATTCTGTGCTTTGGGGCCTTTGTACATTGTGGTACGCTCTGTTAACCACTTCAGTAAAATGGGATCATCCTCTTCTGCCCTGAGTTTCAAAAGCTGGTATAAATTCCCACTGTCATCCGTGTGGCCTCTAAAGGCTTGTCCCTGTCTTACTACATGCCGCACCGAACTAACAATTTTCATCAAGCAATGCCTTGCGTCCTCCTGCTGTTTACCCCACGCGCTGGATAACTGGACACTGATTGGATTTAGCTGGTGTGCTGTTACAGTTACAAAGTGGCGGTGGGTTTGGCAGTTTTGATGTGCTGTGAATTTTTCAATGGCTTTTCTCCAGTTCCTAAATCCTGCACTAATGAAGGCAGCATCTGCTCTTTGGCCAAAAGATGGCTGGCTTGAAAACCCTTGGCTACAGTGAAAACACAACACTCCTTTTATTGATGGATTATAATGTAGCCAGGGGAAATCGCAAAACCATCTCTCTTGAAACTTCAACACTCTGTTGGCAAGAGTTTGCGGTTCTATAAATTGTGGGTGTGGCTGATATGGTTTTGTGCCATCAGTGAGGTAACTGGACGATGCTGTGCCACTGTCCCCTATACTGGTGCTGCTGGCAACAAGGGTGACACCTGGTCCTGCCGTGGCTGTGACACTGTCCTCTGAAGTCTCTCTCCTTGGCTCTTTCCCTTTCACCACCCTCACTGACTCACAGTCTGTCTCCTAGAAAAGAAATAAGGTGTTTGCTGTACTCCTAACTACCGGTACCCAAAACTACACAATTAATCACAACAGCAATACCATTGCCTTTAACAAATCTTAGTTTAGTCACCAGTTTAAGTTGAGTGGGGGTATCCATGGCATTTTCCAATTATGTCCCTATTTTACAAATAAAAAAAAATGAGAACCTTTCATAATGTTGCCAAACAAAGACTCAAGAAACTTACCTGAGACTCCCTGTCTCTGCCAGTCTGTCCCTGCATATCTGTCCCCAGCTCTGCTGTCTGTGTGCCATCTGTTGCCTGCTCTGCCTAATGACATCATTGTGAAACATTTCCATTAGCATTTCACTTCTTTCTTATGAACATTTTATCAACTCGTCTTTGAGATATTAGGCTACTAGAGTTCTTACTTTGCGTTTTTGGTGTACTGAAAAATACTCTGATGTCCGTCTTTTTACTTTTTTCTGACATTTTTCTACCTGGCTGGCTGGCTGGCCGGTCTAGCTGCACACACACACATTTACACAACACATGCTGCAACCTTTTGTAATTTTAACATAGTTTGTTTCATATTGGCTGGCTTCCAACAATAGCTGAATTTGCAAAGCTAGCGAGCACCAATTCCGTTTCTGTGGTGTTTGCTATAATCTTTGCTACCTGGTTAAATAAAGGTGGGAGAAAAAAATAATAATTCACTAGCGACAATTTAGCTTTTGCAACGAGACCATTAAATATATTTAAGACAATGGTATAAGAGAGTGTAGTTCTGTTCAGTTTGGACTTCAGTTTATCGCTAACCTTATCACAGGGACTTTGAAGCACTACAGCTGCATGCTAATCTTGGAATAAACTGACGATAGCAAATATTCCATCTTTGACGACGCCACATAAATGGAATAGGTACTAGCTAGCTTGATAGTTAATGTTTGCTTTAGTTTGCGCGTTAGCTCTGCAAATTCAGCTAGTGTGTGAACCCTGCAACATTAAAAAAATATATACATTGCTATGGCGCGATTGACTGGATTACCTCACGTCAGTTACGTACATGTGCCTTTCGGACAGTAGATACGAACCCTCTATTACCTTGCAAGCTAAAGAACTGGCAGTGGATCAAATCATTGTGAGGCAAAGGGCGGGGGGGTCGCAATCTTGTGAAACTTAAAAACGCGCTATTAAGTGTCTATAATCAGCACAAGTGCTTTCATTGCGTATTATTAAAAGTATTGAAATTACATAGTTATGTTTACAGTGATATATTGGGGGGGGGACAAGTCATATTTTTCCCAGGATGGGGGGGTCGTGTCCCCCTCGTCCCCCCTGGGATTTCCGCCTATGGCACCCACTCATTCAAGGGTTTTTCTTTATTTTTACTATTTTCTACATTGTAGAATAGTGAAGACATCAAAACTATGAAACACATATGGAATCATGTAGTAACCAAAAAAGTGTTAAAACAAATCCAAATATATTTAATATTTGAGATTCTTCAAAGTAGCCACCCTTTGCCTTGATAACAGCTTTGTACACTCTTGGCATTCTATCAGCCAGCTTCACCTGGAATGCTTTTCCAACAGTCTTGATAGAGTTCCCACATATGCTGAGCAATTGTTGGCTGCTTTTCCTTCACTCTGCGGTCCAATTAATCTCAAACCATCTCAATTGGGTTGAGGTCAGGTGATTGTGGAGGCCAGGTCATCTGGTGCATCACTCCATCACTCATCTTGGTCAAATAGCCCTTACACAGCCTGGAGGTGGGTTAGGTCATTGTCCTGTTGAAAAACAAATGACACTCCCACTAAACACAAACCAGATGGGCTGGCGTCACGCTGCAGAATGCTGTGGTAGCCATGCTGGTTAAGTGTGCCTTGAATTCTAAATAAAGCAAAGCACCCCCACACCATCACACCTCCTCTTCCATGCTTCACGGTGGAAATCACACATGCAGAAATAATCCGTTCACCTACTCTGCGTCTCACAAAGACACGGCCGTTGGATCCAAGAATCTCAAATCGCAGGCTGTCAAATCAAAAGGCACTCCTTCGATAAAGTTGTTTTGACTCAAATGAAAACATGTCATTTTCACAAGGTTGTGGAGTAACATGTTCAACTACTTATTATTGGCTCGAATTCGGGTTGTGCCTTTAGATTGACAAAATTAACAATTAATGCAAGAATTTTTCACTTCTTAAACCCCGCCCTGGTCTGCTTGGTTTGTTTCGCAAGCGTTCAAGAAAGTCTTGTGATGTTGCGCCTCTTGGTTCAGAAATTCTGATGTAACATTAAGCCTGTTAGAAGACATTTACAGGAACAATGTACCGGAATCCTAGTCTCTCAGCCTGTATCTTTGGTGCTAAGCTATCAATACTAGTTAGCTAAGTATCTAAACCTGCTGCATCTGAAATAACTATCGTTTAAATGTTAAATACAGCCTCAGTGACTGTTCAAGCAAACAACAACACTGGAGGCCTATTGGAACTAATACAAAGTATGAAGTTTACAAGTAATTAAATACAAAAAATATAGGCTATTTGGAAAGGACACAATGGCTGCAACTTTGGTCGGTGATGGTGGGAGTGGTTTTGCCGAATGGACCCATAGGTGTTTGAGCCTTGAACAACAGAAAAATATTGAGTAACTACTCTCATTCTACAGGTTTTTAAGCATCTAGTTACAGACGTTAGACTAAGACATCCAGAGCAACACATAGCAGGGAGCTCCAATATGATCAGGAAACTAGACCGGTTATATAGATCGCTGAAAATGACTGTCAATCATTTCTTGTATTAGTCATCTCAGGAATGGTACTTCAAAAAGGTAGCAGAAGCAATTTCCGGTTTAGCTCCTCACTAAACAGTCTATAGACATGAAATCCTAAAATTACACAACTGAGTAGGACAAAATAAAACCACCAAAACTCGCAATCGAAAAGAAAATGGCAGTGAAAGCAAAGATCCAAGTCATCTAACCAAAGGTAGTAACTGCAGGCAAGAGCGAAATGGATTCAATAGGGTCGGTTGTTTGAAAAGTTCAAATGAAAGTCTATTTTTAAATTCCTTTTCAAATAATTTGTTCTGCTTTTAAATTAGTTCTGCTCCTTTTGTTTACAAATCTACAAACGATTCTCTCAACATCCATCACGTCTCTCATTCTTCACATTTTCAACTTTATTTCTGATGTTTACGATTTATTTTAAATTCAATACTTAAGGCGTGAAATTGACCCCATATTTTTTCCCCAAACAATATACAATATTGTTGCATTCCCCCCACAACATCATAATAAAACATCAAGGGCGTACACAACTGAAAACTGCTCCCAAAAAAACAGGACACTGCCCTTGCCACCAAACTATACTTGATTTTCAGCACAAATTGAAAATACATTTATGCAAACAGTATGATAAATCAATTGGCACATATATGTATTATTGGCGTGTCATCATGCATTTGTCAACTCTGGACAAACGACAAAGACAAGACAAAAATAGTGGGCTGGGAAATGGGTTGCTTGGTCATTTCACCTACTGGCTCTACTTCAAATTTTGCAGAGAAAAGGTCTGCAATGAAGTGGTTTCCACTATTGGACCATGTGAAAACGCACTTGTATACGCCGTTTAAAGATCCTGTCTTTAGTCAGACAAGAAAAATCTGACAGGATATGTTGAGGGTATACCATGAATAAACAAAAAGTACTGTCAGTCACTATAGTTGAAGCATCCAGCAGTCTTCTGCCCTGCCTTGATACTTCAGAGTAACAGCAGAGGGCGATACAGCAACATTAAAAACTGAATATGGACCAGAGTTATTAGGAAGGTGTTATTGATCATAGTTTATGAAAATGGGCAAGGACATGGGTGAGGTCAAAACAACATAACTACATATAAAGAGTTGATCTCCACTATAAACAAAGGTTTAGAAACTCCAGCAATCCCAAACATTTCACAGAAAACAGCATTTATGCTTTAAAACAGGTCAAGCAGAGAGGGAGGCTTGGTAGGGGGAGTCGCCAAGGTAACATGTAAAAACAATAGTGGGTATTACAGCGAATAATAAAAATAAAAAAAGAACATTCAAACCCATCCAATGTATTCATCCAAGATATGAGGGGCTTTTCCAACCGTTTCAAAATGACAGTGAAAGCGTAAAAAGTGCACATTGTCCACTGATTCATATCAGTAAGGGTTTAGGGGATGATGGCGTGTGCACACACACACACATATATGTGGAGGCGGGGAGAGGAGTGTGCGTGTTACGTGCTCTTCATCATCTTCCTCTTCTTCAACAGCCTCTCTCGCCAGTCATCGGGTAAAGCCTCAAAGTTTGCGTTCTTTCCAGCTTTTCCCCTGCAACCCAAAAGATAAAGGTAGTAAGAAAGATTATTTTCACAAAAAAACATATTAGAAGTTGTTAAAATATACAAAAAGTATGTTTGACTTTCTCTACCGCACCGGCTATGAAAAGCCAACTGACATTTACTCCTGAGATGCTGACCTGTTGCACCCTCTAAAACCACTGTGATTATTATTTGACCCTGCTGGTCATCTAGGAACGTTTGAACATCTTGGCCATGTACTGTAATCTCCATCCGGCACAGCCAGAAGAGGACTGGCCACCCCTCAGAGCCTGGTTCCTCTAGGTTTCTTCCTAGGGAGTTTTACCTAGCCACCGTGCTTCTACATCTGCATTGCTTGCTGTTTGGGGTTTTAAGCTGGGTTTCTGTATAACACTTTGTGACATCGTCTGATGTAAAAAGGGCTTTATTAATAAGATTGATAGAAGTTGTCCTCGTCAGAAATATTGCTTGCAATCACAGTAGTTCAGGGGAACCACTTACGTGAGTAGCTGCTGCTGTTTCCACTCCTCGATGCCCCTCTTGTTGAGCTGGTCCCTGTCCTCGTCACTGGAACTAGACTTCTCCTCCTCGTCCAGTTCCTTCTGGATGCTCTGCCACTTCTTCACCAGGGACGGCATCTTCGTCTTGCTCTTCTTCGACTGGACACAGCAACCAGGGATGTGGGGAAGGGGAATAAAGGAGACAATGGGGGATTGTCATTTAAGAGCGTCACTGTGGTTCGATACAACTAGGAGAAAGCTTTCAATTTAAATAGTTATTACATCGAATTAGACGGTGCAAATCTTGTACCATCCTTTTTCCTTATACAATGGCATCTGTTCTATGCATTGATAAGTCAAAGACGCCCACCTTATCCTTCTTCAGTTTCTTGGTCTTGTCCGTGGGCAGTGTTTTAAGCCCTGTGGGGTCCAGGGTAGAGGGGGGCTGAGTGGGGGGTAGCGGGGGGCGAGTAGGGGGAGGTGGGAGAGGTGGGGCCGCAGGTTCAGAAGGCAGTGGAGGTGCAGCTACCGCAGACACTCCCCAGTAGGCAGCGCCTGACATCACAGGGGCTGAGGACACAGAAAGGAACACAAAAAAACTTTATGGTTTGCAATTAAACAGCCAAACACCTATACAGAGATACACTAGGGCCCTACATGTCCCATCAGAAAAATCATTCAATCCCAGTAATTCAGTACAGGTCTGTGAAAGTTATCAGAGTCCTGCTACTTTAAAGAATCATGTTATCATGAAAAACCAGCAGGCACACCGACTCGATGATGATGATATCATAGCTTTTTACCTGCCGTGGCGGTGGTCTGTGTATAGAGGATGGCGCTGCTGCCGATTGTTACTGCCTTGGTCAGCTGACCTGCTCCTGAAGCTTTGCGTTTCTGACCCTTACCCAGGGAAGCTGTAGACTCCACAACCTGAGTGAAGACAAAAAAAAAAGAAGCTTACAGTAAAAGCTTATGCTAATGTCCAACAAAATGCTCGCTATCTCCCATCAACAAAAAAAAATGGTTTGCAATCACAGTAATTCAGTGCAGGTCTGTGAAAGTTATCATTGAGAGAGTCATGTTAACATAAAAACCAGCAGGCACACTGACTGGTACTTGACAACTGCTGGACAAGGCTGTCATCTAGAAAGTGTGCTTGGTTAGTCTATTCACAAGCCTACTGAGATGAGACTTGAGGTCTGGATGTGTAGAACGGTCCCATACCTTCATGCCGCCGACACCCAGGGGGAGGGGAGGCTCTGTTCCTGGTGCTGGAGGCTCACAGTCATCATCCTCCATCTCTACCTCCTCTATCTCACCATCATCCTCCAGGGGAGGAGGAGGGGGCGGGGGAGGCGACTCCGGGGGTGGAGGGGGAGGCAGGGGGATGTCGGACGGGGGAGGGGGCTGGTCAGGGGGAAGTGGGGGCTGAGGCATAGTCCAACAGGAGGGAAGGCTAGGCTGAGGGGGGACGACGGGTGAGAAGACTGAAGCTCCTGCAATGATAGACAATGTATAAAATGTACCCATTTTCTTTGTCAGAGGGGAGAAGTGAGTAAGGTTCACCAAATACTGACTATTTAGTAACATATGACCGTGGCAGGTTCCATAGCGCAAGACCTGCTAGTTAGTTACTAAGCCTTATGCTCATGCATGTCCGTCTCCCTTCAGGAAAATAGTTTGCAATCACAGTCCTTCAGTACAGGTCTGCGAAAGTTCTCATCGAGTCATGCAACTACCCAACTAGCGTGGTTAAGGCCAAGCGATAAATCTGGACCTAAAGATAGAGGCTGTCACTCAGGAGAAAATAAGGGGATTTTAAAAGAATGGTGAGGGGTCTTGAGAACTGACCTGCAACTGCGAGCCCACCAGCGGGTACGGGCGGGGGTTTGGGTTCCCCCTGTATGGACGTGGTTTCTGGTCCTTCCTCCTCCTCCTCCTCCTCCTCAGCTGGGAAGTCCCACTGGGAGGCATTGGTGCGGTCATTGGTATAGAAATACCTCCTGTGCTCTCTAGGAGGGAGAACAGAGATACAAGGCAGAGTCTCAACAGCTGGCCTTATAACTAGCTGAGTCGCAGTATACCCTGAGGGGGGGGGGGGGGGGGGACTGCCCCGTAGGGGGGAGGAGAGGGGGAATGTTGGGCTGGACAGCCAGGTTAGCCATCCAGGAGAAGAGCCAGATTGGATCATGATGGGGGACATTGATGGTGAACCCACCTTAACTTCCTTAAAACCAAATCAACAAACCAAAACCTATCAGCTCGGGTCCTGCAAAGTTGATCGTCAAAGCAGTGTTCAGAATAATGGTCCACATAATGGTTGTCATGACAACATACAGCCCCCCAAACAGAGATAGATGCAAAAGAGACAGTCATCAATTCAACAACCTTTTTTTATTTTTTTTACATCAGAACTATCTATACATTCAGTCAATCAAGGAATAAAAAGTAAAAACAGGAAACATATGAAATAGAGTTGGTCTGACCTGCTGGGTCCTCGTCAACGCTCCGTCTTCGCTTTAACTGATGTTGTTTTTGACACTCCTCGTTTCCGGGGCTTCAATCTGTCACTCATTTCGCCCAGCAATGCATTCTGGGGGTTGTAGTCCTGTAAAGTGCACACAACCACCTTCCTAGCTACCGTACCCCCGTTCCACTGACTGGACCCCCCAAACAGTCTACAGAGGGCCCCCCAAAGACAAGAGCCAGAGTCTGGGCTATGGGTGGACAGGACAGGGGTCCCATCTCCACATCGGGTGGTATAGTGTTAGGGGATCAAGCTGGCCTGTATGGCTGCTCCCATATCACCACTGACAGTGCCAGCATTGCATCACAGAAACCTTGAGGGTCTGTCTCTGTTTCATTTTATCCACTGGGACTGGTTAAGATTTCCCTTATATCAGGTTAAACAGATGGCGACCCCAGCTCTGAGGGGGTCGTGGTCACACTGGGTTTGGGGAGGTGGGGGTGTTTAGAGATGTTAAAGGTAAGGAGCGCGTACCTGTCCCAGTGGCAGGACCAGCCTTTAGGGGCGGCGTTAAGTTCGTAATGTTTTATGTGCTCGGCGGCTTCCTGCAGCCTACGGCGGAGATAGATCCCGTTCAGAGCCCCCTCCCGCCAGTCAGCGATCCGCGTCTGAGAGGGAGAGAAGCATGGGGAGGGGAGAACAATGACGGTTAGGCATGTACATTTCTTTTCTAAAATGATGTTATAAAATTAATTTCAAAAAATAAACATCACCCATCAGAATGATCAATTGCAGTCATTCAGTACAGATTGTTATGTAAATAGGCGCTATTTCTATTTACAGTATATTCTTGTTTTTTTATTACCATTTGTATTATTTTATTTGACTTAGTCCTGCATGTTGGTGCTCAAAGGTTGTACCCTGCAATCACACCTGCAAATGTGACTAGTAAACACAATCTGAAAGGTCTGTGAAAATTCTCACCATTGAGAGTCATGCATCTACCTAACTAGTGTGGTTTCTAGGCCAAGATAATCTAATCTGGACCTAAAGATATAGGTTTTCACTGTGACTGGAGGTAAGCTATAATAAACAGGTCATGGTCATCTCACCTCAGTTTGTAACAGAAGCAGCTGGAAGTTAGAGATGGTTTTCTTGTTGATCCCTAAGAACTCCATCTTGCTGGTTAAGGTGTTGGCAAGTTCTCCGATCTGAAACTGATCATTCAAAAGACAACAAAATTTAAAAAATGTTATCCACCAGTTATTTTATCACTCCGGGGTTTTCCTGCTCAGGCTCTACTACTGAGTTAAATCGGTGTGGGAGTAGTTAAAAAGGTTCCGTACCTTGAGCTCCGGAGTTTCCACCTCCTCTTTTGGTGGCACGTTGGTTAACGTATTGTCCCCGGTCTCCATCTCCTGCTCTTCCCCGGCCTTCTCTGGGACTTTGGAATGTGCTGCAAGACACACAAGAGGACTAGTATTAAGATGACGCCTACACATTTGTAATAGAGTTGGTCTATGCAGCATATCAGATCAGAAGACCTAGAGAAGTGTTTACATTTTAGGATGAACCACATCAGAAAAATCTAATGATATAAACTGCCAAGAATTTGTGTATCCGGACCAGATCGCACCCCAACTGTTCTCCAGACACTCACTTGTGTCGGGGTCTTCCCGTGTATCTGAGCCCCTGCTGTTTGAGTCGGGGCTGGCTGCTCTAAGGAAGACCGTCTTCCACTTGGCCTTCTTCAGGAGCAGGCTACAGGGCTCAGGGGCCTCCTGACTTGCCTCAGAACAGGGGCTGGAGCCCCCCACACTGCCGTCACCCTCCTCCAATGCTCGTAACTCAGCCTAGGAGGCAGAATAGCAAAAAGAGAACAAATGTTCATGTTCAAGTCATTGTAAACAATAACTCCCAAAGGTACACTTAATTCTGCAAGTATTTAATTGTCAACATTCTGGTCTGTGACCTTTTCAAAAGAATCACAACATACATAGTGCACAAAACATTTAGGACAAATTCATTATATTGAGTTGAACCCCCTTTGCCCTCAGAACAGCCTCAATTCGTCAGGGCATGGACACTACAAGGTGTCGAAAGCATTCCACAGAGATGCTAGACATGTTGATTCCAATGCTTCCCACATGTGTGTCAAATTGGCTGGATGTCCTTTGGGAGGTAAACCATTCGTGATACACACTGGACACTGAGTGTGAAAAACCCAGCAGCGTTGCAGTTCTTGACACAAACCGTTGCATCTGGCACCTACTACATACCCTGTTCAAAGGCACTTAAAACATGTGTCTTGCCCATTCACCCTCTAAATGGAACACATACACAATCGATGTCTCAAGACTTAAAATCATTTAACCTGTCCCCTCCACCTACATTAAACTAAGTAGATTTAACAGGTGGCATCATAGCTTTCACTTGGATTCATCTGGTCAGTCTGTCATGGAAAGAGCAGGTGTCCTTAATGTTTTGTACACTCAGTGTATAAACTCAATTGAAAGAGATGTCAATGTCAACATCCCTGGTTTAATAAAGGATGAATAAAAACTTAAGCTGACCTTTTTCCTCTCCAGAGCCAGCTCCAGCTCCATGGTGTCCTCTTCCGTCTCCTCTTCCTCAGAGTTTTCCACAGACTGGTTCCTGCTGCGCTGGTCTCTCAGGGGGTGCGTGGGGGTGTCTGGCTCATTCAGGGGAGGAGCGGGGGACCCTGGCAAGCTATCCTCCAGACTGTTCCCCTTCTCCTCCAGCCCTCCTACAAGCCTCTTTCTCCACTTCTCCTCCGCTTCTTTCACCTCTGCGGGGATGAGGGGACCGAGGAGGGAGGCGGCCACACCATGACGCTCCTCTTCTTCACTGGTCAGGGCAACCACGCTCTCCATCACCTCCTGTCAGAGGATAGACACTCAGAGTTATAGACACACATACACACCAATGAATGGATAGTTGAGTACTTAGTTTGGTTTAAAACTAAATCATTGAGCCCACAAAAATACTCAAATAACTCGCCTTCTTTTTTGTCTTCGACGTCGGAGCACTGACGGCAGTGGAGTGTTGTTCAACATGGTAACCTGCACTCTGTGTAGCTCCGTTGCCATTGACTGTTGAGCTACAGGGGATGAAATAGAAAACAGGTGAAATCTTCAACTCCAAGTAGAAAATACACATTTCAGAGTCATGCTGTAAAATACAAAACCACTCGTGTATGACTAACATTTGTATATTATTATGTAGTACCATCCATTTTTACACTTCACCTGTCTGCGTACTGCTGCAGGCCTTGCACCTGGTGTGCCAGGTAGTAAGGCAGCTGCCAAGCCACCTCATTGGTTTGAGTGTTCCAGTAGTAGTAACAACCTGTGTTGTCATCCCACACCTCCTGCCAGTCACCCATCTCCAATCCTCCAACTGGTGGACAGGAAACACAAATAAGGAAGGAACTCCAGTTCTTCAAAAATACACACTTAACATATCACAATCCCAAACAATGGCTAGGCTAACTGCTACTTCTCAGGTAAGTTTATGCAATTCATGAAATACAAAAAAAAACGGTCACCTCCAGCTAGTGAAGTATGGGTATCATACTGGAAGTCCGCCCCAGTGCTCTCCGGCTCTGTCCCAGTCTCAGAGGCATGTTGCTGGGCTTTGGGTTCTGGACGTGGTGGGGTGGGGGCTGGGGCCGACAGATCCCCTGTGGGCTCCTCTGAGCCCGGCTGTGTGGTGATGGCATCAATTTCCTATTGGGGGTGGGGGGGGCAGTGATTAAATTAGGTTGTCGAAGGACACCACCTGTCTAAAGACATGAACAAAGCAGAGAAATACAGGCCTACACGAGACAATCGCAGGTGTATAGCATTCTAAGACAACTAGGAAAAGAGCCCTGATGTCACCATAATATTGTAGAAAAAGAAAGATGTATTTGATTTTTTTTGTTATAAATTTGAATTTTCCAAGTTCCAATACGGTTATAAAATGTACGACATAAAACAATGGGTTTAAAGTTAAAATGATGTCAAGGCCATAAGTTATATTTTCTTCAGTGAGAAGCTATTTCAATGCTGTGATGTGCAGAGAAGGATTTACACTACCAATGTCAGTGATACAGCTTAAAGGGAAACATAAACAGTTCATCACATCACTGACTGACTCTGAGGTAGGAACACAGCCGACCGAGAAAACACTAGGAAACAAACAGAAAAACAGCATTTTTATACTGACGGCCATGAAGTTGGCGAGTATGTCTGCAGACTGGTTGTGTTGGGTCCTGATGGTGGAAGGCGGCGAGTCTGTATCCTCTTCTTCATCACTGTCCTCATAGGCCCCCAGGAGGGACAGACCCTCTGGGAAGAAACACAAACGGGTCAGGTAATGTACTGTTCGTAGGCACCTATGCTTGTGTGTGTGTGATTAGTAACCTGAGACCTGAAGACATTTTGTGTTACCCCCCCAGATAATGCATAGGCTTGAGCTCAGCTAGCCAAGTACACCTCAACTCCACGATACCATATCCGCAGAGTTGAGTGCAGATGAGATTTGAGTGAACCTCTGACTCACAGTGCAGTCAATACTTTAAAAAAATGTTCATTCTTACAACCTTATCGTGTACATATGTTTGTCCTCTGTTGCGTGTCTTTGTTTACTGAAATCCAGAACTTTTAATAAAATGGTAATAAAATAAAACCACTGACTGTTTCCTCAGATTCAAATCGGAACATGCACATTCACACTCAGTTGCCATTAGAGCAAGAGCGACAATGAAACAGTCAGTGGTTATATTTGATTAACGTTTAGTTAAAAAGTATGGATTTTAGCTAACAAAGAATAGCCATGCAACAGATGACAAACATAGGTACACGGTAAGGGTGTAAGAATATTTTTGAAATTGACTGCACAGCGACTCGAGTCAGAGGTCCACTCCAAAAACACTTGCGCTCAACTCCATGGACATGGTATAGTGGAGATGAGATATAGCTACTTGGCTAGAGCTCAGCAGGATGACCGTCTTATGGCAGGATGACCGTCTTATGGCAGGATGACCCAGGTTTGAACACAGTCGTTCACACAAGCTTGCAAACAAACGGGTACATTAACGAAGTTACACACAAGTTATATCTTACCTGTGGCCTTAACTGCTGGGATCCTCATTTCTGTTGTTACTTCTCTCAGAAGACTGTATCCATCACCGTTACCTTCGTGTTCGTCTGCAGAACAGGCATCAATGCAATTGTCAAAGTAGCTGAATTATGTAGCTATATATGTGGTCTGGATTGACCAGAGGCCTCAATAGAGTGAGTCTATTAATTTGTAATCAACAGTAAGCAAACGTTACCCTTGATATGCCTAACTAGTTCGCTGGTGTATGCATCGAGGCGTTTGTTCACGAAATACACAGGCCGCGCGCCACTACAAATCGTTATTTGACCAATATGCTAACATGCTAGCTGGCTAGGCTAACTAGCTAACACTATTTAGAAACCTAAAAACACCAACATAAATAAATAGCATTGGTATACTTTGTTTCGAAAAGAGCAACCAGTTATTTAAATATAGTAACCAAGTCAAGCAATGCATATATTTCCGGAATATCGGTAACTAACGTAGCCAGCTACATTTTGAACAACTAGCTAGGCTACGTCACCGGTGAGGCCAATTAGTTAACATTAGGCTAGCTAGCTAGTTTCTCTTCAGTGTTGATCAGTAGAAAAATGGGCCCGATTTTGAACGAATCATCCACCAACCATAAACTAAAACATAAAATATGATGGTGTTTTTACCTTCGGAACCTAAAGCGTCTTCTCTTCCACCGCCTGTCCCGCTTCGAGGTGGGGAAAGTTGCAGTATTGTTCTGCGTCCTCCTGTTCCTGTGCGAGTTTTCTTTCCCATCGCTGGTCTGTGTAGCGCCAATGCACTATCCCATGGAGCCAAGGTGTTGCTGCTTGTATCGTTGGAAAAAAAGAAGAATCTATCCATATCCGGTGTCAAAGGGAGGGGAGGATTTATAAAAAAATCGTATATGTTTTTGTATCTTGCATAATATCACAGTTGCAATGCTGTTTTATAAGACAATTTGTGTATTTCTTATATTTCTATTGCATGTGTATTGGGAACATCATGTTGAACGAGGGACCATCCTAAGGAAGTCCTGTAGGCATTGTCTCTAGTACACAGTAGTATATTTGATCAATTGAATTTGTAAATATTTGATTGCATTAAAGTAGTAGATTCACCATGAAGTACATTCATATGTTTGCAACATTTCAGTTTATTTAGAAAGCCTGTCAAGATAAAAATCATCATCTACAGCATGATTTGTTTAGGCTACATTTGTTTTTCTTGTTTAAACCTACTACTCACTCTCAGGCAGGGTTGGGTAGATTACTTTCTAAATGTAGGCCTAATCTATTACAGTTACTACCCAGATAGCACATTTGGTTCCTTGGAAGTTGTGGGAAGGTACGCTTTTGGTTTCCCATTGGTTCTTGGAACAAAGCCATACATTTATTGATCTGTAAAACATTAACTCAAATCAAATGTATCTATAAAGCCCTTCTTACATCAGCTGATGTCACAAAGTGCTATACAGAAACCCAGCCTAAAACCCCAAACAGCAAGCAGTGCAGGTGTAGAAGCACGGTGGCTAGGAAAAACTCCCTAGAAAGGCCAGAACCTAGGAAGAAACCTAGAGAGGAACCAGGCTCTGAGGGGTGGCCAGTCCTCTTCTGGCTGTGCTAGGTGGAGATTATAACAGAACATGGCCAAGAAGTTCAAATGTTCATAGATGACCAGCATGGTCAAATAATAATAATCACAGTGGTTGTCGAGGGTGCAAAAGGTCAGCACCTCAGGAGTAAATGTCAGTTGGGTTTTCATAGCCGATCATTCAGAGTATCTCTACCGCTCCTGCTGTCTCTAGAGAGTTGAAAACAGCAGGTCTGGGACAGGTAGCACGTCCGGTGAACAGGTCAGGGTTCCATTGCCG
This sequence comes from Salvelinus namaycush, assembly GCF_016432855.1. Lineage (NCBI taxonomy): Eukaryota > Metazoa > Chordata > Actinopteri > Salmoniformes > Salmonidae > Salvelinus > Salvelinus namaycush. The sequence continues at coordinate 17,651,275 of NC_052327.1, read as the reverse complement.
CAGGCAGAACAGTTGAAACTGGAGCAGCAGCACGGCCAGGTGGACTGGGGACAGCAAGGAGTCATCAGGCCAGGTCGTCCTGAGCCATGGTCCTAGGGCTCAGGTCCTCCTCCGAGAGAAAGAAAGAAAGAAAGAGAGAAAGAAAGAAAGAGAGAGAGAGCATATTTAAATTCACGCAGGACACCGAAAAAGACAGGAGAAATACTCCAGATATAACAGACTGACCCTAGCCCCCCGACACATAAACTACTGCAGCATAAATAATGGAGGCTGAGACACGAGGGGTCAGGAGACACTGTGCCCCCGTCCGACGATACCCGCAGACAGGGCCAAACAGGCACGATATAACACCACCCACTTTGCCAAAGCATATCCCCCACACCACTAGAGGGATATCTTCAACCACCAACTTACTATCCTGAGACAAGGCCCGAGTATAGCCCATGAAGATCTCCGCCACGGCACAACCCAAGAGGGGGCGCCAACCCGGACAGGAAGATCACGTCAGTGACTCAACCCACTTAAGTGACGCACCCCTCCTAGGGACGGCATGGAAGAGCACCAGTAAGCCAGTGACTCAGCCCCTGTAATAGGGTTAGAGGCACAGAATCCCAGTGGAGAGAGGGGAACCGGCCAGGCAGAGACAGCAAGGGCAGTTCGTTGCTCCAGTGCCTTTCCGTTCACCTTCACACTCCTGGGCCAGACTACGCTCAATCATAGGACCTACTGAAGAGATGAGTCTTCAATAAAGACTTAACGGTTGAGACCGAGTCTGCATCTCTCACATGGTTAGGCAGACCATTCCATAAAAATTGAGCTCTATAGGAGAAAGCCCTGCCTCCAGCTGTTTGCTTAGAAATTCTAGGGACAGTAAGGAGGCCTGCGTCTTGTGACCGTAGCATACATGTAGGTATGTACGGCAGGACCAAATCAGAAGATAGGTAGGAGCAAGCACATGTAATGCTTTGTAGGTTAGCAGTAAAACCTTGAAATCAGCCCTTGCCTTAACAGGAAGCCAGTGTAAAGAGGCTAGCACTGGAGTAAAATGATCACATTTTTTGGTTCTAGTCAAGATTCTAGCAGCCGTGTTGAGCACTAACTGATGTTTATTTAGTGCTTTATCCGGGTAGCAGGAAAGTAGAGCATTGCAGTAGTCTAACCTAGAAGTGACAAAAGCACGGATTTGTTTTTCTGCATCATTTTTGGACAGAAAGTTTCTGATTTTTGCAATGTTACGTAGATGGAAAAAAGCTGTCCTTAAAACATTCTTGATATGTTCGTAAAAAGAGAGATCAGGATCCAGAGTAAAGCCGAGGTCCTTCACAGTTTTATTTGAGACCAATGTACAACCATCAAGATTAATTGTCAGATTCAACAGAAGATCTCTTTGTTTCTTGGGACCTAGAACAAGCATCTCTGTTTTGTCCAAGTTTAAAAGTAGAACATTTGCCGCCATCCACTTCCTTATGTCTGAAACACAGGCTTCCAGGGAGTGCAATTTTGGGGCTTCACCATGTGTCATCGAAATGTACAGCTGTGTGTCATCCGCATAGCAGTGAAAGTTAACATTATGTTCCTGAATGACATCACCAAGAGGTAAAATATATAGTGAAAACAATAGTGGTCCTAATACAGAGCCTTGAGGAACACCAAAAATATACAGTTGATTTGTCAGAGGACAAACCATCCACAGAGACAAACTGATATCTTTCCGACAGATAAGATCTAAACCAGGCCAGAACTTGTCCGTGTAGACCAATTTGGGTTTCCCATCTCTCCAAAAGAATGTGGTGAGCGATGGTATCAAAAGCAGCACTAAGGTCTAGGAGCACAAAGACAGATGCAGAGCCTCCGTCTGATGCCATTAAAAGGTAATTTACCACCTTCACAAGTGCAGTCTCAGTGCTATGATGGGGTCTAAAACCAGACTGAAGCACTTCGTATACATTGTTTGTCTTCAGGAAGGCAGTGAGTTGCTGCGCAACAGCTTTTTCAACATACATGATTTGAGAGGAATGGGAGATTCTAGCTACATATTGAACTTCCATCCTCTCAGGCCAGGGGCAAAATGTAAGAATTTATGGTTGGATCAGAATCTCTGTAATAATATTTGACCAGTACAGACAATTAAGTAAAACCACAAGTACAAATCCCTATCTCCATCCATGGCTAATTTAGGAAATATCAAGGCATAAGGCGAGACCCAAATGCAGACACAGAGGCAGATGGTTGGAGTCTTACAATGTTCATTAATACAAAGTGTCACAATTCCGATGTTGGAAATGAAGGAGTCAGGTGCAGAGAGCAGGGAAATAATGATCAAGTGGAAATTTATTATTTCACCCAGAAATAATCTCAGAAGCGGCTACGCCACACAAACAACGGGCGCGTCAAAATTACTGTCCAACATGAATAGGACCGAATCCACTATACAAAAACACACCACCACAACAAACAGAATAAACAAGCCCGCACAAAAGTCGGCGGGCCAACTGGGTTTAAATAACCCCCTACCCTAAACACAAAACAGGTGATACCAATTAGACAAACCTAAATGAAAACAGAAAAGGGGATCGGTGGCAGCTAGTAGACCGGAGACGACGAGCGCCGAGCGCCGCCCGAACGGGAAGAGGCACCATCCTCGGCGGGATTCGTAACAGTACCCCCCTCCCGACGCGCGGCTCCCGCCGCGCGCCGACCCCGGCCTCGAGGACGACCCGGAGGGCGAGGAGCAGGGCGATCCGGATGGAGGCGGTGAAAGTCCCTCAAGAGGGACGGATCCAAAATGTCCCCCACCGGTACCCAGCATCTCTCCTCCGGACCGTACCCCTCCCAGTCCACGAGGTACTGCAGGCCCCTCACCCGGCGTCTCGAGTCCAGGATAGTTCGTACCGCGTACGCCGGGGACCCCTCGATGTCAAGAGGGGGCGGAGGGACCTCCGGCACCTCATTTTCCTGAAGGGGACCAGCTACCACCGGCCTGAGGAGAGACACATGAAACGAGGGGTTAATACGATAATAAGAGGGAAGTTGGAACCTATAACACACCTCGTTTATCCTCCTCAGGACTTTAAATGGCCCCACACACTGCGGCCCCAGCTTCCGGCAGGGCAGGCGGAGGGGCAGGTTTCGGGCCGAGAGCCTGGTGCGAACACAGGGGCCTCACTGCGGTGGCGGTCAGCGCTCCTCTTCTGCCGTTCACTGGCCTGCCTGAGAGAGTCCTGGACTGCCCGCCAGGTCTCTCTAGAGTGCTGTACCCACTCCTCCACCGCAGGAGCGTCGGTCTGGCTCTGATGCCACGGAGCCAGGACCGGCTGGTACCCCAGTACACATTCAAAGGGCGACATGTTCGTTGATGAGTGGCGGAGTGAGTTCTGGGCCAACTCCGCCCACGGGACGTACCTTGCCCACTCTCCTGGCCGGTCCTGGCAATACGACCTCAGAAACCTACCCATTTCCTGGTTCACTCTTTCCACCTGCCCATTACTTTCGGGGTGATACCCAGAGGTGAGGCTGACCGAGACCCCCAGACGCTCCATAAACGCCCTCCACACCCGGGACGTGAACTGGGGACCTCGATCAGATACGATGTCCTCCGGCACCCCGTAATGCCGGAAGACGTGGGTAAATAGAGCCTCCGCAGTCTGTAGGGCCGTAGGGAGACCAGGCAATGGGAGGAGACGACAGGACTTAGAGAACCGATCCACAACGACCAGAACGGTAGTGTTCCCCTGAGATGGAGGAAGATCAGTCAAAAAATCTACCGAGAGATGAGACCATGGCCGTTGTGGAACCGGGAGGGGTTGTAACTTCCCTCTCGGTAGGTGCCTAGGAGCCTTACTCTGAGCGCATACCGAGCAGGAGGAGACATAGAGTCTCACGTCCTTAGCCAAGGTGGGCCACCAGTATTTCCCCCTAAGACCCCGCACTGTCCTCTCAATCCCCGGATGACCCGAAGAAGGTAGTGTGTGAGCCCACCGAATCAATCGATCACGGACACCAAGCGGTACGTACCTACGGCCAGTCGGACACTGGGACGGCACAGGTTCTACCCTCAACGCCCGCTCGATGTCCGCGTCCACCTCCCATACCACCGGGGCCACCAGACAAGAGGCGGGAAGGATGGGAGTCGGATCGATGGGCCGGTCATCCGTGTCATAGAGACGAGACAGCGCGTCGGCCTTAGTGTTGAGGGAACCTGGTCGGTAAGAGATCGTGAATCTAAAGCGAGTAAAGAACATGGCCCACCTAGCCTGACGCGGATTCAGTCTCCTCGCCTCTCGGATATACTCCAGATTGCGGTGGTCAGTCCAGATGAGGAAAGGGTATTTAGCCCCCTCAAGCCAGTGTCTCCACACCTTCAGGGCTTTTACCATAGCTAGTAACTCCCGGTCCCCCACATCATAGTTCCGCTCCGCCGGACCCAGCTTCTTAGAAAAGAAAGCACAGGGACGGAGCTTCGGTGGCGTGCCCGAGCGCTGTGATAGCACGGCTCCAACACCAGCCTCGGACGCATCCACCTCCGCTATGAACGCTAATGAAGGGTCCGGATGCGCCAACACGGGAGCCTCAGTAAACCGTGCCTTCAACTGGTTGAAGGCTCCCTCTGCCTCGGCCGACCACCGTAGACGCACTGGCCCCCCCTTCAGCAGTGAGGTAATGGGTGCCGCCACTTGGCCAAAACCCCGGATAAACCTCCGGTAGTAATTGGCAAACCCTAAAAACCGCTGCACCTCCTTTACCGTGGTCGGAGTCGGCCAATTACGCACGGCGTTAACGCGGTCACTCTCCATCACCACCCCTGAGGTGGAAATGCGATAACCCAGGAAGGAAACGGCTTGTTTGGAGAACACACATTTCTCAGCCTTGACGTATAGGTCATGCTCCAGCAGCCGCCCAAGGACCTTGCGCACCAGGGAGACATGCGCGGCGCGTGTGGCAGAATAGATCAAGATGTCATCAATATACACTACCACACCCTGCCCGTGCAAGTCCCTGAGAATCTCATCTACAAAGGATTGGAAGACGGCTGGAGCATTCTTTAACCCATACGGCATGACGAGGTACTCATAGTGGCCTGATGTGGTACTAAACGCTGTTTTCCACTCGTCTCCTCCCCGAATACGCACCAGATTATACGCGCTCCTGAGGTCCAGTTTTGTGAAAAAACGTGCTCCGTGGAACGATTCCACCGCCGTAGCGATGAGAGGTAGCGGATAACTAAATCCCACTGTGATTGAATTTAGACCTCGATAATCAATGCACGGACGCAGTCCTCCCTCCTTCTTTCTCACAAAAAAGAAACTCGAGGAGGCGGGTGACATGGAGGGCCGAATGAACCCTTGTCTCAGAGCTTCCGTGACATATGTCTCCATAGCCAACGTCTCCTCCTGTGACAATGGGTACACATGACTCCTGGGAAGTGCAGCGTTCTCCTGGAGGTTTATCACGCAATCCCACCGTCGATGAGGTGGTAATTTGGTCGCTTTTTTCTTACTAAAAGCGATAGCCAAATCGGCATATTCTGGGGGAATGCGCACAGTGGAAACCTGGTCTGGACTCTCCACCGACGTGGCACCGATGGAAACTCCCACACACCTACCTGAACACTCCTCTGACCACCCCTGAAGAGCTCCCTGTCTCCAGGAAATGAGGGGATTGTGAATGGCTAGCCAGGGAACCCCCAACACCACTGGAAACCCAGGTGAATCAATAAGGTAGAAACTAATCTGCTCCCTATGATCCCCCTGCGTTACCATGTCCAGCGGAATCGTGGCCTCCCTGATCAGCCCTGACCCTAACGGTCGGCTATCTAAGGAGTGCACAGGGAAAGGTGGGTCTATCTGCACCAGCGGAATACCCAACTTACGGGCGAGTCCGCGATCCATAAAACTCCCAGCTGCGCCTGAGTCTACTAGCGCCTTATGCTGGAGAGAGGGGAAAAACGCAGGGAAAAAAATAACCAAAAACATGTGACCGACAGGAAGCTCTGGGTGAGTCTTGTGCCTACTCACCTGGGGTGACCGAGAAGTATTCCGCCTGCCATCTCTACTCCCAGAGGCACTCCTCCAGCACCGGTCCGAAGTGTGTCCTCTTCGGCCACAATAGGTGCAAGAGAAGCCACCTCCTCCGGCCCCCCTAGATGCAGCCCCTCCCAACTCCATCGGAGTTGGAGGGGGAGGGCTGGGAGGTGGAACTGACAGGACCCCCTCTGAACGCCCGCGGGCAGCTAGCAGGTTGTCCAGTCGTATTGACATGTCAATAAGCTCATCGAGGGAGAGTGTAGTGTCTCGACAAGCTAGCTCCCGACGGACGTCCTCCCGAAGACTACATCGGTAATGGTCCATCAGGGCCCTGTCATTCCACCCCGCACCAGCAGCCAAGGTCCGGAACTCCAACGCGAAGTCTTGCGCACTCCTCGTCTCCTGTCTGAGGTGGAACAGTCGCTCACCCACCGCTCGGCCCTCCTGAGGGTGGTCAAATACGGCCCGAAAGCGGCGGGTGAACTCTGGGTAGTGGTCTCGAACCGAGTCTGGGCCGTTCCAGACCGCGTTAGCCCATTCCAGGGCTCTACCCGTCAGACAGGAGATGAGGAGGCTAACACTCTCCTCTCCCGAGGGAGTCGGATGAACAGTAGCCAAGTAGAGCTCCAACTGGAGCAAAAACCCCTGGCACCCAGCCACCGCTCCGTCGTACTCCCTCGGGAGCGCGAGACGCAACGCGCCTGAACCAGACGCTGACGTGGAAGGAGTAGGTTGCGACGTCCGTGAAGGAGCTGGGGTAGACGTCGGGAAACCACTCCTCTCCCATCGCTCCATCCTCTCCATCATCATGTCCATCGCCGACCCAATCCGATGGAGAACGGCGGTGTGATGGAGGACACGCTCCTCCATCGATGGAAGAGGGGTGGTTGCTGCTTCTGCTGACTCCATGGTTTTGGTGCGGGCTTCTGTCACAATTCCGATGGTGGAAATGAAGGAGTCAGGTGCAGAGAGCAGGGAAATAATGATCAAGTGGAAATTTATTATTTCACCCAGAAATAATCTCAGAAGCGGCTACGCCACACAAACAACGGGCGCGTCAAAATTACTGTCCAACATGAATAGGACCGAATCCACTATACAAAAACACACCACCACAACAAACAGAATAAACAAGCACAAAAGTCGGCGGGCCAACTGGGTTTAAATAACCCCCTACCCTAAACACAAAACAGGTGATACCAATTAGACAAACCTAAATGAAAACAGAAAAGGGGATCGGTGGCAGCTAGTAGACCGGAGACGACGACCGCCGAGCGCCGCCCGAACGGGAAGAGGCACCATCCTCGGCGGGATTCGTAACAAAAGAGGTAGGCAAGATAATGGTTGTGGACAGGCAAAAAGGTCAAAACCAGATCAGAGTCCAGGAGGTACAGAGTGGCAGACAGGCTAGTGGTCAAGGCAGACAGAATGGTCAGGCAGGCGGGTACAAAGTCCAGAAACAGGCAAGGGTCAAAACCGGGAGGACTAGAAAAAGGAGAATGCAAAAAGCAGGAGAACAGGAAAAATGCTGGTTGACTTGGAAACATACAAAACGAACTGGCACAGAGAGACAGGAAACACAGGGATGAATACACTCAAGGGTTTGAGTGAGAGGTCTAACTGGTTCTCCAAGTGGCCACATACCTCTCCAAACTGTGCAAAGTGCCTAACACGGAACCCAAACCGGCTGCGCGCGTGCGTCATAGTGCATAAATGTATTTTGTCCCCCCACACCAAACGCGATCACGACACACAGGTTAAAATATCAAAACAAACTCTGAACCAATTATATTAATTTGGGGACAGGTCAAAAAGCATTAAACATTTATGGCAAAATTAGCTAGTTAGCTTGCACTTGCTAGCTAATTTGTCCTATTTGGCTAGCTTGCTGTTGTTAGCTAATTTGTCCTGGGATATAAACATTGAGTTGTTATTTTACCTGAAATGCACAAGGTCCTCTACTCCGCCAATTAATCCACACATAAACCGGTTGTTAGGAGTGTGTATTGGAGGCGAAGTCAGGTGCAGGAGAGCAGAGTGTAGTGAACAGGCACACTTTTTATTCCGGTCAAAATGACATAAAATGTGCCCAAAACACGGAACATAAACAAAAAGTAATGCGCGTAACAATATCCACAATAACAAAATACACGTAACACAAACAATCCTACACAAAGACATGATGGGGAGCAGAGGAATAAATACATATGAATTGACTTGGGAATGAAAACCAGGTGTGCAGGGAACAAGACAAAACAAATGGATACATGAAAAATGGAGCGGCGATGGCTAGAAAGCCGGTGACGTCGACCACCGAACGAACAAGGAGAGGAGCCAACTTCGGCGGAAGTCGTGACACCGGTCAACCGAATTGTTTCTAGTCATCTCTCTTCCTTCCAGGCTTTTTCTTCTCTTGGCTTTATATTGAGATTGGCAACTTTCATAAATTAGGTGTATTACCGCCACTGACCTCGTTCGTCTTTCAGTCACCCACGTGGGTATAACCAATGAGGTGATGGCACGTGGTTACCTGCTTCTATAAACCAATGAGGAGATGGGAGGCAGGACGTGCAGTGTGATCTGCATTAGAAATAGAACTGACTTTTATTTTAGCCCTTGGCAACGGAGACGCTCGTTGGCGCGCGCGAGCAGTGTGGGTGCAATAATTGAATAATATAGATTTCTAAATTTATTTTACAACGCGAGCGGTGTAGTCAGCCTGTAAGTAATTCCAATGCACTAATATGACTCAAGGAAAGAGTCTTCAACCATAAGCTGCTTTTTTTTTTTATAGCTCTACTAGCTTTGCCATTGGGGAACTGAAGCAAGCAGTTTGTAGTTTTTTGTTTGGAACACAGCCCTGAATCCCCACCATCACACAATTACTTTTGTGTTTACGCAATCCAAAAACGTTCAATTATAAATCGCAATCTGGGACAGGTGGGCATCATTTGACAGATTATTGAATTGCCAACATGGCTAAGTTATAAAATATGATTTTACAATGTTTGGCTTTCAAAAGCCAAACAGATTGTAATTTTGGTGCGCATTGAATGTCATGAGTGCATTCAAGTGTGAGTTCCATTCCTCTTTCTTGAAGCTAAAATAATAATACATTTAATTTGTATAGCACTTTTAATTAGTGTTATCTCAAAGCTCTAAAATGTGGCATTAGGATCCGGCTCACGTTCTGTGCATGTTACAAACACATTCGTTTTTCTAATGCTGCTGCTCCCCCTCCCTTCACGTTTCACTATTTACCACCCTCTTTTGATCCATGATGATGTGTAGCCCATTGTCTTGATCACACCTACGGTGTCATTTTGGTACACCAGAAGTACATTTTGGTACACCAGAAGTACATTCATTTCTAAAGGAATGCTGCATTTGCCTTGCTGTATTGCGTTGCAGAGGCAGACAGAGTTGCAGTGCGTTCTGTGTGGTGCATATGTTGGATTTAAGGAAGGTATGCCTCAAACTGTATAGTCATTTTGCAGTCTAACACTTCGAACACACAGACAGCATTTTTGCGCAAAATAGTATGTGTCTTGTTTTGCACGCTTTGTACAAAAATAATAACATGCAGTACTACAGGATATTTCTTAACGTATTTCTTTATTAGGTAGCTATAACTTGCATGTTCACGTATCTCCAACCATGATCAACTGCCCATGACCTAACCATCTGGGTGGTCTTAACCAATCATAGCACAGTATTGTAATGAAACAGGCAGGGAGCAGGTCTCGAACCCTCGACATTCTAGCACGAGGTCCGGCGCACTATCGACTGTGCCGCAAAAGCATCCTCGTGCGGCAGGGTAGATTTCCGCGCTTATAAACCCAGGGTCGTTACACTACTCCCTCCTTTCAAGGAGCGCGTCCTTGCGACTCTGCGTCTTACAGGAACGCGCTCACCGGCCAAGCACACGCACTGTCGTGGATGCAAGGTCCGATTACTTCTGAGACCAATGTAATGAAACAGGCAGGGAGCAGGTCTCGAACCCTCGACATTCTAGCCCGAGGTCCGGCGCGCTATCGACTGTGCCGCAAAAGCATGCTCGTGCGGCAGAGTAGATTGCCGCGTTTATAAACCCAGGTTCGTTAAAGTATGATACGGCGGTAAAATGCATCCAATTATAATTCGGTATGTTTACACATATGAATATTACAGTATGCAGCATCATCTTGATATGTATGCAACAAAAGTTCAACATTCACATTCTGCTACCATTTATGATAGTTTGACGCATGTGTTCGATAAATCCAATGTATGCACCACACCGAACGCACTGAAACTGCCTCTGCAACCAATGCTGCAAGGCAAGGCAGCGTTTCATTGGAAATTAATGTAATTCTGGTGCACCAAAATGCAAATGCACTGTCGGTGTGTTCGAAGCGTAACTGCAGTTATTCTGCAATTACTGTGTCCAAAATACCACAGTTGACTGCAGATACTGCAGTTTAAAAACTGCAATTTTCTTTGTAAGGGTATGCTTACTGAGACATGGAATACAATAGTTCGAACAGATTTGTGAACAACGAAGCTTGTATGAAAATGTGCTTATGCTTAATAGCCTACTGAGGGAATGCAATAGTTCGAACAGTTTTGTGTACAGCATGAAGTTTGTAGGCTAGACCAGTGACCAGACAAAGGCATCGGAGGGGGGAGCGGGACACTCAGCACAGCAGCTACATACGCAGCTGAGAGCACTCAGCTATGTAAAAACCAAATATAGTGTATATCCTCCACTGAAATATCTATATTTCAAAAAAATTATGGAACGCCGTTTGGGTCTTTGTATGTCAAAAAAGATACACGTCAAATAACACAGTTCTATTATAGAATGTTGTGTGTTCTGAATTTGCACGTGAAAGCCAAGCGCAACCACTACCAGTATCACTGTCAATATTGTACACAAAAGTCTGCAAACACCGGCAATGAACGATGTGTTTACAATACCGCGTTGGTAATAAGGCATTATTTGTTCAACCGCAACTTCTGGGGTAGCTAGCTTTAGCTCGGTACCTAGCTATACAAACAGCCTGAAAGCAGTAGAAACTCCAGTCATTTTCATTATTCTTAGCAATGATTTAGGAATCCTTGTGAGTAAGTACTAGCTAGGTTGCCACTTGTTGTTCGCCTATTGAAATTGAACTTCAGTTCATGAAAATAAATAGCTAGCCAGCTACTTAACCCTGTTGCCCAAAGCTAACGTTATAAGCAGATTGCTAGCTTCATCTGGCTAGTGATGCTCGACCGGACTGGGTTATGTGTTGTGAAGCTAGCCACAATAAGGATTAGGCACAAAAGTGGAATCTATTTTGCCTTCAAAATAAAAGGACCTATTTGAAAGTGATGCAATTGGTGGAATCATGCCATATTTAGACTAGATAATGTTAAACAATGTTGGAATGTGAAGCAGTGAAATGGGGTATCAGTCTACTCTGCGACACCCACAGAACACAACTGTGAAGGATTTACGTAAATATTAGCGTTGTAGCTCTTATCGCGGGCCTGTGACTGTGAATTCACCTCCCCAGTCAGCCTATTGTCTGTATTGACATTCATATTGCACTGTACAGCTTTACCCAAGGATTGGAGATCAATGACATGGGGTATCAGTCTACTCATTACTCAAGATATTTTTTCCCAACGTCCTCCTCAGAGTTATCAGACTTCAAAACATCCACGCAGTATTGTTTTTCCTCGGAACTAGTGTTCAATACATAGGTTGAGAATACATGTGGCTCAATTCACAGTTGTTTCTGAGTGCCGCAATACGAGCTACGACGCTAATGTTCTCTGGGTGTCACTGAGTAGACTGATGCCCCATGTCATTGACCACAATCCATAGGTAAGGCTGAACAGTTAAATAGGTATGCCCCCAATGCAATTCTGAAGTATAATACATCCAGTGTGATTTTAATAGAGATTTGTCAAATTAACAAATTATTGTCTTTTTTACATTTTATATAGCAACATTCCAGCCTCGTTTAGCTTGATCTATTCAATTATGGTATAATTCTGCTATTTGTATTCATTTGCATCACTGTCAATGCCATACTTTTATTTGGAAGGCTAACCGCCATTAATCAAATAAGAAGTGTTTTATAAATTAGGGTTATTTTAGATGATGACACCTAGCTAGCTAGCTAACTATAGCTACTGAAACAGTGTCATTTTGCTGTTTTTGGAGAAGAACATTTTTTGCATCCATGAGCTTGCTAGCTTTTTTATGACCAGCACTGTAGATGCGCGAGACAACTTTACCAGCATCATAGCTGATCGAAGAATCGTTGGGACAAATGAAATACGAATGATGGTGTAATAAATGTGTAATAGCTACGTTAAAAAAATATGAACACGTTAAATTATGTGACGTGCCGTCATATTCAGGTCCTGATTGGTCAACAAGCTTATTTGACATGTCAAACAGTGTTATTTGACGTGTATTTTTTTTGACACGCAAAGGCCCAAACGGCGTTCCATAATTGTTTTGCCTGAGCAAATTGGGATACAGAAACTCCAAATCTATAGCCCACGCTAATAAGTCAAACATCCCAGTAAGCGAAATGATGTTGATTCCAGACGTTGACATCACGTGCATTCCAGGTGCTGAATTGAATGTTAGAAGATGTCTTTTTCACCTATGGGAAAAATGTAAAGTTGTTTTGTAGGGTTTTGGATAAATGCAGAGAATAAGGTCTGTGGTAAACACAGGCTTAGGAGATCTTATATATTTTGTTCTAATCTTCATCAGCTAATGTCACTTCTTGTGAATTTTGAAGAATTGATGTTATAAAAAAGCACATAAAGGCTTCATAATTCATGATTGTCATGTTAACTGACTGCTATTATCTCATAGAACAAAACGGATACGATCTCCTAAGCCTGTGTTAACCTCAGGTAGACCCACTGTACTTTTATATTCGTATGAGAAGGTTAATCGTTCATTTTTGATAAACTAATGTTACTTGAAGACATTCTGTTAGCAACTCTGTGCTTTTGTCTTGAAGCTAAAATGTCATGTGTAGCCTACAGACCAGAAAATAAACCCAACTGTGTCTGCACATGCTTGGGAATTTTTGCATTATTGAATAGTGTAATGTGTTTTAGAAGAAAGGTTTCTGTCATTGTTGAATAATTGTGTTTATTGGCTATAGTGGGTACTGTGACCAAGAATGTTGCATTGCCAGCCACAACGAAAGGTAAGGCAAGGATGTAATGTGAATTGAAAAGTAGAAATCTCCCACTGGGAACACACTGGTTGAATCAACGTTGTTTCCATGTAATTTCAACAAAATTACTTTGAACCAAAGTGGAATAGATGTTGAATTGACATCTGTGCACAGTGGGCTCTTTCACCACAGCTTCTCAGAATCTCATGTCATATCTCGTAGTTGGAATATGGCCTTAGTGGGGACATTACTCAAAATGTTCAAGCTGATAAAACTCCAAATCTGGACCGCCTACAGGGTCACAGTGACTCTATTGGTTTGAGTAACGACTACAAAATCACTTTAAGTAACTGTACTGAGATATATTAAGTGCAAGAGGTTTCCTCCAATGTTTTGATTAATGACAGCACATTGTGGTTTATAGTGTTCTCTCAGGTAGCACAATATTTCACCTGTGTGTCATTTCTTTAGCTAGTCTCATACAGCTGTGTTTTTATTATAGGTAAGAAGCTCCTGTGATAATATTAAAAACCCATTAAACACCTTTAAATCAAATCTACGGCCCTATCTGTCATATAACCTAAATTATGCATAATTCTGGATGAAAGATGTAGCTTGACTTTAACCATATAGCAAAGATGTTAATCACCTCACCGATATAAGGCTTGGCAGGTTGAGACACTATTTCATATTCTCGAGAAATTTGGAAAAGGAAGTAGGTCTATGTAAATTCTGATTCAACACTGCCTCTGTAAGAGCCTATGACGACAATATCTGTATACAATCCTTTCATGAAAATAATATCTACACAGCAAATTGACCAGTGTTACCAAGTGTTGATTTTTCAGTGTAACATTTCTAGTGTTAATTCAGGAGTTAATTTAACTTTCTAAGGGTGAATTTAACACTCATTGGTGTAAAAGAACCCCCGGTGGTAGTGTTAATAAAAAGTGTTGAATATGAGAGTGTGATTGTGTCAGTTTTACTCTGTGGAGAGTAAAACATTCCCATCAAAACCATGCCCATCATTATAATATTTTCATGCTTACTCTACTGCAGTTAGATTTTCCCACAATTGTTTTTAATATCTGTGTATTTGCATGTACGTTGATTGATTCATCTTATGCTACATAAAGATAAATAACATTTTTTTTTAAATCGAAATTAATCCATCCACCTGACAGGTGTGGCATATCAAGAAGCTGATTAAACAGCATGATCTTTACAGAGGTGTACCTTGTGCTGGGGAGAAAAAAAGTATACTCTAAAATGTGCAGTTTTGTCACAACACAATGCCCCAGATCTTTCAAGTTTTGCACAGTTGCAATTGGCATGCTGACTGCAATAATGTCCACCAGAGCTGTTGCCAGAGAATTGAATGTTGATTTCTCAATGTTGTTTTAGAGAACTTGGCAGTATGTCGAACCGGCTTCACAACCACAGACCATGTATGACCACGCCAGCCCATGACCTCCACATCTGGCTTTGTCACCTGCGGGATCATCTGAGACCAGCCACCTGGACAGCTGATGAAACAGTGGGTTTGAACAACAGAATAATTTCTTCACAAACTGTCAGAAACTGTCTCAGGGAAGCTCATCCGCATGCTCGTTGTAGTCACCAGAGTCTTGACCTGACTGCAGTTCGGCATCTTAACTGACTTCAGTGGGCAAATGCTCACTTTCGATGGCCACTGACACACTGGAGCAGTGTGCTCTTCAGGGATGAATCCTGGTTTCAACTGTACCAGGCAGATGGCAGACAGCAGGTATGGCGTCCTGTGGGTGTGCGGTTTGCTGATGTCAATGTTGTGAACACAGTGCCCCATGGTGCAGTGGGGTTATGGTATGGGCAGGCATAAGCTACAGACAATGAACACAATTGCATTTTGTCGATGGCAATTTGAATGCACAGGGATACCGTAACAAGATCCTGAGGCCCATTATCGTGCCATTCATCCGCCGCCATCACCTCATGTTTCAGCATGATAATGCACGGCCCCATGTCGCAAGGATCTGCACACAATTCCTGGAAGCTGAAAATGTCCCAGTTCTTCCATGGCCTGCATAGTCACCAGACATGTCACTCATTGAGCATGTTTGGGATGCTGTGGATCGACGTGTACGACAGCGTGTTCCAGTTCCCACCAATATCCAGCAACTTTGCACAGCCATTAAAGAGGTGTGGGACAATATTCCAGCCTGATCAACTCTATGCGAAGGAGATGTGTCGCACTGCATGAGGAAAATGGTAGTCACACCAGATACTGACTGGTTTTCTGATCCATGCCCCTACCTTTTTTTACAGTATCTGTGACCAACAGATGCATATCTGTATACCCAGTCATGTGAAATCCATAGATTAGGGCCTAATTCACTGATTTCAATTGACTGATTTCCTTATATGAACTGTAACTCAGTAAAATCTTTGAAATTGTTGCATGTTGCGTCTATATTTTTGTTCAATGTAGATTTATTGCACCCGTTGTTCCAGTTTAAATGGTTTAGGTAGTCTCTTTTATCAATGTTCCTAACCCTGATAATCATTATTAACGCAGGATGCGGGTGAATAATAAAAAAAAATAGTTGGCTGTCCTAACTCTGGCTGGATTCCAATAGAAATTACACATAATTTAGCAAACCAGCATAATATGACATGTAGGCCTGATGTGGCCAGTAAACCAGGAGGTTCCTAACACCTCTGTGTTAGGGTAAAACTTGGCCGTGAAAGTAAGGTCTTTATAATATATGTAATGTTTTGTCATAATGTCACGCCCTGGCCTTAGTTATCTTTGTTTTCTGTAATATTTTGGTTAGGTCAGGGTGTGACAGGGGGGATGTGTGTGTGTATTTGTCTCGTCTTGGGTGGTTGTATGGTATAGGGGGGTTTAGTAGAGTGTATGGGTTTGTGTTGAGTGTAGGTATCTAGGTATGTCTATGGTTGCCTGAATGGTTCTCAATCAGAGACAGCTGTCATTCATTGTCTCTGATTGGGAGCCATATTTAAGGCAGCCATAGGCATTAGGTTAATGTGGGTAATTGTCTATGTGTAGTGTTTAGTGTCAGCACTATTTGTTTGAATAGCTTCACGTCGTCTGTTTTTTGTTCGTTTGTTCATCTTCTAAATAAAAAGAAGATGTCTTTCTATCACGCTGCGCCTTGGTCCACTCTGCCTCATTACGACGATCGTGACACATAAACAGTTTAATTTTAATGATAACATTTGCCTACAGTAGGAACCCACTTGAAGTCCACAGGACTGAAAAGGAATTAATTTAACAACGATGTCTCTGTCACTAACTAATACAGTCATGGGCGTTAAGGATACAATTCACTCGAAAAGGCAAGGCACACTGGGAAATTATATTTGATGTGTGGTTTATTGGGACGTGGCTTTCAATTAGGTATTTTTGGCTACCATTGTACTAGTTTAAGTAGTCTATAGTTATGTTAATAAACATTTGAGCATGTCTGCTTCCAGTTCTGACGTTTTTATAAACTCTTACATAAGAGCATGTTACAATAAAGACTTGAAACATTATTGTAATGTCCTTAACCCAACTGTGTGACCTTGTCAAGAGATACTGACCTCTTGGTGCAATGGGTAAAAATACTATATAAGGTGTTATTGCACAACACTGAAAGTTTTAATTCCTTAACACTGACAAAGTATAATAGTGTCAGCACTAAGCACAGTGTTCATTTAACACTCAAAAGTATGGACCTGTGTAGCCATGGCCAGTGTTACATTTAACACAGTCAGTATTGATTTAACACAGGAGAATTTAATGAATAGGGACACCTGGTAGAATTTCTTCATGTCTCCAGAAATGATTTAAATTGGATAATCACCTGTTAAATTAACTAAAAACTAGCCACAATTTCATTCAAATCTGCAGACAGTTATGTAATAGAGAACTTCATGTGAGATTTCTCCTGGCGCTTTTCATGAGGTCCATGTTTCATCATGATGGAAAACCAATTGTAATAGCTTATTATTTGTCATCTGTTTTTAGGTCCATATTATTGGCTTTACCATATTTGGAAGCCAACACCATCAGGCCTGTCTGCTTGTGTAACATGCCGAGACAAATGGCCGCTCCCCAGTAAGTGCTCCACTTGACTGGCATCCTGTTCTCCAGCCTATCCACGGCTGAAGGTCAGATTCTTCCACGACGCTTTTCAAGTAGTGAGTCCAATTCTCCCTCTGAGGCAAGCTCGGAGGCAAGCTCCTTCACCTCAGTCAGCGTCTCACACACGTTCGACCCATCCTCACCATCCTCTTCATCATCTGAGCTGTCCGCCCAGCGTCCAACCCTCCTGACCCCCTCCCCGACCACAGGTGCGTTCATAGAGGGGTTGTGGTCGTAGATTACCAGTTTTAACCCCTGCAAGTGGGAGAGACCGGGAAAACGGCAGATGTTGTTGCGGTCCACATCAATCACGGTCAGAAAGTGCATGGCAAGCAACACTGGCGGGAACTCAAACAGCTGGTTCCCGGCTAGCCAGATACTCCTCAGCTCCTTCAGCCCACTGAGCTCCATGGGCAATTTGCTTATCTGGTTGTACCCCAGATGGAGGGTCTTGAGGTTGGGGAGGTCGCAGACCACACTAGGGAACTCAATGAAGCGGTTTGTCTCCAACCAAAGGGTATTAAGTTCTTTCAACTCACCCAGCTCCCGGGGGAGGCTCCAGAGCTTGTTGTTGCCCAGATACAGGATGTTAAGCTGGGGTAGCTGACACACCGCCGCAGGCAGCTCTTCAAAACAGTTAAAGTCTAAAGCTAGGAGCTGCAGCTTCCTCAGGTCCTGCAGGTCTGCAGGTAGGGTGTTCAGGTTGTTGCCACTCAGGTAGAGCTTGACCAGCTCATTGAACAGGCAGGCAGCCACAGGAAGCCGACGCAGCTGGAAATTGCTCAGGTCTAGTGTCCGATCAAGAGGCATCTCCTTTAGGTCGCCCACCAGGAAATGCTGGCAGCGCTCGGAGGGGATGAAGGCCACAGCACCACGCATGACGTTCCCCATCATGAACACCCTGTCCTCAACCTGATACTGCGCCTCACTCACCTCTGATTTCGCCGCAGAGGTGAGGGAGAAGTGAGGGGCTCATGGAAGAAAGTCCAGGAAAGTCCATTCCTTCTCTTTCATGATTACTTAGCAATATAAGCTGTCAAGTCTGTTGATATTTTATAGAAAATAACAAGAATAAAACATGAAATATGACTATATGACTGAATAACTTACGACTTGATTGAAACCCTGAAAGGCAATTCCAATGTCAAGCTACCGGTCCATGCATCAGCCAATTCTGTTGTGACCCCCACAAAACTGGAGATTATACTTGACGGTCTCTCAAAAAACACAGACTTCCAAATTATGTTTGCCAGCGTTCCCCCAAATAGTGGTATGCCATTGTTGCTGTTGTTGCTGATATTCCCATACCCTTGCACAGACCTCTGTTGGCTCTCTCTGTCTGTCTATGGTTCTGAGCTTTGCCTCTCAAGCAAAAGCAAATGACGAGCTGCTCACTCCTCCCCATTTGTGCTTAATGACTTTTCCCGTCTTCATAACGGGAGAGAGCGGGGGGTGGGCTATGGTCTACAGAACAGAATGTAGTCAGTTGATAAGTGTAAGAGGTGTTAAGAAAGCATGGGAGGTCATCTACATTCCGTCCGTCTACAAACCCTCACACAGCCTGTGATTCATGCCTTTAACATCGCCACACAAGTGGCCATTCGTCCTTCACTATGATGTGCAGAATTTGTGACTGTTAGCAGAGGCTGCCTGTCATGTTTCTGAGCCATGGCACAGTGTTGCAGGCAGCCATGTGAAAGAGCCAGAGAGTGTTTTGGTCAAACTGGAAAACCAGTAAATCATCGGGTGGTTTGAAATGTTTGCTGTAGGGAGTGGAAAATGAAGTAACAGCCTCCCAAAAAAAGTAAAGCAGCGTATGAGGGGGATGTAAATGCCAGAGTGGTCTGGGCTTCGTCAACCCCAGGTTAGGGAGTCCTGTCTGCTTCGTTCATATTGACTTGGTGTGAGCTGTGAGTGTGTGAGGTCTCACACCAGCATGGTCTAGCTGGTTATGCTGGCAAACCAGCCTTCATTGTGTTTTTCGCTGGCAGACCAGCCTTTGTTGTATTTTGCAGGTGACCAGCCATTGATGTGTTTTTGCTGGTGACCAGCCTTCGTTGTGTTTTTGCTGGTGACTAGCCTTCGCTGTGTTTTGGACATTGGTGACCAGCATAAGCTAAAGGAAAGCCAGCATCAAGTCACATTATACTGGCTTGCAAAGTGATGTTTAATTTCTTTTGGAATCCAGGCAGACTGGATTCCCACAATCAGCATTCAAAATGACTGCTAGGGTTAGATAAAGATAAATATATGAGACTAGCTAAACAATCTAAACTAGATCAACCATTTCAATAACAGGTGCAATATATCCAACTAACAGATTGAATTTGTTTAGAAAAAGGTAAATTATTTATCTTTGTGTAGCACAAGATAAAATAATCAATCAATCTACATGCCAAAACAGATATTGAAACAAACAATTCAAAAAATCTAACTGCAATAGAGCATGCTGAGAAATATGATAATGATGGATGTGGTTTCGCAGACCAGCAAAGTGTGCATTACTTGGGAGTCAACATCACTTGGGATTTAAACTCACAACCTCTCGGTTGCCAGCAACCTGAAATTCCTGCTGCGCCACAGGATCTGTGAGTACGATAATGAACCCCCTAGAGTCGATGCCCGCGCCCGCACAGAAATCTAATTAGCATAATAAAAACATCCCGATCAATATACGTCTGTTTAAGCTGGAGATATCAGTTTATTTGAATGGGCTGTGTCTCAATGTACCACATCAGCAGACATCAGCTTTCCGCAACTGCGGTTGAAGGTGGCAGAGCTACAGCTGGTTATTATCAGAATAGGAGTCATCCCAAAAATCGGTCTTCTCACGAAAACATCTGTAGCATCCAAACCGTTTGGACTACACACTGATATGACCCCACCGAAAGGTGAGACTCTCACAAACACGTACATGCCGGATTTGCTCTACGATACCCACAAGCATCACAAGACTCATACGAAGGTAGCCCGGTACCAGTTTAAAAAATGTATGGGAGTATAAATGAAAGTAAAATATAAGATATATATATATCTTTTTTTCTCCCATATTTAACCTCTACTTCCATATATACTCCCATACATTTTTTACACATATAATGTATATATATACACTACCGTTCAAAAGTTTGCGGTCACTTACAAATGTCCTTGTTTTTGAAAGAAAGGCACATTTTTTGTCCATCACAATAACATCAAATTGATCAGAAATACAGTGTAGACATTGTTAATGTTGTAAATGACTATTGTAGCTGGAAACGGTTGATTTTGAATGGAATATTTACATAGGGGTACAGAGAGAGGCCCATTATCAGCAACCATCACTCCTGTGTTCCAATGGCGCATTGCATTAGCTAATCCAAGTTTATCCTTTTAAAAGGCTAATTGATCATTAGAAAACCCTTTTGCAATTATGTTAGCACAGCTGAAAACTGTTGTGCTAATTAAAGAAGCAATAAAACTGTCCTTCTTTAGACTAGTTGAGTATCTGGAGCATCAGCATTTGTGGGTTCGTTTACAGGCTCAAAATGGCCAGAAACAAATAACTTTCTTCTGAAACTCATCAGTCTACTCTTGTTCTGAGAAATGGAGGCTATTCCATGCTAGAAATTGCCAAGAAACTGACGATCTCGTACAACGCTGTGTACTACTCCCTTCACAGAACAGGGCAAACTGTCTTTAACCAGAATAGAAAGAGGAGTGGGAGTACACAACTGAGCAAGAGGACAAGTACATTAGAGTGTCTAGTTTGAGAAACAGAAGCCTCACAAGTCCTCAACTGGCAGCTTCATTAAATAGTACCCGCAAAACACCAGTCTCAACGTCAACAGTGAAGAGGCGACTGGGATGCTGGCCTTCTAGGCAAAGTTGCAAAGAAGAAGCCATATCTCAGACTAGCCAATAAAATGAAAATATTAAGATGGGCAAAAGAACACAGACACTGGACAGAGGAAGATTGGGAAAAAAGTGCTATGGACAGACAAACCTAAGTTTGAGGTGTTAAGATCACAAAGAAGAACATTCATGTGAAGCAGAAAAAAATTAAAAGATGCTGGAGGAGTGCTTGACGCCATCTGTCAAGCATGGTGGAGGCAATGTGATGGTCTGGGGGTGCTTTGGTGTTGGTAAAGTGGGAGATTTGTACAGGGTAAAAGGCATCTTGAAGAAGGAAGGCTATCAATCCATTTTGCAACGCCAAGCCATACCCGAACGGCGCTTAATTGGAGGCCATTTCCTCCTACAACAGGGCAATGACCCAAAGCACAGCACCAAACTAAGCAAGAACTATTTAGGGTAGAAGCAGTCAGCTGGTATTCTGTCTATAATGTAGTGGCCAGCCTATCACCGGATCTCAACCCTATTGAGCTGTTGTGGGAGCAGCTTGACCGTATGGTACGTAAAAACTGCCCATCAAGCCAATCCAACTTGTGGGAGGTGCTTCAGGAAGCATGGAAGCATCAGATTACCTCAACAAATTGACAACTAGAATGCCAAAGGTCTGAAGGCTGTAATTGCTGCAAATGGAGGATTCTTTGACGAAAGCAAGGTTTGAAGGACACTTATTATTTCAATTAAAAATCATTATTGTCAACGTCTTGACTATTTCCTATTCATTTTTCAACTCATTTCATGTATGTTTTCATGAAAAACAAAGACATTTCTGAGTGACCCCAAACTTTTGAACGGTAGTGTACACAGTTGAAGTCGGAAGTTTAAATACACTTAGGTTGGAGTCATTAAAACTTGTTTTTCAACCACTCCACAAATTTCTTGTTAACACACTATAGTTTTGGCAAGTCGTTTAGGACATCTACTTTGTGCATGACACAAGTAATGTTTCCAACAATTGTTTACAGACATTATTTCACTTATAATTCACTGTATCACAATTCCAGTGGGACAGAAGTTTACATACACTAAGTTGACTGTGCCTTTAAACAGCTTGGAAAATTCCAGAAAATTATGTCATGGCTTTAGAAGCTTCTGATAGGATAATTGACATCATTTGAGTCAATTGGAGGTGTACCTGTGGATGTATTTCAAGGCCTACCTTCAAACTCAGTGCCTCTTTGCTTGACATCATGGGAAAATCAGAAGAAAATCAAAAGAAATCAGCCAAGACCTCAGAAAAAAAATTGTAGACCTCCACAAGTCTGGTTCATCCTTGGGAGTAATTTCCAAATGCCTGAAGGTACCACGTGAACTATTGTTTATACAGATGAACAAGTATAAACACCATGGGCCCACGCAGCCGTCATACCGCTCAGGAAGGAGACGCGTTCTGTCTCCTAGAGATGAACGTACTTTGGTACGAAAAGTGCAAAGCAATCCGAGAACAACAGCAAAGGACCTTGTGAAGATGCTGGAGGAAACAGGCACAAAAGTATCTATATCCACAGTAAAACGAGTCCTATATCGACATAACCTGAAAGGCCGCTCAGCAAGGAAGAAGCCACTGCTCCAAAACCACCATAAAAAAGCCAGCCTACGGTTTGCAATTGCACATGGGGACAAAGATAATACTTTATAAGAAATGTCCTCTGGTCTGATGAAACAAAAATAGAACTGTTTGGCCATAATGACCATCGTTATGTTTGGAGGGAAAAGGGGGAGGCTTGCAAGCTGAAGAACACCATCCCAACCGTGAAGCATCGGGGTGGCAGCATCATGTTGTGGGGGTGCTTTGCTGCAGGAGGGAATGGTGCACTTCACAAAATAGATGGCATCATGAGGACAGAAAATTATGTGGATATATTGAAGCAACATCTCAAGACATCAGTCAGGAAGTTAAACCTTGGTTGCAAATGGGTCTTCCAAATGGACATTGACCCCAAGCATACTTCCAAAGTTGTAGCTGTCAGAGCCGTGTGTATAGGTGGCAGGGAAGTCAGGCGCAGGACAGTTAAACTGAGTGTAAATGGAGACTTTTAATAAATGTCCACTTAACAATGCTCCAAACACAAAAATGTACATACATAAAATATACATGGGTACGAGGACCCGTCGCGCACCTATACACCAAATAAACAACAGTTGACATGAAACAATCCCTGACAAAAACATGAGGGGAAACAGAGGGTTAAATACACAAGAGGTAATGGATGGGATTGAACACAGGTGTGTGGGAAGACAAGACAAAAGCAATGGAAAATGAAAAATGGATCGATGATGGCTAGAAGACCGGTGACGTCGACCGCCGAACACCGCCCGAACAAGGAGAGGCAACGACTTCGGCAGAAGTCGTGACAGTAGCAAAATGGCTTAAGTACAACAAAGTCAAGGTATTGGATCAAGGTATTG
This sequence comes from Salvelinus namaycush, assembly GCF_016432855.1. Classification (NCBI taxonomy): domain Eukaryota; kingdom Metazoa; phylum Chordata; class Actinopteri; order Salmoniformes; family Salmonidae; genus Salvelinus; species Salvelinus namaycush. The sequence goes on along the minus strand of NC_052327.1, from coordinate 17,627,642 downwards.
GAGTGGCCATCACAAAGCGATGACCTCAATCCCATAGAAAATTTGTTGGCAGAACTAAAAAAGTGTGTGTGAGCAAGGAGGCCTACAAACCTAACTCAGTTACACCAGGTCTGTCAGGAGGAATGGGACAAAATTCACCCAACTTATTGTGGGAAGCTTGTGGAAGGCTACCCAAAACGTTTGACCCAAGTTAAACAATTTCAAGGCAATGCTACCAAATACTAATTGAGTGTATGTAAACTTCTGACCCACTGGGAATGTGATGAAAGAAATTAAAGCTGAAATAAATAATTCTCTCTACTATTATTCTGACATTTCACATTCTTAAAATAAAGTGGTGATCCTAACTGACCTAAGACAGGGAATTTTTACAAGGATTAAATGTCAGGAATTATGAAAAACGGAGTTTAAATGTATTTGGCTAAGGTGTATGTAAACTTCTGACTTCAACCGTATATACAGTACCAGTCAAAAGTTTGGACACACCTACTCATTCAAGAGTTTTTCTTTATTCTACATTGTAGAATAATAGTGAAGACATAAAACTATGAAATAACACATCATGTAGTAACCAAAAAAGTTAATCAAATAAAATAAAAATATATATTTGAGAGTCTTCAAAGTAGCGACCCTTTGCCTTGATGACAGCTTTGCACACGCTTGGCATTCTCTCAACCAGCTTCATGAGGTAGTCACCTGGAATGCATTTCAATTACCAGGTGTGCCTTGTTAAAAGTTCATTACTGGAATTTCTGTCCTTCTTCATGACTTTGAGCCAATCATTTGTGTTGTGACAAGGTAGGGTTGGTATACAGAAGATAGCCCTGTTTGGTGGAAGACCAAGTCCATATTATGGCAAGAACAGCTCAAATAAGCAAAGAGAAACGACAGCCGATCACTACTTGAAAATGTCAAGAACTTTGAAGGTTTCTTCAAGTGCTGTTGCAAAATCCATCAAGCTACGTCGGTAGCCATGAAGTGCTTTGAAAGGCTGGTCATGGCTCACATCAACAGCATTCTCCCAGACACCATAGACTCACTCACTCCAATTCGCATACCGCCCCAACAGATCCACAGAGGACGCAATCTCAATCGCACTCCACACTGCCCTTTCTCACCTGGATAAAATGAACACCTATGTGAGAATACTGTTCATCAACTACAGCGTTCAACATCATAGTGCCCACGAAGCTCATCACTAAGCTAAGGACTCTGGGACTAAACACTTCCCTCTGCAAATGGATCCTGGACTTCCTGACAGGCCACCCCCAGGTGGTAAGAGTCGGCAACAACACGTCTGCCATGCTGATCCTTAACACTGGGGCCCCTCACGGGTGTGTACTTAGTCCCCTCCTGTATTCCCTGTTCACCCACGACTGTGTGGCCAAACACGACTCCAACACCATCATTACGTTTTCTGACGACACATCAGCGGTAGGCCTGATCACCGACAACGATGAGACAGTCTATATGGAGGAGGTCAGAGAACTGGCAGTGTGGTGACAGGACAACAACCTCTCCCTCAATGTGAGAAAGACAAAGGACCTGATCGTGTACTACAGGAAAAGGCTGGCCGAACAGGCCCCATTAACATTGACGTGGCTGTAGTGGAGCGGGTTGAGAGTTTCAAGTTCCTTGGTGTCCATATCACCAACGAACTATCATGGTCCAAATATACCAAGCCAGTTGTGAAGAGGGCACAACAAAACATTTTCCCCCTCAGGAGACAGATTCTTTTTTACATGGGCCCCCAGATCATCAAAAGGTTCTACAGCTGCACCATCGAGAGCATCCAGACCGGTTGCATCACCGCCTGGTATGGCAACTGCTAGGGCATCTGACCGTAAGGCGCTACAGAGGGTAGTGCGAACAGCCCAGTACATCACTGGCACCAAGCTTCCTGCCACCCAGGACCTATATAATAGGTGGTGTCAGAGGAAAGCCCATAAAATTGTCAGAGACTCCAGTCACCCAAGTTATAGACTGTTTTCTCTGCTTCCGCACGGCAAGCGATACCGGAGCGCCTAGTCTTGGACCAAAAGGCTCCTCAACAGCTTCTACCCCCAAGCCATAAGACTGCTGAACAATTCATAAAAATCGCCACCGGACAATTTACATTGTACACTTTTGCTACTCGCTGTTTGTTTGTTACCTATGCATAGTCACTTCTCCCGCACCTACATGTACAATTTACCTCAACTAGCCTGTACCCCTGTACGCTGACTCGGTACCAGTGCCCCCTGTATATAGCCTCGTTATTGTTATTCTTATTGTGTTACTTTTTATTATTACTTTTTATTTTAGCCTACTTGGTAAATATTTTCTTCTTCTTGAACTTGATTAAGGGCTTGTAAGTAAGCTTTTCATGGTAAAGTCTACACTTGTTGTATTTGGCGCATGTGGTAAATAAAGTTTGATTTGATTTGATTTGATTTGAGGAAACTGGCTCTCATGAGGACCGCCACAGGAAAGACCCAGAGTTACCTCTGCTGCAGAGGATAAGTTAATTAGCGTTACCAGCCTCAGAAATTGCAGCCGAAATAAATGTAAGTAACAGACATATGTCAACATCAACTGTTCAGAAGAGACTGGGTGAATCAAGCCTTCATGGTCGATTTGCTGCAAAGAAACCACTACTAAAGGACACCAATAATAAGAAAAGACTTGCTTCTGCCAAGAAACACGAGCAATGGACATTAGACCGGTGGAAATCTGTCCCTTGGTCTGATGAATCAAAATTTGAGATTTTTGGTTCCAACTGCTGTATCTTTGTGAGATGCAGAGTAGGTGAACGGTAAATCTCCGCATGTGTGGTTCCCACTGTGAAGCATGGAAGAGGAGATGTGATGGTGTGAGAATGCTTTGCTGGTGACTCTGTCAGTGATTTATTTGGAATTCAAGGCACACTTAACCAGAATGGCTAACACAGCATTCTGCAGCGATACGCCATCCCATCTGGTTTGTGCTTAGTGGGACTATCATTTGTTTTTCAACAGGACAATGACCCAACACACCTCCAGGCTGTGTAAGGACTATTTGACCAAGGAGAGTGATCGAGTGCTGCATCAGATGACCTGGCCTCCACAATCACCCGACCTCAACCCAGTTGAGATGGTTTGGGATGAGTTGGACAGCAGAGTGAAGGAAAAGCGGCCAACAATTGCTCAGCATATGTGGGAACTCCTTCAAGACTGTTGGAAAAGCATTCCAGGTGAAGTTAGTTGAGAGAATGCCAAGAGTCTGCAAAGCTGTCATCAAGGCGAAGGTTGGCTACTTTGAAGAATCTCAAATATAACATTTGTTTAACACTTTTTTGGTTACTACATTATTCCATATGTGTTATTTCATAGTTTTGATATCTTCACTATTATTCTACAATATAGTAATAGTACAAATAAATAAAAACACTTCAATGAGTAGGTGTGTCCAAACTTTTGACTGGTACTGTATGTATATATATATATATACACATTTAATGATCTTTCTTATATCTCTAAGATATGTCAAACATTTCTAAACAAACTCTCTTTTGTTTCTTTTTTTACTATCTGTTTGCCATGTATGAATATGCTTTTTAATGCGTTTTCATGGGCTACTAGCAGTAAGACCCAAATTCGATTTTTAATCAAATATTGTGTTTTATAATTGTTTTATACCTACAGGGGTACTAAAATAGGAACTCACATGGTACTGGTTGTTCAAATCCCCAAAGCATTTATGCACACTTGACATCAAGTAAAGTGGTTTTGTCGGACAATTATTGACTTGATTCTGGGCAACATTTAACAAATTGCAGAACTGTATTCCTGCCATTAAATCTGTGGCCAATCTCTGTCATGCCCACAGACCTGGTGGCGTAGCAGGAAATTCAGGTCATTAGCACCCAAGAATTTGTGAGTTCAAATCCCAAGTGAGGTATAGTCTCAAGTAACCAGCATTTGGCTGTAAAAATTCAGTAACTTATTGTTGTTTAACTTATTTTCACTGCAACATGTGGCCTGTGGTGTACTGTAAAATTACAGGAACTGTTAAACAATGTAGAATTTCATGGTATAAAAGGAAAACATGGTGGATGGGGAAAGAACAGCATGGTCCTTCACAACCATCACAAGCAGTAAAGAACCCTTCCTGATATGCAAAAACTCATTATTACACATATTACACATATTTTACAGTATACTACAGGCTACATATTGCAGTGAAAATAAGTTAAACAACAATAAGTTACTGAATTTTTACAGCCGAATACTGGTTATGCTTGAAATGGTTTTTCCAATTTAGATAGTTTAGGTCAGGGATGGGCAATCTCAATCTCTTCATTCAAAGACTCAATCATGGACACTCTTACTGACTGTTGTGGCTGCTTGGCGTGATGTATTGTTCATAGTTCTAACCCTGGCAGTTATTCTGAATGCAGATTGTTGGTGAATAAAAGTTGTTGAATATCCACACTCAGGCTGGATTCCAACAGGAATTAGACATCACTTTGCAAGCCAGCATAAAGGGACTTGGTGCTGGTTTTGTGGGCATACAGTGCATAAAGTTGAATAAATTATTTGTTTACTCATCAGTCTACACACAACACCCCATAATGAGAAAGCAAAAACAGGTTTTTAGAAATTTTTGCAAATGTATTAAAATAAAAAAACTGAAATTCCTTTTATACATAAGTATTCAGACCCTTTGCTGTTTCCATTGATCATCCTTGAGATGTTTCTACAACTTGATTGGAGTCCAGCTGTGGTAAATTCAATTGATTGGAGATGATTTGGAAAGGCACACACCTGTCTATATGTTGACAGTGCATGTCAGAGCAAAAACCAGGCCGCGAGGTCGAAGGAATTGACCGTGTGTCAAGGCACAGATCTGGGTAAGGGTTCAAAAAAATGTATGCAGCATTGAAGGTCCCTAGGAACACAGTGGCCTCCACCATTCATAAATGGAAGAAGTATGGAACCACCAAGACTCTTCCTAGAGCTGGCCGCCCGGCCAAACTGAGCAATCGGGTGAAAAGGGCCTTGGTCAGGGAGGAGACCAAGAACCCGATGGTCACATTGACAGAGCTCCAGAGTTCCTCTGTGGAGGTGGTAGAACCTTCCAGAAGGAAGGCACTCCACCAATCAGGCCTTTATGGTAGAGTGGCCAGACTGAAGCCACTCCTCAGTAAAAGGCACATGACAGCCCGCTTGGAGTTTGCCAAAAGGCACCTAAAGGACTCTCAGACCATGCATAACTAGATTCTCTGGTCTGATGAAACCAAGATTGAATTGTTTGACCTGAATGCCAAACGTCACATCTGGAGGAAACCTGGCACCATCCCTACGGTGAAGCATGGTGGTTGCAGCATCATCCCGTGGGGATGTTTTTCAGCGGCAGGGACTGGGAGACTCGTCAGGATCGAGGGAAAGATGAATGGAGCAAAGTACAGAGAGATCCTTGATGAAAACCCTGCTCCAGAGTCCTCATGACCTTAGACTGGGGCGAAGGTTCACCTTCCAACAGGACAACGACCCTAAGCACACAGCCAAGACAACGCAGGAGTGGCTTCGGGACAAGTCTCTGAATGTCCTTGAGTGACCCAGCCAGAGCCCGGACTTGAACCCGATCGAACATCTCTGAAGACACTTGAAAATAGCTACACTCCCTATCCAACTTGACAGAGCTTGAGAGGATCTGCAGAGAAGAATGTAAGAAACTCCCAAAATACAGGTGTGCCAAGCTTGTAGTGTAATACCCAAGAAGACTCAATTCTGTCATTGCTGCCAAAGGTGCTTCAACAAAGTACTCAGTAAAGGGTCTGAATTCTTAAGTAAATGTAATATTTCTGTTTGTTTTGTTTTTTGCAAAAATGTAAAAAAAAGAAAAGTTTTTGCTTTGTCATTATGGGCTATTGTGTGTAGATTGATAAGGGGGAAAAAAGGTTTTTATCCATTTTAGAATAAGGCTGTAACGTAACAAAATGTTTCCGAATGCACTGTATGCTGGTACACTGGTGAACATCAATGTCAGAGACGTGTGTATAGGTGGCAGGGAAGTCAGGCGCAGGAGAGTCAAACGGAGTGTAAAATGGAGTCTTTTAATAAATGTCCAAGTAACAAGCTCCATAACACTAAATAGAAAATGAATATAAACAAATATGGGTACGAAGACCCGTCGCGCACCTATACAAATAAACACTACACTGACAATAAACAATCTCTGACAAAGACATGAGGGGAAACAGAGGGTTAAATACACAACAGGTAATGGATGGGATTGAAAACAGGTGTGTGGGAAAACAAGACAAAACCAAAGGAAAATGAAAAATGGATCGATGATGGCTAGAAGACCGGTGACGTCGACCGCCGAGCACCGCCCGAACAAGGAGAAGTCGTGACAATCAAAAACACAACGAAGGCTGTTCACCAGCGAAAACACAACGCTGTTTTTTTCCAGCAGGGGCTATGGATACATACTGTGGAACCAAGCCACAGCTGGTGGCTGGTGCTAAAATGAGCTTCTAGGAAATGTTCTTTGATTCTGTTTAATTTCCTTTTTAAGAAGATTAAGGTGGGATTTAATCAGAGCCAGATTACGTACTGTAGTGTGAGTTTGAGCTTGATTTTAGTCACATATGTGATTTAATCTGTACTTACTGTACCATGTGCATGGGAACCACATTCAGTTACATAACCATGTCACGTAATTCTCTGCGAGCTGGAAGGTGGTATCATCTGCTGTCTCGTTAGTACAATCTGAAGTGTGACTTTTCTACGTGTTCTGGTATACCTTTATTAGGGTATATTTTCTAACAAGATAAAGGGCAGGAATATAATGTCCCTTATCAAATCAATCAAATCAAATAAAAAGTAATTTGTCACATGCTTGGAAAACAACAGGTGTAGACTAACAGTGAAATGCTTACTTGCATGTCCATATCCAAAAATACAGAGTTAAAGATGGAGATAAAGAAATGTCAAATAGAAATAGAAATATTGACACAAGGAATGAATACACAGTCAAATAATGAATAACAATAAATATTCAATAAATATAGATTGAGCTGTAGCAGCAGTGTATGTGGTGAGTGTGAAAGTGTGTGTGTGTGTGTGTGTGTGTGTGTGTGTGTGTGTGTGTGTGTGTGTGTGTGTGTGTGTGTGTGTGTGTGTGTGTGTGTGTGTGTGTGTGTGTGTGTGTGTGTGTCACATCAGTATGCATGTGTGCGCATGTTATGTGTGCATATGTAGTATGTGTGTGTTTATGTGTGTATTAGGGTTCGGGTAGAATCCAGTATGTGTGCATAGAGTCAGTGCAAGAGAGTTAGTTCAAAAAGGGGTCAATGCAGGTATTCCAGGTAGCCATTTGATTAGCTATTTAGCAGCCTTGTTTAGCAGTCTTATGGCTTGGGAGTAGAAACTGTTCAGGGTCCTGTTGGTTTCAGACTTGGCATACTGGTACTGCTTGCCATGCGATAGCAGACAGAACAGTATATGGCAGGGTTCCCCTACTGGTGGCTTGCTGGCTGAATTTGGTCTGCGGGTGGTTTTATTTGGGCCCCCAAGTTTTCTGAGCAAAAAAATATAATTAAAATGTAAAAAAAAATAAAGTAAAACATTTGTGTAAAATGTTCATTGTTGGACATCAAAGACACCAGGAATTCAGCTCCATGTGATTTTTATTTAAGAAATCTGTTCCCAAGTATTCCCACGCATAATAGAGAGACACGTGATCGTATACAAATGTAAGCAACGTTTGAAATGATTATGTTTTAGTCAAACTTTATATCTGTTTTGGCTTCTTGCCGTCAATTTGCAGTCAAAAAATTGTGAATCTATTTGATTGTCCCTGGCTTTGGTGGTTGGAGTTGTTGACCATTTTTGGGACCTTCATCTGACACCGCCTAGTACAGAAGTCCTGGATGCCAGGGAGCTCAGCCCCAGTGATGTACTGGGCCGTACTCACCACCCTCTGTAGCTCCTTGTGGTCCGGTACCTTGCAGTTGCTATACTAAGTGGTGATGCAGCCAGTCAAGATGATCTCAATGGAGCAGCTGTAGAACTTTTTGAGGATCCGAGAGCCCATGTCAAATCTTTTCAGACTCCTGAGGGGGAAGAGACACTATCGTGCCCTCTTCACATCTGTGTGGTTGTGTGTGAACCATGTTAATTCCTTAGTGAAGTGGACACCGAGGAACTTGAAGCTCTCGACCCGCTCCACTACAGACTCATTGATGTGCGTGGAGGCGTGCTCGATTGTCTTGCTGACGTTGAGGGAGAGGTTGTTGTCCTGGCAGTGTGGTGCCAGGACATCCTCCCTATAGGCTGCCTCATCGTCATCGTTGATCAGTCCTACCAATTGAAGATGGTGTTGGAGTTGTGCGTGGCCACACAGTTGTGGGTGAACAGGGAGTACAGGAAGCGACTAAGCACACACCCCTGAAGGGCCCCCGTGTTGAGGGTCACTGTGGCGGATGTGTTGTTGCCTTCCCTCACCGCCTCGGGGCAGCCATCAGGAAGTCCAGGATCCAGTTGCAGAAGGTGTTCAGTCCCAGGGTCCTTGAGCTTGGGGACTATGGTGTTGAATGTTGAGCTGTCCTCAATGAACTGCATTCTTATGTAGGTATTCCTTTAGTCCAAGTGGGTGAGGGCAGTGTGGATTGCAATAGACATTGCGTCATCTGTGGATCTGTTGGGGCAATATGTGAATTGGAGTCGGCCCAGGGTATCTGGGATGATAGCGTTGATGTAAGCCATGACCAGCCTTTCAAAAGCAGTTCATGGCTACAGATGTCAGTGCTACGGCGATAATCATTTAGGCAGGTTACCTTGTCTTTCTTAGGCACAGGGACTATGGTGGTCTGCTTGAAACAAGTTGGTATTACAAACCGGGTCAGGGATAAGTGTCAGTGAAGACACTTGCCAGCTGGTCAGGGCATGCTCTATCAATTTAATTCAATTTAAGGGCTTTATTGGCATGGGAAACAAATGTTAACATTGCCAAAGCAAGTGGAGTAGATAATAAATAAAAGTGAAATAAACACTAAAAATGAACAGTAAACATTACACAGAAGTTCCGAAAGAATAAAGACATTTCAAATGTGATATTATGGGTATATACCGTGTTGTAATGATGTGCAAATAGTTAAAGTACAAAAGGGAAAATAAATAAACATAAATATGGGTTGTATCTACAACGGTGTTTGTTCTTCACTGGTTGACCTTTTCTTGTGGCAACAGGTCACAAATCTTGCTGCTATGATGGCACACTATGGTATTTCACCCAGTAGATATGGGAGTTCATCAAAATTGAGTTTGTTCTTCGAATTCTTTGTGGATCTGTGTGATCTGAGGGAAATATGTGTCTCTAATATGGTCATACATTTGGCAGGAGGTTAGGAAGTGCAGCTCATTTTCCACCTAATTTTGTAGGCAGTGTGCACATAGCCTGTCTTCTCTTGAGAGCCAGGTCTGCCTACGGCGGCCTTTCTCAATAGCAAGGCTATGTTCACTGAGTCTGTACATAGTCAAAGCTTTCCTTACGTTTGGATCAGTCACAGTGGTCAGGTATTCTGCCACTGTGTACTCTCTGTTTAGGGTCAAATAGCATTCTAGTTTGCTCAGTTTTTTTGTTAATTCTTTCCAATGTGTCAAGTAATTATCTTTTAGTTTTCTCATGATTTGATTGGGTCTAATTGTGTTGCTTTCCTGGGGCTCTGTGGGGTCTGTTTGTGTTTGTGAACAGAGCCCCAGGACCAGCTTGCTTAGGGGACTCTTCTCCAGGTTAATCTCTCTGTAGGTGATGGCTTTGTTATGGAAAGTTTGGGAATCGCTTCCTTTTAGGTGGATGTAGAATTTTAACGGCTCTTTTCTGGATTTTGTTTTATGTTGTACACTGAAGATATTATATCTCCAGCCCTCCTCTATGCAGCACATTACTCTTCATTTGGTGGCTTCTGACAGGCAGAAATGCAGTACTGACTGATGAAGGAGAAAATGTGGGCAATATGGTGGTCCCTCCATAGAATGTAATACTGTAGATATATTGGAGGACAACATTTGTTATCCAATATGCTCTTAACCGATAGGCCTATAGCACAGATGAGTTGATACAATGTTTCATGCATACCACATAGATAGAACAATGGAATGATGATGAACAATAAGAATACTTGCAGATATTTTAAAAGAGGGGTTGGCAACAACCGGCCAGTAAGTGATTTTTTGGGCCCCAAAAAGTTTACAAAAAAAATAAGTAAATTGAATTTCCTTTTGGGTTAAAAAGAAGATCACCAGGAATTCAGTAAAGAATTTAAAAAATATATAACATCTGTTTCCAAGTATTCCCACCAAAAAATAGACATGATCGTGTCTCAATGTAAGCAAGGCATGAAATGAGTTGTGATCAATTTGCAGTGTACAAATTATCATTGGGCTCCTGAGTGGCGCAGCGGTCTAAGGCACTGCATCTCAGTGCAAGAGGTGTCACTACAGTCCCTGGTTTGAATCCAGACTACATCACATCCGGCTGTGATTGGGAGTCCCATAGGGTGGTGCACAATTGGCCCAGCGTCGTCCGGGTTTGGCCACGGTAGACCGTCATTGTAAATAAGCGTTTGTTGTTAACTTACTTGCCTAGTTACATTAAAAATATATATAAAAAAATCATAATTATGTTCTGGCACCCAGGCTCGTACAAAAATCTGCCTTGTGGCTGAATTTGGTTGTCTACCCTGCTTTAAAATGTTATAAATACAAATAAGTGGCAACACTTTTAAAATCCTTTAATGGCATAGGTGACGGTGATTCGTAGCTAGTGAGTGACACATATCAATATGATATGGTATATGATATGGTGATACAACATATCTAGGCTACTACTACTGTGATATCATGCCTAGGGTTCATTGCCAAACCTCTATGTTTTGAAAATGACCGAAGTGGGAGTGGCTTGTTTTGTTTACGTACTGAGTTTGTTGATGCACTGATCATTGTCTACTACAGATTAGTGAGGTGAGTTCCCCCAACAATTACAAATTACAAATTACAAAAACAATATTGCTGACTATTCAAATACATTCTGAGTATTAGCCACGTTCTACCCACAGTAGTAGAACGTTCATAATTTGTGTGCGGAAATGATTAGGTTGCAGAGAGGTCAGAGGGTAAAGGCTATTCACCCAGGACTCTCGATTGTAGAATACACAGCCATCTTGGATCTACGAGCAGAAGGGAAATTAATGCGGTGAGTTAAAAAAAACAAAAAAAAACACCCTCCCCCCACCCAAATATAAACCCGTTTGGTCCGAATCAAATCGTTGCATCACAACACATTCATCTTTGTAGTCCTTGCCGTTCGGTATGTTTTGGACCGGTTCGTGGATTTCAATTCGAACGGTCTTCTGTTTTTGTCTGTGTGGCCGCTAGCGTGAATTGAGACCGAGAGGTAGCTACTGGGATTGGGAAGTGGATAGGAGGCAAAGTAGGCCCAACCTGCACATCACTACCTATGGGCAAACAGACTGCCTGACAAGGGCTGTCACGGCTAGGTGTTGAAGCAAACTTATAATCAGACTCACGCTGTATTGGTAGCTAGTTAGCTCAATTTAGCTAGCTAGGACATAAACAATCAACTGGCGTTACTAACGTTAGCTAGTTAATAGCTAACTTATAGCGCTAGCTCGCTTGTCTGAGTCCTGTGACCCACATGCATGACTCAAATTCCATTATATTACACCGGCACACCAAGCCACCTTGCCGGACCCCTTCGTTTCTCGAGAGCTATCTCTCCTGCAACCGGTCCATATTCTTTGCGTCCTTATATTCTGCTCGCTTAACTTGATAGGTTAGATAGCTATTTAGATATTTCTGTCTTGATTAGCTACCTAACTTTGTTAGCCACAACATGCTAAAGCCAAGGATAAACAACCGATGTATCCAGTCACGCAAGAGTGGGTGGCTGTTTAGCTAGTTAGCCAACTAAGTTACACTAAATATAATGTGGCATGTTCATGTTGATACTCTTCCCCCTGAGTCTCCACTACTACACTGGCAGCAAGCATCTTGCTAGCACAACAAGCATCTTCTTAGTTTTGACACCAGTGTCAGAGATGACCCCATTCAAAGTGGAAATAATGAATGTGTGTAGGGTCATTTAAATATTAATAGCTATGTCTCCATGTTCACAAGGTGAGAAAGTGTCAGAGGGTTCTTAGATTGAAGGACAATTTGGTGTGGAGAATAACTGGAATCGGTTGTGAACTTAAGAGGCACCTGAGCAGAAGCTTGTTGAATTGTGCTGAGGCAATGATGCAGGGATGCACACAGTTTTTGTATGTTGACCAATGCAATGAAACAGTGGAAAACCAACACTTTTTAAAAGTGATTGTAATTGTTTTGCTGTAAGGCACACTGTATGCGCACATTGCGCAATGTGTGTGGGCGTGTAGTTGTCTGGTGGAGAGATTTGAGTAGTTGAAACTGAAAGTATTGTAGACCATCGTCATCGGACAAACAGTAGGCTACTGCATAACTGTTGTGTTTCACTCCTGTCCATGATAGTTTAAAAAAATCTGATATGAACAATGTTTTGTCAATAAATGGATGCAGGCATGCTGGTTAACAAAGCCTTTTTGGAGTTGAAATAGTAAAAACTGTTCTTTCATCTCACTTCTGCAGGTGACAAACGGAATGTTCAGTGCTACGAGAAAGAAGTTTGTAGAGGGGGTCGAAAGCGACTACCCTGATGAGGGCATGTACTACAGCCAGCCGTTGCCGTTCTCACATAGGTCGGACAAAGACTTAAGCGCTCTGTCTGCTCGATCACACGTCCCTAGTACAGCTCCCTTTGAACTTGAAGTAAGTACAAAACATTTTCACACGTTTCTTCTATAATTTCAATCTGTTTATGCATATTTGTCATATTTAGTGAGATTTAGGCTACTCCATTATCCTACACTACCCTCTGTGTTTAATTGGACTGCGAAGCTAAAACTTTTAATGTGGCTCTATACTCCAGCGTTTTGGAATTGAGATCAAATGTTTCATATGTGGTGACAGGACAGATGTCAGCTTTGATTTGAGGGTATTTTCATACATGTCTGTTTTGCCGTTTAGTAGGGCTAGGAACTGCCAGGGACCTGAAGATATGATATTGTCACGATACCTAGGTGCCGGTACGATATGTGTTACGATTCTAGATGTATTGCGATTCAATACTGTGATTTGTTGTATGTCTGCTGCAGAGGGACAAAAGAGCCATGAGAAAAACGAGTTTTGATCAGTCATGGACATAAAAGGTCTGAAAACAAATAGTCTCCCTATTTAAAAAGAAGATGGAGAACAAGCTATGAAGGAAATATCCTGGAGTTTTGGTGCAGGTACAGCCAACTAGCGCAAAAAATGTTTTTGCGATATTGTCACTATGATACGAAACGCTATGTCGTCAAAAAAAAAATCCTGATATGTAACTGCATCGCAGTTAAAGCAGACATTGAATATCCCTTTGAGCATAGTGAAGTTATTCATTACACTTTAGGTCGTGTATCAAAACACCCAGTCACTACAAAGATACAGCCGTCATTCCTAACTCAGTTGCGGGAGAGGAAGGAAACTGCTTAGAGATTTCACCATGAGGCCAATAGTGATTTTAAAACAGTTACAGAGTTTAATGGCTGTGGTAGGAGAGAACTGAGGATGGATCAACAACATTGTAGTTACTCAACAATACTAACCTAATGGACAGTGTGAAAAGGAAGCCTGTACAGAATTAAAAAAGATTCAAAAACATGCATCCTGTTTGCAACAAGTCACTAAAGTAATACAGCAAAGATGTGGCAAAGCAAATATGGTTGTCCCCAATGATCCCAAAAATATTGGTCGTCTGTTTGTCAAAATTTTTAAACGTGTATTTTTCAATATATAGACACACCCTATGTGTTTGAATAAAATCAACTATATGCCTTGAGCTTGTCTGACGCTTTAAGTGCACTGTTTGATTAAATAATTATGACACAAATGACTCGAGGGAATCCGATGGCCACGCTGTGTAATTAAAAAAATATATATTTTTTTTTATAGTGAGTGACTGGCATACGTTGTCTATCTCTCCTCCCTGATTCAGTGAAAAGGCACCACAGCACAGCTATGTTTATCACACTGTTTGTGCTGAAGCTGCAACATCTTTTTAGCCATTTAGTTTCTTACTTGTTTCTCTGACTGAAAAGTTCTGTTAACCGAAATCACAAATTTGTTGAGGAAAAACATCACCTATTCCCTCAACCCTTGCCGTCTTTACGTGAAACTGGGGTGGCAGGTAGCCTAGTGGTTAGAGCATTGGGCCAGTAACAGAAAGTTTGCTGGATCGAATTCCTGAGCTGACCCACTGTTCCCCGGTAGGCCGTCATTGTAAATAAGAATTTGTTTTTAACTGACTTGCCTAGTTAAATAAAGGTAAAATATATATATATGTTTTTATTTTATTTTTTACATTGCATGCATGTGACCAATAAATTGTTATGACAAACTCCGAACACCGTAATGTGACAGCAAAGTGGATGCGGAGGACGTGAAAAGAAACTCTAAACAGGGAAATGTTTTTATTTTATATTTAACCTTTATTTAACTAGGAAAGTCAGTTAATAACAAATTCTTATTTACAATGACGGCCTACCAAAAGGCCTCCTGCGGGGGATTAAAATAAAAAATATTGAACAAAACACACATCACAACAAGAGAGACAACACAACACTACATAAAGAGAAACCTAACACACAACATAACATGGCAGAAACACATGACAACACAGTATGGTAGCAACATGGTAGTAGCACAACATGGTAGCAGCACTAAACAGGATACAAATATTATTGGACACAGACAACAGCACAAAGGACTGGTTGCTCAGGAGGGAAAGGGGAAGTCAGATGTGTGGAAGACATTTGACTTACATGGAACAAAAATATAAACTTCACGTGCAACAATTTCTAATATTTTATTGAGTTACAGTTCATATAAGGAAATCAGTAAATTTAAATAAATTCATTAGGCCCTAATCTATGGATTTACATGAATGAGAATACAGATATGTATCTGTTGGTCACAGATACCTTAAAAAAACAAGGGGTCTTGAATCAGAAAACAAGTTCGTGTCTGGTGTTACCACCATTTGCCTCATGCAGCGCGACACATCTCCTTCGCATGGAGTTGATCAGGCTGTTGATTGTGGCCTGTGGATTGTTGTCCCACTCTTCGGTGGCTGTGCGAAGTTCTTGGATATTGGCGGTAACTGGTACACGCGGTCGTACACGTCGATCTAGAGCATCCCAAACATGCCCAATGGGTGACGTGGTGAGTATGCAGGCCATGGAAGAGCACACTTCTCTAGTATGGCAGTGGCCATCGAAGGTGAGCATTTGTCAACTCAGGTCATGACCCTGGTGAGGATGACGAGCACTTGAGCTTCCCTGAGACGGTTTCTGATAGTGCAGAAATTCTTCTGTTGTTCAAACCCCCAGTTTCATCAGCTGTCCGTGTGGCTGGTATCCGACAATATCGCAGGTGAAGAAGAAGGATGTGGAGGTCCTAGTTGGCGTGGTTGCACGTGGTCTGTGTTTGTGAAGCCTGTTGAACGTACTGCCAAATTCTCTAACATGACGTTGGAGGCGGCTTATTGTAGAGAGATTAACATTAAATTCTCTGTCAACAGCTCTGGTGGACATTCCTGCAGTCAGCATGTCAATTGCACGCTCCCTCAAAACTTGAGACATCTGTGACATTGTGTTGTGTGGCACAGCTGAACATTTTAGGATGGCCAATTATTGTCCCCAGCACAAGGTGTACCTGTGTAATGATCATGCTGTTTAATCAGCTTCTTGATATGACACACCTGTCAGGTGGATGGAATATCTTGGAAAGGAGAAATGCTCACTAACAAAGATGTTAACACATTTTAGAGAAATACACTTTTTGTGTGTATGGAACATTTCTGGGATCTTTTATTTCAGCTCATGAAACATGGGACCAACACTTTACATGTTGCATTTATATTTTTGTTCAGAAAAAAGGAGGGTATAGGAGCAATCATTTTGTGAGTATTATGAGTGCCAAACAGGTGCTGTTAGATTACAATATTATTTTTACTGACGATGAATAACTCATAAGCTGTGTGATGACATTAACAAATTAATGATTGATACATTAGCATATATATTGAAGTATAGGCCTAACTATGTTACAAGACCCCATAATGACATAATGACAAAGCGAAAACAAGTGTTGAGACATTTTTGCAAGTGTATTCAAAATAAAAAAACAGAAATACCTTATTTACATAAGTATTCAGACCCTGTGCTATGACACTTGAAATTGAGCTCAGGTGCATCCTGTTTCCATTTATCATCCTTGAGATGTTACTACAACTTGATTGGAGTCCACCTGTGGTCAATTCAATTGGTTGGACATGATTTGGAAAGGCACACACTTGTCTATTTAAGGTCCCAGAGTTGACAGTGCATGTCAGAGCAAAAACCAAGCCATGAGGTCGAAAGGAATTGTCTGCAGAGCTCTGAGACAGGATTGTGGCGAGGCAAGGGAGCCAAAAAATTTCTGCAGCATTGAAGGTCCCCAAGAACACAGTGGCCTCCATTCTTAAATGGAAGAATTTTGGAACCACCAAGACTCTTCCTGGAGCTGGTCTGCCAGCCAAACTGAGCAATCGGGGGAGAATGGCCTTGGTCAGGGAGGTGACCAAGAACCCGATGGTCACTATGACAGAGCTCTAGAGTTCCTCTGTGGAGGTGGGAGAACCTTACAGCAGGACAACCATCTCTGCAGCACTCCACTAATCAGGCCTTTATGGTAGAGTGGCCAGACAGAAGCCACTCCTCAGTAAAAGGCACATGACAGCCCGCTTGGAGTTTGCCAAAAGGCACCTAAAGGACTCAGACCATGAGAAACAACATTCTCTGGTCTGATGATTATTCTTTTTTTATTTAACCTTTATTTAACTAGGCAAGTCAGTTAACACATTCTTATTTACAATGACGTGCAAAGCGTCGCGTCCAGGGCTGTGGCGGTCATGTGATTGTCAAGCAAACAACTGTCGGTCTGATGGTAATTGACCGTTAATTAACATAAAGGGGATCCACACCTGCAAGCTGCTGATGCGTGCCTTTGAAACGTCTACATTTTAAAAGTCTAAAGTGTAATAAATCCACTTAATTGCCTGTACACCACAATAACACCAGATTATTTTAGGCAGGTGTTTCCTACGAAACATTATAATAAAAAATAATGGCACTTCTTCATATTATATGATTTTACTGTAAGAATATAATTGAACTTCGCTGAGTAAAATTCAAAGGATATTTTTCCGAGCTAGTGCGCACATGGAGAGGTTATTCTGTGTTCAGCTTTAAAAGTGATCATTTGAAACGGGTTATATGCTTGATTTTGAGTTATTTGACAACTTTAGATGTGAATGATACAAACCTTAGAATGTCTTATGAAATCAACATATATGGGCTGCATCCACTATATTGATGATGTAAAAAAAAAAAAACACATTGGGGGGAAAAAGGCATAAACCATTTCTTGTCGTATTTATGCCTAAATGTGTGAAATTAGTTTATGATTTAAAATGGCCATTTATCAGCGGGGCAGGCTTAACACCACCATCACCATTATATAATGATTAAGCTGTTATGATTTAGCATACACAATCTTGTTTATGGTTTTTATTTTTTTACTGAAGGCAACAAAAACCAGCATGGTGACATCAGCATTGCGACAAATAGTGCCTGTAGGCTACTTAGGCTTTCATATAGGAATGTTCGTATTTTCTTTTTTGTTTTTGTTTGAATGGGGAACACACGTGAGGAATAAATAAGACACTTCTAATTATGTAAATAAAAATAAGCACAATGGAAAATAAAAGTATTGGGCTCAAAGTTTAAGGTGCCTGTTGCCGATAACGGCTATTGTTTCAGTTCACTATCATAGGCTATAGCACTCGCCAAAGTTAGGCTATAAGGTTCTGATTAAGAAACACCAGCATGTTTACTATGTCGGTCTTCAGTGAAGACCGGAGAGATGTAACTATGTTCCCTGCTGTGCTGAACACCCTCTCTGACGCAGTGCTGGTAGCACAAATGCACATCTACTTTTTAGCAAGCAGAGCCAATAAAGGAAAACGACAGTGGTTATCCCGCCACCATGACGGGGTCAACAGATGTGTCCGGTTCCTTCTCTTCCGTTTACATACACTTAGGTTGGAGTCATTAAAACTCGTTTTTCAACCACTCCACAAATTTCTTGTTAACAAACTATAGTTTTGGCAAGTCGGTTAGGACATCTACTTTGTGAATGACACAAGTAATTTTTCCAACAATTGTTAGACAGATTATTTCACTTATAATTCACGGTATTACAATTCCAGTGGGTCAGAAGTTTACATACACTAAATTGACTGTGCCTATAAACAGCTTGGAAAATTCCCAAAAATTATGTCATGGCTTTAGAAGCTTCTGCTAGGCTAATTTACATAATTTTAGTCAATTGGAGGTGTACCTGTGGATGTATTTCAAGGCCTACCTTCAAACTCAGTGCTTCTTTGCATGACATCATGGGAAAATCAAAAGAAATCAGCTAAGACCTCAGATTTTTTTTTTTTAGACCTCCACAAGTCTGGTTCATCCTTGTGAGCAATTTCCAAACGCCTGAAGGTACCACGTTCATCTGTACAAACAACAGTACGCAAGTATAAACACCATGGGACCACGCAGCCGTCATACCGCTCAGGAAGGAGACGTGTTCTGTCTCCTAGAGATGAACGTACTTTGTTGCGAAAAGTGCAAATTAATCCCAGGACAACAGCAAAGGACCTTGTGAGGATGCTGGAGGAAACCGGTACAAAAGTATCTTTATCCACAGTAAAACGAGTCCTATATCGACATAACCTGAAAGGCCGCTCAGCAAGGAAGAAGCCACTGCTCCAAAACCACCATAAAAAAGCCAGACTACGGTTTGCAACTGCACATGGGGACTTTTTGGAGATTGTACTTTTTGGAGAAATGTCCTCTGGTCTGATGAAACAAAAATAGAACTGTTTGGCCATAATGACCATCGTTATGTTTGGAGGGAAAACAAGGACGCTTGCAAGCTGAAGAACACCATCCCAACCGTGAAGCACGGGGGTGGCAGCATCATGTTGTGGGGTGCTTTGCTCCAGGAGGGACTGGTGCACTTCACAAAATAGATGGCATCATGAGGACAGAAAATTATGTGGATATATTGAAGAAACATCTCAAGACATCAGTCAGGAAGTTAAAGCTTGGTCGCAAATGAGTCTCCCAAATGGTCATTGACTCCAAGCATACTTCCAAAGTTGTGGCAAAATGGCTTAAGGACAACAAAGTCAAGGTATTGGAGTGGCCATCACAAAGCCCTGACCTCAATCCCATAGAAAATTTGTGGGCAGAACTGAAAAAGCGTGTGCGAGCAAGGAGGCCTACAAACCTGACTCAGTTACACCAGCTCTGTCAGGAGGAATGGGACAAAATTCACCCAACTTATTGTGGGAAGCTTGTGGAAGGCTACCCAAAACGTTTGAGCCAAGTTAAACAATTTAAAGGCAATGCTACCAAATACTAATTGTATGTAAACTTCTGACCCACTGGGAATGTGATGAAAGAAATGAAAGCTGAAATAAATCATTCTCTCTATTATTCTGACATTTCACATTCTTAAAATAAAGTGGTGATCCTAACTGACCTAAGACAGGGAATTTTTACTAGGATTAAATGTCAGGAATTGTGAAAAACTGAGCCAAATACATTTAAACTAAAGTGTATGTAAACTTCCGACTTCAACTGTAGCGAGTCTTCTCTGTGCCGGCAATCACTCTCAAGGGTATGGGGGAGCTTTCAGGGCCAGTTTCATCTCTAAGATGATCACTAAGATTAATCTTCTTAGCCGGGGGCTGTGCACAGTCATCCCCATCTCCAGCTGTACGACAGGTGCTACCTCCGTCTACTTCCCCGAGTGCCAACATCTCCTGACGGAGGGCATCTTTTGTGCCATCCAAGCCATCTCCCACACGGCCTTTGTACCGGGGGTCAAGTAGGCAGGCCTTTGACAACAGTACCTGTAGTGCTGGTGCTTTGTACTTGTCCTGCAGGTCACTGCCCATGTTCATTTTTATATTTTTAGTTAGCTCGGAGTCGTTGGGTTTGAGAAAGAGAATCTTTCCCGTTAAAAGTCGTAAAACGGGCTTGACTGACGACACTGTCACATAGTTCTCCCCAGATAGGATATCAGTGAAGTCGGCCACAGGCTAAAGTGTGGCATTGACCGATTGCAGAACATTGATGACCTCCCATGACCGATCTAAATTATTGTGGTCTCGATCGTCAATCAATACCCGTCTTATAGCCAGGACCTGCTCCAAAACTATTTCAACCATTTGTTGTTTGGTCCCCCAACGTGTTTTACAATCCTAAGGGATGAAAAATGTTAACATTTATGAAATGCAATGGAATTCAATGGGCATATCATTCGATTTATATACAAGTTATTAATCTAGGACAAACATCTTGCTAAAGAAATTGTAGCTTGTATTTGATTTAAATAGTCTAAAATTAATAGAATGAAATGTGCACATCATTCAATTGAGATATATTGAAGGCATATTAATAGGACTAACATCTAGATAGTGAAATTGTAGCTTGTATTTGATTTAAATAGCTGAAAATGAATGGAATGCAATAGGCATATCATTTGATTGATATACACTACCATCAAAAGTTTTAGAACACCTACTCATTCAAGGGTTTTTCTTTATTTTTAATATTTTCTACGTTGTATGAAACTATGAAATAACACATATGGAATCATGTAGTAACCAAACAAGTGTTAAACAAATCAAAATATATTTATATTTTAGTTTCTTCAAATAGCCACCCTTTGCCTTGTTGACAGCTTTGCACACTCTTGATTTGTTTAACACTTTTTTGGTTACTACATGATTCCAAATGTGTTATTTCATAGTTTTGATGTCTTCACTATTATTCTACAATGTAGAAAATAGTAACAATAAAGAAAAACACTTGAATGAGTAGGTGTTCTTAAACTTTTGACCGGTAGTGTATATTGTATTAATACAAAGACCAACATCTTGATTTAAATAGCCTAAAATTAATATAATAAAATGTGCACATCATTCGTTTGAAATATATTGAAGGCCTATTAATAGCACTAACAACTTGATAATGTAGCTCATATTTGATTTGAGTAGTCTAAAATTAATGGAATGCAATGCAATTTAAGACTGAGAATGAACTAAATAAGATCACTCACCGGTATGAGCACGTGCTGGGGCATCTCAAGATCATCCTGTGCTTTATGGAGGTTTCTCCTCTTCAACCAGCTTGTGGTGAAAGTGCTGGCTAGTGTCCTACATTGCACAAGTCTTTCTGACTTGCATCAACTTTTGTGTTGGCCAGATGCAGGTTGTGTCCAAAGCAGTTAAGCCATGGCCAACCCAACTGCCTCACCACGGACACAAAGTTTGCCCCGTTGTCAGTTGTGATGCGGGACACTTCCTTCTCATCCAATGCCCACTCTGCCATCATGGACCGGAGAGCTTCACCCAGGTTGTCCTTAGTATGGTTCTCTGGCATATAGGTCGTCTCAAGACAATGGAACATGAGAGACCAATCACTGGATATGTAGTGAACAGTCAGGCTCATGTATCGAGTCATGTTTACAGTAGACCACATCTGTTGTGAGAGAGAAATTGGGTATGCCTTTAAGTTCTTGGAGAATTTCTCCCCTCACTTTCTTATACATATTGGGAACAGCCATTTGTGAAAAGAATGCTCTTGATGGTAACTCATACTGATTGTCCATTTCCTGCAATAATTCTTTAAATTATTGCTTTTCAACTGTATGAACTGGAATCTTCTCCCTTACCAAGTAGCGAGTCACATGGTCAGTTATTCTCTGCCATTTGTTGCTGTCTCGTTTGCATTTCTCCACTCGGGAGGACGCCTGCTCAACACTCAGCTGCCCCTTGCCGCACATTTTGTCGCTGGAATCTTCTCCCTTACCAAGTAGCGAGTCACATGGTCAGTTATTCTCTGCCATTTGTTGCTGTCTCGTTTGCATTTCTCCACTCGGGAGGACGCCTGCTCAACACTCAGCTGCCCCTTGCCGCACATTTTGTCGCAACCTGTTGATGTGGTAGAGGTTCCTCTTAGTTCAGCAAATTTTGCAGGGTGGTTAATTCGAAGGTGGCTTCTCAGATTTGATGTGTTTGCGTGTTAATCAATTATTTTAATCTTGCATATTCGGCAAATGCCTTCATCCAGGTTTATTGGCTGACCTCTCGCATTTGACTTCAATCCAAAAGGTGTCCAAATGGCTGTAGTTGTGTTTGGCTTGGAAACATTATCCATGACAGTGTTTTAGAATCAGTTTCCACCTGTTATTGTCAAACTGGGCCTGACGGGACAGCTCAGATCTTCCGCTCATTTCTGTCCATATGGGAAGGCATGGTTAAATCAAGGAAAGTCAATACACCAGATTTTTCAATAATGTTAGTTTCTTCGATTGCTATCTCTGCAACATAATTCAAATTCAATCATGAAGTATTTGATTTTTGATTGCATTTGCATTGATGTCAGAGTGATTAGAAGGACAATAGAGTGCTGAGTACCAGGCCATTAGCGACTTGATGACTGTTAGCAAGTGCACAGTTTTCGAGTAGCCTAGTTACATTGAATCAACGGTCATGTGGAATTTGACTGTGGTCATGACTCGTGACTGGCAGTAATACGGTCACCGTAACAGCCCTAGTCATGTCTGGAGGACAGAGAGATCCTTCATGAAAACCTGCTCCCGACCTTCCAACAGGACAACGACCCTAAGCACACAGGCAAGACAACGCAGGAGTGGCTTCGGGACAAGTATCTGAATGTCCTTGCGTGGTCCAGCCAGAGCCCGGACTTGAACCCAATCTAACATCTCTGGAGAGACCTGAAAAGAGCTGTGCAGCGACACTCCCCGTCCAAGCTGACAGAGCTTGAGAGGATCTACAGAGAAGAATGGGAGAAACTCCCCAAATACAGGTGTGCCAAGCTTGTAGCGACATACCCAAGAAGACTCGAGGCTGTAATCGCTGCCAAAGGTGCTCCAACAAAGTACTGAGTAAAGGGTCTGAATGTTTATGTAAATGTGATATTAGCGTTTTTTTATTTATAATACGTTTCCAAAAATTTCTGAAAACCCGGTTTTGCTTTGTCATCAGCATGTGTTCGTAATGGCTGGTCAGTGAAACGACCTGTCCTGATTTGTCTTTAATGAGCAAGCCTTCCTTCGTGAACTGGCCTCTGTAATATGGTATAGAATCAGCTTGATCCGCTCTGTCGAAGACGCTTGGACCTTCTTTTTTTATATTTTCAGTGGTATTGTTAACAAACACGCCCCCATAAAGAAATTGAGAATTTAAACAGGTTCAGCCCCTGGTTCGACCGTGATCTTGCAAAGTTACTCCACAAGAATTGTATTTGGCCAAATGCTCGGCACACGCATACTCAGGCTGACTGGCTATCGTTCAGGCAAATGAGAAATAGGTGCACTCAGGCTATCCGGAAGGCCAAAGTTAGTTACTTTAAGGAGCAGTTATCTCTCTGTGGGTCTAACCCCAAGAAGTTCTGGAAAACGGTTAAAGACCTGGAGAATAAACCCTCCTCCTCACAGCTGCCCATGTCCCTTAATATTGATGATGTGGTTGTTACTGACAAGAAGTACATGGCTGAGCTCTTTAATCACCACTTCATTAAGTCAGGATTCCTATTTGACTCAGCCATGCCTCCTTGCCCGTCCAACATTTCCTCATCTCCCACCCCTTCTAATGCGACTATCTTGATGCTCCTCCCTCTTTTTCCTCTGCCCCGCTACAAAGTTTCTCCCTGTAGGCAGTCACTGAGTCTGAGGTGCTAAATGAGCTCCTTAAACTTGACCCCAAAAAACCATCTGGGTCATATGGTTTAGAACCTTTTTTTCTTTAAGGTTGCTGCCCCTATCATCGACAAGCCTATCGCCAACCTTTTTAACCCGTCTCTCCTTTCTGGGGATGTTCCCATTGCTTGGAAGGCAGCCACAGTTTGTCTTTTAATTAAATGGGGAGATCAAGCTGATCCTAACTGTTATAGGCCTATTTCTATTTTGCGCTGTTTATCTAAAGTGTTGGAAAAACGTGTCAATAATTAACTGACTGGCTTTCTTGATGTCTATAGTATTCTCTCTGGTATGCAATCGGGTTTCCGCTCAGGTTATGTATGTGTCACTGCAACCTTAAAGGTCCTCAATGATGTCACAATTGCCCTTGATTCTAAGCAATGTTGTGCTGCTATTTTTATTGACTTGGCCAAAGCTTTTGATACGGTAGACCATTCCATTCTTGTTTGCCGGCTAAGGAGTATTGGTGTCTCTGAGGTGTCTTTGACCTGGTTTGCTAACTACCTCTCAAAGAGTGCAGTATATAAAGTCAGAAAATCTGCTGTCTCAGCCACTGCCTGTCACTGAGTACCCCAAGGCTCAATCCTAGGCCCCACGCTCTTCTCAATTTACATCAACAACATAGCTCAGGCAGTAGGAAGCTCTCTCATCCATTTATATGCAGATGATACAGTCTTATGCTCAGCTGGCCCCTCCCCAGATGTTGTGTTTAAATGCTCTACGACAAAGCTTTCTTAGTGTCCAACAAGCTTTCTCTACCCTTAACCTTGTTCTGAAGACCTCCAAAACAAAGGTCATGTGGTTTGGTAAGAAGAATGCCCCTCTTCCCACAGGTGTTATTACTACCTCTGAGGGTTTGGAGCTTGAGGTAGTCACCTCATACATGTACTTGGGAGTATGGCTAGACGGTGCACTGTTCTTCTCTCAGCACATATCAAAGCTGCAGGCTAAAGTTAAATCTAGACTTGGTTTCCTCTATCGTAATCGCTCCTCTTTCACCCCAGCTGCAAATTAATCCTGATTCAGATGACCATCCTACCCATGCTAGATTACGGAGACATAATTTATGGATCGGTAGGTAAGGGTGCTCTCAAGCGGCTAGATGTTCTTTACCATTCGGCCATAACATTAGCTACCAATGCTCCTTATAAGACACATCACTGCACTCTACTCCTCTGTAAACTTGTCAACTCTGTATACCTGTCGCAAGACCCACTGGTTGATGTTTATTTATAAAACCCTCTTAGGCCTCACTCCCCCCTATCTGAGATATCTACTGCAGCCCTCATCCTCCAGATACAACACCCGTTCTGCCAGTCACCTTCTGTTAAAGGTCCCCAAAGCACACACATCCCTGGTTCGCTCCTCTTTTCAGTTCACTGCAGCTAGCGACTGGAACGAGCTGCAACAAACACTCAAACTGGACCGTTTTATCTCAATCTCTTCATTCAAAGACAATCATGGACACTTTTTCTGGCAGTTGTGGCTGCTTTGTGTGATGTATTGTCTCTACCTTCTTGACCTTTGTGCTGTCGACTGTGCCCAATAATGTTTGTACCAGGTTTTGTGTTGCTACCATGCTGTGTTGTCATGTGTTGCTGCCTTGCTATGTTGTTGTCTTAGGTCTCTCTTAATGTAGTTTTGTGTTGTCTCTCTTGTTGTGATGTGTGTTTTGTCCTATATTTATATTGTATTTGTTTTTAATCCCAGGCCCCCGTCCCTGCATGAGGCCTTTTGCCTTTTGGTAGGCCGTCATTGTAAATAAGAATTTGTTCTTAACTGGCTTGCCTAGTTAAATAAAGGTTAAATAAATACAAGTATTGTCTGTAGGTTGACGAGGGGAAAAAACGATTTAATCAATTTTAGAATAAGGCTGTAATGTAACAAAATGTGGAATAAGTCAAGGGGTCTGAATACTTTCCAGATTGACTGTATATATGGATGATTTATAAAGCCAGGCACATTTAACAGTTAGGCTATTGATTATAGACCTAATTAAATTGGGGTTTCCTCTCTCCTCAATTTTATCAGACAATTAAGGCAAGGGCTGTTTCCTCTCCTACTTACCCCGCTTCTCCCTCTGCCGCATTGTACTCAACACCAATATGCTGGTTAACTTTTCTATTATTCACATAGCAACATAGGGAAAGGCAGCAACTCTACTGCGCACCGAAGATTGTTTCAGAACCGCGGACAGTGACCGCAATCCAATGCGGGAGAAAGCGCATATGTTATAAAATAATATTATATTTATTAGTGTTGCACCATTATTTTTGCATAATATAACCATGTACAATTTAAGTATCACATGTTTTAAAGTGATTGACTGTGCCATCCCCATGGCCTCCGCAATGGATTAGTCCACTGAAACAGGTGTGAATCAGACAGGTGTCTTGTGCACCATGAAGAAGAAAAAATATTTTTGCGACTGCTTGACTAAAGAAATCTTGGTCGACAAACAGCCTATCGACCAAACAATCGACCAGTCAACTAAATGGGGTCAGCCCAAAAAGTAATTCACTCACTTTTTGTCCTGGATACAAAGTGTTATATTTGGGGCAAATACAACACATTACTCAGTACCATACTCCATATTTTCAAGCATAGTTGTAGCTGCATCATGTTATGGGTATGCTTGTAATCATGAAGGTTTGGGGAGTTTTTCAGGATAAAAAAGAAACAGAATGGAGCTAAGTACAGGCAAAATCCTAGAGGAAACCCTGGTTGTCTGCTTTCCACCAGATACTGACACTTGGAGTTGAAACCTAAAACACAAGACCAAATCTACACTGGAGTTGCTTACCAAGAAGCAACTCAGTGGCAAATTAAATCTGCTTGAAAATCTATGGCAAGACCTGAACATGGTTGTCTAGCAATGATCAACAACCATTTTGACAGAATTTGTAACACAACAAATGTGGAAAAAGTCAGGCAGTGTGAATACTTTCTGAAGGCACTGTAATCTGAAACACAACCAAAACAAACTGCAAATGCAGATAAACAAGTTCATTGCGTGATAGGAATATGGGACCAAATACTAGACTTTTGACTACTTTAATACACACACAAGTGAATTTGTCAAAATACTTATGACACCTTCAAATGGGGAGACATTCCTTTCTAAATGGTGAGACAGATATGCATGAAAATAACCTGAAATAAAAGGTGACATTCTGTGCTGTCGCCTCATATGAAATGTTTGATCTCAAAATGCTGAAATATAGAGCCAAATTAAACGTATTAGCTTCACCGCCCAAATAAATACACTGGGGAGTGTATATGCCTAACTTTATAACTTTGCCTTAGCATTGATGGTGTTATTATTATCCTTGAAATTGAATACCCAAATTCTTGTGTAATTCCAATGTGATTTGTAAAACATGATATATGAACTGCCCGAATGTGCCTGTACGTGTTATTGATAAAGGCATTGTTATCTCTTTCTGTTCTTGTTTCCAGTACTCCCTCCTCTCATTGTGGTTTATCTCTTCTCTTCTTCCAGATGCTCTCGTCTCCCTCACCGTCGTCATCAGGTCAACTGTCCCAGCTTGGTGCCAGTTTATATGGCCCACAGAGTAAGCTGACTGCATCTGTTTTCAGGGTCTTTCCTACTAAGTCCATAATACATTTATGTCTGTAACAATTTGGTAGTCAAGTCATACCTGGAGCAATTTGATCATTACAAATAATTACCCGATAGACCTGATTTAAATATACCCAATTCTAAACAGACTTCAACACTATTCCCTTAGGCACTTCTTGTTGATCTCAAAATATTACTTTAAGAGATATCCAATCTATTGGTCACTTTGGAAGTTGGTAAGAGAGACCCCTGTTGACTGTTTTTATTTCTCGCGTTGCAGGT
The DNA here is from genome assembly GCF_016432855.1 of Salvelinus namaycush. Classification (NCBI taxonomy): domain Eukaryota; kingdom Metazoa; phylum Chordata; class Actinopteri; order Salmoniformes; family Salmonidae; genus Salvelinus; species Salvelinus namaycush. Next base: position 17,599,784 of record NC_052327.1, on the reverse strand, counting down.
GCACTAGGCTTCTCGATAAGGGGCATGGGAAACAACACTCAGTTAAACCGCAGCTTAACGCAAGGCACCCAGCTACCGAGCCATATCACCCCCACCACGGGGGTGCCCACCATGTCCCTCCATACCCCGCCCTCGCCAAGCAGGTGTGTTTAAGAGATGAGACGTGAGACAGAGATGCTGGAGAGAGAGAATATAGCTTTGGCAATGTAAACATATGTTTCCCATGCCAATAAAGCCCATTGAATTGAGATATTCTGGAGACAGACATATAACACATAAGCCAGTGTGTTTGAATGCCATGGAATCATTATTCTGCTGCTAATTAGTTAGCCAGTCAGTTCAGTTCAGTGGTTGCAGAGCAGGACAGGACATTAGTAAAATCACCATCTGGCTTCATATCAACCCATTCTGTCCTCCCATCTATCTCCAACCCATGATGTGTCCTCCGCAGGGGGATCCTGCCGATGAACTCGAGGAACATGCTGAACCACTCCCAGGTGGGCCAGGGTATCGGGATGGTCAGCAGCAGGACCAACAGCATGGGCAGCTCAGGGCTGGGCAGCCCCATCCGCAGCTCCCCCAGCATCATCTGTATGCCCAAACAGCAGCCTGCACGGCAGCCCTTCACCATCAACAGGTACACACTCACACGGTCTGGCTGGCCATACAATTGAAAGATCTGCTGTTCTCAACTCTGTATAAAAGTATAAATCAATCATTTTTTGTGATGATTGGAAATAGATATTAAGGTGCTCCAGTTGGAGGCTAAAGTTGTCCTCTGTATTTCTGTAGCATGTCAGGATTCGGGATGAACCGAAACCAGGCGTTTGGGATGAACAACTCGTTATCAAGCAACATCTTCAATGGCACAGGTTAGTAGTGTGTCACTTCATAATAACCAACTATCTGATGCTCAGTCTGGCCATTGAATGATACATCACACTCAGCTTGGTTTTACCTGTATGTTTTTGTTGCCAAGTTTTTATAACGTTCACTTACCTATCCATTCACACAATCTATAAGACACACAGTCAGCATGAATAGTAACATACATTTATCTACCCATATGGCTTTCTTACAAGTCTTTAACCCTCCCTCTCACAGACGGTAGTGAAAACGTGACGGGGCTAGACCTGTCCGACTTCCCTGCGTTAGCAGACAGGAGTCGGAGGGAAGGAAGTGGAAACCCAACGCCGCTACTCAACCCACTAGCTGGAAGGGCCCCCTATGGTAAGAAGTCTTTATAGCGCACTAGTAAGGATTTAGAATTGTGTACTAATCTAGGCGGGCTACCTATAGTAAGGGCTCAACATAGTGCACTAGAAAGAAGGGCTCATTGTTAATGCACTAGGCTTGGATGCTAAAGGCACTTGGCAGTGCATGTGTAAAAAGCATCAGACTCATCACGTTACTGTGGGCCAGTCAGTACTGCTAGACACATTCTCATTGTAAATACTTAGTTCACTTGTCTCTCTTCAAATATTAACAGTGGCGAGTCATGTGATGAAGAAAGGGAAAAGGCCTTCTCCAATGGTGTATCTATATGTATATATAACCCAAAGCTAAACTTCTTTCTCATTGTGGTGATTTATTTAAGAAGCCTCTTCTCTTCATCTCATGACCTCATCAGTTGGCATGGTGACGAAGCCATCGAACGAGCCGACGCAGGATTTCTCCATCCACAACGAGGACTTCCCTGCACTGCCTGGTCCCAACTACAAGGACTCCACGTTGAGCAATGACGACAGCAAGACAGTGAGTCACGCAGACAGACAGGCTTACTTTAGCCTGGTTGTCAGTCTGTTTTCCTTGGTCATTGTCATGCCAAACATGGATAAAGCTGAAACGAACAGGCAACCAGGCAAGGCCTCCTTATATTGAGCAGCAACAGCTACTGCATATTCAAGTGTTTCACCTTATATATATATATAATGGCGCCGGACGGGATGGCCGCCGTTTTACGGGCTCCTAACCAACTGTGCTATTTGGTTTGTTTTTTCGCATTGTTTGTAACTTACTTTGTACATAAAGTTGCTACTACCGTCTCTTATGACCGAAAAGAGCTTCTGGACATCAGAACAGCAATTACTCACCTCGAACTGGACAAAGATTTTTGTCTTTAATGAGTCTGACGCAAAGGATATACTGCTCTCCGGAGAACAGGCCCAAACCCCGTCATTTGCATGAAGAAAAGGCGGAGATACAGAGGGAGAAGGTCAGGGTGCCTTGTTAGGAAAACAAGCTCGATGATCTACCGTCGCGACTATCCTATCAACGGGGCATTAAAACTTCTTATGGCTGCAATCCCGTTAACGGGATGATATGACAACAGCCAGTGAAAGTGCAGGGCGCCAAATTCAAACAACAGAAATCTCATAATTAAAATTCCTCAAACATACATGTATCTCATACCATTTTAAAGGTAATCTTGTTGTTAATCCCACCAAAGTGTCCGATTTTCAAATAGGCTTTACAGTGAAAGCACCACAAACGATTATGTTAGGTCACCACCAACTCAAAGAAAAATTCAGCCATTTTTCCAGCCAAAGAGAGGAGTCACAAAAAGCACAAATAGAGATAAAATGAATCACTAACCTTTGATGATCTTCATCAGATGACACTCATAGGACTTCATATTACACAATACATATATGTCTTGTTCGATTAAGTTCATATTTATATCCAAAAACCTCCGTTTACATTGGCGCCATATTCAGAAATGCCTCCAAAATATCCGGAGAAATTGCAGAGAGCCACGTCAAATAACAGAAATACTCATCATAAACTTTGATGAAAGATACATGTTTTACATAGAAAAGATACACTTGTTCTTAATGCAACCGCTGTCAGATTTCAAAAAGCTTTACGGCAAAAGCACAATATTCAATAATCTGAAAACAGCGTTCAGCCACAAAAGCAAGCCATACAGTTACCCGCCCAAATTGTGCAGTCAACAAAACTCATAAAAAGCAATATAAATCTTCACTTACCTTTGCTGATCTTCGTCGGAATGCACTCCCAGGACTCCCACTTCCACAAGAAATGTTCGGGTTTTTTTCGGTAATGTCCATCATTTATGTCCAAACAGCTATTTTTGACGCGTGTTTGGTATACAAATCCAACGTCAGGGAAGCGCGTTCACTAAAACCTGACGAAATGTCCAAAAGTTCCGTAACAGTCAGTAGAAACATGTCAAACGATGTATTGAATCAATCTTTAGTATGTTTTTACCATAAATCTTGAATAACTTTCCAACCGGAGAATTACATTGACTTCAGATGAGCGATGGAACGGAGCTCCCTCATGTGAACGTGCATGGTCAAAGAATGGTCACCTCATGGCAGACCTGACTAATTCTCTTCTCATCCGGCCCCCCTTCACAGTAGAGTCATCAGACAAAGTTCTACAGACTGTTGACATCTAGTGGAAGCCGTAGGAAGAAAACTCATCCATATCTCGCTGTGATTTCAATGGGAGCTTGGTTGAAAATCGACCAACCTCAGAATTTCCACTTCCTGTTTGGATTTTTTTCTCAGGTTTTTGCCTGCCATATGAGTTCTGTTATACTCACAGACATAATTCAAACAGTTTTAGATACTTCAGAGTGTTTTCTATCCAATACTAATAATAATATGCATATATTAGCAACTATGACTGAGGAGCAGGCTGTTTACTCTGGGCACCTCTGTGCACCTTTCATCCAAGCTACTCAATACTGCCCCTGCAGCCATAAGAAGTTAAAAACAGTAATATCTTATGTTTCACTGAGTCGACGACACGGATAATATAGAGCTGGCTGGGTTTTCCGTGCATTGGCAGGACAGAGCAGCTACGTCTGGTAAGACGAGGGGCGGGGGTGTGTGTCTTTGTCAATAACAACTGGTGCGCGATGTCTAATATTAAAGAAGTCTCAAGGTATTGCTCGCCTGAGGTAGAGTACCTCATGATAAGCTGTAGACCACACTATCTACCAAGAGAGTTCTCATCTATATTATTCGTGGCCTTTTATTTACCTCCACAAACCGATACTGGCACTAAGGCCGCACTCAACGAGCTGTAAATGCTCATCCAGAAGCGGCGCTCCTAGTGGCCGGGGACTTTAATGCAGGCATACTTTAAATCCGTTTGACCTTAAATCCGTTTTACCTCATTTCTACCAGTATGCTACATGTGCATCCAGAGGAAAAAAAACTCTAGACCACCTTTACTCCACACACAGAGACTTATTCCTGCTTACAAGCTAAAACTAAAGTAAGAAGTACCAGTGACTCGCTCTATACGGAAGTGGTCAGATGACGTGGATGCTACTCTACAGGATTGTTTTGCTAGCATAGACTGGAATATGTTCTGTGATTCATCTAATGGCATTGAGGAGTATACCACCTCAGTCACCAGCTTCATCAATAAGTGCGTTGACGACGTCGTCCCCACAGTGGCCGTACGTACATATCCCAACCAGAAGCCATGGATTACAGGCAACCTCCGCACCGAACCAAAGGCTAGAGCTGCCGCTTTCAAGGAGCTTGAAGTGCTTTCACTGACATTTTCAACCTCTCCCTGACCAAGTCTGTAATACCCACATGAGACAGCCTATAGGGAGGAGGTCAGAGACCTGGCAGTGTGGTGCCAGGACAACCTCCTCTCCCTCAATGTGAGCAAGACAAAGGAGTTGTTCATAGACTACAGGAAAAGGATGGCCGAACAGGCCCCCATTAACATAAACAGAGCTGTGGTGGAGCGAGTCGAGAGTTTCAAGTTCCTTGGTATCCACATTACCAACAAACTATCATGGTCCAAACACACCAAGACAGTCGTGAAGAGGGCACGACAACACCTTTCCCCCTCAGGAGACTGAAAAGATGTGACATGGATCCCCAGATCCTCAAAAAGTTCTACAGCTGCGCTATCGAGAGCATCCTGACCAGTTGCATCACCGCCTGGTATGGCAACTGCTCAGCATCCGACCGTAAGGCACTACAGTTGGTAGTGCGTACGGACCAATACATTACTGGGGCCAAGCTTCCTGCCATCCAGGACCTGTATACTAGGCGGTGTCAGAGGAAGGCCCATAAAATTGGCAACGACTCTAGTCACCCAAGTCATAGACTGTTCTCTCTGCTACCTCACGGCAAGCGGTAGTGGAGCGCCAAGTCTAGGTCCAATTGGCCCCATAACAGCTTCTACCTCCAAGCTATAAGACTGCTGAACAATTAACCAAATGGCCACCTGGACTATTTACATTGACCCCCTCCCCCCTTTGTTTTTACACTGCTGCTACTCGCTGTTTAATATCTATGCATAGTCACTTTACCCCAACCTACATGTACAAACTACCTCGACTAACCTGTACCCCCGCACATTGACTCGGTACCCCCTGTATATAGCCTCGCTATTGTTATGTAATTTTATTGTTACTTTTTGTTTACTTAAGGTTATTTAGTAAATATTTTCTAAATTCTTGAACTGCATTTTTGGTTAAGGGCTTGTAAGTAAGCATTTCACGGTAAGGTCTACACCTGTTGTTTTCGGCACATGTGACAAATACAATTTGATTTGATTTAGTTAGAAGAGCGGACATCTTATATTAAAAGCAAAGTTCAATGATGTCATGTGGGTTATAGATGTAATAAAAATAAGATGATTATTAATTCATTTGTTTCTTGCTTTGTTCAGAACCTAAACTCTACAGGCAAGAGCACGTCCATTGCAGATGGGCCTATGTTCCCCGGAGACAAGACGCCCTCAGCACAGAACAACAACCAGAAGAAAGGGATCCAGGTGTTACCTGACGGTGAGCCTTCTCAACCAATCACACCTCTCCGTCTCGACCTGGGTGGGTTTTGAGATGGTTTCTGCATGACTGTTGGCCAGTCGTGATGTCCAAATTTGCACTAGCTGGAGGGAAAGCTCTACTTCTTGATTATTTTGTGTTGATTTTCCTACATCTGTAGGACGGGTGACGAACATTCCCAGGGGAATGGTGACGGACCAGTTTGGAATGATCGGCTTGCTGACATTTATTCGAGCGGCGGAGACGGACCCAGGCATGGTGCACCTGGCGCTGGGGAGTGACCTCACAACACTGGGACTCAACCTCAACTCTCCAGAGTAAGATGGCTTCCCTGTCTCAATATTAGGTTGAAGGGATACATAAATCAAAAATCTAAGTTAAGTCCACGTTGAGAGTAACATGTCCCTTCCTCTCCTGACAGAAACCTGTACCCCAAGTTTGCTTCCCCCTGGGCATCAGCACCGTGTCGACCTCAAGACATTGGTAAGACATTATGCTGACCACACGCACACTGACACGCACACTGACACACACCAAGACTCACACCAAGACACATACACCTGTGCAGACACAAAGATGGCGCCGAAGAACATGGCTGACGTTTTACATTCTCCCAACCAATTGTGCTATTTTGTTATTTTTTGTGTGTTTTGTGTAACTTCTTTTTTAACTTATTGTGTACATAATATTACTGCTAACTTCTGGACATCAGAAAAGCGATTACTCACAGCGGACTGTAGGAAACTTTTTTTCCTTTAACGAGTCCGACGAGAAGGATATCCTGCTTTCAGTGGAACAGGCCCAGATCTACGCCTTTTGCGCAAAGAAAAGATGCCGGAAAAGAGGCCGCAGATCGGGCAGCCTTCTGAGAATCCGGAGGCAAGCAAGTAACTCCCATTGACTTCCAATGTTCTTGCTAACATGCAATCATTGGAAAATAAAACTGATGACCTACGATTAAGATTATCCTACCAACGGGACATTAAAAACTGTAACATCTTATGTTTCACTGAGACGTGGCTGAATGAAGATACGGACAATATAGAGCTAGCAGGATTTTCCATGCATCGGCAAAAACAGAGACGCTACCTTTGGTAAGACGAGGGGTGGGGGTATGTGTCTTTTTGTCAATAACAGCTGGTGTGTGATGTCTAATATTAAAGACGTCTCGAGGTATTGCTCACCTGAGGTAGAGTGCCTCATGATAAGCTGTAGACCACACTCTACCAAGAGAGTTCTCATCTGTATTATTCATTGCTGTCTATTTACCACCACAAAGTGAAGCTGGCACTAAGACCGCTCTCAACCAACTCTATAAGGCCATAAGCAAAGAAGAAAATGCTCACCCAGAAGCGGCGCTCCTAGTGGCCAGGGACTTTAATGCAGGCAAACTTAAATCAGTTTTACCAAATTTTTACCAGCATGTCACATGTACAAGCAGGGGGAAAAAACCCTAGACCACCTTTACTCCACACACAGAGATGCATACAAAGCTCTCCCCCGCCCTCCATTTGGAAAATCTGACCATAATTATATCCTCCTGATTCCTGCTTACAAGGTAATACTAAAGTAGGAAGTACCAGTGACTCGCTCTATACGGAAGTGGTCAGATGACGCGGAAGCTACAGGATTGTTTTGCTAGCACAGACTGGAATATGTTCCATGATTCATATATGTTCCAGTACGTACATATCCCAACCAGAAGCCATGGATTACAGGCAACATCCCCACCGAGCTAAAGGCTAGAGCTGCCGCTTTCAAGGAGTGGGAGACTAATCTGGACCCTTATAAGAAATCCCGTTATGCCCTCAAACGAACCATCAAACAAGCCAAGCGTCAATAGAGGATTAAGATTGAATCCTACTACACCGGCTCTGACGCTCGTCGGATGTGGCAGGGCTTGAAAACTATTACGGACAACAAAGGGAAACCCAGACGCGAGCTGCCCAGTGACGCGAGCCTACCAGACGAGCTAAATGCCTTTTATGCTCGCTTTCTCGGTAGCCGATGTGAACAAAAGCTTTAAACAGGTCAACATTCACAAAGCCGCTGGGCCAGACGGATTCCCAGGACGTCTACTCAAAGCATGCGTGAACCAACTGTCAAGTGTCTTCACTGACATTTTCAACCTCTCCCTGACCGAGTCTGTAATACCTACATGTTTCAAGCAGACCACCGTAGTCCCTGTCCCCAAGGAAGCAAAGGTAACCTGCCTAAATGATTACTGCCCTGTGGCACTCAAGTCGGTAGCCATGAAGTGCTTTGAAAGGCTGGTCATGGCTCACATCAACAGCATCCTCCTGGAAACCCTAGACCCTCTCCAATTCACATACTGCCCCAACAGATCCACAGATGAAGCAATGTCAATTGCACTGCACTCTCTCACCTGGACAAAAGGAACACCTATGTGAGAATGCTGTTCATTGACTACAGCTCAGAGTTCAACACCATAGTGCCCACGAAGCTCATCACTAAGTTAAGGACTCTGGGACTAAACACCTCCCTCTGGACTTCCTGAAGGGCTGCCCCCAGGTGGTAAGAGTAGGCAACAACACATCTGCCATGCTGATCCTTAACACTGGGGCCCCTCAAGGGTGTGTACTTAGTCCCCTCCTGTATTCCCTGTTCACCCACGACTGTGTGGCCAAACACGACTCCAACACCATCATTAAGTTTGCTGACGACACAACAGTGGTAGGCCTGATCACCGACAACAATGAGACAGCCTATAGGGAGGAGGTCAGAGAGCTGACAGTGTGGTGCCAGGACAACAACCTCTCCCTCAGTGTAAGCAAGACTAAGGAGCTGATCGTGGACTACAGGAAAAGACGGGCCGAACAGGCCCCCATTAACATCGACGGGGCTGAAGTAGAGCGGGTCGAGAGTTTCAAGTTCCTTGGTGTCCGCATCAGCAACGAACTATCATGGTCCAAACACCCCAAGACAGTCATGAAGAGGGCACGACAAAACCTCTTCCCCCTCAGGAGACTGAAAAGATTTGGCATGGGCCCCCAGATCCTCATGGTTCTACAGCTGCACCATCGAGAGCATCCTGACCGGTTGCATCACCGCCTGGTATGGCAACTGCTCGGACACCTGACTGTAAGGCGCTACAGAGGGTAGTGCGAACAGCCCAGTACATCACTGGGGCCAAGCTTCCTGGCATCCAGGACCTAGGCGGTGTCAGAGGAAAGCCCATAAATTTGTCAGAGACTCCAGTCACCCAAGTTATAGACTTTTTTTCCCTGCTACTGCATGGCAAACGGTACCGGAGCACCAAGTCTAGGACCAAAAGGCTCCATAACAGCTTCTACCCCCAAGCCATAAGACTGCTAAACAATTCATAAAATCGCCACCGGACAATTTCCACCCCCCCCCCTTTGTACACTGCTGGTTGTTTGTTACCTATGCATAGTCACTTTGACCCCACCTACATGTACGGATTACCTCAACTAGCCTGTACCCCCGCACACTGACTCTGTACCGGTGCCCCCTGTATATAGCCTCGTTATTCTTATTGTGTTACTTCTTATTTTAGTCTACTTGGTAAATTTCTTCTTCTTGAACTGCACTGTTGGTTAAGGGCTTGTAAGTAAGCATTTCACGGTAAAGTCTACACTTGTTGTATTCGGCGCATGTGACAAATAAAGTTTGATTTGACCAGGATAGTCCACTCATTTGCCACAGTTGCCACTCTATTCCACCAAGACGCACACACACCCGCACCCCGCACTGAGCCTTTTGGTGACCCTGGTGCCGCCTCTCTTTCAGACTTCCACGTCCCGTCTGAGTACTTAACCAACATTCACATACGGGACAAGGTAGGTGATAAATCAGTAATCTAACCAGTTTGTGTAACACCCCTTTTCATGTGGCATTGATCTTATGCTCTTGAAGAAAGCACAATGTCATCATTGGAACGAATGATGGTGTTGATTAAGATATGTTTCTCCTCAGCTGGCAGCTATTAAACTGGCTCGTTATGGTGAAGACCTGTTGTTCTATCTGTACTACATGAACGGAGGAGACCTGCTACAGCTCCTGGCAGCAGTAGAGCTGTAAGTAGCACATCCAAACTACTACTGAAGGCATTTAACTTACTTTGTAGTATAGAGTCTCTTGCTCATCTTTTATTTAGAAATGATCAGACTCCTCTCAAAAGTGATTTTTAGAGATTTTACTTCACCTTAACTCCCAGCATCACTTTTTGGTTTTCTTCCAATAGTTGTCCAAAGTACCACAGTTCTTTCCATAGGTTGTTATCAATAAGCGATTTGTGCGTATTTTCTTTGACTTGACTGTGCAGTAATGGGATTTCTCTCTCTCCTGCCTGTGCCTGGTGTTGGTGCAGCTTCAATCGGGACTGGCGGTACCACAAGGAGGAGCGGGTGTGGATCACGCGGGCGCCGGGTATGGAGCCCACACTAAAGACCAACACCTACGAGAGGGGAACCTACTACTTCTTTGATTGTCTTAACTGGAGGAAGGTAGCCAAGGTAAAGGTATTGGCTTTAGTATCTACCCTCAATCAATACACTAAACATTAAAGGGATAGTCCGGGATTTTGGCAATCTACTTCCCAAAAATCAGATTAACTCTAGTATACAATTTTTGTCTCAGCGTCCAGTATGAAGGAAGTTAGATGTAGTTTTGTGAGCCAATGTGAACTACAGTTAGTGCAATGCTAACCAGAGTTAGCATGCTAGCTGTTCTCATAGACGTCCAGTCATTGTGCTAACGCTAGTTAGAAATTGCGCTAAAGCTAGTTATCATTTTTCTTCAAACTGCACACAGAGATATAAAAATGGTATCCTCGAGATCATCTTACTTTGGGGAAGTAGATAAAGGGCTTCATTGCCAAAATCGTGAACTATCCCTTTAAGAGAAAGCATTATCTGTGTGTGCCTTTTTAGATTTAGATGTATGCCATGAGTTGTGAATCTCCTTTGATGGAGTTACGTGGTTTACGTACTAGTTTTGTCTTGGGAACTTTTATGAGTTTTTAACTTTGCTTCTGACCCTCAAGAAAGGCTTGTAAAAAGGCTCAAGGTAGGCCTTCAGTATCTCTCGGTTACTGGTGATGTCACACTGGGTTTTTAGTTCTTGATTATCAATAGTCTCACTCGGGTCATATAAACTCAGCAGGAGTCTTCCATTACTGATTGTGTGTTCTCAATCCCTTTAGGAGTTCCACCTGGAGTACGACAAGCTAGAAGAGAGGCCCCACGTCCCGTCTACCTTCAACTACAACCCAGCCCAGCAGGCCTTCTGAGGCCCAGTACAGTATAGTCCCAGGGTTACTGCTGTCCCTGCACCCCTCCCTCCCAGCCTGAGGAGGGTGTTGTGGCCCAGGCATCCATCCTGGTTTTTATTCCTTGAGGATCTGGTTAAAATGACTGCAGAGGAGGTCCTCACCACCGCATAAGGGTGGGGAAAACTGAGCCCTGCCTTTCCCAAATGATGTGCTGCCCAAACACCTCCACTTGTTCTGTTTTTATTCCTTTAATGTCCTTGTTTTTTGAGGTGGGAGTTGAGCAGGGTCTGTGTTTTGTTTACCTCTGAATCAGAAGACTGACTATACCGGCACACTTTACAGTGACAAAACAAGGGTTATGACACATTTTCATCAACAAAAAAGTGACAACGGTGGGGAAGGCTAAACCAACAAGTACCATCCCACACGTGAGAACGAAAGGGGCCGGAAGAAATGCAATGTTCGTTGCTGCACTATTTAGTAATAAAAGAACACAAAGATTGTTTGTGCTTTTTTATGTGAAAACACTCCCTCGTATTTTGTTTTGGAAAGATCAGCAGCCTGTCTACACCTCTCTCTCTCTACTTCTCCTCTCTTTCCATCTCTCCTCTTGTACATTCCCTCTTTTCTCCTCAACCGGCCCCACATCTTTCTTTCCTTTTGACGGGTATTTTCTGTCTGGCTTCAAAATAGACACAGATCGGATACTTTTTTTAGTGAATGTTCTCACAACCTGTGGACAACCCGTACAAGGGTTGTTAGAATACCTACCCAGCTTCATTGTTCCAGAGCAAGCAAAACACTTTCCAGTCTTTGTTACGATTTTGTAATAAACGTGTAAAAAAAAAAATATATTTTTATGTTTGAACATCACATGTATACTGATATGTATGTATGAATCTGTATATGTATGTGTGTATATATATATATATATATATGTATATGTATATATATGTGTGTGTGTGTGTGTGTATATATATATATATATATATATATATTTTGGAGAGAAAAAATTGCTCTGCCTTGTACCTCGTTTTTAGGAGGTCAGCGTGGATAAAATAGGACATTTCTGTATCTGCTGGTCAGGGCGTCGCACTCGGAGCCGTGAGCACTTACGACGAAGAATTACAAATAAAAAGACAAAAAAGGAAATACCTGATTCTCAGCTAAAACAAGGAAATCCACCCCCAAACAAACCAACTAATCAGTCCAAAGCAAGAGGACAGACGGACACATTTCACTTAAAGCTGTTTAAACAGCAGCATTTCGTAGGAAATGGAAAAGTGAATAATTTTAAGAATAATGAATACAGATCAATCTTGTATTTTCTGACGTTCAAAGCCTCTTTTCTTTGTAATAAAGCAGAAAAGGCTTTCCTGAACTACTATTGTGTGGCGTCTGGTTTCTGAGGGAAGGAGACATTTTTGACCTTCACGAGTCTGGATGAAAACCAAACAAATTTGGCACAATATATATGAAATTATATCCCCCTTCAAGTGGTCCTTGCAATTGTATATGTATTATCTGTGTATTACTGACCTACTGATACACATCATTTAAGGGCCAGTCACAGACAGGACCATCCATCTCCGGTCCAGTGGAATTTAATGACAGAAGGAGTAGGGAGGGATGGAATGTGTAGGGCTAATACAGAGCCTTCAGAAAGTATTCAGACCCCTTGACTTTTTACAAATGTTACTTTACAGCAGGGCTGCCCAACCCTCTTCCTGGAGATCTACTGTCCTGTAGGTTTTCAGTCCATCCCTAATTTAGCATATCTGTTTCAGCTAGTTAAGGTCTTGTTGAGCAGCTAATTAGTAGAATCAGGTGTGTTAAATTAGGGTTGGACTGAAAACCCACAGGACTGTCGATCTCCAGGAAGAGGGTTGGGCAGCCCTGCTTTACAGCATGATTCTAAAATTGATTAAATTAAACCAATTCGTCAGAAATTTGCACACAATACCCCATAATGACAAAGCGAAAACAGGTTTTTAGACATTTTTGCAAATGTATTTATTCACATAAGTATTCAGACCCTTTGCTATGAGAAATTGAGATCAGGTCCTCTTTCCATTGATCATCCTTGAGATGTTTCTACAACTTGTTTTGAGTCCACCTGTGTAAATTTAATTGATTGGACATGGTTTGGAAAGGCACACAACTGTCTATATAAGGTCCCACAGTTGACAATGCATGTTAGAACAAAAACCAAGCCATGAGGTTGAAGGAATTGTCCATAGAGCTCTGAGACAGGATTGTGTTGAGGCACAGATCTGAGGAAGGGTACCAAAAAGATTCTGCAGCATTGAAGGTCCCCAAGAACACAGTGGCCTCCATAATTCTCAAATGGAAGATGTTATGAACCACCAAGACTCTTCCAAGAGCTGAGCAATCGGGGGAGAAGGCACTTGGTCAGGGAGGTGACCAAGAATCCGATGGTCACTCTGACAGAGCTCCAGAGTTCCTCTGTGGAGATGGGAGAACCTTCCAGAAGAACAACCATCTCTGCAGCAATCCACCAATCAGGCCTTTTTGGTAGAGTGGCCAGATGGAAGCCACTCCTCATTAAAAGGAACATACCAGCCTGCTTGGAGTTAGCCAAAAGACTCAGACCATGAGAAACAAGATTCTCTGATCTGATGAAACCAAGATTGAAATTTGGCCTGAATGTCACGTCTGGAGGAAACCTAGCACCATCCCTACGGTGATGCATGGTGGTGGCAGCATCAGGCTGCGGGGATGTTTTTCAGTAGCAGGGACTGGGAGCCTAGTCAGGATTGAGGCAAAGATGAACGGAGTAAAGTACAGAGAGATCCTTGATGAAAACCTGCTCCAAAGCTCTCAGGACCTCAGACTGGGGCGAAGGTTAATCTACCAACAGGAGAACGACCCTAAGTACACAGGCAAGACAATGCAGGAGTGGTTTCGGGACAAGTCTCTGAATGTCCTTGAGTGGCCCAGCCAGAGCCCGTACTTGAAACCGATCTCCGGAGAGACCTGAAAATATCTGTGCACAACGCTCCCCATCCAACCTGACAGAGCTTGAGAGGATATGCAGAGAAGAATGGGAGAAACTCCCCAAATACAGGCTTGTAGTGTCATACCCAAGAAGACTCTGCTGTAATCGCTGCCAAAGGTGCTTCAACAAAGTACTGAGTGAAGGGTATGAATACTTATGTAAATGTGATATTTCTTTTTTTATATATAAACTAGCAAAAATGTATTTCTCTCAAATTCTGTGCACAAATTTGGTTACATCCCTGTTACTGAGCATTTCTCCTTTGCCTAGATAATCCATCCACCTGACAGGTGTGGCCTATCAAGAAGCTGATTAAACCGCATGATCATTATACAGGTGCACCTTGTACTGGGGACACTAAACAACCACTCTAAAATGTGCAGTTATGCTACACAACACAATGCCACATTGGCATGCTGACTGCAAGAATGTCCGACAGAGCTGTTGTCAGAGAATTCAATGTTAATTTCTCTATGATAAGCCTCCTCCAACGTTGTTTTAGAGAATTTGACAGTACATCCAACCGGCCTCACAACCGCAGACCACGTGTAACCATGCCAGCCCCAGACCTCCACATCTGTTTTTTTCACCTGCGGGATCATCTGAGGAGTATTTCTGTCTGTAATAAAGCCCTTTTATGGGAGAAAAAATATTCTGATTGGCTGGGTAGACCTTGCTCCCAAGTGGGTGGGCATATGCCCTCCCAGGCCCACCCATCGCTGCAACCCTGCCATGTTATGTGAAATGCATAGATTAGGGCCTAATGAATTGATTTCAATTAATTGATTTCCTTCTATGAACTGTAACTCAGAAAAATCTTTGAAATTGTTGCATGTTGCACTTATATTTTTGTTCAGTATATAAGGGCTAGGCCAGCGATGGGCAACTCCAGTCATCTGGGGCCTAATTGGTGATACACTTTTTGCCCCAGCCCCAGCTAACACACCTCCAATAATCAACCTCATATCATGGTCTTCAGTTTAGAATGCAATTTGTTTAATCAGGTGTGTTAGCTATATGAAAAGGGCATTTTCTGACATCGGCATATGATGCTCGCTATTGGTCTGTGGCTGTTTATTTCGCGTCAGGGACAACTGTTGCATTGTATCTAAGCCGAACCCTAACCTCTTTCCTAACCTTAACCTTATTCTCATAACCTGCTATTTAATCAAATCAACTGTGTTGAGAAACCATCAGTCTCATAACACCGGAACTGACCAATGGCAGGCACCAATGGGCGTTTCCTGATTAAAGGAACAACCTCATTAAGAAACGCCCCGAATTACGGTCTGCAGTTACACCATATTGTGCTATAGGGCTGGGGGGAAAGTGTGACACCAATCGGGCTGCCCGAAGACTGGCGTTTCCCATCCCTCGGCTAGGCTGATAATTTATCATCCTTGTAACGGAGATGTGCTTATCACAAAAAATAGGTTTTCATTGTTTTGTGATTAGTGCCTGTATCAGACCTCAGGATAAGACCCAGATACAGACAGTTCGAAGTAACAAAAGTTTATTACAAAAACAGGGGGCAGGTAAACAACAGGTCAAGGGCAGGCAGAGGTCAGTAATCCAGAGCAGAGTCCAAAAGGTACAGAACAGCAGGCAGGCTCAGGGTCAGGGCAGAATGGTCAAAACCAGGAAAACAGGGACTAGAGACAAAAGGCTGTGAGACATAGGTAATCCTAGACACATGAAAAGTGGGATGTATACAGCAGAGGGGCTAATAATCTTGGAGATGGGGAAAGGGCCAATAAAACGGGGTGAAAGTTTGCTGGACTCTACCCGGAGGGACAGATCCCGAGTGGACAGCCATACCCTCTGCCCGAGATGATAGTTGGGAGCCGGGGTCCGGTGGCGGGTCCGCCTGTTGATGATACCTGGAGGTGGTACCGAGCTCTCTTCCAGGTACGCTGACAGCGGCGAACGAACATCTGGGCAGAGGGTATGTTGAATTGTTCCGCTTGCTCCGGGAAGAGCGGGGGCTGATAACCCACAGAGCACTCGAAGGGCGAGAGCCCAGTGGCCGAGCAGGGAAGGGTGTTCCGGCCGTACTCCACCCACATGAGTTGCTGGCTCCAGGTGGTGGGGTTGGCCGAGACGAGGCACCGAAGTGTTGTCTCCAGGTCCTGATTAGCACGCTCCAACTGGCCGTGGGATTGGGGATGAAACCCGGGGGACAGGCTGGCCGATGACCCAATAAGTGTGCAGAACACCTTCCAAAACCGGGACGAGAACTGAGGACCACGGTTGGAAATCATGTCCACCAGAAGTCCATGGATCCGGTAGACGTGCTGCACCATCTCCTTGGCAGGAGGTAGCTTGGGGAGGGGAATGAAATGGGCAGCTTTGGAAAACCTGTCCACCACCATGAGGATAGTGATGTTGCTATCAGACGGGGGGAGACCAGTGACGAAGTCCAGAGATATATGTGACCAGGGACGGTGAGGGACAGGAAGAGGTTGAAGGAGGCCAGCTGGAGCTTGCCGAGGAGTCTTGTTCTGAGCACAGACGGTGCAGGCGGAAACAAACACGGAGACGTCCGGAACCATGGTAAGCCACCAAAAGTGTTGTTGCACAAAGGCCAGGGTCCGACAGGAGCCAGAGTGGCAGGGGAACAGGCACCGGGGAACAGGCAGCGTCTGAGACAAACATCCGGTTAGCCGGATGGATCAATATGGGAGCTGTGGTGAAGCGGTGCTTAAGGTCCTGGAATGCCCAGTCAGCCGCTGGGGACCATGTGAATGGGAACTTGGGAGAGGTGAGTGCTGAAAAGGGCGGAAGCCAGGGTGCTGTGACTCCGGATAAAACGGCGATAAAATTGGCAAATCCTAAACGTTGCAGCTGCACTCTGGACGGGGGTTGGGGCCAATCCACCACCGCTCTCACCGTTCCCGGATCCATCTGCACATTCCCCACATCCCCCAGTGGGTAAAGACGAGAATGTCGTCGAGGCATACGAACACGAACCGGTTCAACATATCCCGGAGAACATCATTAACCAGGGCCTGGAACACAGCAGGAGCATTGGTCAAACCGAATGGCATCACTAGGTATTCATAGTGTCCGCTAGCAGTGTTGAAGTGTCGTCACCTTCCCTTATCCGTACCAGGTGGTAGGCATTCCGCAGGTCTAACTTAGAGAAGATAGTGGCCCCCTGGAGTGGCTCGAAAGCCGAGGCGATGATTGGTAGCGGGTAGCGGTTCTTAATCCCGGTAGTCGATACACGGGCGCAGGGATTTGTCCTTCTCCACAAAGAAGAACAATGCGTCGGTGGGGGAGGCAGAAGGATGGATACCCCCTGCAGCCAAGGAGTCCTCGATGTACGTCTCCATAGTCTTGGTCTCCGAACCTGACAGTGAATACAGCCGTCCCTGGGGTGGTGTAGTGCCCGGGAGAAGGTCGATCCCGCAGTCATAGGGTCTATACGGAGGAAGTGAAGTGGCCCGGGCCTTGCTGAAAACCTCCCGGAGATCCTGGTACTCTGGAACGGCAGAGAGGTCCAGTTCTTCCGAGCTCACAGGAGGACGTCCCGGGGAAGGCTGCGACAACTTCAGGCAATAGTTGTGGCAGAACGGGCTCTAGCCCACGATAGTAACAGCAGTCCAGTTGATAAGGGGATTGTGGTGCTGGAGCAAAGAAAACCCCAATACCACGGGACCTGAGACTTTATGAGCATAAACTATATAGACTCAGTTGTTTCCGGACACACGCAAGTGGATAGGAGTAGTGTTGTGGGTGACCCTGCCTATAGAGCGCCCATCCAGTGCTCTAACGTTCAGGGGGCTGGAGAGGGGCTGAGTGGTGATGCCCAGCTCAGACACCAGCGTGGTGTCCAAGAATCTCTCGTTAGCCCCAGAGTCAATGAGAACCCGGAAAGATTTAGACTGGTCGCCCCACAGCAGGATGGCATGGAGAGGGTGCGAGTAAGGGAAGAATATTCTCTGTATGGCCCAGAGTACTTGTACCTACTGATGAGCAGGGATCTCGGGAAGCCGGGGTGGCCTGTAGAGATGCACTGCTGACAGCTGTGTTACTGGGAGGCTGGAAGGCTACTGTTGTGGCCGGCTGTCTCACAGATAATCCACGGAATTGCTCCAGCAATGTATTGAAGGCACAGTCATGGCTTTCTGCCAAGGTCTGGAATCTGTCCAGAAGACCTCGAAGTAACTCCTCGTGTCTCCCAATGGTGGCTCCTTGGGAGGAGATGGCGTTGCGGAGCTTGTCTAAGTCTACTGGGTCAGTCAGGGTAAGACCAAGATGCAGACAGTTCGAAGTAACAAAAGTTTATTACAAAAACAGGGGGCAGACAAACGGCAGGTCAAGGGCAGGCAGAGCAGAGCCCGAAAGGTACAGAACGGCAGTCAGGGTCAGGGCAGGCAGAATGGTCAAAACCGGGAAAACAAGAAAGCAGGGACTAGAGCGATAACAGGAGTACGGGAAATACGCTGGTAGGCTTGACGAGACAAGACGAACTGGCAACAGACAAACAGAGAACACAGGTATAAATACACAGGATAATGGGGCAAATGGGCGACACCTTGAGGGGGGTGGAGACAAGCACAAAGACAGGTGAAACAGATCAGGGTGTGACAGCCTGTGCCTAATGAGGAATTATACAATACATTTCTTTAGAAATACATTTGATTACTATGACATATCTGTAAGTATATGGTTAATATACACAAATGCCTTGGATTTACAAAAGGTTAATAAAACAAACAAGACATCCGAATTAGGATGTGACAAGCTGATGGCTGAAATGAACCAACCTGGGCCCGGTTTCCCAAAAGAATCTTAAAGGATCTGATCTTTTTTTTCAATTATCACCTAAAATGACATACCCAAATCGAACTGTCTGTAACTCAGGACCTGAAGCAAGGATATGCATATTCTTGGTACCATTTGAAAGGAAACACTTTGAAGTTTGTGGAAATGAGAAATTAATGTCGGAGAATATAACACATTAGATCTGGTAAAATATAATACAAACAAAAAAACATACGTTTTCTTTCTTTCTTTTTTCCATCTTTGAAATGGAGAGAAAGGCCATAAAATTACATGAGTTTAGGCACAATTTAGATTTTGGCCACCAGATGGCAACAGTTTGTGTGCAAAGTTTCAGACTGACCCAGTGAAGCATTTCATTACTGCACAACATCGTATCATATCATCACTCTGAACAGTCGTAACCTCCTTGCATCTGCAAAAACCCGAGCCTTGCTTGTGATTCAAGACTACACAAATTGATTTAATTATTTATTTACTAGCTAATTAAATGGGAACACAGGATAAACATACACACTCTGAACCGGTTATTGACTGGAGACTTAATACGCTGAAAACAGGTCCCTCGCGGAATGACAACAACATGGATGCTTGTTAAAGAAGAGTTGGAGAGGGAGAGAGAGGGATAGAGGCACTTAACATTTCCACATTCAGAAACTACTCTCACCTACAGTAACCATATACTTTGCACACGAACCGCTGCCCGCTTTGAGAAAGAAATCATGAATGTATTTATCATGAATGAGTTTATCGCCTCCACCTCGTGTTAAGATTCAAAGTCAAACCATTTTAAACGCGCAGCTGCAGCTTCACGCTTTTCTGGTCTAATGTGTTAACTTCTTCACCCATCCTTTATACCTTTGGCTCGAAAGGGGCGGTTCTGGCAGGCTGGCACGCTCCCTGACCTCACTCCGGGGTGGTGATTACTCACTGTGAAAAGTTCTGGAAAATAATGATCTCTTATAACTTCTCAAATCACATCCGTCTCTTAACAAAAACACTTTCATAATTTTTCATATATGTGATATATATTACATATAGTATGGACAATGCATAGTATGGAAACATCATATATGTAGTGGCTATACTTTCAAAGTTACTGTATTTCCTTTATAACATTTTGAATGACATCACAAAAGAACAAATAAAATGACATTAGTATCCTATAGATCACCTCTGACCATTCCCCACATTCTACGTTGGAAATATTGCTCTAGTATTTGCTTTTGAATGTATTAGAGTTTCAGTGGGAAAAAGTTTGTTGAGACAAAGCACGTTCCTTTGGTGAATCTTGAGAGCACAGGCCTGGATCTTCTCTCTTGATTTACAACAGGACGTGAGTTGTTAAACCCCACTAGTTCTTTCCTTCCCCGTCTACGGGTTTGAGGGGTCTGATTGAAGTTATTCATTGTAAACCTGATCTGACCTATTTGGATTCTCGTAGGCAGTCATGACAGTCCCCCTCTGGTAGGTTACATTTTGGAAGGATTCTGCAAGTTTCAACCCCCAACAAGAATGACCACGGGATGTCCTGGTTGTGGATTGTCGTGACAGTCCCCCTCTGGTGGTTTAACCTGGTATGATTTCTGCAAGCTGCAGACCACCACAAGAATGGCCATGGGATGTCCTGGTTAAGGATCGTCGTTCCGCACCTGTCGTCCGGTTGATTTAGGCAGTAACTTAGGCAGATGTTAATAACGCACCACACTCACGCAATACATCCTTACATTTCTTCCCCAAATGAGTGGCGTTGTGGCATCATCTGGTGGTCGAACGGGGAACTTGTTAAGGGCCGTATTACTTTCTAAATGTCCCAATTTAAATTTAAAAAACAATATTTATGATATAGTTACAACACCTTAATAATCTAATTGGTCTCTATTCTACATACCTCCACGGTCTTGGCTAAATGACTCTATCATGACATTTTGTCTAATGTCATATCTAGGGTGATCCTACTTAGTGCCCTAAGCAACACACCACTATCTTAAGTTGATAACTACATGATGAGGCTAAAGCTGTAAGGCACTAGCTTCGGACAGTCTATAGGGATGACCTATGGACCTCTGGGGAGAAACTGGTGATTAATGTAGCTGTAGAGTCAAAGGGGCTTCAGGGTCTATTTACAACTTGACCAAGACTGGTATTTTGCTTTAACCCTAAAGTGATCCTATTATAAATTGTCATTAAATGTTCAGTTGTGCATGCCAATTTTTGCTTGCACATGCCAAGGGCAAAAAAAACAAGTATCATGGTAGGCTGCAACCTGGGCAATGAGTCTGAGGTCATCAGATAATTTCCATGTCAATGACCGTGTGTCAGTAAGAATCAGTGCCGACCTCAAGCCATATGCCAAGGGGACCGGTAGTGTTTTTTCTACAAGTCAATGTGTCTTACACCATTGTAGTGGCGATAGGTGTGAAGGAGTCTTTTTCATAGCTATGTTATCCACGGAGGAGCTAACTTCATAACGGAAGTACTCTATAAGCACTGAACCAGCGGCATGTGTGTTAACCATCAGAAGAGTGTTTTGAAGATTACCTTCCACGTGTTGCAATCTGAGTGACTACTACCTCCTCTGTCGCTGTTATCAAGGGCAATTCGACTTGTTAGGTCTCTAACCTTCTTACTGACTGTGGCTGGGCTAACTGTTGCTGGCATTGGTACCCCAGGAGACTAGCTACCCTACCGATTTATTCCGTAATATTATAGTGCCTTACAAAAGTATTCATCCCCCTCGGCGTTTTTACTATTTTGTTGCATTACAATCTGTAATTTAAATGTTTTTTTATTTGGATTTCATATAATGGACATACACAAAATAGTCCAAATTGGTAAAGTGAAATATAAAAAATAAAAGTGGTGCGGCATACAGTATGTACTCACCCCCTTTGCTACGAAGCCCCTAAATAAGATCTGGTGCAACCAATTACCTTCAGAAGTCACATAATTAGTTAGATTGCACACAGGTGGACTTTATTTAAGTGTCACATGATCTGTCACATGATCTCAGTATATATACACCTGTTCTGAAATGCCCCAGAGTCTGCAACATCACTAAGCAAGGGGCACCATCAAGCAAGCGGCACCATGAAGACCAAGGAGCTCTCCAAACAGGTCAGGGACAAAGTGGGGAAGAAGTACAGATCAGGGTTGGGTTACAAAAAAATATCAGAAACTTTGAACATCCCACAGAGCACCATTAAATCCATTATTAAAAAATGGAAAGAATATGGCACCACAACAAATCTGCCAAGAGAGGGCCGTCCACCAAAACTCATGGACCAGACAAGGAGGGCATTAATCAGAGAGGTAACAAAGAGACCAAAGATAACCCTGAAGGAGCTGCGAAGCTCCACAGCGGAGATTGGAGTATCTGTCCATAGGACCACTTTAAGATGTACACTCCACAGAGCTGGGCTTTACCTAAGAATGGCCAGAAAAAATACATTACTTAAAGAAAAAAATAAGCAAACACATTTGTTGTTCGCCAAAAGGCATGTGGGAGACTCCCCAAACATATGGAAGAAGGTACTTGTAATATTCATATGTGTAAACATATGGACTACTACAGCAGATACTTCGAACTCGACAAGCTTCACAGCACTACATCTGCAGCTGTGATACACAAGCTGAAAGCAGCCTTTGCCAGGCATGGCATTGTAGAGACTTTAATATCTGACAATGGGCCCTGTTACAAATCAAATGAGTTTGAATCCTTAACAAAAGCATGGGAGTTCACACGTCACCACAAGCCCACACTACCCTCAAAGTAATGGCCTTGCTGAAAAATCAGTGCAGATTGCTAAATCACTCATGGACAAAGCAAAAGCAGACAAAAGAGACCCCTACCTCAGTCTCCTTGAATACCGCAACACTCCAGTTGACAACTTCAAATCACCAGCCCAGCTGTAGATGAGCCGCAAACTTCACTCAATCCTTCCCAGCACCAACCAGCAGCTGCAACCTGAGGTCGTCATCTACACGGAAATGCATGAAAAACGTGCACAGAGACAACAACAACAAAAGAGATACTACTACAGGTCAGCTAGACCAATGCCACCACTGATCGACGGAGAGTCAGTTAGGCTCCAGGAGCATGGCCTCTGAAAGCCAGCAGTCGTCATCCAGCTAGCTGACACTGAACGTTCATATCACGTCCGCACCGCAGAAGGAGTGGGGTACCGCCGCAATCGCCGTCACCTACTGAACACAAAAGAACAACACACTGATGAGATGAGCTGTTCCCCTGAAAGAGAACGTGATGGACTTAACACACACACAGCACAACATACACCATGCTTACCCGCAACACCACAAGAACTGTTGACTGACACAGAAGCATGCTCAGCATCATATCGCACAAGGTCAGGAAGAGAGGCCAAGCCCAGAGCTGTCCTAGACCTGTGAAATGTCAAAGGGTGTAGGCGGATCGCTGCCCTAAAAGAGTTCCAGACTGTAAACTTGTTATTGAAAGTTCACTTGAAATGCTTTGGTATTGTATTTGTTTGAAATGTTAAGATGTAACTTCTACAGTGAAAGCTGAGTTGCTGAGAATCCCTTGTTCGAAAAGTAACAGTATGTTGGATCATTGTTTCAGAGTCTATGTTGATTCAGTTGGTGTAGTATGCAATATAAATGGTTACTTACACTGAGTTCAAACTACAGAGCATGTATTCAAAAGAAATGCTAAGAATATGTAAAACATTTTTCTTTTGTTTTAAAAGAAGGGGGATGTAATATTCATATGTGTAAACATACTGAATTATAATTGGATGCATTTTACCGCCGTATGCTATGATTGGTTAAGACCACCCAGATGGTTAGGTCATGGTCAGTTGATCATGGTTGGAGATACGTGAACATGCAGTTGTAGCTAGCTAATAAAGAGCTACGTTAAGAAATATCCTGTAGTACTGCATGTTATTATTTTGTACAAAGCGTGCAAAACAAGACAGTACTCTGGTCAGATGAGACAAAAATGTTGCTATTTGGCAATCAAGGAACACGCTATGTCTGGTGCAAACCCAAGACCTCTCATCACCCCGAGAACCCGATCCCCACAGTGAAGCATGGTGGTGGCAGCATCATGCTGTGGGGATGTTTTCATCGTCAGGGACTGGGAAACTGGTCAGAATTGAAGGAATGATAGATGACGCTAAATACAGTGAAATTCTTGAGGGAAACCTGTTTCAGTCTTCCAGAGATTTGAGACTGGGACGGAGGTTCACATTCCAGCAGGACAATGACCCTAAGAATAATGCTAAAGCAACACTCAAGTGGTTTAAGAGGGAACATTTAAATGTCTTGGAATGGCCTAGTATAAGCCCAGACCTCAATCCAATTGAGAATCTGTGGTATGACTTAAAGATTGCTGTACACCAGCGGAACCCATCCAACTTGAAGGAGCTGGAGCAGTTTTGCCTTGAAAAATGGACAAAAATCCCAGTGGCTAGATATGCCAAGCTTATAGAGACATACCCCAAGAGACTTGCAGCTGTAATTGCTGCAAAAGGTGGCTCTACAAAGTATTGACTTTGGGGGGGTGAATAGTTATGCACGCTCAAGTTTTCATTTTTTTTTGGTCTTATTTCAAGAAAAAATCTTTTGCATCTTCAAAGTGGTAGGCATGATGTGTAAATCAAATGATACAACCCCCCCCCCCCCAAAAAAAAATCAATTTTAATTCCAGGTTGTAAGGCAACAAAATAGGAAAAATGGCAAAGGGGGGGTGAATACTTTCGCAAGCCACTGTATCCTACCGGAACACATGATTAGAGCATTTTACTAGTTGCATTGTAGTTGAGACTACGCATGGCAAGGAATGATTATTGTTACAATTTTTGGTGGGGAGGTGGAAAGTCCACAGGACTTATTTTACGATCAGTGTGGGACACATCAGTGATATCTCAAGATGTATTCCAAGGTCGTCCACCCCTCTCTGTTCTCGTCGGGAAGTTTACAACTTGATTTGTTTCCTGAGCGGGCGGCCTCGTACAGTGTTGCACGTAGCCTCGACCCCCCCCCCCCCCCCCCCCCCCCCCACGGGCCTCGGGCCTAGTATTCCACTCCTTTGTGTCTTCGGGCCCCCCGACCAGCGGTTGGTGTTGGTGTCTGAGGCACAAACAAAAAGGTTGTGCCCTTTGTATGAGTTGTCAGCAGCCGTGTTGTTAGTAGATTGGATGTAACCTTTCAACCAAATCTCTTGGTGTTTGTGCTTCAAAACTCTCAGTGGCTGTCGTGGCCTGCCATCACCATAGCGTCCGCGTTTGGCAACCGTTCCAGTACCTGCCAACTGAGACAAGGATATCTTTCGGCGATATCGCACAGTGTTTCACCAGTTGGAGTCACCAGGTCAGTTGCGGGAGTGACGCCGTTAGTTGCATTGTAAGGGGTTTCAGTCCCCCTCAAAGCGGAAAATGTATCATCGGAAGCAGAGTCCACTCTGAACGTTGATGCTTTGTTTCCTGAGACAGCCGCGGTGTCTGAAGGACAAGAGAAGTTCATCTTAGCTAGGCTGATAACATACACAGGGGGAACAAGCAATAAGTTTGGGAAGTGTAGTTTCAGCATGAGACGCATTGTGAGAGGCGAGGTAGTCTGAGTGAAACCTCAAAGTTTAGAGTCGCATCGCTTCATTTTTAACCAACAATTAGCTGGGTTCACAGCCCTTTTGCGACCATTGAACAATGTTTGAGAGATGAGAGATATTGTCGAGCCCAAATCAATTAGCGCAGCATGTGTTAAGCAGTCCTCCAGGACTGTTTCCAGGTAGCAACTTTCAGAGTTGCGTTTTGTGGTCATATTCCCCAGAAAGTGGAGTGATAGTTCGCAACGGCGTAATGTATCATTTGTGTTCATGGTGAAAACAGCGACTTATCGACGTTTGAGTGGAATTGGCTATTGCGATGTTGTTTATCTCATGTGTTATGGCATTTGTATCAGAATCTATTGTCAAAGCCTGTGGGCTTGTTTCTGGATCGAGCAGGCACTGGATTGGGTTTCAAGTGAGAGCGGGGGTTATTGGATTGTGTCATGACTGTCCACGAGAAACTAAATAGGTCAGACCAGGTTTGCAAGGAATAACATCAATCAGACCCCCTCTCACCCGCAGAGGGAAGAGGAAATAACTACAGGTGAATAACAACTCATGTCCTGTCATAAATCAAGGGGAGAAGATTCAGGTCTCCCTCTCTAATATTCACCAAAGGAATGTGCTTTGTTTCAAGAGACTTTTCCTGCCGAAACTCTAACACGTTCAAAGCAAATACTGGAACAATATTTCTAACATAGAACATGGGGAATGGTCAGAGACGATCTATAGAACACAAATGTCATTTTGTTTGTTATTTTGTGATGTCATTAAAAATGTTATGAAGGAAATACTGTAACTTGGAAAGTATACACACTACATGTACAAAGTTTCTCCTGTGTTGTATATCTGACAAAAGGTCAGAGTGTGTATGGTGAATTATTAATTTCCAGAGCTAGGACATAAGGGTCAGCCGATTTAAGGAAATTTGAGAAGATATATTAGTTTGGCCGAAGCAAAGTATTGTCTCTCTGTCTCTCAAGCTTCATGAGCATGAGTAGACGCGGTGAGTGTTTCTTTATGTTGCCGCGTATTCCAGTACCATTGCTAGCAAGAAACGCTGATTGTGTTGAATGTGAGACGTTGTTTGTAAACCCCCGGTCCCAAATTGAAGGGGACCTTTTTGTGCTTGAAGTGAACATGCTTGTACAAGAATGGCTAGCTTTGCATTAGAAGCTAAGCTAACAAACAGAGAGAAGACATTGTTCTTTGTTTATAGCAGAAATCCCGAGCTTTGGGCGATGGAAGTCCCGCCTTTGCCGGAATCCCGTGTGATTTCAGCTTTCAGGGGTAACTGACCCCTTGTGGTGAAGAATTGCCAACAGTGTTTTTGTGAAGACAAAAAAAAAATCCAATGTGAGAGCAAAACGTCTTCTCACATCTGTAACAACTGGTTCCACTTTATAATATCCAACCAATATCAACTGATTGGATATCGTTGTCTCAGTTGATTTAACAAGGAAGTTAAATTGCCTTTTTACCAGGTTGATCATTCGGCGCAGGACCAAATTAATTTGTTCCAACCAATTAGACATTTTAAACTTAGCAATCTTAACCTAGATACAGCGACGCTTTCAGGTTAATTCAAGTTTAATTCCCAGATAGCCTATACATTTAAGGTTAATCATTAACATTGCTAAATCAATAAAATTTGCTTTTGCAAGTTCATAGATGTCCAACTCTCACATTACTTTTCCAGTATTGATGATTCATTAATGTCTATAAATTGATTAAAATCGTTTTTGCAGCTTCCAAACAGTCAAAACCCAAACTTATTTTATTTTTATAGTAATGACCAAGCTATCAGAGAGGGTGGCCCGCATTCCACCGCTAATTAATGAACCCTCACCCACAGAAAGATTGATCGATGACCTCAGCAGCGATATAAACCCAAACTATGCCATAAGCGAAAGAATAGCAGAAATAACAACAAATGCCCTACAAAATAAACCATCAGGCGCAGGCCTTGTAAAGGTTCTCTCCAGTTTAGCCCTGAAGTATGGCCACCAGCAGATTGACATCGGTCCAGTACCGCAGTGCACAGCAGAAGCACGAGCAAGAAACGGTTGACATGAAAGGACAGGTGGTGAGAACCATGAAACTAATAACAAAAGCAGAAAAGGAAAAGATACTGCTAGCCGAGGAACTGTGTTTGAAAACTGAACAATTAAAAGAAATGGCAAAACTTATGACGACGAACGAGCACAAACTCTTGAACAAAATCATCTTCTACAGGAACAACTCGATGTAGCCAAAAATAAATAAGACAAAGTCCACGCCAAACTAGATAAATCTGACGAGTTAGCTACAAACAGGGGCACGCAACTTGATAACATGCATGCAGTTTTGATGTAATGATGTATTTGGTATTTTATTAGGATCCCCATTAGCTGTTGCAAAAGCAGCAGCTACTCTTCCTGGGGTCCACACAATACATGAAACATAATACAGAATGACATAATACAGAAAATCAATAGACAAGAACTGCTCAAGAAAAGAACTACATACATCTTTTAAAAAGGCACACTTAGCCTACATGTCAATGCATACACACAAACTATCTAGGTCAAATAGGGGAGAGGCGTTGTGCCGTGAGGGTTTGCTTTATCTGTTTTTTGAAACCAAGTTTGCTGTTTATTTGAGCAATATGAGATGGAAGGAAGTTCCATGCAATAAGGGCTCTATATAATACTGTACGTTTTCTTGAAAGAATAAAAAATAAAACGGAAAGGATGCATGTTTTGGAATATTTTTTATTCTTCCTTCTTTTCACTCTGTCATTTAGGTTAGTATTGTTGAGTAACTACAATGCTGTTGATCAGTCCTCAGTTTTCTCCTTTCACAGCAATTAAACTCTGAAACTGTTTTTTTTCTGGCTGGATTGGGGACGGTGTCAGCTGGGATGCTACCGGACGTTGTTCAGGTGAGGTACTGATAAATTGCATGGTGTGTTTATTTGTTGATCTGTTATTGCGTTGTGTATGGGTGTGTACTGTATTGTGTTTTAGTGTAGTGCATGGTATGTTTATGTATTGTATTGTGTGTCTGAATATTGATCTATTGCATTGTCTACTGGTCTGTCTAGTAGTGTATTGTGTGTTGGTGTGTACACTACATTGTGTGTCAGTTTATTACAGGGCTCTCCAACCCTGCTCCTTGAGAGCTACCATCCTGTAGGTTTTCATTCCAACCCTAATCCAACCCTAATCCCTAACCCTCATCTAGCGCACCTATTTCTAATAATTAGTTGGTTTAAAAGATTAATCAGGTTAGTTACATCTGGAGTTGGAGTGACAGGAGGGTAGCTCTCCAGGAACAGGGTTGAAGAGCCCTGGTCTAATGCATGTTATGTTGGTGTATTCAACTGTGGGTGTGTTGTTGTGGCAGCATTGGGAGGTGTTCCAGAGAGTCACAGAGATCTTCATCCTGGTGCCAGTTGCTATAACAGCCTCCACTCTTCCGGGAAGGCTTTCCACTAGATATTGGAACATTGCTGAAGGGACTTGCTTCCATTCAGCCACAAAAGCATTAGTGATGTCTGGCACTGATGTTGGGTGATTAGGCCTGGCTCGCAGTCAGCGTTCCAATTCATCCCAAAGGTGTTTGTTTGGGTTGAGGCTGGGGCTCTGTGCAGGCCAGTCAAGTTCTTCCATACCGATCTCGAAAAACCATTTCTGTATGGACCTCGCTTTGTGCACAGGGGCATTGTCATGCTGAAACAGGAAAGGGCATTCCCCCAACTGTTGCCACAAAGTTGGAAGCTCAGAATCATCTAGAATGTCATTGTATGCTGTAGCATTAAGATTTCCCTTCACAGGAACTAAGGGGCCTGAACCATGAAAAACAGCCCCAGACCATTATTCCTCCTCCACTAAACTTTACAGTTGGCAGTATGCATTGGAGCAGGTAGCGTTCTCCTGTTATCTGCCAAACCCAGATTCATCCGTCGGACTGTCAGATGGTGAAGTGTGGTTCATCACTCCAGAGAACGCGTTGGCATTGCGCATGTTGATCTTAGGCTTGTATGCGGCTGCTTGGCCATGGAAACGCATTTCATGATGCACCCGACGAACAGTTCTTGTACTGACATTGCTTCCAGAGGTAGTTTGGAACTCGGTAGTGAGTGTTCCACTCGAGGACAGACGATTTTTATGCACTACAAGCTTCAGCACTCGGCGATCCCGTTCTATGAGCTTGTGTGGCCTACCACTTCACTGATGAGCCGTTGTTACTCCTAGAAGTTTCCACTTTACAGTAACAGCACTTGCAGTTGACCGGGGCAACTCTAGCAGGGCAGAAATTTTACGAACTGACTTGTTGGAATGGTGGCATCCTATGACGGTGCGACATTGAAAGTCACTGAGCTCTTCAGTAAGGCCATTCTAATGCCAATGTTTGTCGATGGAGATTGCATGGCTGTGTGCTCAATTTTATACACCTGTCAGCAATGCGTGTGGCTGAAATAGCCAAATCCACTAATTTGAAGGGGTGTCCATATACTTTTGTGCATATACAGTGTACCACACTGACCTTGGGAGGCCCAGGTTGTAAATTACAGCTCTAACAGCTAGCTAGGTATTTACAGCAACGGACGAACACCAACACTAGTTTAAAAACACCATTTATCCCTATCCTCACATCACCTCATTGTCCTACATAGGTTCATGCATGCCAATTCCTCCCTGCAATAAGGCCCTCTTCACTAGCATCTTAGTGTGAGACTGCAGTTGCTATAGGGAAGGTGCGTCTTTCTACATACCATGCCCTCTCTATCACGGGGGCACGTGTGTATCCATTAATCATTATTACTAATGACTATTTACCATATTGAATACAGCTGCGGGATTCCTGCAAAAGCCTGCATGCTCTTTCTGTCTATGGGACACAGAACATTCAGCAAAGAGACCAGGAAACAACTAAAACTAAAACTGTAGGTTTCTTCCATATTAGAGACCTTTTGGTTGCTAAATAATTTTATGACCCAAATAAAACCAATGCTTAAAATCTGAGAGACAGACCAGACTCTGTAGAGCTTGTGATCAAGGACAGTCAAATCAATTATTCATGTGGTTTTATATTTTGAATGCTGGTTAGGGAAAGTTGTACAACTGAATGCCTTCGACTGAGATGTGTTTTCCGCATTTAACCCAACCTCTCTGAATCAGAGAGGTGGGTTAACTGCCTTGCTCAGCGGCAGAACAGATTTTTACCTTGTCAGCTCGGGGATTCAATCCAGCAACCTTTCGGTTACTGGCCAAATTCTCTAACCACTAGGCTACCTGCCACTCCTAGGTTACTTCCTGATTGTTCCAGATACCAGACACGTATCAACTCTATTCCAACAATTTCAACTTCACCATCTGTGTTTACGGGTTCTTAATTTTAATTTACCACTGGATATAAGGGGAAGTGAATAATGCCACTGAAGGCTATTTCATCACCTGTGCCTTCCCCCAGTCTGCTGCTTCTCCCAGCTGTAACCACATTGCTTTCATTTGTGCACCTCTTTGCTCCTCAATTCATGCACCTTGGTTGGAGAGCCATGCAACTCTGAATAGTTGACTGAACCACACTCGACTGTGTCCTCCCAAGGATGATCGTGGTGGGAGTGATCATCGGCTCCAAGAGGATAGGCATCAACCCAGACAATGTGGCCACTCCCATCGCTGCCAGCTTCGGTGACCTCATCACCCTGGCCTGCCTCAGCCAGGGGCTCTATGAATGCATAGGTGAGGGGAGAGAGCAGCAGGCATAGAGAAGAGGAAGGAAGGGGAGGTGGGTAGTTGAGAGGGGCAGTGAGAAAGAGAGAGGTTTAGGTCACTAGGGGGCAGTCTGGCCCATTTACTGGAGAGTCATAGCTACATTTATGGCTCTGACACTAGTCTGTCTGGCTATCAACTGTGTTTGTTTAGCAAGTATGTCTGCTCCTCTCTGTCTCCACAGAGTATTATCCCTATGTGTCGTACCTGGTGTGTCTGATCTTCCTCTGCCTGACCCATCTGTGGGTGGCCGTCTCCTTCAGAAACCCAGCCAGTTGCATTCTACTCTACACAGGCTGGGAACCAATCATTACTGCCATGGTCATCAGCAGGTCTGCTACCCTGTTCCGTGCCCCTGAAGTCGTCACAGCATTCGAATCTTGTGAACTTCATGGAAATACCATGCTTCAATAAAAAAAAAATCTCTAGTATCGGAGGACTCATCCTGAACACAACTGTATCAGACCCGAACATGGCGGGAATGATAGTCTACACGGCAGTTATGAATAGTAAGACGGGGAGCTGGGTTTTTAGGAGCACACATTCAGGATCCTTCAAGAAAATGGGAAGTCATAATGCATGTGATCATTGTGTCTCTCCTCCTCATCTCAATCTAGGTGTTGGGGGGAACTTGGTTGCCATCTAGTCCAGTCGTATCACCACTGATCTGCAGGCAGGTGCCTGAGGACCGAAGGAGCTGCTACAACCCCTGCAGGACCTTTTGTGGCCCAGGTAATGACACACACATGACCAATCCCTTTAACATGCATGTGAGCACAAAATTAATTAAATCCTCTGTTGTCAGTGTATTTTACCTGTCAGTTCAACCATCTCTACCTCTCTAACAAGAGCCAATCATCGCTCTGCCCAGGTGCTGCTCCTGTCTATCACCTTCTTAGCTGCAGCCCTTCTACATGTAAACCATGAAGCAAGAGAGATCAGTTAGGCCAATTCATGTGTCTCAGTAGTCATAAGTGGATTATTTCTCCTCTGCTCCTTCAATAACACTCATACTGAGTATACCAAACATTAAGAACACCTGCTCTTTCCATGACATAGACTGACCAGGTGAAAGCTGCTGTATGATCCCTTATGGATGTCACTTTTTAAATCCACTCCAAATCAGTGTAGTTGAAGGGGCAAATGATTTTAAAGCCTTTTGAGACATGGAATGTGTATGTGTGCCGTTCAGAGGGTGAATGGGTAAGACAAAAGATTGAAGTGCTTTTGAACAGGGTATGGTAGTAGATGCCGGGCACACCGGTTTAAGTGTGTCAAGAACTGCAATGCTGCTGGGTTTTTCACACTCAACGGTTTCCCGTGTGTAACAAGAATGGTCCATCCACCCAATGGACATCTAGCCAACTTGACACGACTGTGGGAGGCATTGGAGTTAACATGGACCAGCATCCCTGTGGAACACTTTTGACACCTTGTAGAGTCCATACCCCGACGAATTGAGGCTGTTCTGAGGGCAAAAGGGGGGTGTTCTTAATGTTTGGTGTAGTCAGTGTATACTATAATAAAGGGCTGCCTCTCTCACTCTTTTTCCCCGTTCAGTATATCTTCCTCTGTGTTCTCTTCTCTCAGGTTTTCACTCTGCTGTGTCTTGCTGACTGGATGGTCCATTGCCTGTGGCGGACGGGCAAGGACCCAGACAGTTACTCCATCCCCTACCTCTATTGGGCATGGCCCTCCTCGCTCTGGCCTTCTTCCTGCTCTGGCTCATAGAGGAGCAGGTTCCCACTGGAGACTGACACCCTGGGTACTTCATCTTATACTATTCTCCTTTCATTCTGCCTGGGTAAAGTAGGCACAAAGCGTGGCAATGCCTTCAAATGATGTAGTCAACTCCACACAAAGTTGAGAAATTCTAAACATTCCCTTTACATGTAAAATGTTTAATAAATTAATTTGAATTTATTCAGACGATTGTTTTGTGGTGTTGGTCCTTCAGTTGGTTGAAATTTGAGACTCAGGAAAGTGTTATTAATCCAACTTCAAAATGCGTTTCTCTGCATGTGACAATCAAGATTTGTTTGCTCGTGCACATGACAAAAGTAACCGAAGTCTGCAGGTGTTTTCATGGTTTTTCGCATGTGCCAGGTTATATAAATTTAAACGGCAGTACAGGCGCTCTAAAAAGTCAGATAAACAATACTTTTTTGTGGATATTTTGTCTCAAATTTCGACTGGCTGAAGGACCAACCGCACAGACAACCAGTAAAGTTCAAATACTGAACAAAAATATAAACGCAACATGCAATGCAAATTTAAAAGACTACTGAGTTAGTTCATATAAGGTAATAAGTCAATTTAAATTAATTAATTAGGTCCTAATCTATGGATTTCACGACTGGGAATACAGATATGCTTCTGGTCACAGGTAGGGGCGTGGATCAGAACCAGTCAGTATCTGGTGTGATCACCATTTGCCTCATGCAGCACGACATCTCCTTCGCATAGAGTTGATCAGGCTGTTGATTGGCTCCTGGATGGCTTCTTGCCATCCAGGACCTCTATACCAGGCGGTGTCAGAGGAAGGCCCTAAAAATTGTCTAGGACTCCAGCCACCCTAGTCATAGACTGTTCTCTCTGCTACCGCACGGCAAGCAGTACTGGAGCGCAAAGTCTAGGTCCAAGAGGCTTCTAAACAGCTTCTACCCCCAAGCCATAAGACTCCTGAACATCTAATCAAATGGCTACCCAGACTATTAGCATTGCCCCCCCTTCCCCGCTTCTACGCTTCTGCGCTTCTGCTACTCTCTGTTATTATCTATGCATAGTCACTTTAATAACTCTACCTACATGTACATATTACCTCAAATACCTCGACTAACCAGTACTCCCTGTATATAGCCTCGCTATTGTTATCTTACTGCTGCTCTGTAATTATTTATTACTTTTATTTATTACTTTTTTAAAGTATTTTCTTAAAACTGGTTAAGGGCTTGTAAGTAAGCATTTCACTGTACAACCTTGTTGTATTCGGCACATGTGACAAATCAAATTTGATTTGATTGTGGAATGTTGTCCCCACTCCATATTTATTCATATGGTCCACTTTCTTCATTTTTTTTCTTGTTCGCGATCTTACAGTGTGTCTAAACTCCAGTCCCTCTCAATCTCTTCTTCACAATCCACGTCTCAATTGTCTCAAGGCTTAAAAATCCTTCTTTAATCTGTCTCCTCCCTGTCATCTACACTGCCTGAAGTGGATTTAACAGGTGACATCAATAAGGGATCATTGCTTTCACCTGGTCAGTCTATGTCATGGAAAAAACAGGCATTCCTAATGTTTTGTACACATGTATATTTGTATTATTTTATAAAATGGCATCTAGTGGTCTTTTTGAGTACTGCAGATTATCACAGGCGTGTAATTATTTCTGGCTCTCTGTGGCCTTCTCACATGTAAAATATATAAAATAATGAAAGAAGATGATTTTTAAATAAAACATTTACTGACCAAGCTGTAAAACATTATCCTAAATATAAACCATCAACTTAGTAAATAACATTGGTGTTTAATATGAGGCCTCAGGTTTCAGCATGAAATATCCTTCTTTCTTTTTTTTACACACTTATTTATTTTACTATGTCCAAATGTCTTTGTTGTAAATGTTTTGGCACCAAACTGGTGGCAGTTGTGAAAAAAGTGAATAGTTGGAAAAGAATGCCATTGTTGATTAGATGCTATTTTCTCTTGAACCATATGTTATATCCCCTATAAACTCATTGACACAGATATATATATATTTAAAAAAAATATATACCATATATGTATACATTTTTTTAAAGTGAATAAAGTCTAAATTACCAAAGTTACCATACCCTAAATTTGACAATGTGAGACAATAATGTTGCAGTTACTTCCTTCCCTTATGAAAAAAGATTGCAGTCAGAGTGCAACATACAATGCGGCATAACTGTGGTTATAGTGAAGTATAACTGCTGTTATTCTACATTTACTGTGTCCAAAATATTACAGTCAATCTTTTTTTGCTAAGGGTTATCTGTGTGACTTGTCTTGCATTGTTTTGTGAGTTGAGAATGAGTCCAACAAACTGTCTAGTGAATTAAGAAAAATATAAAAAATCTTGTTCTGCCTCTGCATCTATATGACGAGTAGCCTAATTTCCAGGTACCAGTAGTAGTAGACAGGTCTACTGGACAGTGAAAACATTGCTCCCCTAGCGGCAGAGTGAGATAGTGCTTTTGGGAAGCAGCACTTCGCGCTGGGACTGGTTCTCTCGCAGCCATTTTCTGTCCAACCACACGGCGGTTTAGAGAAGCTAACCAACCAGGGCTGTATCGGAGGTTTGTGGCTGGCTCCGGCCAATGATTGCTATCCGATTTCGCTTTACCTCGAATCGAAATCTCCGCGTTTGACTGTTTCTTTTTATTTGATGGTAGTGTGAATGGGAATTAGCAGCGGGAAAGTAGAAATAAAGACTGCGAGTTGTTAAATTACAGGACTCGCTAGTAAATGGTTTCCTGCTATGGGTTCTCACGCACAGGCCCCCCAAACAAAGACTAGCTCAAAAAAAATCATCTGTCAAATGTAGCTATGGTAATTGGCTATGTTAGGCATGGTGGTCAAACTGGTGAAGTCGACGGGACATCTTGAATATTGTTTAAACATGAAGAATTTTTCCAAATCGTGAGTTACTAATCGATTTAACAATGGCCATTAAATGGTGCGTTTTTGATTTAGTATGAATGTGAGTTGGCTAGTACGAGCTAACATTAACGTTAGCTCTCCTTCCCATCTAGCTAGCGCATCTTGTTATCATAGCTAACTAACGTTAGCTAGGTATCTAAAGTTATCTTAAGTTAAAATGATAACTGTTCTGTCTCCGCGTATTTACCGTCTCTGGGTTTTTGGCAAGTTCGCTTCGACGACATAAGCCAGTTAACGTTATACTCGCTACTACTAGCCAACCAGTTAGCCATTGTATTTCCCCTCTGGCTAATTGTCAGTAAACACGGGAACAAAGAGAATGTTGCAGAGCCATGGGCTCTGGAAAAGCTAGTGTTAGCTAGACTCTAGCTGGGTAGCAAGCGGCTTATAGATTCATGACCATCCATGTCTGAACTAGTAACAAGTCGTAGTTTTTATGCAACTGTGTTAGATTCTCCATTCCATGCTAATGTGAATGTACTCTGTTTTAGCTGCGACTAGACAGCGGTGCTCACAGATAGAACAATGAGACAGATATTTCACCGGATGTATAAATGTGAAGCATCCGCTTGGCGTTTCCACTCCAGTAGCGAGGGGATGGCCGGTGTTGTGCCGAAAATCGCCACCATACCAGAATCGCCCCCATCTAATTTTGTGGCTAGAGTCAAATACTTTCTATGGAACAAACTTCACGTCAGGATAGGCAACCGAAATTAATAATGAATGTATGTGTGTTACATTAAACATAGAGGAGGGAGTAAAATGTTGGCAAGCAATGAATTATTATCCTTACACTTTCAAAAATACTAGTTGGGTAAGACATGGGAGAGATGACACATTTTGGCGAAGAGATTTAATCATAGACTAATACAAATCGGTAGGAGCTACATGGGCAGCCTCCCAGGAAAGCAACTTTCGCCCCCGGGTGTGGGTGGGCACTGAAGGGGGGGGTTCGCCCAAGGCGCCATACCAGCTAGAACCGCCACATACACTTGAAACAAATAGCCAAACCGAAAACTGCAGACATAAAATGCTTTCTGCTACTAAGATCAGTGAAATGTAGGCTAAACTGACAACGGAGTGAAGTGCAGAAATCTCAACTAGCAATCAAGTCGCAGCATTGAATAACGTGAAGGGGGGGGGGGGGGGGGGGGGGGGGGGGGGGGTTGGCACAACACCGGCAGTGTGAGATGGATTTTGGCCGACATTCTGCTAATGTTCTAATCGATTAAACATTTGATCTCAATACAGTTTTCTTATCGCAAAACTAAAATATGTTACTTACAGAGTGAACTAAGTTTTGTAGACTTTACCCTTTTCCAAAGATTTAAAAAGTTGCGTTTAAGAATGCAAAGGCAAATTGAGTTATTTTCACATGCGTTCCCTAATGGCAATATGCAAATGTTCGCTAGAATTCGCCAATCACGTTACATTTGTGATATAAAAAGGAAGGGGGATTAACAATCCACTACCCCATTCCAGCCCAATGCAAACAGCCTGGGAGGACGGGACACCACCACTCAATGCACCCTGTAACTCTTCTGAAGTCAAATCTCATAAACAGTACCAGTCAAAAGTTTGGACACACCTACTCATTCTCAGGGTTTTTCTTTATTTTTACTATTTTCTACATTGTAGAATAATAGTGAAGACATCAAAGCTATGAAATAACACATGGAATCATGTAGTAACCAAAAAAGTGTTAAACAAATCTAAATATATTTTATATTTGAGATTCTTCAAATTAGACACCATGTGCCTTGATGACAGCTTTGCACACTCTTGGCATTCTCTCAACCAACAAGTGCTCAGCATATGTAGGAACTCCTTCAAGACTGTTGGAAAAGCATTCCTCGTGAGAGAATGAGAGAATTGAGAGAATGCCACGAGTGTGCGAAGATTTCAAGGCAAAGGGTGGCTACTTTGAAGAATATAAAATATATTTTTATTTAACACTTTTTTGGTTACTACATGATTCCATATGTGTTATTTCATAGTTTTGATGTCTTCACTATTATTCTACAATGTAGAAAATAGTAAAAATAAAGAACAACCCTGAGAATGAGTTGGAGTTTCCTAACTTTTGACTGGTACTGTACCTAATACTTATCTGCAGCTGCCACCACCTCTATTTTCTGTGATTTAAGTTCCATTGCTGCGGTACAGTTCATAAGCCATTGCTATGAACGATAAGAAGCCAAACTTACTGAAGCATAAATCACTCGTTGGCCTATCCCTTTGTGCTGGCACAAATCTACTCGCACCCTTGACCCATCCTCTAATTTCTTCACTGCCTCATCATACGACACCTTCTACACTACTCTGACTCTAGCCACCTCAACCTGCCTCTCTCGCACCGGACACTTCCGATCCCCAGCAACACGGGCACCCCTACTGTTGACACACACAACTTTATCCACCGAAACTACACAATCCTCTATCCCATGCCTTCCTGCACACTTCCCACATATTGGAAACTCCCTCCTACAAACTGCTGCTACATGACTAAACGTTGCACCTGAAACAGCTCAGTGGATTCGGCCCAAAAGCTCTAACAGGATAACAGATATATCCTAACATGACTTTGTCAGGTAGAGACTCTGACACCTCATAAGGACTGCCGGTGGCTCCTCTGTTTCACCACCCTCCCCACCGGGTTTGCGTCGCATCAAACAGAGCGGGCGTCGCACCAAACAGTGGGCGTCGCAAATTCCAAGGATCTTGTACTTCAATTGCTCCACCTTCACATCTAACACTACCCCAGAAATCCCTGCTTTTAATGATACCCTGTTCCTAAGATCAAAGTAAGAAACAGATCTTGACCCAAGTTGTGTGACACGGAGCGCCTGCTCCCTCTGATTAGAAGAAACAAACAAATATCACAAGTCCACTACAGGTTACCTTCATTGATTCAACTGCACCCAACTCGTTTCTCACCCACCCTGAAGCCACATGGATCAGCCCACTTTCTCCAAAAATGTCGCTCCTGCTGGACCAGATTCTTCTTTATCATGTCCAACGATGCTAAGCTCGGGTTCCAAGCCCTTCACAACACCTTCCACCTCACTTAACTTACCCTCATGCACTTCTATTGCCCTTCCAGAACTCGGTCCGGCACACGGTTCATTCTGTTTGCACTACACAACACCAATCTTCTTCGACACCCCCATTCATTGTTATCGCCGTCTTCCTCAGTTTTAAATCCATCCTCTGCTTTTCATTCTCTTCCTCTTTTTCTGCCTCCATTCCTCCTCAGAAATTCACGTTTCTGTGTCCATGCCCCAATATTGCTGATCTTGTTCCATGATTCCCATGTAGCACCATTCAGCACAAGACCACTTGTTTCATGCCAGCTAACAACCTCAAGATGTCCTCTCCGTCTGAAAAAAATGCTTCCCAGGCGACTAACATGTACTTTCAGTTTTTGATTGGCTATTTGGATAGTTCATCCAGCCAGTGATTGGTTAATGTAGCTAAAACAGAAACAGGTTAGAATACACAGTCAACCCATATTGTTGTATTTCCCATGAATGGATTAGGGTCTATATGCAGACTGCGTTTACTACATGCTGCGCCCACTACGTGTCACTTACTACATGCCACGCCCACTGCTATTGAGGCTGTTATCTAGCTAGGACACTTGCACACACTGTCCTTCGCCCCCGCCTGTCGCGCACTGCTTTCCCGCAGTTATTTTAACATGACGACGAGGGTAATCACAACCCGGTAGTGTCACGCGGGAGTTGAGTTGTCGACATTAGTTACTTCCCCCATCGTAACTTCCCCCCCAGCTAGTTACTTCCCCCATCGTAACGTTAACAGAACTGCGGGAAAGCAGTGC
Organism: Salvelinus namaycush; assembly: GCF_016432855.1. Taxonomy (NCBI): domain Eukaryota; kingdom Metazoa; phylum Chordata; class Actinopteri; order Salmoniformes; family Salmonidae; genus Salvelinus; species Salvelinus namaycush. The sequence continues at coordinate 17,560,056 of NC_052327.1, read as the reverse complement.
TTGGCAGGTGGGGGCGAAAGACACTGTACCGGTGTCCCCTAGCCTCACTAGCTAGAAGCCTCCTTTGGTGTTTTTGTTGGGTGGTTGGCATTGGTGCATTACTGCAAGCTACTGTGCTGGAGTGTGGCCCAGAGACAGAGCTAGCAGCCTCAATGGCAGTGGACACGGCATGTGTCGTGGAAATATTCAGTCAATAATGTTTCTCAAATACTGGAACCTGTGAGTTCAAATAGACTTTATTACAAAGTAACACAAGCCGGGCTGGTTCACGAAGCATCTGCCTTCCCAGCCTTGGCACACACTTTTTATACAGTTTTCATCCTTACGTCACACATACAGTAATGCCTCCTTATGTTAATGATTCATCCCCTCTGGCATTTAGCCACCATTATCTTTTTTCCTTGTACTAATTTTAGCTTGGTTTCACATTAGGTCATAGATTCCATTGGTGGCGTAACCACAGCGACAGTGAACATTAGGCCATAGCAATGGTATAAAAAGAAACAGACATGCAGACTCCTAAGACAGGTGCATGTCTAATGGTGCTTAATGACCTTGACACACATATAGAGTGCACTTATTCTTACTACTCTAAGATGTCACACATGTACTGGAAAGTTCCCAATACTTGTAGTTAGTGAAATATATAGTGGGCGTAGCATATAGTAACTGCAGTCTGCAGATAGACATTATTGCATGAATGCCCTAAAAATAACTGAGTTATAACTTCTGCCTGTTTACAGATGGACGGCGACAGTTCAACCACCGACGCCTCTCAGTTGGGAATGTCAGGGGAGTACATGGCAGGAAGCCACTACGTTCTTCAGTCACAGGACGGTAGGTGGTGGAACTCACCTCACAGACTAAGCACCCCTAATCAGCCACAGCCTCTTTTCCGACATCCACAATCCCTTGGTCATAATAACTTGGGTGCCCAATGATGCTGGACACAATCAGAGCACCCCTATATAAACATAAAGATACTGACATGGCACTACCACCTTTCACAAGCCCAAAGATGCTTCACAAATAACCAGGCTTACATACTGTAGTAATCATAAATTATCAGGCTTGACATGAACCAAGTCACATGTAGATTTTATCTAGATAGAAGATTTGTATAGACACAATGTGGTGTTGAATAGGGATCTAACATGTCCCTCTCCCTGACAGATGATGGGGATGAGAGCCTGCATGACCATGAGGAAGGCAACGGCAGCAAGGAAAACTTCCGTGAGCAGGACATCTACCTCCCCATCGCTAACGTGGCTCGCATCATGAAGAACGCCGTCCCACAGACAGGAAAGGTATGGATTCAAATGTTATTTATCACGTGGCGAATACAGCTGGTGTAGACTTTACAGTGAAATGCTTGCTTACGAACCTTTTCCAACGATGCAGAGGTTACAAAATAAAATAGTAACTAACACAAGGAATAAAATAAAATACACATGGAATGGAGCTACAGTGGGGAGAACAAGTATTTGATACACTGCGGATTTTGCAGGTTTTCCTACTTACAAAGCATGTAGAGGTCTGTAATTTTTATCATAGGTACACTTCAACTGTGAGAGACGGAATCTAAAACAAAAATCCAGAAAATCACATTGTATAATTTTTAAGTAATTAATTTGCATTTTATTGCATGACATAAGTATTTGATTCATCAGAAAAGCAGAACTTAATATTTGGTACAGAAACCTTTGTTTGCAATTACAGAGATCATACGTTTCCTGTAGTTCTTGACCAGGTTTGCACACACTGCAGCAGGGATTTTGGCCCACTCCTCCATACAGACCTTCTCCAGATCCTTCAGTTTTCGGGTCTGTCGCTGGGCAATACGGACTTTCAGCTCCATCCAAAGATTTTCTAATGGGTTCAGGTCTGGAGACTGGCTAGACCACTCCAGGACCTTGAGATGCTTCTTACGGAGCCACTCCTTAGTTGCCCTGGCTGTGTGTTTCGGGTCGTTGTCATGCTGGAAGACCCAGCCACGACCCATCTTCAATGCTCTTACTGAGGGAAGGAGGTTGTTGGCCAAGATCTCGCGATACATGGCCCCATCCATCCTCCCCTCAATACGGTGCAGTCGTCCTGTCCCCTTTGCAGAAAAGCATCCCCAAAGAATGATGTTTCCACCGCCATGCTTCACGGTTGGGATGGTGTTCTTGGGGTTGTACTCATCCTTCTTCTTCCTCCAAACACGGCGAGTGGAGTTTAGACCAAAAAGCTCTATTTTCGTCTCATCAGACCACATGACCTTCTCCCATTCCTCCTCTGGATCATCCAGATGGTCATTGGCAAACTTCAGACGGCCTGGACATGCGCTGGCTTGAGCAGGGGGACCTTGCGTGCGCTGCAGGATTTTAATCCATGACGGCGTAGTGTGTTACTAATGGTTTTCTTTGAGACTGTGGTCCCAGCTCTCTTCAGGTCATTGACCAGGTCCTGCCGTGTAGTTCTGTGCTGATCCCTCACCTTCCTCATGATCATTGATGCCCCACGAGGTGAGATCTTGCATGGAGCCCCAGACCAAGGGTGATTGACCGTCATCTAGAACTTCTTCCATTTTCTAATAATTGCGCCAACAGTTGTTGCCTTCTCACCAAGCTGCTTGCCTATTGTCCTGTAGCCCATCCCAGCCTTGTGCAGGTCTACAATTTTATCCCTGATGTCCTTACACAGCTCTCTGGTCTTGGCCATTGTGGAGAGGTTGGAGTCTGTTTGATTGAGTGTGTGGACAGGTGTCTTTTATACAGGTAACAAGTTCAAACAGGTGCAGTTAATACAGGTAATGAGTGGAGAACAGGAGGGCTTCTTAAAGAAAAACTAACAGGTCTGTGAGAGCCGGAATTCTTACTGGTTGGTAGGTGATCAAATACTTATGTCATGCAATAAAATGCAAATTAATGACTTAAAAATCATACAATGTGATTTTCTGGATTTTTGTTTTAGATTCCGTCTCTCACAGTTGAAGTGTACCTATGATAAAAATTACAGACCTTTACATGCTTTGTAAGTAGGAAAACCTGCAAAATCGGCAGTGTATCAAATACTTGTTCTCCCCACTGTATATAAATCGGACGATTAATCGGTATCGGCTTTTTTTGGTCCTCCAAAAATCGGTATCGGCGTTGAAAAATGATAATCGGTCGACCTCTAGTTTTGACCTTAACTTCTATAACGGTATTTGAATGTTTGGTTTGTTAAAGATGATACGCCGTGCGAAACGTCCATTTTTATAGTTTACTTGGCTACTTGAGTCATCTCTCTCTGCTCTCTGTCTCCATGCTGCTTTCCACACAGACCTGGCCCCGCCCCATGGTACTCAAGGAGCGCATTTGTTGTTCCTTGGCCACGAGACACTTGCGTTTAGTCTGCATGGTGAATGCAGCACATGCAACAATGTTGATGACAACTGTTAGTTTTTACTCTGTCTATTTAGAACCTAACGGACAACTAGGAAAAGCTCAAACCAAGTTTATTCACCCAATGGATCAGACAGATGAACAGTGTGGTGGCAATTCTACCTTTAACTAATAATGAGGAGAGGCGAAATCAATAATCAATCAAGGTATTACTTTTATTAAAAACATATTATAATAAGGAGGCTGGTTGCACCACCCACGCAGGTGAAATGGAGTGAGAGCCTCACTGTACAAAGAGTACAGGAGCATTTATATAGTCAAGTTACCCCATGCAAGCATCTGCAAAACACGTGACCCTATGTACGTGTATGTGTGTGTGAGGGGAGACAACTGGGCGAAAAGGTTGCCTCAGTCTGTCGCAACTGAGTGAGGATAATAGTGGCCAAAATGACAGGAAGTCACTCCAGACATACTTCCTCTAACGGTAGCTCAACGGTTCCCCCAAGTTGGGCAAGGAAGCACCTTTGACTGTCGGCCCAGATGATGTATGAGACCATTTGAGACCATTTCCACACTACACACCATATGGGCAAACAATCTAGGGCTTGTTTTTAATCAAATGTTGCAATTGTGATTTGACTTCTGATTTAGAGCAAAAAACTTGGGTGAACTGTTTGAATCATGGAAATAGAATGATTATTCTGTAAAAACTCAAACGGATGACGAGGAAAATCTAGGTCAAACCGCTGAGAAGATTTATACCCTCCTATTAGGCAGTTTCGTCCTTGCACAACTAGACAGCCAATACATCTCTGTTGCTAGGCAGGAACTCGGGTGGTGTGTGTCAATCAATCAAATTTATTTATAAAACCCTTTTTACATCAGCCGATGTCACAAATTGCTGTACAGAAACCCAGCCTAAAACCCCAAACAGCAAGCAATGCAGATGTAGAAGCACGGTGGCTCGGAAAAACTCCCTAGAAAGGCCAGAACCTAGGAAGAAATCTCGAGAGGAACCAGGCTCTGAGAGGTGGCCAGTCCTCTTCTGGCTGTGCCGGGTGGAGATTATAACAGAACATGGCCAAGATGTTCAAACGTTCATAGATGACCAGCAGGGTCAGAAGATAATAATCATAGTGGTTGTAGAGGGTGCAACAGGTCAGCACCTCAGGAGTTTATTGGCTTTTGGCTTTTCATATGCGATCATTCAGAGTTAGAGACTGCAGGTGCGGTAGAGAGAGAGTCCAAAACAGCAGGTCCGGGACAAGGTAGCACATCCAGTGAAAAGGTCAGGGTTCCATAGCCGCAGGCAGAACAGTTAAAACTGGAGCAGCAGCATGACCAGGTGGACTGGGGACAGCAAGGAGTGATCGTCCTGAGGCATGGTCCTAGGGCTCAGGTCCTCCTCCGAGAGAAGAGAGAGAGAATTAGAGGGAGCATACTTAATTTCACACAGGTCACCGGATAAGACAGAAATACTCCAGATATAACAGACTGACCCTAGCTCCCCGACACATTAAACTATTGCAGCATAAATACTGGAGGCTGAGACAGGAGGGGTCGGAAGACACTGTGGCCCCGTCCGACGATACCCCCGGACAGGGCCAACCAGGCAGGATATAACCCCACCCACTTTGCCAAAGCACAACCCCCACACCACTAGAGGGATATCTTCAACCTACTATCCTGAGACAAGGCCGAGTATAGCCCACAGAGATCTCCCCCATGGCACGAACCCGAGGGGGGCGCCAACCCGGACAGGAAGATCACGTCAGTGACTCAACCCACTCAAGTGACGCACCCCTCCTAGGGACGGCATGGAAGAGCACCAGTAAGCCAATGACTCAGCCCCCGTAATAGGGTTAGAGGCAGAGCATCCCAGTGGAGAGAGGGGAACCGGCCAGGCAGAGACAGCAAGGGCGGTTCGTCGCTCCAGTGCCTTTCCGTTCACCTTCACACCCCTGGGCCAGACTGCACTCAATCATAGGATCTACTGAAGAGATGAGTCTTCAATGAAGACCTAAAGGTTGAGACCTAGTCTGCATCTCTCACATGGATAGGCAGACCATTCCATAAAAATGTAGCTCTATAGGAGAAAGCCCTGCGTCCAGCTGTTTTGCTTAGAAATTCTAGGGACTGTAAGGAGGCCTGCATCTTGTGACCGTAGCGTACGTGTAGGTATGTACGGCAGGACCAAATCGGAAAGATAGGTAGGAGCAAGCCCATGTAATGCTTTGTAGGTTAGCAGTAAGACCTTTAAATCAGCCCTAGCCTTAACAGGAAGCCAGTGTAGAGAGGCTAGCACTGGAGTAATATGATCACATTTTTGGGTTCTAGTCAAGATTCTAGCAGCCGTGTTTAGCACTAACTGAAGTTTATTTAGTGCTTTATCTGGGTAGCAGGAAAGTAGATCATTGCAGTAGTCTAATCTAGAAGTGACAAAAGCATGGCGAAGTTTTTCTGCATCGTTTTTGGACAGAAAGTTTCAGATTTTTGCAATGTTAGGAAGATGTATATTGCTGTCCTTGAAACATTCTTGATATGTTCGTCAAAAGAGAGATCAGGGTCCAGAGTAACGCCGAGGTCCTTCACAGTTTTATTTGAGATGACTGTACAACCATCAATTAATTGTCAGATCCAACAGAAGATCTCTTTGTTTATTGGGACCTAGAACTAGCATCTCTGTTTTGTCAGAGTTTAAAAGTAAATAATTTGCCGCCATCCACTTCCTTATGTCTGAAACACAGGCTTCCAGGGAGGGCAATTTTGGGGCTTCACCATGTTTCATTGAAATGTAAAGCTGTGTATCGTCCGCATAACAGTGAATGTTAACATTATGTTTCCGAATGACATCACCTAGAGGTAAAATATATAGTGAAAACAATAGTGGTCCTAAAACGGAGCCTTGAGGAAAACCAACATTTTCAGTTGATTTGTCAGAGGACAAACCATCCACAGAGACAAACTGATATCTTTCCAACAGATAAGATCTAAACAAGGCCAGAACTTGTTCGTGTGGACCAATTGGGGTTTCCAATCTCTCCAAAAGAATGTGGTGATCGATTGGTATCGAAGGCAGCACTAAGGTCTAGGAGCTCTAGGACAGATCGAGCCTTGGTCTGACGTCATTACAAGGTAACTTACCACCTTCACGAGTGCAGTCACAGTGCTATGATGGGGTCTTAACTTCTCACGAGTCACCATCCTGGATCCGGGAGCACCCTCATCAGTAAAAAAAGCTGACTAGCATAGCCTAGCGTAGCGCCACAAGTAAATACTAGCATCTAAATATCATTAAATCACAAGTCCAAGACACCAGATGAAAGATACACATCTTGTGAATCCAGCCATCATTTCTGATTTTTTAAATGTTTTACAGGGAAGACACAATATGTATTTCTATTAGCTAACCACGATAGCAAAAGACACAACTTTTTTTTCCCACCATTTTTTTCCTGCATAGGTAGCTATCACAAATTCGACCTAATAAAGATATAAATAGTCACTAACCAAGAAACAACTTCATCAGATGACAGTCTGATAACATATTTATTGTATAGCATATGTTTTGTTCGAAAAATGTGCATATTTCAGGTATAAATCATAGTTTACCATTGCAGCCACCATCACAACTCTCACCAAAGCAACTAGAATAACTACAGAGACCAACGTGAATGACCTAAATACTCATCATAAAACATTTATGAAAAATACACAGCGTACAGCAAATGAAAGACAAAGATCTTGTGAATCCAGCTAATATTTCAGATTTTTTAAGTGTTTTACAGCGAAAACACAATATAGCATTATATTAGCTTACTACAATAGCCAACCACACAACAGCATTGATTCAAGCCAACAATAGCGATAATGAATAAACCAGCAAAAGATATTAATTTTTTCACTAACCTTCTCAAACTTCTTCAGATGACAGTCCTATAACATCATATTACACAATACATATAGAGTTTTTTCGAAAATGTGCATATTTAGAGGCACAAATCGTGGTTATACAATGAGAATAGTAGCCAAGCTGCCAACAAAATGTCGGGAGAAATCTTGGGAGAGGCACCTAATCTAATCAATAACTAATCATAAACTTGACTAAAAAATACAGGTTGGACAGCAAATGAAAGATACATTAGTTCTTAATGCAACCGCTGTGTTAGATTTTTAAAATTAACGTTACTACGACATACAGCGTGCGTTAAAGCGAGACCGCACCGAAATTAATGGCGGAATAGTAGTTTGACATTTTTCAACAGAACAACGAATTAACATCATAAATAGTTCTTACTTTTTGATGAGCTTCCATCAGAATCTTGGGCAAGTTGTCCTTTGTCCAGAAGAATCGTTGCTCGGTTGTAGATTGTCGCCTTCAACTTTGGAATTAGCAGTAAACATTAGCCATGTGGCGAAGACGTGCCCAACTCACTATAACGCAGCACTAAGAAAATTCAGAAAATCGCAATATACTGATATAAAATGATATAACTCGGTTTAAAATAACTACATTATGACGTTTTTAACACCTATATCGAATAAAATCAGAGCCGGATATATCTAAGGCCTATAACGAGAGCTTTCCAGAACGCCATCCTGAGGTCTGTCTTGCGTCATGGCGAATGTTGAAAAGAGTGTACCCCACGTACCAAGACCCTTTATATGGCCTCAGATCTGCCTAGCAACTCCATTCCAATTCTCACTGCTTGCTGACATCTAGGGGAAGGCGTATGCAGTGCATGTCGACCAATAGAATACATGCAAATTAATAAACTGACCCTAGAACAGAGTGCCTGATTTCAGATTTCTCACTTCCTGACAGGAAGTTTGCTCCAACTTGAGTTCTGTTTTACTCACAGATATAATTCAAACGGTTTTAGAAACTAGAGAGTGTTTTCTATCCAATAGTAATAATAATATGCATATTGTACGAGCAAGAATTGAGTACGAGGCAGTTTAATTTGGGAATGAATTTTTACAAAGTGAAAACAGCACCCCCTATTGAGAAATTAAACCAGACTGAAGCATTTCGTATACATTGTCTTCAGGAAGGCAGTGAACAGCTTTTTCAATTTTTTTTGAGAGGAATGGGAGACTCGATATAAGGCCAATAGTTTTTATATTTTCTGGGTCAAGGTTTGTCTTTTCATGAGAGGCTTTATTACTGCCACTTTTAGTAAGTTTGGTACACATCCGGTGGATAGTGTTGGATTCGGGGTAAACTTTGAACATTGATATACTGGAGACATGCTAGATCAGAAGCATAGTGTAAACCTCTTAGGGATCCCTTCACCCCCATTCCCGCTCGAGTCCCGGTAACGGGATTGATTTGACAACATCCAGTGAAATTGCAGCGCGCCAAATTCAAAAACAGAAATACTCAATAAAAATTCACAAAACATTCATGTGTAATACATCAAAATAAAGCTTACTTTGTTGTTAATCCAGCCGCCTTGTCAGATTTCAAAAAGGCTTTACGGTGAAAGCAAACCATGCGATTATCTGAGGACAGCACCCCGCATACAAACACATATAAATTCAAATGCAACCAGCCAGGTGCGACACAAAAGTCAGAAATAACGATATAATTCATGCCTTACCTTTGAAGATCTTCTTCTGTTGGCACTCCAAAATGTCCCAGAAACATCACAAATGGTATTTTTGTTCGATAAATTCCTTCTTTATATCCCCAAAATGTCCATTTATTTGGCGCGTTTGATTCAGAAATACACCAGTTCCAACTCGCCCAACATGACTACAAAGTATCTAATAAGTTACCTGTAAACTTGGTCCAAACATTTCAAACAACGTTCCTAATCCAAACTTACGTCACCTAAAATGTAAATATTCGATAAAATTTAAGACGGGAAATACTGTGCTCAATTCCGGACGAAAACAAAGTGAATCGCGTTCCAGGTCGAGCGCTCTAATAGACTTGAGTCCCTTTGTGTGACACATGGAAAGGAATACTTCTTCATTTCTCAAAGGAAAAACATCAACCAATTTTTAAAGACTGATATCTAGTGGAAGCCATAGGAACTGAAAGCATATTTCAATTTAAAAGGGATTACCATAGAAAACTAATGGAAAACACATTGAGCTCAATTTTTTCCCCTGGATGGATTGTGCTCGGGGTTTCGCATGCCAAATCAGTTCTGTTATACTCACAGACATTATTCAAACAGTTTTAGAAACTTCAGAGTGTTTTCTATCCAACTCTACTAATAATATGCATATCCTAGCTTCTGGGCCTGAATAGCAGGCAGTTTACTTTGGGAACGCTTTTCATCTGGACGTGAAAATACTGCCCCCTAGCCCAAAGAGGTTTAAGGAGTGTAAGAGACTGGTTTTTACATCAGAAGTTAATGGTTCTCTGTAGAAAGACCGATGGCTTTGGAATGTGTTGGGTGGACGGAAGGAAGTCACAGGATTGCTATAGGGGAAGTGGATGGACATTTGTGGATTAGGTTGAGGTCAGGAGGTCAGGTCAGATCCCCTGAAGGGAGAAATGATGGTTCATTACCCTATTACCCTCTTCCTGTCTAACCATAAGATGTAAGGATTGGAGAGAGGGAGTAGTGCCTAAAGTGGATATATATATTTGTGATGGTGGAAACGTGCTTTTGTTTGAATACAGCTGTTTGGACCATTTGGGAATAATTAAACTTGGTTAAGCTTCTCTAGTGTCCGTGAGTTATTTACTCTGAAATATTAGAACCTAACAATAGGGAGCCGTTTATTATATTCAACATAGGAGGGCCAAGCACAGGAACCAGCTCTTTCAGTAGTTTAGTTGGAATAGGGTCCAGTATGCAGCTTGAAGGTTTTGAGGCCAAGACTATTTTCATCAATGTGTCAAGAGATAATAGTATTAAAAACCTTGAGTGTCTCCCTTGATCCGAGGTCCTGGCAGTGTTGTGCAGACTCAGGACAACTGAGCTTTGGAGGAATACGCAGATTTAAAGAGGAGTCCGTAATTTGCTTTCTAATGATCATGATCTTTTCGTCAAAGAAGTTTATGAATTTATCACTGCTGAAGTGAAAGCCACCCTCTCTTGGGAAATGCTGCTTTTTAGTTAGCTTTGCGACAGTATCAAAAATACATTTTGGTTTGTTCTTATTCTCCTCAATTAAGTTGAAGAAATAGGATGATCGAACAGCAGTGAGAGCTCTTCGGTACTGTCTTTCCAAGCTAGTCGGAAGACTTCCGGTTTGGTGTAGCACCATTTCCGTTCCAATTTTCTGGAAGCTTGCTTCAGGGCTCGGGTATTTTCTGTATACCAGGGAGCTAGTTTCTTATGACAAATGTTTTTGGTTTTTAGGGGTGCGACTGCATGTAGGGTATTATGCAAGGTTACATTTAGTTCCTCAGTTAGGTGGTTAACCTCACTAGGGTATGTGGGACGCTAGTAGCGTTCCACCTCGTCAACAGCCAGTGAAACTGCAGGGCGCCAAATTCCAAAACAACAGAAATCCCATAATTAAAATTCCTCAAACATACAAGTATTTTACACCATTTTAAAGATACACTTGTTGTAAATCCAGCCACAGTGTCCGATTTCATTAAGGCTTTACGATGAAAGCACACCAAACGATTATGTTAGGTCTGAGCCAAGTCACAGAAAAACACAGCCATTTTTCCAGCCAAAGAGAGGAGTCACAAAAAGATGAAATAGAGATAAAATTAATCACTAACCTTTGATGATCTTCATCAGATGACACTCATAGGACTTCATGTTACACAATACATGTATGTTTTGTTCATATTTATATCCAAAAATCTAAGTTTACATTGGCGCGTTATGTTCAGTAGTTCCAAAACATCCGGTGATTTTGCAGAGCCACCATTTTTCAGAAATACTCATAAAAACATTGCTAAAAGATACAACTGTTAGGTATGGAATTTTAGATCCACTTCTCCTTAATGCAACCACTGTGTCAGATTTCAAAAAAACTTTACGGAAAAAGCACACCATGCAATAATCTGAGTACAGCGCTCAGAGACCAAAACAACCCAAACAGATATCCGCCATGTTGTGTAGTCAACAGAAGTCAGAGATAGCATTATAAATATTCACTTACCTTTGATCTTCATCAGAATGCACTCCCAGGAATCCCAGTTCCATAATAAATGTTTGTTTTGTTTGATAATGTCCATCATTTATGTCCAAATACCTCCTTTTTGTTTGCGCGTTTAGCCCAGTAATCAAAATTCATGAGGCGCGATCACTAGGTGCAGACAAAGTCAAAAATTCCGTTACAGTCTGTAGAAACATGTCAAACGATGTATAGAATCAATCTTTAGGATGTTTTTAACATAAATCTTCAGTAATGTTCCAACCGGAGAATTACGTTGTCTGTAGAATTGCAATGGAACGCAAGCTAACTATCACGTGAACGCGCTTGGTCAGCTCATGCCTCTCTGGCAGACCTCTGACTCAATCCCCTCTCATTCGCCCCCACTTCACAGTAGAAGCCTCAAACAAGGTTCTAAAGACTGTTGACATCTAGTGGAAGCCGTAGGAAGGGCAATATGACCCCATAGACACTGTGTATTCGATAGGCAATGAGTTGAAAAACTACAAACCTCAGATTTCCCACTTCCTGGTTTTTTTTTCTCTGGTTTTTGCCTGCCATATGAGTTCAGTTATTACTCACAGACATCATTCAAACAGTTTTAGAAACTTCAGTGTTTTCTATCCAAATCTACTAATTATATGCATATTCTAGCTTTTATGGCTGAGTACCAGGCAGTTTAATTTGTGCACGCTTTTCATCCAAAATTCCCAATGCTGCCCCCTACCCTAGAAAAGTTAACAGATTTTTGTACTCTGAATCTTTGTTGTCCGAGAATTTATAGATGGCTTTTGATGATCCTTGGTTGGGGTCTGAGCAGATTATTTGTTGCGATTGCAAAAGTAATAAAATGGTGGTCTATTAGTCCAGGATTATGAGGAAAAACATTAAGATCCACAACATTTATTCTACAGGATAAAACTAGGTCCAGAGTATGATTGTGGCAGTGAGTAGGTCCGGAGACATGTTGGACAAAACCCACTAAATTGATGATGGCTCCGAAAGCCTTTTGGAGTGGGCCTGTGGACTTTTCCATGTGAATATTAAAGGTACCAAAATTGTGAATATTATCTGCCATGACTACAAGATCCGATAGGAATTCAAGGAACTCCGTGAGGAACACTGTATACGGCCCAGGAGGCCTGTAAACAGTAGCTATAAAAAGTGATTGAGTAGGCTGCATAGATTTTATGACTTGAAGCTGAAAAGATGAAAACGCAGTCATTTCTTTTGTTGTAAATTGAAATGTTCTATTGTAAATGTTAGCAACACCTCCGCCTATGCGGGATGCACGGGGGATATGGTCACTAGTGTAACCAGGAGGAGAGGCCTCATTTAACACAGTAAATTCATCAGGCTTAAGATTATGATGAACGATTAGTTCATTGACTATAACTGCCATGGAAGTGAGGGATCTAACATTAAGTAGCCCTATTTTGAGATGTGAGGTATCACAGTCGCTTTCAATAATGACAGGAATGGAGGAGGTCTTTTTTCCAGTGAGATTGCTAAGGCGAACACTGCCATCTTTTGCCCAGCCTAGATCGAGGCACAGACACGTTCTCAATGGGGATAGCTGAGCTGACTACACTGACTATGCTAGTGGTAGACTCCACTAAGCTGGCAGGGTGGCTAACAGCCTGCTGCCTGGCCTGCACCCTATCTCATTGTGGAGCTAGAGGAGTTAGAGCCCTGTCTATGTTCATAGATAAAATGAGAGCACCCCTCCAGCTAGGTTGGAGTCCGTCACTCAACAGGCCAGGCTTGGTCCTGTTTGTGGGTGAGTCCCTGAAAGAGGGCCAATTATCTACAAATTCTATCTTTTGGGAGGGGCAGAAAACAGTTTAACCAGCGATTGAGTTGTGAGACTGCTGTAGAGCTCATCACTCCCCATAACTGGGAGGGGCCAGAGACAATTACTATCTTTCTAGCTGATTTTCACACTGAAGCGATGTTGCGCTTGGTGACCTCTGACTGTTTCATCCTAACATCATTGGTGCCGATGTGGATACAATATCCCTATATTCTCTACACTCGCCAGTTTTAGCCTTAGCCTGCACCATCTTCAGATTAGCCTTAATGTCGGTAGCCCTGCCCCCTGGTAAACAGTGTATGATCGCTGGATGATTCTTTTTAAGTCTAATACTACGGGTAATGGAGTCACCAATGACTAGGGTGTTCAATTTGTCAGAGCTAATTGTGGGAGGCTTCGGCGTCTCAGACCCCGTAACGGGTGGAGGAGAGACCAGAGAAGACTCGGACTCTGACTCCGACTCGTTGCTTAATGGGGAGAACTGGTTGAAAGTTTCTGTTGGCTGAATGAGCGACACCGGTTGAGCATTCCTACAGCATTTCCCTCCAGAAGCCATGAGAAAATTGTCCGGCTGCCGGGACTGTGCGAGGGGATTTATACTACCCTCTGTACTTATTGGTGGGACAGGCGCTGTTTCGTCCTTTCCTAAACTTAAATGACCCTTGCCTAACGATTGCGTCTGAAGCTGGGCTTGCAGCACGGCTATCCTCACCATAAGGCGATCGTTCTCCTGTATATTATGAGTACAGCGACAATTAGAAGGCATAATGTTACTGTTACTACTTAGCTTCGGTTGGTGGAGGTCGTGCAGAACCATGTCCGGGGTGAAAAAGTTGAATGAAAAAAGTACCGTGAAGTTGGCAGGTAGCAAAGAAACGTTAGCAACAAACCGCACAGCAGCACGTAAACATGTCTACCGTAGATGACGATAACGTATTGGAAGGAACAATAGTGTAATGTGTGTAATAGAACTTTCCTTGTCACTTCATCTGACCTGACCTCCGCCCACATTCCTCCTTCTTCCCTAATCCATGGCTATCCAACCTTATCAGTGACTGAAACCAGACTGTTACCCTTTGGCCCTCTCCATAGGATCCATGAGATTTAACAATTACATTATAGATGTAAAGTAGTTAAAGTAGCATGAATAAGTATATATTTCAAGCTAGAATCCAACACCACCCTAGGGTCACGCACTACTCATAAAGCAAATGTAGAACTTTTATTATTCAAAAACATAAAATACCACCATACCATCCCAATGTATTTTTTTGTTGTGTGAAATTATATTTTGGCAATATCGCCCAGCCCTATTTTGTGTGTGTGTGTGTGTTACAGTGCCTTCGGAATATATTCAGACCCTTTGACTTTTTCCACATTTTGTTACGATACAGCCTTATTCTAAGATGAATTAAATTAATGTTTATCCTCATCAATCTACACACAATACCCAATAATGACAAAGCAAAAACAGGTTTTAATTATTTATATTTTTTTAATTGTATGAATTATCTTATTTACATAAGTAGTCAGACCCTTTGCTATGAGACTTGAAATTGAGATCAGTTGCATCCTGTTTCCATTGATCATCATTGAGATGTTTCTACAACTTGATTGGAGTGCACCTGTGGTAAATTCAATTGATTGGACATGATTTGGAAAAGAAAACACCTGTCTATATAAGGTCTCACAGGTGACAGTGCATGTCAGAGCAAAAACCAAGCCACGATGTCGAAGAAATTGTCTGTAGAGCTCTGAGACAGGATTTTGTTGAAGCACAGATCTGGGGAAGGGTACTAAAATGTTTCTGCAGCATTGAAAGTGTCGTGGAAATTCAGTACTGAGAGAGATTTGGTCGTTTCTTCAAACAGTTATGTTTATTTAGTATTGATTAATTATTGCAATAATGAGGCTGGTCGACCCCCCCCCACCCTTGAGTGTTGGACCGAGTAACCTAACCTTTACACAAATGCAGAGTACTATATATAGCTGATACTAACAATGCTCAGTCATAGTTGGTTCAACCCCCCTTATTCAGACCAAGGAGCATCATAAGCCCCTCTGGCTTCGTCTTGTCGTTATCTGCAAGTAGGTTGTTGTCTTAACCCCACCCTGGCTTAGTTTCCCAGATGCAATGATGGTTTTGAGATGAGTGATTGTTCTACTCCTAAGCTATCCCTTAGTAAAACACATTATTGTCTATGTAATGCAGTCTTTAACCCATTTGTCAGCTCAAGCCATCTCCAGTGACCATACGCCCAGATTAGCTGCAGGGAACTAGAGTGGAGCCCATGAAAACACAGACACTAACGGGACAGAAATGTCTTATTATTAGTAAAATATTAATTGTTAACCATTAATATCAAATAAACCAGATACGTATGTAATTTTTCTATCACAGAAGTCCCTAAGAACACAGAGCTGACAGAACTTGAGAGGATCTGCAAAGAAGAATGGGAGAAGCTCCCCAAATATAGGTGTGCCAAGCTTGTAGCATCATACCCAAGAAGACTCGAGGCTGTAATCGTTGCCAAATGTTCTTCAACAAAGTACTGAGTAAAGCGTCTGAATACTTATGTAAATGTGATATGTAAAATTTCTAAAAAGCTGTTTTTCTTTTGTCATTATGGGGTATTGTGTGTTGATTGATGAGGGGGAAAAACTATTTAATCAGTTTTAGAATGAGGCTGTAACGTAACAAAATGAAGAAAAAGTCAAGGGGTCTGAATACTTTCCGAATGCACTGTATGTGTGTGTGTGTGTGTGTGTGTGCGGAAGTAGTGTTTGAATGTGTGAGGTATTTGTGTGGGAGTGACAGTAGTGTGTGTGAGTGTGTATATAAAGTCTAGTGAGTGTGCATAGATAGTTTTGGTACCATTACTTGACTGTAGTCTGACTATTTAGCAGTTGTATGGCTTGGGGGTAGAAGGTGTCTCGGAGCCTGTTGGTCAGAGAGCCAATGCTCCGGTACCGTTTGCCGGACGGTAGCAAAGTGAACAGTCTATGGCTTGGGTGACTGGAGTCTTTGGCAATTTTTCGGGCCTTCCTCTGACACCGCCTGATATAGAGGTTCTGGATGGCAGAGAGCTCAGCCCCAGTGATGTACTGGGCTGTCCGCACCACTCTTTGTGGCGCTTGCGGTCATGTTGTGATGCTGCCAGTCAAGATTCTCTCTTGGGGACGAGGCACTGCCGTGCCCTCTTCATGACTGTGCGGGTGTGTGTGGACCATGTTAAGTCCTTAGTGATGTAGATGCCAAGGAACTTGAAACTCTCGACCCGCTTCACTACAGCCCCGTCGATGTGGATGGGGCGTGCTCTCCCCTCTTTCTCCTATAGTCCACAATCAGCTCCTTGGTCTTACTGACGTTGAGATAGTTGTCCTGGCACCACACTACTAAGTCTCTGACTTCCTTTCCTGCAGGCTGACTCGTCGCCGTCGATGATCAGGCATACCACCGTCGTGTTGTCAGCGACTTGTTGTCAGCGATTTTCTTACTCTTTCAAATGATTGCTCGATCCACACAGCAAACATTGTGTGGGCTATGTTAGGAATGCTGTGTTGCAGATGTAGCGCAAAAGTTTACGTGGTGTTGTTACGTCATGGACCTACGTTATATAGGAATGCACGGTAGCTTTGGCATCGGTTTTTAACATCGGCGTTAAACTATATATTGGCCGATACCGATGTTAGCATTTTTAGCTAATATCAGCCGATTTCTATATGTTCATCGATATATCGTGCATCCCTACATTTTTTGCTTTGCTGTTTTTTTTGCTTCTCTTTATTTGTATTCTGTATTCTACATCGACACAAATCAAGATTGAGACCGTGGCAAAGCCAGATACATAGACCTAGGGCTGGGTGATATGGCCCAAATATTATATCACGTTATTTTTTAATTTAAATTATGGTATTTTTAGTTTTTGAATAATAAAAGTTCTACATTAGCTTTGAGTAGTGAGTGATCCTAGGGAGGCAACACACACATTCTAAGTGATTTAAATGAGTCTTTCTCCATTCTTTCTCCATATAAAACTGATTGTTTTATACTGTTCAATTCAACTTCAACCAAAACAAATTTCAGCACTTCTATCATTTCTCCTTTTCCTGCACTCAATTGGAGTGGTGGAAAAAGTACCCAATTGTCATACTTGAGTGAAAGTAAAGATACGTTAAAAACTTCTCATGGCTGCAATCCCGTTAACGGGATGATATGACAACAGCCAGTGAAAGTGCAGGGCGCCAAATTCAAACAACAGAAATCTCATAATTAAAATTCCTCAAACATACATGTATCTCATACCATTTTAAAGGTAATCTTGTTGTTAATCCCACCAAAGTGTCCGATTTTCAAATAGGCTTTACAGTGAAAGCACCACAAACGATTGTTAAGTCACTGCAAAATCACAGAAAAACAGTCATTTTTCCAGCAAAAGACAGGACTCACAAAAAGCAGAAATAGAGATAAAATGAATCACTAACCTTTGATGATCTTCATCAGATGACACTCATAGGACTTTATGTTACACAATACATATATGTTTTGTTCGATAAAGTATTTATATCCAAAAACCTCAGTTTACATTGGCGCCATGTTCAGAAATGCCTCCAAAATATCCGGAGAAATTGCAGAGAGCCACGGCAAATAACATAAATACTCATCATAAACTTTGATGAAAGATACATGTTTTACATAGAATTAAAGATACAGCGGTTGCATTAAGAACAAGTGTGTCAGATTTCAAAAAGCTTTAAGGCAAAAGCACAATATTCAATCATCTGAGAACAGCATTCAGCCACAAAAGGAAGCCATACAGTTACCCGCCAAATTGTGCAGTCAACAAAACTCATAAAAAGCATTATAAATCTTCACTTACCTTTGCTGATCTTCATCAGAATGCACTCCCAGGACTCCCACTTCCACAAGAAATGTTTGTTTTGTTCGGTAATGTTCATCATTTATGTCCAAATAGCTATTTTTGTTAGCGTGTTTGATAAACAAATCCAAAGTCAGGAAGCGCATTCACTAAAAGCAGACGAAATGTCAAAAATTTCCGTAACAGTCAGTAGAAACATGTCAAACGATGTATTGAATCAATCTTTAGAATGTTTTTAACATAAATCTTCAGTAACGTTCCAACCAGAGAATTACATTGACTTCAGATGTGCGATGGAACAGAGCTCCCTCTCATATGAACGCGCATGGTCAGAGCATGGTCAGGTCATGATAGACCTGACTAATTCCTGTCTCCTTCGGCCCCACTTCACAGTAGAGGCATCAGACAAGGTTCTACAGACTGTTGACGTCTAGTGGAAGCCGTAGGAAGTACAAACTCATCCATATCCCACTGTGTATTCAATAGGGGCTTGGTTGAAAATCGACCAACCTCAGAATTCCCACTTCCTGTTTGGATTTTTTCTCTGTTTTTTGCCTGCCATATGAGTTCTGTTAATCTCACAGACATAATTCAAACAGTTTTAGAGACTTTAGAGTGTTTTCTATCCAATACTAATAATAATATGCATATATTAGTAACTGGGACTGAGGAGCAGGCTGTTTATTCTGGGCACCTTTCATCCATGCTACTCAATACTGCCCCTGCAGCCATAAGAAGTTAAGCAAACCAGATGGCACCATTTACTTGTTTTTTAAATGTACGGATAGCCAGGGGCACACTCCAACACTCAGTCAAAATTTACAAACAAAGCATTTGTGTTTAGTGAGTCCTCCAGATCAGAGGCAGTAGATGACCAGGATGTTCTCTTGACAAGTGTGTGAATTGGACCATTTTCCTGTCCTGCTAAGCATCGAAAATGTAATGAGTACTTTTAGGTGTCAGGGAAAATGTATGGAGTAAAAAGTACAGTATTTTCTTTAGGAATGTAGTGCAGTAAAAGTTGTCGAAAATAAATAAAAAAGTAAAGTACAGATACCAAACAAACGACTTAAGTAGTACTTGAAAGTGTTTTTACTTTAGTACTTTACACCAGTGCTCAATTGAGATCATTTCCACACTGCCACGTAGGGCTGCACGATATGGGCAAATAATCTAGGACAATTTTTTAACCAAATGTTGCAATTGCGATTTGACTTGCGAATTAGAGCAAAACTGTTGGAATCATGGAAATAGAATGACTATTCTAATTCTATAGTTAGAATATAATAGTGGGAACTTTGAATACAGTGTTTGAGATGACAACGAATTAAAATGCCAGGCATGAGTTATTTTGAGAGGGTAGGAACTAAGTGTTTAAGTGTTTACTAGGGAACCCTATAAGCATTTGGCTACATTGCATGTTTTCTCTTAGCTACTTCATGTAGCTAACATATTCTTGCTTTGCATGTTCCTCTTTGATATTCCTCTTTCTTGCTTTGAACTTATTCCTCCTCAACTTGCTAAGAAAAGACAAACTAGCTGTTTGCTGATGTAAGAAACACAAACCAATAGTGTCATTATAGAACACTAGTGGATTTATATTAAGAAGCAAAGTGAAAACAACATCGTTGTCATCAACATTGTAGCATGTGCTGCATTGACCATGCAGACTGAATGCAGTGTCTCGGGGTTGAGGAACATCAAATGCGCTTCTTGAATGACAGGGGGCGTGGTTAGGTCTGTGTGGAATGTGTCACAGAAAGAAAGAGTGGAGAGAGATGACTCAAGTAGCGAAGTAAACTATAAAAATTGACATTACACATGGCGTATCACATTTAAAAAAAAAAACATTCAAATACCGGTATAAAAGGTAAAGTAAAAACCCAAACCGGTCCCTTCATCAATACCGGTATATCATAATATACAGTATACCGCCCAACCCTACATAGACCACATAATCATCATATAGGGCTTCCAACAACCCCTAAATTACTGTCATAACCAATTTGAGGCCATGTATTTTAAAGAAAGCTGGACTCATGCAGTGGTAGAGGAAACACTGAGACTGAGTACTCTGTTCAGCACAGAAGCGCCTGTCAGGTCACCCAAGGACACACTGTACTTAAAAATAAATGTAATCATTTGTCAAGACTAAATATTCACCAGTGTTGGTGTGTTTCTCCTCTACCATGGCCCAAACACACAGTAGGCTACATGTCCTGTGGTGGAATTATTGTAATCAAAAGGAGGGACTTTTAAGATTTCTTCAAAACAATCAAACTTTATTATTTAATTACTGCAGTAATGGAGCTGGTCGTGATCACTGAGAACTCTACGAGCTGGTTTGAGCCACAGCATTTTATAGCCAAGTCCGTCCTCCTTCAGTCTACACGACACACAACAGATGTATGGAATGGGTCACAAGGTTAAGATTTGTATGAAAGATACTTATATCTTTCATACAAACAGTATCTGCTGTAAAAACATGAGAACCCATTGTTTGGATACCAGTGTCTGGCCCCCCATCTCCATACTAGAGCCATCTCTCCCTGGTACCATATAGAACAGATACATTAACTCTTGTTCTGGAATGCGGAATCCCCAAAGACATCGTAAATCTTTCAGAGGCCCATCCTCAGTAGAACACATCACAGATGAGAATTCTAACAACCTTTTATTATGTTGCATAAAACAGCCATTTGATGCAATAACAGCATTATAACATAATCTTGTAATTTCCACCATAGTCCTTGAGCCTCCTGGTACTCCCTCGTTCCAGCTCCAGGTGGTAAAGCTCTCGAAGGCTGCTTGTTTGCTGCCTGACTGACTTTGGTTCAGTGTTTTCCCACCCAGCATGGCTTCCATGACTGATTAACAACAACAGATGTGACATTCCACATAAATTGCTCATGTCAGGTTGACCTGGCCGTGTTTGTTTTTCACCAGATCCATTAACAACGCGTCGAATTTGAACACTGATGGGTGGTTTCCCGGACACACTTTCCAGAGATTCTCCAATAACCATGCATTTTATTAAGGCTGGGAATTGCCAGGGACCTTATCAAAATACGTAGGTGCCGATACAATATATATTGTGATTTTCTAGATTCTAAACTCAGTTAAAAAAGAAACGTCCCCTTTTCAAGATAATTTGTAAAAATCAAAATAACTTCACAGATCTTCACTGTAAAGCGTTTAAACACTGTTTCCCATGCTTGTTCAATGAACCATAAACAATTAATGAACATGCACCTGTGGAACGGTCGTTAAGACACCAACAGCTTACAGACGGTAGGCAATTAAGGTCACAGTTCTGAAAACTTAGGACACTAAAGAGGCCTTTCTACTGACTGAAAGACACCAAAAGAAAAATGCCCAGGGTCCCTGCTCATCTGCGTGAACGTGCCTTAGGCATGCTGCAAGGAGGCATGAGGACTGCAGATGTGGCCAGGGAAATAAATTGCAATGTCCGTACTGTGGGATGCCTAAGACAGCGCTACAGGGAGACAGGATGGACAGCTGATCGTCCTCGCAGTGGCAGACCACATGTAACAACACCTGCACAGGATCGGTACATCCGAACATCACACCTGCGGGACAGGTACAGGATGGCAACAACAACTGCCCGAGTTACACCAGGAACACACAATCCCTCCATCAGTGCTCAGACTGTCCACAAATGGCTGAGAGAGGCTGGACTGAGGGCTTGTAGGCCTGTTGTACGGCAGGTCCTCACCAGACATCACTGTCAACAATGTCGCCTATGGGCACAAACCCACCGTCGCTGGACCAGACAGGACCGGCAAAAAGTGCTATTCACTGACTAGTTGCGGTTTTGTCTCACCAGGGGTGATGGTCAGATTCGCGTTACACGGAGGCCTGTACTCTGGAGCGGGATTGATTTGGAGGTGGAGGGTCCGTCATGGTCTGGGGCGGTGTGTCACAGCATCATCAGACTGAGCTTGTTGTCATTGCAGGCAATCTCAACGCTGTGTGTTACAGGGAAAACATCCTCCTCCCCAGACGTGCTCAATGGGATTGAGATCCTCCTCCCTCACCCTTCCTGCAGGCTCATCCTGACATGACCCTCCAGCATGACAATGCCATCAGCCATACTGCTCGTTCTGTGCGAGATTTCCTGCAAGACAGGAATGTCAGTGTTCTACCATGGCCAGCGAAGAGCTCGTATCTCAATCTTATTGAGCACGTCTGGGACCTGTTGAATCGGAGGTTGAGGGCTAGGGCCATTCCCCCCAGAAATGTCCGGGAACTTGCAGGTGCCTTGGTGGAAGAGTGGGGTAACATCTCACAGCAAGAACTGGCAAATCTGGTGCAGTCCATGAGGAGGAGATGCACTGCAGTACTTAATGCAACTGGTGGCCACACAAGATACTGACTGTTACTTTTGATTTTGACCCCCCCTTTGTTCAGGGTCACATTATTCCATTTCTGTTAGTCACATGTCTGTGGAACTTATTCAGTTTATGTCTCAGTTATTGAATCTTGTTATGTTCATACAAATATTTACACATGTTAAGTTTGCTGAAAATAAACGCAGTTGACAGTGAGAGGACGTTTCTTTTTTTGCTGAGTTCATATTTACTGCAATTTGATACTGCGTTTTTATTCGCGATTTGATGTTCCAAACATATACTATATGTCAGATGCAGAGAGACGAGAGAGCGTGAGGAAACGAGTTTTGATAATTAAAGTGCTGAAAACATTTTGGCTCACTTAAAAAGAGAAGCTATAGGATGAAAAATATCATAGTTTTGGCGCTGACTAGCGCAAGCTAATGCTAGAAAAAACAAATGTATAGTAAAATATCAAAATATCGTTCCAAAGTAATATCAGAATATGTAACTATCGACCATCCCCTGTGTCCAGGAAACCGGCCTTGAATGTAGTTTCCACATGTGCAAAATCAACCTTTTTAGGCTGCAATTTGACACAGATCCACCTTTTCCTATTCATTCTGTCCAGATAGCAAAAGATGCCAAGGAGTGTGTGCAGGAGTGTGTGAGCGAATTCATCAGCTTCATCACGTCGGAGGCCAGCGAGCGCTGCCACCAGGAGAAGAGGAAGACAATCAACGGCGAGGACATCCTGTTTGCCATGTCCACCCTGGGCTTCGACATGTACGTGGAGCCCCTGAAACTCTACCTTCAGAAGTTCAGAGAGGTGAGAGGGAGAAGGGAGAGAGAGCCTGGGTGTGCGTGTGTGCAATTTCTCGACCTAAGACATTTGCTTGTGGACTGGTCCTTACGAGTTCTCAGGAAATCTCTGTATGGCCTTGACTCAAACACAAAGGGCTTGATGTTGCTGTGTTCTTCCCTTACCTGGCCCTTAAAGGGGAATGGAAACACTTCAGGAAGGAAATCTAAGCAAATAGATATATATATTAAATCCACTAATTCTAAACATGTGCATTTAACATAAAAACATATCTATATTTAGTATTTTGATCGTCGACAAGGTTTATTTGAGCTATGATCAGCGCCATTTTAAATTGCCATAGAAACGACTGACGCCAGTGCATGCGTCACTGGCAGGAATCAGCAGATTGTCTGTGGTATTGAATTTTCGTGCAGAGAGTGAATCGAAGAGAGTGAGGTTAGGTGCGGACAATGAAGATGGCGACAACAAGTGGTAATTCAAACCAGGCTGTATGAATTGTCAAAAAAAAAAATCCCTCTGTAAATTTCCATCGGCTGCCCAAGGACTTACAACTTTTGAAGAAGTGGCTCCATGTCCTGAAGAGGAAGGACGTGCCAGCTCGAGCTTGCAGGATCTGCAGACAGCACTTCGCGGAGGTAGACTTCGCGATGAAGGGCTAGGCTAGCGTTTGACACTAGATGAAGGTAACAAGCTAATTGCATCTGAAGTGTTTTGTGTAACACCCCCCAGCAAATAACGTTAGCAAGCAACTCAACTGCAACTAAAATTGCAACACAGTTTATACATGTACCCCTGATATTAGGTAACGTTAGTTTAGCTAGCTTCCATCTCAGATAGTCAAGTACTGTAATACATTTTGTTGACAGATTTATTTTTGTAATGTTTTGTTAGCTCTGCCTTATTTAGCTAGACTGAAGTTGACATAGCTAATGTTTGCTGAAAAATAAATGCCACTTTATTTGGTGTGTGTTGACAAAGCATACAAGACAGCAAGCTTGTTAATGCCAACTGATAGATTTGGGTTCAGTTGTCTTAAAAAAACGTAGTTTTTTCCCCAGGATGACATCTTTATCCGTGAAAATGTTTTCATCCTGGAGGAGACTGTACAGGAGGCAGAGGTGGTACATGCAAATCTGTGTTATTTCTAAGGCTATTGTTTATTTCAAGTATATGCAGTAATTCTATTTAACTAGCCTAATAGATGCCTTAATTGTTTTCTACCAACAGGAAAGAACGGTTAGTACAGCAGGCCAAACTGACCCCTGGGTGCCAGAGTGTTCCTGTGCTGCAGTAGAGGAGAGGTCCACCGGGACCATCTGTAACCGATGTGAAAACTAAAGAGCTCAGGGCCCAGCTAGATTGAGCTCACGACCATCCGTATACAATCGAGTCCTGCCCCTATACGCCACAGATGGAGCTGACGGAGAGTGAGATCAGTGAAGACCAGAACTCGCTGTGTGAACCTGAGGGCTCAGAATCACAATCATCACAGTAAAATATACTATACAATATATACAATATACTATCGATCACTTTGGGGAAGCGGGATGGTGTTCCGAAAATGGAGAAGGAACAGGCCATTCAACAGCGAATTCAAAGATACACCCATCCATAAAGGGAATCCGAGTGGAATAGTTTTTCTGCATATTTTTTTTTTTTACCCTTTTCAATGGATGTGCTACCTTGTCCCAGTTCGACTCTCTCAACATATGAATGCTCAGCTATGAAAAGCCAACTGACATTTGCTTCTGAAGTGTTGAACTGTTGCACCCTCTAACCACTGTGGTTATTATTTTGATGTAAAAAGTGCTTTTGTAAAATATATTTGATTGATTGATTGTTTGCTGTGCTGGATGCTGTGTATTCACTAACTGTCTGAGTGATGGGAAATTTTTTATAGTATCTGTAGCATATTTTGGTGTGTATTTAATCTGCATCTTAACTTCATAAAGTGGCAATCAGCAGTAGAAACAATTAACAAAGTGTCTCCCTGCTCCTCTTTCGGTAAAAAGCTGAGGGATGGGGCTGGAGAAATGTAACCACTCTCAAATTCATAGACAGAGCTATAGATGCAAGGACTGACCATCCATGATATCAAAATTGTTATCCTGTCTCTATGATCTGTTTCCACTACTATGTACCCAGTTCGCTTTGGATAAAGGTGTCTGCTCAATGGCATATATTATTAAAGTCTACTTTGACTCTAGCTGCCCAGCTAGCTGCCCTGTTCTAGCTGCCAACTAGCTGCCCAGTGTAGTTACCATTCCTTTCCAATAGAAGGCCGCCAAAGCTAGTTGAAGTCACTACTCTAGCGACAGGGACGGGGTTAGTGCACATTGAAAGTCGTTTTATCTTCAAAGCAAGTTTATCTGGTTACACTTGAACCTGTTGTTATAGTGGACAAGCTAACTAATACTATTTTTACATAAAACCCAGGCGTTAGGTATATGTCTTAGGCTAGGCTAGATTTACTAAATAAAAATAAATTACTTTTATTCAATGCCTTTGCTTCTGGCTATGCGCGACTTGTGGAAGAAACGGCACACGCAGGGATGAGACGCCGTACACCTCGTCCAATTCTCCCTTATGCGGATAGGGTGAACTGGCGATAAGCTGCCAGCCTGTATGCTCTGCAAACACAATCATAGGACAAGTTAGTCTGATACCTAAACTAAATCACAATGTATTTATAATGAGCACGCCCCATTATTGGTTAGAATGAGATTTCATGAATCATGATGTTGTCTGCGATTTGAACTCTGGTCGTCTAATCTAAAGTAAATGTGTTACCAACGCGCCAAACAGCGCTGATGATAAACATCGTTATAGAACGGATACTATATATATTGGACACCTACCCACTACTGATATTAACCTTAAACAATTGATAATCAAACAAAATTTCACCAATTATTTAACAGGTATATCGGCTGCTGACTGGTCGAGTAACCTCTTCTGCCAGGAAGTCCTTCGTTAGCATTAGTGACACGTTCAATAACTACATCGCCATCCAGACAGACTGACAGGAACCCAGCCACCATCCGCTGGGATTTTGTGCTGTATCGCCACCATGTGCTGTATCACCACAACACACACACTCCTACTCTAGCCATTACCTGGCAGCATCCCCACTCACACCAGTTTGTGTTTGCCTACGCAGACCCTCTAGCTGAGGTGTTTCATGCAGCATATCTGTGTTGTTACTGCTACGAGAATAGACTCTTTGATCTGGGGCAACGATTGGCTCAAACATGAACGGCTTCAGTAGGTTTATTGGCTCCCTAACTAGCATTATTTCATTCTCTGTAATAAACTCAGACTCGGAGCTACTCGATAAATTCAGCCATTTTGGGGAGTTACAAAATGTTCTCTCCTGCCAGTGACGCAACAATGCCAATATGGCGGTTTACAGTTAGTTAGCTGGCGTTTGTAAATCATAGTGTTTCCATTCCCCTTTAACTTATCACACGGTTGATGCTGTGGAAATACAGCTCAATGTATAATACTAACACATTCTTAATGTGTATCTGTAGGCGATGAAAGGGGAGAAGGGAATCGGAGGCGTATCTGTAACGGAGGGACTCGGAGAAGAACTCACGGACGACAGCTTCGGTAAGTGGGGCCTCAATCCTCATAGAAAGTATCAACAGTCGTTATCTTCCTCCAGCACTCTGTTAAAAGCTCAAGGATTAGGCCTAGATGAAAGGATGAGAAGTGATGTATGTATAAATGTACTCCTTTGTTATTTATTTGACAGGGTCATCAGCTAGTTTATGGTCCAGTTGACTTTCATGGCCTTATTTACTGCAGTTCTTCCCCCCTGGACCCAGGCATAATCCTCCCCTGAAGATCAACAGATAAGAGATTGGCCTTTCATCCTGGTCTCCCTAGGAAAATAGATTACTAGGCAGTAACCTAGAGATTAGAGTGGCCCGGGGCCTAAACCAGAAACCTTTCGGCTGCTAGTTCAAGCTCCGGGCTGGGCTTGGTCTCCCTGGGTAAAGATATTTTAGTTAGTTGTTGATCATTGCTAGACAGCCATTTTCAAGTCTTGCCATACATTTTCAAGCAGATTTAAGTCAAACTGTAACTAGGCCACTCCAGCAACATTCAAATTTAATCTAGGCAAGCAACTCCAGTGTATATTTAGCCTTGTGTTTTAGGTTATTGTCCTGCTGAAAGGTGAAATTTGTCTCCCAGTGTCTGTTGGAAAGTATTGTGGAGTAACTACAGTGTTGTTGATCCATCCTTAGTTTAATGACTGTGATAAGAGAGAACTAACTGTTTTAAAGTCACCATTGGCCTCATGGTGAAATCCCTGAGAGGTTTCCTTCCTCTTCGGCAACTAAGTTAGGAAGGACGCCTGTGTCTTTGTAGTGACTGGGTGTATTGATACACCTTCCAAAGTTCAATGAATAACTTCACCAAGCTCAAAGTGATATGCAATGTCTGCTTTTTTATTTGTACCCATCTACCAATAGGTTCCCTTTGCGAGGCATAGGAAAACCTCCCTGGTCTATGTGGTTGAATCTGTGTTTTAAATTCACTGCTCGACTGAGGGACAGATAATTGTATGTGCGGGGTACAGGGATAAGGTATTCCATGCAACTTATGAGACTTGTTAAGGAAATGTCTACTCCTTAATTTATTTAGGCTTGCCATAACAAAGGGGTTGAATACTTATTGACTCAACACATTTCAGCTTTTCAATTTTATAATTTTGTAAACATCAAAAAACAGAATTCCACTTTGACATTATGCGGTATTGTGTGTAGGCCAATGACACAACTTGATTCTCCTTCATTCTATTATATGTTTAGTAAGTCCTCTAATTTATAGGGAGACTGACACAAGGCGGGCTCTAATGGCCGGACAGTGTGACATTAGGAACGACCCGTTGATTAAGAGAACTCAATCCGTTTAATGTTCATATGAGATAAAGCTGAGATTTCCTCATAAGAGTTCAGTTTTTTCTTTCCTGTTCAGAGGACAATTTCTATCTTAAAAGGAAATAGGCTATTCATAATTCTAAACATGACTTAAATAAGTTGCATACATTTTATGTTTATAGTAAAGTACATATTATACTTTTAATAACATAGGAAAAATATCACAATGTATATTGGGTTCATACCAAAACATGTGAGTTTTTCAGTTTAATATATTGATAAGAAACGTTTATGTTCTGGCGTTAGCACCCTTTTTTGCTCTTTGTTCACAAAGATGTATTTTTGACTCTGCAGGGGGCACTCAGGGTCGGAAAGAAGTGGGGGGGGGGGGGAACAGATGAGCTTTGGTATTTGGTATTTTATTAGGATCCCTGTTAGCTGTTGCAAAAGCAGCAGCTACTCTTCCTGGGGTCCACACAAAACATTAAGCATAATACAGAATGACGTAATACAGAACATCATTAGACAAGAAAAGAACTACATACATTTTTAAAAAGGCACATGTTGCCTACATATCAATGCATACACACAAACTATCTAGGTCAAATAGGGGAGAGGTGTTGGGCCACGAGGTGTTGCTTTATCTGGTTTTTGAAACCAGGTTTACTGTTTATTTGAGCAATATGACATGGAAGGAAGTTCCATGCAATAAGGGCTCAAATATAATATTGTACGTTTTCTTGAATTTGTTCTGGATTTGGGGACTGTGAAAAGACTCGTGGTGGCATGTCTGGTGGGATAAGTGTGTGTCAGAGCTGTGTGAAAGTTGACTATGCAAACAATTTGGGATTTTCAACACATTGTTTCTTATAAAAAGAAGTGATGCAGTCAGTCTCTCCTTAACTCTTAGCCAAGAGAGACTGGCATGCAAAGTATTTATATCAGCCCTCTGATTACAATTAAGAGCAAAACGTGCTTCTCCGTTCTGGGCCAGCTGCAGCTTAACTAGGTCGTTCCTTGCAGCACTGGACCACACGACTGGACAATAATCAAGATTAGACAAAACTAGACCCTGCAGACCTTGCTTTTTGGAGTGTGGTGTCAAAAAAGCAGAGCATCTCTTTATTACGGCTAGACCTCTCCCCATCTTTGCAACCGTTGAATCTATGTTTTGACCATGACAGTTTACAATCCAAGGTAACGGCAAGTCATTTAGTCTCCTCAACTTGTTCAACAGCCACACCATTCATTACCAGATTCAGCTGAGGTTTAGCACTTAAGGAATCGTCCCTTATGTCCTTTATGGCCCGTCATATAATGAAGCACATTCCGGTGACTCTGGTAACCCATTCAAAGGCAGAAAGGGTGACCCTGGTTCCTGTGTTGATGTTTAATTGTAAATCACCCCCGTTGCGCATGTCCTCCTTGTGGGCCCTCGTCACAACACATGAAAATCTTCTGAAGAACTTATAAAAAAAAGTACACACCATATAAAGCACTTAAATGTTGCTAAAAGTAATTGGTTAATTGAAAATCTTCTGAAACCGCCGCTCTTTCTCTTTACTGCCCAAATACAGATAGTAAGAACATGAACCAGCAAGCTATTTGATTCTCTATTTTAGGAAACAAATGTGCACAAATTATTTAAAGGTGCAATATGCAGAAATCGCTCCGCCTTTTCCTGGTTGCATGTGGCATTGTGTTGTTGGTTCCACTTTTCTGGGCTCTGTTATTTACTTGACAAATAAGGAACACTCAAAATGTGCACTTATAAATCATAACAATTTTAATCAAAATACAGCTGTAGACAGAAGTCAAAAATCAAACATCAGACGTACAACTGATGTCTCCTGAGTTCTGCCCCCAACAAAAGAAAGACAGGATCTTATATACACCTTATGGTGTG
This sequence comes from Salvelinus namaycush, assembly GCF_016432855.1. NCBI lineage: Eukaryota > Metazoa > Chordata > Actinopteri > Salmoniformes > Salmonidae > Salvelinus > Salvelinus namaycush. The sequence continues at coordinate 17,529,943 of NC_052327.1, read as the reverse complement.
ATCTCCTATGTCAAACCCTGCATGTGCAGCTAAAAGAACAAATTCTTAACACAAGGTTTCTGAGAACCTGTCTCAGCGGTATGCAAATCTGCCCTTGTTTCAGAGAAAAACAGAAGCTGTCTCTGTGTCTCGCTATCACCCTCAGTCCCTTTTCTCGCAGACGCGGGGCTGCGGGATTTGGCAGAGAGCTAGACACAGACAGGCCTCAATATTCAGCTATACATTGAGCATAAGTACAATGGCATGTAAGCAAATTAATAACAACATAATCAATGGTGGGGGTCTTTAGAAGACCCCCAGAATCAACTTTAACCCTACGGTGTTGTGTGACAAAACTGCACATTTTTAGAAGGCTTTTTATTGTCCCCAGCACAAGGTGCACCTGCGTAATGATCAAGCTGTTTAATCAGCTTCATGATATGCCACACCTGTCAGGTGGATGGGTTATCTTGGCAAAGAAGAAAATATCACTTAACAGGGAAGTAATCAAATTTGTGCACCAAATTTGAGAGAAGTAAGCTTTTTGTGCATATAGACAATTTCTGGGATCTTTTATTTTTCAGCTCCTGAAACATGGGACCAACACGTTGCATTTATATTTTTGTTCGGTAGACTTTATGGTGTAGTTGCTCTAACTGTCATGATGGCCTTATTTACTGCTGTTCTTCCCCCTGGGCCCCAGGCCTATTCCTCCCCTAAGTTATGGTCCTTTCATCCTGGTCTCCCAGGGGAAATGGATTCTTAGGACCCTAAGGAGCTAGAAACAAAATATGTTTAAAATGTATTCTGTCCTATATTCATTTTGAACAATGGGTAACAATGAGTGACACAGACAATTGCTTAAGGGAAAATGTGAATCTGAATAATGTTAACCCTTTACACTCGTTCCTGTATGCGGGTTGAAGATGGCAGATTTGGGGACTGATAAGGGCCTAAATTGGAAAACAGTGGCTGTACAGTAACATGCTATAAATGACGTCAGAGTTCAAGCACTGCGCTGTATGGGTTTTGACTGACAGCCGTTCTGAACTTGAGCACTGCACGTAACAAGAAGTTGCCCCCATCCCTCCCGCTAATTGGGCAACTTTTGCAAAATTTTTGTTGTTTTCTGAGTGACGGAAATGCTGTAAAAGAAGAGGGCTCGATGTATGTTGAAAGATAAGACGTTGAGGATTCTAATAAATACCGCTTTGATGTCAGAACCAAGCCAAACACCCGTGAGTCCAAATTTGCCCATCACATTTCCATATCATAAATCTCATGTCATATACAGTGTCAACGTTTATGATCACTATGTTTGACGTACAGTTACAAGATGACCAGGCGTCATACCCTGAGTTGTTCTGAACAGAATGAGCCTATGTTTGTCTATTGTGAAGAAAATTCGCTGCAGAACACACACCTCTATGCACTCATGACTCCTTGCTATGCGCACTAAAATTACGATCTGTTTCTCTGAATACCCTTGTGAAAGCCTAATACTGTAAGGTCGTATTTTATAACTTAGCTAGCCATGTTGACAATATAACAAGCTTTCAAATTATGCCCACCTGACCTAGATTGTGATTTATAATCGGACATTTTTGGATTGTGTAAACAACAGTAATTGTGTGATGGCTGGGATTTAGGGTTATGTTCCAAACAAATAAACTACAAGTGAGTCATACAAGTGCATTGAAATGACTTAGGAACGAACTGTGCATATGTTGGAGAGGTGTGTGGCCACTTGGAGACACCAGTTAGTCCTCTAACTCAAACCCTTGCCATTTTTTTGTCAAATGTTACACTACACCTACCCCACATTTTCCAGGAATATTCTCATGTTACTGAATTTATCCAGAGTATTTTCTGATTTTGTTATCAACAAATGCGGCAAAGTACAGTAAATGTAAAATGCATATCAAATCAACAGTAATGTTTTGGATTCAGTTGTGTCAGGTTAACTGTTGTCCTCATCTTTGGTCTAATAATTTCCCCCTAATCTCCAAACTGTTCCCTTTCAGTTGCGACCATACTTTTGCATATGCTATTCATATTTCAATTGATCTGTTTCCTCTTGCAGCGAACCAGTTGCCTGCTGGAATAATAACTGCTGATGGACAACAACAGAATGTCATGGTTTACACCACCTCGTACCAACAGGTAAGGTTTCTCCTGAGTCTCCATGCACGCTGCTAGTACTCATTAAAGACCAAACACGTGAGAGTGATGAGTTGCACCATCAGTCGGGGCGCTGGTTGCAGTGGCACAGGCGTCCCGTCCCGCACCTCTCTGGGGACACACCCATGTGCACAGGGGCCATCTGACTCACCACCACAACGAAAGTACACACCACACACAATTTGTGCACCCGGAAAATGTTAAATCATGATTAATGAATATGTAATAGAAGAAACATCTGGGTAACCCATGGCTTGCAGCTAACCATAAAGAAGTGAGAAACAAAGATCTCTACATGTAAGTTCTGCTCTCGTTCCTCCAGATCCCTGGAGTGCAGCAGATCCAGTTCTCTTGATGAGGTTCCGGAATTCCTCATTCTGAATCAGAACACGTCGTTTGGAATGGGGAGGAGATTACTGCAATACTGAACACTCAGGTCAAAAGATGGTGGTGGGAAGATGGGAACACCCATGGGCGAGTGAGAGGGGAGCGTATGCAGAACTTGCAGATTTGGGTTTGAATCAGAATCAGATTGTTTTGGTCATGATAAAGAACCAGACTGGAGCTGATCTGGAGCCATTTTTTGGGGCTGTTTTTCATTAGTTTGTTTATTGGAGATTGTTTTCAGAGTACTTTATTTCTTTTTGTTTTCCTCCATGTTGTGTATCATTTTTTGAGTTATGAGTTTGAGGGCGGGAATTAATTGGGGGTGGGGGGCGTGAACATGAGAAGCAAAGTTGAAATGTCTGTCTGGGGAATTGGTGACCTCTTTGAAGCAATATAAACAGTTGTTGAACGTTGACTTCTGCACTCTGAACTCCATTGTGAACAATTGTGAGTGGAATTACGTTATTTAAGATTAGATTCATGTAACTCTTTTATAATTTCTGTAAAGTTATTTTGTCAGTCCTTTTAATAAAAATGTTAGCGTGATGCCAGTCTCCATTTATATTTTTCCCTGTTCACCCACGATTGCGTGGCCAAGCACGTCTCCAACACCATCATTTAGTTGGCTGACAACACAACAGTGATCACCGACAACAAAAGCCTATAGGGAGTGTAGGAGTAAAATGAGACACATGGATGGCATGTGGAGGCATAGGACAGCTGAACATTGAAGTGGCAGACCACATGACGAGAAGAGACACATAGTCTGCTGATTCCACTAAAAGCACACATACCAGACAAATAGGCGCCTAAAACAATTGGACACACTAGACTTATAGTCTACCCATTCCACTAAAAGCACACATACCAGAGAAATATGCCTAAGGCAACTGGACACTAATGATAGAAGAGACACATAGTCTGCCAATTCCAATAAGGACACATACCAGAGAACATGCTGGGGCACTGAGTTAAATACAGGGTTGAGTCATAGGCCTATAGGAGAGATGGACATATATTATTTTTAAGACAAGCACGGGTCTGGCCACTATTATAATTTAACTGAAAGCAGATAATGGGCGTTAGTAGGCGTGAACAAGCAGGAAGCCTGAACTAAAAAGATAATAATGGCAGGAAGAATTAGGGGAAGTATGCTTATTTGCATATGGGGTGGACCCATATGCTATTTGTGTATAAATGTTGGAGCCGGGGCTGGGAAGCGGTGTGTGTTCCGCGGGACATTCCGGCTTGCTATACAAATTGTATTAAAAAGTCTATTTGATTTCACAAGTTCTTACAAGTGTTATATTTCTGAGACGATGTTCCACGACAGGAGGAGGTCAGAGACCTGGCAGTGTTGTGCCAGGACAACAACTTCTCCCTTAATGTGAGCAAGACAAAGGAGCTGATTGTGGACTATAGGAAAGGAGGGCCGAACAGGCCCCCATTAACATCGACGGGGCTGAAGTAGGACGGGTCGAGAGTTTCAAGTTCCTTGGTGTCCACATCACCAACAAACTATCATGGTCCAAACACACCAAGACAGTTGTGAAGAGGGCACGACAAAACCTTTTCCCCCTCAGGAGACGGAAATTATTTGGCATGGGTCCCCAGATCCTCCAAAAGTTCCACAGCTGCACCATCGAGAACAACCTGACCTGTTGCATCACCGCCTGGTATGGAAACTGCTCGGCATCTGATTGTAAGGCGCTACCGAGGGTAGTGCATAGTACCCCGTACATCACTGGGGCCAAGTTTCCTGAAATTCAGGACATAGTGGGGAGAACAAGTATTTGATCCACTGCCGATTTTGCAGGTTTTCCTACTTACAAAGCATGTAGAGGTCTGTAATTTTTATCATAGGTACACTTCAACTGTGAGAGATGGAATCTAAAACAAAAATCCAGAAAATCACATTGTATGATTTTTAAGTAATTAATTTGCATTTTATTGCATGACATAATGGTGTCTTTGTAGTCCGTGATTGTCTGTAGACCCTGCCACATATGTCTTGTGTCTGAGCCGTTGAATTGCGACTTCACGTTGTATCTGTACAGACTTACGGAGGGAATAACTACCCTGTTTGTATTCAGACATATTCCCAATCACCTTGCCATGGTTAAATGCGGTGGTTCGCACTTTCCGTTTTGTGCGAATGCTGCCATCTATCGACGGATTCTGGTTTGGGTAGGTTTTAATAGTCACAGTGGGTACAATCTCCTATACACTTCCTGATGATCTCAATCACCGTATGTGTGTATTCGTCTATGTTCTCAGAAGCTAGCTGGAACATATCCCAGTCCACGTGATCAAAACAATCTTAAAGATGTACTTCTCCTTAATGCAACCGCTGTGTCAGATTTCAAAAAAGCTTTACGGAAAAAGCACACCATGCAATAATCTGAGTACAGCGCTCAGGCACCAAAACAAGCCATACAGATACCCGCCATGTTGTGGAGTCAACAGAAGTCAGAAATAGCATTATAAATATTTACTTACCTTTGATGATCTTTATCGGAATGCACTCCCAGGAATCCCAGTTCCACAATAAATGTTTGTTTTGTTCAATAAAGTCCATCATTTATGTCCAAATACCACCTTTTTGTTCGTGCGTTTAGTTCACAAATCCAAATTCAAGAGGCGCAGGCACTTAGTCCAGATGAAAAGTCAAAAAAGTTATATTACAGTTTAGGATGTTTTTAGCATAGATCTTCAATAATGATTTTTTCTCAGGTTTTTGCCTGCCATATGAGTTCTGTTATACTCACAGACATCATTCAAACAGTTCTAGAAACTTCAGTGTTTTCTATCCAAATCTACTAATAATATGCATATCTTAGCTTCTGGGCCTGAGTAGCAGGCAGTTTACTCTGGGCACCTTATTCATCCAAGCTACTCAATACTGCCCCCCAGCCATAAAAAGTTAAAGCATGGATTCTGATTGGTCAGACCAGTAGACCTTAGCACGTGTACTTCCTGTTTGAGTTTCTGCCTATCGGAAGGGAGGAGCAAAATGGAGTCATAATCAGATTTTCCAAAGGGAGGTGGGGAGGGCCTTGTAGACATTTAGAAAAGTTGAGTAGCAGTGGTCCAATGTTTTTCCAGTGCGAGTACTACAGTCAATGTGTTGGTAGAACTTCGGTAGCATTTTCCTCAAATTTCCTTTGTTAAAATCCCCAGCTACAATAAATGCGTTCTCAGGATATGTGGTTTCCAGTGTAGTTCATTGAGGGCCGTCGTGGTATCAGCTTGAGGGGGAATATACACGTCTGTGACAATAACTGAAGAGAATTCTCTTGAGAGGTAACACGGTTGGCATTTGATTGTGAGGTATTCCCAGTCGGGTGAACAAAACGACTTGAGTTTCTGTATGTTATCACAATCACACGATTAGTAGTTAATCATGAAACATACACCCCTGCTTTTCTTCTTCCAGGAGAGTTCTTTATTCCTATCTACAGGATGTACTGAGAACCCAGCGGCTGTATGGACAGGGACAGTATATCTTGAGAGAGCCATGTTTTCGTGAAACAGAGTATGTTACAATCAAATCCAAAATATATACACTGCTCAAAAAAATAAAGGGAACACTTAAACAACACAATGTAACTCCAAGTCAATCACACTTCTGTGAAATCAAACTGTCCACTTAGGAAGCAACACTGATTGACAATAAATTTAACATGCTGTTGTGCAAATGGAATAGACAACAGGTGGAAATTATAGGCAATTAGCAAGACACCCCCAATAAAGGAGTGGTTCTGCAGGTGGTGACCACAGACCACTTCTCAGTTCCTATGCTTCCTGGCTGATGTTTTGGTCACTTTTGAATGCTGGCGGTGCTTTCACTCTAGTGGTAGCATGAAACGGAGTCTACAACCCACACAAGTGGCTCAGGTAGTGCAGCTCATCCAGGATGGCACATCAATGCGAGCTGTGGCAAGAAGGTTTGCTGTGTCTGTCAGCGTAGTGTCCAGAGCATGGAGGCGCTACCAGGAGACAGGACAGTACATCAGGAGACGTGGAGGAGGCCGTAGGAGGGCAACAACCCAGCAGCAGGACCGCTAACTCCGCCTTAGTGCTCCTCCTGCTCCTCCTTGCACAGCCAGAGCCCTGCAAAATGACCTCCAGCAGGCCACAAATGTGCATGTGTCTGCTCAAACGGTCAGAAACAGACTCCATGAGGGTGGTATGAGGGCACGACGTCCACAGGTGGGGGTTGTGCTTACAGCCCAACACCGTGCAGGACGTTTGGCATTTGCCAGAGAACACCAAGATTGGCAAATTCGCCACTGGCGCCCTGTGCTCTTCACAGATGAAAGCAGGTTCACACTGAGCACATGTGACAGACGTGACAGTCTGGAGACGCCGTGGAGAACGTTCTGCTGCCTGCAACATCCTCCAGCATGACCGGTTTGGCGGTGGGTCAGTCATGTTGTGGGGTGGCATTTCTTTGGGGACCACACAGCCCTCCATGTGCTCGCCAGAGGTAGCCTGACTGCCATTAGGTACCGATATGAGATCCTCAGACCCCTTGTGAGACCATATGCTGGTGCGGTTGGCCCTGGGTTCCTCCTAATGCAAGACAGTGCTAGACCTCATGTGGCTGGAGTGTGTCAGCAGTTCCTGCAAGAGGAAGGCATTGATGCTATGGACTGGCCCGCCCGTTCCCCAGACCTGAATCCAATTGAGCACATCTGGGACATCATGTCTCGCTCCATCCACCAACGCCACGTTGCACCGCAGACTGTCCAGGAGTTGGCGGATGCTTTAGTCCAGGTCTGGGAGGAGATCCCTCAGGAGACCATCCGCCACCTCATCAGGAGCATGCCCAGGCGTTGTAGGGAGGTCATACAGGCACGTGGAGGCCACACACACTACCGAGCCTCATTTTGACTTGTTTTAAGGACATTACATCAAAGTTGGATCAGCCTGTAGTGTGGTTTTCCACTTTAATTTTGAGTGTTACTCCAAATCCAGACCTCCATGGGTTGATAAATTTGATTTCCATTGATAATTTTTGTGTGATTTTGTTGTCAGCACATTCAACTATGTAAAGAAAAAAGTATTTAATAAGAATATTTCATTCATTCAGATCTAGGATGTGTTATTTTAGTGTTCCCTTTATTTTTTTGAGCAGTGTATATATATTAATGTCACATGCGCAAAATACAACAGGTGTAGACCTTACTGTGAAATGCTTACTTACAAGCCCTTAACCAACAATGCAGTTCAATAAATAGAGTTAAGAAAATATTTACTAAATAACCAAAGTGAGAAAAATATATATATATACACATGTATATATATATATATATATATATTATACAAATTACATAACAATAACGAGGCTATATACAGGGGTACTGGTACTGAGTCAATGTGTGGGCGTACAGGTTAGTCAAGGTCATTTGTAAAGTGACTATACATATATAATAAACAGCGATTAGCAGCAGTGTAAAACAAAGGGGGGTCAATGTAAATAGTCTGATGTCGCTCTGGAAGGAGAACCTTGGAAGTGGTGGATGGTGTGCACACCTGAGTCGGACGAGAATTCCACTCTAAATAACTCTTCTCCGCCGGTGGTGTTTTGGAGCAGCCTCTGGAATAAGTTCACTTCCCTGCGGGGTACGAACAAAGGATCCAATTCGGGAAAGCCTTATTCCTGGTTGTAATCAATCAATCAAATGTATTTATAAAGCCCTTTTTACATCAGCCGATGTCACAAAGTGCTATACAGAAACCCAGCCTAAAACCCCAAACAGCAAGCAATGCAGATGTAGAATCGCAGTGGCTAGGAAGAACTCACTAGACAGGCAGGAACCTAGGAAGAAACCTAGAGAGGAACCAGGCTCTGAGGGGTGGCCAGTCCTCTTCTGGCTGTGCCAGGTGGAGATTATAACAGTACATGGCCAAGATGTTCAAACGTTCATAGATGACCAGCAGGGTCAAATAATAATAATGACAGTGGTTGTAGAGTGTGCAACAGGTCAGCACCTCAGGAGTAAGTGTCAGTTGGCTTTTCATAGCCGATCATTCAGAGTTAGAGACAGCAGGTGCGGTAGAGAGAGCGAGTTGTAAACAGCAGGTCCAGGACAAGGTAGCACGTCCGGTAAACAGGTCAGGGTTCCATAGCCGCAGGCAGAACAGTTGAAACTGGAGCAGCAGCAGGTGGACTGGGGACAGCAGGTGGACTGGGGACAGCAAGGAGTCATCAGGCCAGGTAGTCCTGAGCCATGGTCCTAGGGCTCAGGTCCTCCAACAGAATAGAGAAAAGAGAGAAAGAGAGAGAGAGTTAGAGGGAGCATACTTAAATTCACACAGGACACTGGATAAGACAGGAGAAATACTCCAGATATAACAGACTGATCCTAGCCCCCCGACACAAACTATTGCAGCATAAATGCTGGAGGCTGAGACGGGAGGGGTTGGGAGACACTGTGGCCCCGTCCGACGATACCCCCAGACAGGGCCAACCAGGCAAGATATATCCCCACCCACTTTGCCAAAGCACAGCCCCAACACCACTAGAAGGATATCTTCAAACCACCAACTTACTACTCTTTGACAAGGCCGAGTATAGCCCACGAAGATCTCCCCCACGGCACGAACCCGAGGGGAGCGCCAACCTGGACAGGAAGATCACGTCAGTGACTCAACCCACTCAAGTGACGCACTCCTCCTAGGGACGGCATGGAAGAGCACCAGTAAGCCAGTGACTCAGCCCCTGTAATAGGGTTAGAGGCAGAGAATGCCAGTGGAGAGAGGGGAACCGGCCAGGCAGAGACAGCAAGGGCGGTTCGTCGCTTCAGTGCCTTTCCGTTCACCTTCACACCCCTGGGCCAGACTACACTCAATCATTGGACCTACTGAAGATATGAGTCTGTAATAAAGACTTAAAGGTTGAGACCGAGTCTTCGTCTCTCACATGGGTAGGCAGACCGTTCCATAAAAATGGAGCTCTATAGGAGAAAGCCCTGCCTCCAGCTGTTTGCTTAGAAATTCTAGGGACTGTAAGGAGGCCTGCGTCTTGTGACCGTAGCGTACGTGTAGGTATGTATGGCAGGACCAAATCAGAAAGATAGGTAGGAGCAAGCCCATTTAATACTTTGTAGGTTAGCAGTAAAACCTTGAAATCAGCCCTAACCTTAACAGAAAGCCAGTGTAGAGAGGCTAGCACTGGAGTAATATGATCAAATTTTTATATTCTAGCAGCCGTGTTAAGCACTAACTGAAGTTTATTTAGTGCTTTATCCGGATAGCCAGAAATTAGAGCAATCTAGAAGTGACTAAAGAATGCATCATTTTTGGACAGAAAGTTTCAGATTTTTGCAATGTTACGTAGATGGAAAAAAACTGTCCTTGAAATATTCTTGATATGTTCGTCAAAAGAGAGATCAGGGTCCAGAGTAACGCCGAGGTCCTTCACAGTTTAATTTGAGACAACTGTACAACCATCAAGATTAATTGTCAGATCCAACAGAAGATCTCTTTGTTTCTTGGGACCTAGAACTAGCATCTCCGTTTGTCCGAGTTTAAAAGTAAAACATTGGCCGCCATCCACTTCTTTCTCTCTGAAACACAGGCTTCCAGGAAGGGCAATTTTGGGGCTTCACCATGTTTCATCAATGTACAGCTGTATATCGTCCGCATAACAGTGAAAGTTAACATTATGTTTCCGAATGACATCCCCAAGAGGTAAAATATATAGTGAGAACATAGTGGTCCTAAAACAGAACCTTGTTTGTCAGAGGACAAACCATCTACAGAGACAAACTGATATTGTTCCGACAGATAAGATCTAAACCAGGCCAGAACTTGTCCTTGTAGACCATTTTGGGTTTCCAATCTCTCCAAAAGAATGTGGTGATCGATGGTATCAAAAGGAGCACTAAGGTCAAGGAGCACTAGGACAGATGCAGAGCCTTGGTCTGACACCATTAAAAGGTAATTTTACCACCTTCACGAGTGCAGTCACAGTGCTATGATAGGGTCTAAACCCAGACTGAAGCGTTTCGTATACATTCTTTGTCTTCAGGAAGGCAGTGAGTTGCTGCGCAACAGCTTTTTCGAAAATGTTTGAGAGGAATGGAAGATTTGATATAGGCCGATAGTTTTTTTATATTTTCTGGGTCAAGGTTTGGCTTTTTCAGAAGAGGCTTTATTACTGCCAATTTTAGTGAGTTTGGTACACATCCGGTGGATAGGGAGGAGTTTGTTATTTTCAACATAGGAGGACCAAGCACAGGAAGCAGCTCTTTCAGTAGTTTAGTTGGAATAGGGTCCAGTATGCAGCTTGAAGGTTTAGAGGCCAAGACTATTTTCATAAATGTGTCAAGAGATAATAGTATTAAAAACATTGAGTGTCTCCCTTGATCCTAGGTCCTGGCAGAGTTGTGCAGACTCAGGACAACTGAGCTTTGGAGGAATACGCAGATTTATAGAGGAGTCCGTCATTTGCTTTCTAATGATCATGATCTTTTCATCAAAGAAGTTCATTTATCACTGCTGAAGTGAACGCCATCCTCTCTTGGGGGAATGCTGCTTTTTAGGTAGCTTTGCGACAATATCAAAAATCAATTTTGGATCGTTCTTATTCTCATTTAAGTTGGAAAAATAGGATGATCGGGCAACAGTGAGTACTGCACGGTACTGTCTTTCCAAGCCAATCGGAAGACTTCCAGTTTGGTGTAGCGCCATTTCCGTTCCAATTTTCTGGAAGCTTGCTTCAGGGCTCAGGCATTTTCTGTGTACCAGGGAGCTAGTTTCTCATGACAAATGTTTTTTTGTTTTTAGGGGTGCGACTGCATCTAGGGTATTATGCAAGGTTACATTTAGTTCCTCAGTTAGGTGGTGAGTTACTGTCGCTCTGATATCCAAATGGTCTTTCCAGCTGTATGTAATAACACCCCAAAGAATGTGCGACTGCACTTGAAGAAACTTTCAAAGTTCTTGAAATGTTCCGCATTGACTGACCTCCATAACTTAACGTAATGATGGACTATTGTTTCCCTTTTTTATTTGAGCTGTTCTTGTCATAAGATGGACTTGGTCTTTTACCACCCCTACCTTGTCACAACACAACTGATTGAGTAAAATGCATTAACTTCTTACAGCTGAGATCCCGTTAACGGGATCGATATGACAACAGCCAGTGAAAGTGCAGGGCGCCAAATTCAAACAACAGAAATCTCGTAATTAAAATTCCTCAAACATACAAGTATTTTACACCATGTTAAAGATAAACTTGTTGTTAATCCCACCACAGTGTCCGATTTCAAAAAAGCTTTACGACGAAAGCACACCATCTGATTAGGTTAGGTCAGTACCTAGTCACAGAAAAACACAGCCATTTTTCCAGCCAAAGAGAGGAGTCACAAAAAGCAGAAAAAGAGATAAAATTAATCACTATCCTTTGATGATCTTCATCAGATGACACTCATAGGACTTCATGTTACACAATACATGTATGTTTTTTTCGATAAAGTTCATATTTATATCCAAAAGTCTCAGGTTACATTGGTGCGTTACGTTCAGTAATGTTTTGCTTCCAAAACATCCAGTGATTTTGCAGAGAGCCACATCAATTTACAGAAATACTCATAATAAACATTGATAAAAGATACAAGTGTCATGCATGGAACTTTAGATAAACTTCTCCTTAATGCAACCGCTGTGTCAGATTTCAAAAAAGCTTTACCATGCTATAATCTGAGTACAGCGCTCAGAGACCAAAACAAGCCATACAGATATCCGCCATGTTGTGGAGTCAACAGAAGTCAGAAATAGCATTATAAATATTTACTTACCTTTGATGATCTTCATCAGAATGCACTCCCAGGAATCCCAGTTCCACAATAAATGTTTGTTTTGTTCGATAAAGTCCATAATTTATGTCCAAATACCTCCTTTTTATTCGCGCCTTTAGTTCACAAATCCAAATTCACGACGCGCAGGCCAGACGAAAAGTCAAAAAATTCCATTACAGTTCGTAGAAACATGTCAAACAATGTATAGGATCAATCTTTAGGATGTTTTTAACATAAATCTTCAATAATGTTTCAACCGGAGAATTCCTTTGTCTTTAGAAATGCAATGGAACGCAGCTACCTCTCACGGGAGCGCGCCTGACTGAGCTCATGGCCTTCTGGCAGACCCCTTACTCAATCAGCTCTTATTCTCTCCTCCTTCACAGTAGAAGCCCGAAACAAGGTTCTAAAGACTGTTGACATCTAGTGGAAGCCTTAGGAAGTGCAATCGGACCAAATTTCCACTGTATGTTGGATAGGCAAAGACTTGAAAACCTACAAACCTCAGATTTCCCACTTCCTGGTTGGATTTTTTCTCAGGTTTTTGCCTGCCATATGAGTTTTGTTATACTCACAGACGTCATTCAAACAGTTTTAGAAACTTCAGAGTGTTTTCTATCCAAATCTACTAATATTATGCAAATCTTAGCTTCTGGGCCTGAGTAGCAGGCAGTTTACTCTGGGCACCTTATTCATCCAAGCTACTCAATACTGCCCCTCATCCATAAGAAGTTTTAAGAAGGAAAGAAATTCCACAAATTAACTTTTAACAAAGCACACCTGTTAAAAAGCACACCTGTTGAAATGCAGTCCAGGTGAATACTTCATGAAGCTGGTTGAGAGAATGCCAAGTGTGCAAAGCTGTCATCAAGGCAAAGGGTGGCAACTTTGAAGAATATAAAATATATTTTTATATTATTAACACTTTTTTGGTTACTACATAATTCCATATGTGTTATTTCATAGTTTTGAAGTCTTCAATATTATTCTCCAATGTAGAAAATAGTAAAAATAAAGAAAAACCCTGGAATGAGTAGGTGTCCAAACTTTTGACTGGTACTGTATATGCTGGTCAATGGAGGGAGACAAGAGGGTCAGGCAGGAAGTTTACTTTCTGTCAAACATATTTTTGTTAAATCTCATGGATTCTATGGCGGGAGGCAAAGGGCAACAGTCTGGTTTCAGTCACTGATAAGGTAGGACAGCCTTGGAGTTGGGAGGAGTGAGGAATTTGGCACGAGGTCAGGTCAGATGAAATAAGAAGGAACAGTCCTATTACACACACAATGACTAAACCAGCGAGAGGAACCAATTAAGTTCCTGACTAGCAACAGAGATATATTGGCTGTTGCCGTGGAAATTCAGTACTGAGAGAGACTTGGTCATTTCTTCAAACAATCATCTTTATTTAATATCGATTAATTATTGCAATGATGAAACCGTCAGCCCAACAGCCTCGACTGTCAGACCGAGCGCTTGAATCATACAGAGAATACCGGTTCTTTATATACCAAACCTGAAACTGCTTCAACCATGGCTTGACTTTCACATCAATGCCTCCAAAATGTTGTTTAGAGTAAAATTACCCCAACATCGATCCTTTCATATGATGCATTACCCAATAAAGCAGCTAACCCAACCCAACTATGGTGTTTAAAGTAGCTCCCAGACCCAGAGCTGTCTATCTACAGTGAATCTAGTCTTTCTTTCTCTCATTAGCTCCGCTTCCTCTGTTATAGTGTCTTCAAGCTCACCCATTATGCAGCTGGACCCCACTTCACGTGAGAACTATGCACCCACCGAGGAGAGGCGTGACGATCTTTATCGCTGCAGGTGTTGTAAGGAGTACTGTGTGTGGACCAGACCAATGCTGTCCCAACACCCCTGCTTGGTATCTTGATGTACACTCAATCTCCAGAATTCTGCCCGTGCCATCGGTTATCCCCTGCTCCTCATGTGCCGCTTCCAAATGGGAATATACACACTGCAACGCATGAGTCATTTCCTGACAACATAGACTCTCCCATTATGGACAGATCTCTAATTTGTGACGTGAATAACAGCCCTCGGGACTCCCATCGGTCTCCCATTTACCAGCTACCAAGCCATGTGGCATGAGGCCTCATAAAATGATATCCCAACAATGCTACTAAAGTAACCCCTGCTACTACTAAAATGGCCCATGACTATAGCCTCAGAATAACTATTGCATGTAATCTGTCAAGTGTTCGTCGGCTGTTAGAAATTGGGAAAGAGATTAATGATGTTGGAATAATATCCAACCTAATAAAACTTTGAGTCACAGGTTTCTTGAAAGTTGACAATAGAGTCTGAAATGCCAACACTATCTCTGCTACTTTCACCATGATCTGGGTATGTGTAATGTTCAATTTAACTTCATAATAGTTCCTATATTGTGCACAGTTAGCGGTCCTCCCTCTCCTACGAGCTATCTCCTGTAACAATATATATAGAGTGGTATCATTCCATCTAACCCATAACACAATAGTCACTACTCCTAATGCACATCTACAGTTATAATCATACTAAAACATTCTCAAATCAATTAGTCAATATACATCAATCCATCCTCTGGAACAATGATCACTCTTATGTTCCACGAAACCTAAAAACATATTGACTTGAAAAGGAAAGAGAAAAAGTACATGTTTAATAATTCACACCAACCTAAGACTGGGGAAAGAACCATCCATCCGCTCCATTCTATGCCCATGTGATGCTGATCTCCATGCCGTCTCTTTCATTTTCATCCTTGGTTGTTATCTCAAGACACAGACTATGAACATTGTATGCAATTAACTGTACCGTATCATCCAGCAATCTACAGTTGAAGTCGGAAGTTTACATACACTTAGGTTGGAGTCATTAAAACTCATTTTTCAACCACTCCACACATTTCTTGTTAACAAACTATAGTTTTGGCAAGTCGGTTAGGACATCTACTTTGTGCATCACACAAGTAATTTTTCAACAATTGTTTACAGACAGATTATTTCACTTATAATTGTCACGTTCCTGACCTGTTTTCTCTTGTTTTGTATGTGTTTATTGGTCAGGGCGTGAGTTTTGGGTGGGCAGTCTATGTTTTCTATTTCTATGTTGGGATTTTGTGTTCGGCCTGGTATGATTCTCAATCAGAGACAGGTGTCTATCGTTGTCCCTGATTGAGAATCATACTAAGGCAGCCTGGGTTTCACTTGTGTTTTGTGGGTGTTTGTTCCTGTGTCAGCGTTTGGGCCACACAGGACTGTTTCGGGTTTGTCACGTTTGTTGTTTTGTATGTTGAAGTGCTTTGTTTTGTCATTAAATAATGAACACTTATCCCTCCGCATCTTGGTCCGATCCATGCTCCTCCTCGTCCGAGGAGGAGAACGACATTGACAGCCGTTACAGAAACACCCACCAAACCAGGTCCAAGCGGATTGGAGAAGGACGGCAAGAACAAAAGCAATGGAGAGAAGAGGAATGGACATGGGAGGAGATCCTGGACGGCAAAGGACCCTGGACTCAGCCAGGGGAATATCGCCGTCCCAAAGCGGAGCTGGAGGCAGCGAAAGCGGAGAGGAGGTTGTATGAGGCTAAAGCAAGGCAGAGCGGCTGGAAGCCCGAGAGGCTCACCCAAAAATTTCTTGGGGGGGGGGGCTAAAGGGGAGTGTGGCGAAGCCGGGTTGGTTACCTGAGCCAACTCCCCGGGCTTACCGTGGAGTGAGAGGGCGTCGTACTGGTCAGACACCGTGTTATGCGGTAAAGCGCACGGTGTCCCCAGTACGCGTGCTTAGCCCAGTGCGGGCTATTCCACCTTGCCGCACTGGGAGGGCTAGGTTGGGCATCGAGCCGGATGTCATGAAGCCGGCCCAACGTATCTGGCCTCCAGTACGTCTCCTCGGGCCGGCGTACATGGCACCAGCCTTACAGGTGGTGTCCCCGGTTCGCCTGCATAGCCCAGTGCGGGCTATTCCACCTCGCCGCACTGGCAGGGCTACGGGGACCATTCAACCTGGTAAGGTTGGGGAGGCTCGGTGCTCAAGAGCGCGTGTCCTCCTTCACGGTCCGGTAGATCCGGCGCCACCTTCCCACCCCAGCCCAGTACCATCAGTGCCGACACCACGCACCAGGCTTCCAGTGCGTTTCCAGAGCCCTGTTCCTCCTCCACGCACTCTCCCTGTGGTGCGTGTCTCCAGCCCAGTGCCTCCAGTTCCGGCACCACGCACCAGGCCTACTGTGCGCCTCAGCAGGTCAGAGTCGGCCGTCTGCCCAACGCCGCCTGCGCTGCTTGCCTGCTCAGCGCTGCCCGAACTGTCTGCCTTCCCAGCGCTGTCTGAACTGTCTGCCTGCCCAGCGCTGCCCGTCTGTCCCGAGCCTTCAGAGCCGTCCAGCCAGGACCAGCCAGAGCCGTCCAGCCAGGACCAGCCAGAGCCGTCCAGCCAGGACCAGCCAGAGCCGTCCAGCCAGGACCTGCCAGAGCCGTCCAGCCAGGACCTGCCAGAGTCCCTCAGCCAGGACCTGCCAGAGTCCCTCAGCCAGGACCTGCCAGAGTCCCTCAGCCAGGACCTGCCAGAGTCCCTCAGCCAGGACCTGCCAGAGTCCCTCAGCCAGGACCTGCCAGAGTCCCTCAGCCAGGACCTGCCAGAGTCCCTCAGCCCGGAGCTGCTGCCCCTTATCCCGGAGCTGCTGCCCCTTATCCCGATGCTGCCCCTTCATTTAGGTGGGTTTAGTTGGAGGGTGGTCATTGGGAGGGGGATACGGAAGCGGGGAGTGACTATGGTGGGGTGGGGACCTCGCCCAGAGCCTGAGCCACCACCGTGGTCAGATGCCCACCCAGACCCTCCCCTAGACTTTGTGCTGGTGCGCCCGGAGTTCGCACCTTAAGGGGGGGGTTATGTCACGTTCCTGACCTGTTTTCTCTTGTTTTGTATGTGTTTATTGGTCAGGGCGTGAGTTTTGGGTGGGCAGTCTATGTTTTCTATTTCTATGTTGGGATTTTGTGTTCGGCCTGGTATGATTCTCAATCAGAGACAGGTGTCTATCGTTGTCCCTGATTGAGAATCATACTAAGGCAGCCTGGGTTTCACTTGTGTTTTGTGGGTGTTTGTTCCTGTGTCAGCGTTTGGGCCACACAGGACTGTTTCGGGTTTGTCACGTTTGTTGTTTTGTATGTTGAAGTGCTTTGTTTTGTCATTAAATAATGAACACTTATCCCTCCGCATCTTGGTCCGATCCATGCTCCTCCTCGTCCGAGGAGGAGAACGACATTGACAGCCGTTACAATAATTCATTGTATCACAATTCCAGTGGGTCAGAAGTTTACATACACTAAGTTGACTGTGCCTTTAAACAGCTTGGAAAATTCCATAAAATTATCTCATGACTTTAGAAGCTTCTGACATCATTTGAGTCAATTGGAGGTGTACCTGTGGATGTATTTCAAGGCCTACATTCAAACTCAGTGCCTCTTTGCTTGACATCATGGGAAAATCAAAAGAAATCAGCCAAGACCTCAGAAAAAAATTGTAGACATCCACAAATCTGGTTCATCCTTGGGATCAATTTCCAAACGCCTGAAGGTACCACGTTCATCTGTACAAACAATAGTACGTAAGTATAAACACCATGGGACTGTCGTGGGCACAGCTGATTTTATACATGTGATCACTCCCTAGTGGTATGATCACCTACGTCAACGTATCTGTGTATCAATAAACTGAGGCTACCTTATAAGGCAACCTAGTACAGAAGCTTCTCTGAATTTTTTAGAATTGTCCACTGTCCCACAAGATCAAAATATAAAAACCAGACAGTGGTTAGTTCTCTTTTTCTAGTTTAGGTCTGACTCAGACCTAGCCTGCAAGCACACTCTCGCAACAGCCAGGGTTTAACCACAAAGACTAACATAGATAGTTTGTTCAACATATAGTGGCAGAGTTTTTAGACACATAGCAACAGTTTCTTATTATAAGGCCTGCAGCAAAACATATGAATCTTAAGGTCCCCTTAATCAATAATGGGGAGGGTCTTTGGGACCCACCCCCCTACAGGACCACGCAGCCGTCATACCGCTCAGGAAGGAGATGCGTTGTGTCTCCTAGAGATGAAAGTACTTTGGTGCGAAAAGTGCAAATCAATCCCAGAACAACAGCAAAGGACCTTGCGAAGATACTGGAGGAAACAGGTACAAAAGTATCTATATCCACAGTAAAACGAGTCCTATATCGACATAACCTGAAAGGCCACTCAGCAAGGAAGAAGCCACTGCTCCAAAACCTCCATAAAAAAGCCAGACTACACATGGAGAAATGTCCTCTGGTCTGATGAAACAAAAATAGAACTGTTTGGCCATAATGACCATCGTTATGTTTGGAGGAAAAAGTTGGAGGCTTGCAAGCCGAAGAACACCATCCCAACTGTAAAGCACGGGGGTGGCAGCATCGTGTTGTGGGGGTGCTTTGCTGCAGGAGGGACTGGTGCACTTCACAAAATAGATGGCATCATGAGGACAGAAAATTATGTGGATATATTGAAGCAACATCTCAAGACATCAGTCAGGAAGTTAAAGCTTGGTCGCAAATGGGTCTTCCAAATGGACAATGACCCCAAACATACTTCCAAAATTGTGGCAAAATGGCTTAAGGACAACAAAGTCAAGGTATTGGTGGCCATCACAAAGCCCTGACCTCAATCTCATAGAAAATTTGTGGGCAGAACTGAAAAAGCATGTGCGAGCAAGGAGGCCAACAAACTTGACTCAGTTACACCAGTTCTGTCAGGAGGGATGGACCAAAATTCTTGAGACATCAGTGTGTGGCAAAACTGCACATTTTAGTGGCCTTTTATTGTCCTCAGCACAAGATGCACATGTGTAATGATCATGCTGTTCAATCAGCTTCATGATATGCCACACCTGTCAGGTGGATGGATTATCTTAGCAAAGGAGAAACGCTCACTAACATAAGCAAATTTGTGCACACAATTTGAGGGGAATAAGCTTTTTTTGCTTATGGAAAACTAAAAAACATGCGCACACACCAATGACTAGCTAGTCACCAGCAGTAGCTAACTTAGCAAGCTAGATTTGACCAACTTATTGTCCTATTCTCCACTTCTTAGTCACTTGCTTATTTATGCCCCTCTCTCAAGAACTATGATAGCTAGTTAGATAGCTAGTTAACCCATACAGCAAATTAGATAGTTAGCAAATCAGTTTGCTATGCTTTCCCGCCTTGTTGCTAGCCAAAGATATTTAGCTATCCACTTCTTCCTGTTGCAAAATTAGCTAGTTAGTTAGCTTGCTAGCTAGCATATGCAATCTAGAGAAAAGTCTAGAGAAAACAAGCGTTTGCAACCTGAACAGATAAAATGTTTTAAATAATATTCTGATAGAAATGTGTATTTACAGTCCCCACTCTTGCTTGTCCTTAACTTCTTGAAAGTTCTCCCTGTGCTGTGTGGCTTCTGAGAACAAGTGGCGCGAATGGCCAATAGACCGCACAGTGGACGGATCATAATACCCATAAAACCTAGCGGTAAAACCCAGTAATGGTTCCAATAGTTTTTTCTCAATTTTTTCGTAGGGGATTTTAGAACTACTTCATATGGGTTTAGTGTAGGCTTACCCTGGCGTGACGTTTTGATAGCCATGTAATTCTCTCTCGGACAAAGCAAGTTTTTTCAACATTTTCGCCTCAATTTACTCTCAAAAATTCGAAACTCTAATTAGCAACAGAGAAGACCTCAGCAAGACTACAAATTCCTGCATGAAACTCCTGCAAGTCATCTCTTGCCGACACGGTCAGCTATCATTCACCAGCGCGATCAGAGACCTTTGTGCCCAATCCATGAATTTTCTCCCCTTTCTCTGTCTTAGCTAGCCACTGCCTACGCAAGTTAGCAGATCAGTAGATCCCAAAACAATTTTTTTTAACTTAGCTTAGATAATTGTTTGTACAATATGTTGCTTTTGGTGTCTATTTCAGACCTTATGGCATTTTTTAAGGATGAGCATAAGAGCATTAAAAGGGAGAAGACCACTATAAGAAGTGCAGCTATAGTGAGGGGAAACTTACCGGTTTGGTCAGTGCCACCATGACAGATAAAGTTTATCCTGTGTCTGTGAGTGTAGCTATTAAGTTAAGTTTAAGCATCTTAGCAAAACAATGTTTTCTATACAGCTGTCAACAATCTACAAGGAAAGAGACACTTAATCAATTATATAATCATTAACCTCATTACCCCTGATACCAGACTTCGATGAGTGATAACTCAGTTCTAGAATGTTATTGATGAGAATGACTTTATTTTTTTTTATTGACATTCAAAATTGACTGTGTAAATATCCAGCCTGTATTGTAGTTTCATAACCAGAGACAAATCTTCAAAGGCACAGTATTTATTTATTCGGAGTGGTACATGCATTCACACAGTCTTGATTTAGAGAATCCGTTCGTTAAGTCTGCGATTTAACTGCAGCCCGTTTTTTCTTATGTCTCCCCTCAGTGCAGTCCATCAACAGCCATAACAATGGCGGTATGTTACAGACAACTGCGTTTTGTGTTTAATTCGATTCATTAAACTTTTTCTGTTTTGGCGCGGGTGGTAAAAAGAGGGGGACCATGTTTTATTGGTTTAAACCACTGACAGATTTAAATGATATGAATGACTATCTCAGTATCATTATTTCAGTATAGCTGGTCTGAGTGAAGGTCAGCCTACATTACAAGGGAATAAGGGACCAATTTCTGCTTCCATGTGTCTGGTTATACACACTTTTGGTTTTGCTGTTGATATGTCAAGTGATTAATCCCAAGTTATCAATTAAAAATTTATGGAAAAACTACACTTGTCCTCATGTGAAAATTACTGTTGATTAAATATTCTACAGCTGTAATGTCATCAATCATATCAAACTTTATTTATATAGAACATTTCTTACAATGAATCCTTCTAACCCCCCCCTCCCCCTTAAAAGAGTTAGATGCACTATTGTAAAGTGGTTGTTCCACTGGATATCATAAGGTGAATGCACCAACTTGTAAGTCGCTCTGGATAAGAGCGTCTGCTAAATGACTTAAATGTAAATGTTAAATGTAATGCATTTCAAGGTGTTCAGTCGTTGGATGGGGTGTTGTCTGAGTGGGAGCACAGATAATGAAGAGCATGGCATCAAGGCATTCAAAATGGCTACAGGGATGGTGTGCAGGAGTCAGGGCTTTGGGTCTGGGATCCTGGGTGCCTCACTGGATGGTCACTAGCACAGTCAGTGTAGTCAGCTCAGCTATCCCCATTGAGACCGTGTCTGTGCCTCGATCTAGGTTGGGCAAAACTAAACATGGCAGTGTTCGCCTTAGCAATCTCACTGGAATAAAGACCTCCTCCATTCCTGTCATTATTGAAAGAGATTGTGATATCTCACATCTCAAAATAGGACTACCTAATGTTAGATCCCTCACTTCCATGGCAGTTATAGTCAATGAACTAATCACTAATCATAATCTTGATGTGCTTGGCCTGACTGAAACATGGCTTAAGCCTGATGAATTTACTGTGTTAAATGAGGCCTCTCCTCCTGGTTACACTAGTGACCATATCCCCCGCACATCCTGCATAGGCGGAGGTGTTGCTAACATTTACGATTAGAAAATTTCAATTTACAAAAAGAAATGACTGCGTTTTCGTCTTTTGAGTTTCTAGTCATGAAATCTATGCAGCCTACTCAATCACTTTTTATAGCTACTGTTTACAGGCCTCCTGGGCCGTATACAGCGTTCCTCACGGAGTTCCCTGAATTCCTATCGGATCATGTAGTCATGGCAGA
This sequence comes from Salvelinus namaycush, assembly GCF_016432855.1. NCBI lineage: Eukaryota > Metazoa > Chordata > Actinopteri > Salmoniformes > Salmonidae > Salvelinus > Salvelinus namaycush. The sequence goes on along the minus strand of NC_052327.1, from coordinate 17,507,758 downwards.
TAATATTTGCATTTTTGGGGACTTTAATATTCACATGGAAAAGTCCACAGATCCACTCCAAAAGGCTTTCGGAGCCATCATCGACTCAGTGGGTTTTGGACCTACTCACTGCCACAGTCATACTCTGGACCTACTATTGTCCCGTGGAGTAAATGTTGTGGATCTTAATGTTTTTCCTCATATTCCTGGATTATCGGACCACCATTTTATTACGTTTGCAATTGCAACAAATAATCTGCTCAGACCCCAACCAAGGATCATCAAAAGCTGTGCTATAAATTCTCGGACAACCCAAAGATTCCTAGATGCCCTTCCTTGACTCCCTCCACCAAACCAAGGACGTCAGAGTACAAAAATCAGTTAACCACCTAACAGAGGAACTCAATTTAACCTTGCGCAATACCCTAGATGCAGTCGCACCCCTAAAAACAAAAAAACATTTTTCATAAGAAACTAGCTCCCTGGTATACAGAAAATACCTGAGCCCTGAAGCAAGCTTCCAGACAATTGGAACGGAAATAGCGCTACACCAAACTGGAAGTCTTCCGATTGGCTTGGAAAGACAGTACCGTGCAGTATCGAAGAGCCCTCACTGCTGCTCGATCATCCTATTTTTCTATCTTAATTGAGGAAAATAAGAACAATCAAAAATGTATTTTTGATATTGTCGCAAATCTAACTAAAAAGCAGCATTCCCCAAGAGAGGATGGCTTTCACTTCAGCCGTGATAAAATCATGAACTTCTTTGAGGAAAAGATCATGATCATTAGAAAGCAAATTACGGACTCCTCTTTAAATCTGCGTATTCCTCCAAAGCTCAGTTGTCCTGAGTCTGCACAACACTGCCAGGACCTCGGATCAAGGGAGACACTCAAGGTTTTTAATACTAATACTAATACTAGTTTTTAATACTAGAATGCAAAGAATGTATACGAAACGCTTCAGTCTGGTTTTAGACCCCATCATAACACTGAGACTGCACTTGTGAAGGTGGTAAATTACCTTATAATGGCATCAGACCAAGGCTCTGCATCTGTCCTAGTGCTCCTAGACCTTAGTGCTGATTTTGATACCATCGATCACCACATTCTTTTGGAGAGATCGGAAACCCAAAATGGTCTGCGGTTCTGGCCTGCTTTAGATCTTATCTGTCGGAAAGATATCAGTTTGTCTCTGTAGATGGTTTGTCCTCTGACAAATCAACTGTAAATTTCGGTGTTCCTCAAGGTTCCATTTTAGGACCACTATTGTTGTCACTATATATTTTACCTCTTGGTGATGTCATTCGGAAACATAATGTTAACTTTCACTGCTATGCGGACGACACACAGCTGTACATTCCGATGAAACATAGTGAAGCCCCAAAATTGCACTCCCTGGAAGCCTGTGTTTCAGACATAAGGAAGTGGGTGGTGGCAAATGTTCTACTTTAAAATTCGGACAAAACAGAGATGCTAGTTCTAGGTCAGAAGAAACAAAGAGATCTTCTTTTAAATCTGACAATTAATCTTGACGGTTGTACAGTCGTCTCAAATAAAACTGTGAAGGACCTCGGCTTACTCTGGACCCTGATCTCTCTTTTTACGAACATATCAAGAATATTTCAAGGACAGCAATTTACATCTTCGTAACATTTCAAAAATGATGCAGAAAAACTTAGCCATGCTTTTGTCACTTATAGATTAGACTACTGCAATACTCTACTTTCCTGCTACCCGGATAAAGCACTAAATGAACCAAAAAATGTGATCATATTACTCCAGTGCTAGCCCCTCTACACTGGTTTCCTGTTAAGGGAAGGGCTGATTTCAAGGTTTTACTGCTAACCTACAAAGCATTACATGGGCTTGCTCCTACCTATCTTTCCAATTTGGTCCTGCCGTACAGTTGTACGTACGCTACGGTCACAAGACGCAGGCCTCCTTACTGTCCTTAGCATTTCTAAGCAAACAGCTGGAGGCAGGGCTTTCTCCTATAGAGCTCCATTTTTATTGAATGGTCTGCCTATCCATGTGAGAGATGCAAGACTCGGTCTCGACCTTCAAGTCTTTATTGAAGACTCATCTCTTTAGTAGGTCCTATGATTGAGTGTAGTCTGGCCCAGGAGTGTGAAGGTGAACGGAAAGACACTGGAGCATCTAACCGCCCTTGCTGTCTCTGCCTGGCCGGTTCCCCGACTGGGATTCTCTGCCTCAAACGCTATTACAGGGGCTGAGTCACTGGCTTACTGGTGCTCTTCCATGCCGTCCCTAGGAGGGGTGCGTCACTTGAGTGGGTTGAGTCACTGACGTGATCTTCCTGTCCGGGTCGGTGCCCCGTCTTGGGTTCGTGCCATACGGGAGATCTTCGTGGGCTATACTCGGCCTTGTCTCAGGATGGTAAGTTGGTGGTTGAAGATATCTCTCTAGTGGTGTAGGGCTGTGCTTTGGCAAAGTGGGTGGTGTTATATCCTGCCTGTTTGGCCCTGACTGGGGGTATCGTCGGACGGGGCCACAGTGTCTCCTGCCGCTGCCCTGCGGTATTCCACAGTTTAACACATGAGGGGAAGAAAATGAACCATTGATATTGGTGGACTGTTTCCTGTAAGTTAGATATGACTGTACCCAATTCAATGCTACCTCCTTAAAACCATAATGCATTAATTTTGTCAAAATGATTTCATGATCCACTAAATCAAATGCTGCACTGAAATCTAAAAATAGTACACCCACAAACTTGCCATTATCCATAGCATTGAGCCACTGGTCAGTCATGCCAACCAATGCAGTGTTAGTGGAATGGTTTTTGCGATAATCATGCTGATTGGCTGTAATCAGATCATTCTTTTCCATGTACTCCCATATTTGTCTACTCACAATACCCTCCAATATCTTACTGAGTGTAGGGAGTAGACTAATTGGTCGACTATTGGCAGGAGTAATGGGTTCTTTGCAGTCTTTCGGAATAGGACACAGTTTCGCATGCTGCCATACATTTGCAAACATCCCCTTTTCCAGTGACCAATTAAATATGTATCTCAGTGGAACTGCAATCTGGGGAGCAGCACAGCGAAGCAAAAAATTGTCCATAAGACCATAACCTGTAGATTTACTATCAGGTAATGACTTCAATAGGTTTAATACCTCCTCCACTGACACCGTTTGCAGACTAAAAGAGCAGATCTTGTTGCTCATAATATGATCATCAATCCATTGGACAATAGCTTGTTTGGAAGAATGTATGTTTACATTGTTGCTCAGTAATTTAATTTTCTTTGTAAAAAAATCTGCAAAATGATTGGCAATATCAACTGGTTTTGTTATTATTCTCCCGTCAACCTCCACACTAGATGGGCATGATGAGATAGATGTACCAAGTAAGCTCTTAACTGTGTTCCATAGCTTTTTAGAATCATTTTTACAATCAATAAAAGCATTGTTGTAAAATAACTTTTTTTTCTTTCGATTCAATTTAACTGCATAATTACGTAATATTCTATAATTCTGTTCATAAATTTCTAATTTTGACTTGACTGCTAAGACTTTTGCCATATTTCTTTGAGAAAAAGCCTCACCCAGTTCATCAATCCATGGAGATGGACGAGCACCAACTGTACTCTTTCTTATAGGGGCATGATGGTCCATTACCTCAGTGAGCAAATCAATAAAACATTCTGTAGCGTGATTTAAATCATCCTCTAGATAAATCAGCTCCCAGGGTACAGCAGCCAAATCATTTAGAAATAGCTCATGATTAAATATTTAAAAATGTCTCTTAACCACAATCCTAGGGGGTTTCTTTGGAACCTTGGTGTTCATGGTTATGGTCACAATATTATGGTCTGTCCAGCCCACTGGCATTGATCTGGCTTTTAAGCATTGCAATGGTATATTACAGAAAATCAGATCAATGCATGTGTCTGAACGATGACACAACTTAATTGATGATCTAGTAGTATCATTAACCATTTGTTTCAAACCACAGTTTTTGGCATATCTCATCAATTTTGTCCTATTCGAATTATTATGATCCTTCCAATTTATATTAAAATCACCCAAGATAAATACATCTCTGTTGCTATCTGTGGCCTGGTCAAACCCAGTACATAAGTTATCCAGATAGGACACCTTAGAGCTAGGAGGTCTATACACACATCCTACCAATATGGGTGCCTGGTGAGGCAGATGTACCTGAGCCCATAGTGTCTCTACTTGACATACATTAAGGTCATCCCTTCTCTTAAAATGTATATGATTCTGAATGTACCATTCCTATTCCTGTCCCTTCTCAGTAGACTATATCCATGAATGTTAATTTGCCCATCATTTACAGATGCATCTAAATGTGTTTCGGTCCAAGCCAAAATATGAATATTATTTATGTTGACCAAGTTAAAAACCTCATGTATTTTGTTAGGAAGGCTACATACATTAACCTGAGCCATATGCAACCCTTTCCTTATCAAGTGAAGATCAGTAGAGCATGTATTCGTTATAGTTGAAGTTGTCATGATACACTACAACACACAAACTCACATTTGAACATTAAATTAAAATAGCCAGGGAGTTACTCTAGAGTCCTGATACAATTGCCCGTTGATATAAAGTTTATCCATCACCATGGAGACTCGTTGATTCAGGCAACGCTTTTCTTTCATGATGGGATATAGTTTTTTTCTCCTTTCATTGATCTCGTTGGGGAAGTGATCATTCATTCCAAAATCAGTGTTTCTGAGTTCTCTGCCCATGTTCTTCGTCATTTCCTTTTGCTTAAATTTGGAAATTTGGCCTCTGGAAATAGCCCGTGGCCTATTTCCAGAGGCCTTACCTATTCTATGGACTCTGGAGAAAGTGACGTTACGCACAACATCAGTGGGCAGTTTTAGTTTAGTTGACATAAAGTCTCGGACTGTGTCCTCACAGCCTCTGCTGTTGTCATTCTCCGTTATCCCTGAAAATATTAGATTGTTCCGCATTGATCGACACTGTACATCAAGCAAGGTTTCTTTCAGTTGTTTGTTCTCCCTTTGCACCACCTCCACCTTGCTATGAATTTAAGTATGTTCTCTCTAATTCCCTCTCTTTCATTCTCTCTCTTTTTCTTTCTTTCTTTCTTTTTTTTCGCTCGGCGGACCTGAGCCCTAGGACCATGCCTCAGGACTAACTGGCCTGATGACTCCTTGCTATTCCCAGTCCACCTGGCCGTGCTGCTGCTCCAGTTTCAACTGTTCTGCCTGCGGCTATGTAACCCTGACCTGTTCACCGGACGTGCTACCTGTCCCAGACCTGCTGTTTTCAACTCTCTAGAGACAGCAGGAGCGGTAGAGATACTCTGAATGATCAGCTATGAAAAGCCAACTGACATTTATTCCTGAGGTGTTGACCTATTGCACCCTCGACAACCACTGTGATTATTATTTGACCCTGCTGGTCATCTATGAGCATTTGAACATCTTGGCCATGTTCTGTTATAATCTCCACCCGGCACAGCCAGAAGAGGACTGGTCACCCCTCAGAGCCTGGTTCTTCTCTAGGTTTCTTCCTAGGTTCTGGCCTTTCTAGGGAGTTTTTCCTAGCCACCGTGCTTCTACACCTGCATTGCTTGCTGTTTGGGGTTTTAGGCTGGGTTTCTGTACAACACTTTGAGATATCAACTGATGTAAGAAGGGCTTTATAAATACATTTGATTGGATTTGATTTGAAGGTGAATGTTGAACTTTTGTTGCACACATATCCAGATGATGCTGCATAACATTTTGTGTGATCGAGGCATCCGGCTGATCTTAGGCTAAATTTGTACGAATTTGGGAAGACATTTTTTGGGGGAAATAGAGGCCAAAACAGACAGACCTGATATGCCCTATAATTCGAAGTCCATGACGTCACGTGCGGAGTGGGACAGAACGCACTGCAACTTCCTGTGCAACGCATTGCTGTAATGCAAACGCAGAGTTCCATGGGAAATGAATGTACTTCTAGTGTACAGAAAAAACTGTCGGTCTAATCGAGGCGTTTTGTTACAACAGAAGTACATGTAACCACACCTGTATAGCATAAGAAAAGCCAATATAAAAAGTAAATAGACACACATTGTAATCCAGATGCATGTCTGGATAAGAAATGTCATAATCAATATAATGAATGTACTTATGACTATAGCCTGGTGGGTGCTGATATAATCTATATAATAAATGTACTTGTGACTGCAGCCTGGTAGGGGCCCCTATTATTTTTTTACCAAACTGTCACAGTTGCGCCACCAATATAATCGGTTCAGTGATTTGTAGAGTGTTAAATGGTTTGTAGAGGCAGGAGAAAGCCCGCCTCTAAGCAAGTACCCCTGACTCTGCCCACATTGAGCTCGAACTGCACACTGCAGTCAGGGGCTTCTCCCTCAAAGAAGAACTTAGGGTGGGAGAACAAGTGGCACGAAGCCAGAAAGAGTTGATAATTTACATAGAGAGGAAATCATATTTCTCAGATACCGGAAGTTGTGAATTTAAATATACTTTTTTACAAAGTAACAAGCCGAGCTTGTCCATGGATCAACTGATCTTTCCAGTCTCAGCACACTCCTTTTATACAGTTTCATCTTTACATAACATACATAGTCACTCCTCTTTATGTAAATGACTAATATCCTTTAGCCTTTCGCCACCATTATCTTTCAGTCTCACTTCTGACTTGTTCACGCCCACTTCTGACTTATTTACACCCATCTTATATTATATTGGTGGCGTCACCATAGAACCAATACAAAAAATAATACATATAGTTGAAGTCGGAAGTTTACATACACTTAGGATGGAGTCATTAAAACTCATTTTCAACCACTCCACAAATTTCTTGTTAAAACTTCTTATGGGCAGGTGGGACGGTAGCGTCCCACCTGGCAAACATCCGGTGAAATTGCAGAGCGCGAAATTCAAATTACAGTATTATAAATATTTAACTTTCATAAAATCACAAGTGTAATACATCAAAATAAAGCTTAACTTCTTGTTAATCCAGCCGCTGTGTCAGATGTCAAAAAGGCTTTACGACGAAAGCAAATCATGCGATTATCTGAGGACAGCGCCCCGCATACAAACACATGAAAAACATATTTCAACCAGGCAGGTGTGACACGAAAGTCAGAAATAGCGATATACAAAATGCCTTACCTTTGATGATCTTCTTCTGTTGGCACTCCAAAAGGTCCCAGTTACATCACAAATGGTCCTTTTGTTCGATAATGTCCTTCTTTATATCCATAAAAACTCAGTTTAGCTGGCGCGCTTCAGTTAATTATCCACCCAGTTTCCCTCCATCAAAATGCATACAAAATGAATCCCAAACGTTACTAATAAACTTTTCCAAACAAGTCAAACAACGTTTATAATCAAACCTTAGGTACCCTAATACGTAAATAAATGATACGATTTAAGACGGAGAATCGTTATTGTCTTTACCGGAGAAAAATACCAAAGAACGCGGTCTCTTCCACGCGCTTGGAAACACTACAGCCAAAATGGGAGCCACCTAGAAAAACTAAAATTTCTGGCAATTGTTTTCCAAAAAACAGCCTGAAACTCTTTCTAAAGACTGTTGACATCTAATGGAAGCCCTAGGAACTGCAACCTGGGAGGACTTGGCCTTATAATCAAAGTAATAGCCATTGAAAATAGTGGAAGGCTGAAATTGTTTTTTGGGGGGATAGTTTGTCCTCTGGGTTTTGCCTGTCATATCAGTTCTGTTATACTCACAGACATAATTTTAACAGTTTTAGAAACTTTTGTGTTTTCTATCCAAATCTACCAATTATATGCATATCCTAGCTTCTGGGCCTGAGTAACAGGCAGTTTACTTTGGGCACGCTTTTCATCCGGATGTCAAAATACTGCCCCCTACCCAAGAGAGGTTAACAAACTATAGTTTTGGGAAGTCGGTTAGGACATCTGTAAACAATTGTTGGAAAAATTACTTGTGTGATGTACAAAGTAGGTGTCCTAACCGACTTGCCAAAACCATAGTTTGTTAACAAGAAATGTGTGGAGTGGTTGAAAAACGAGTTTTAATGACTCCAACCTAAGTCTATGTAAACTTCCGACTTCAACTGTATGTTCCTTGGACAGGTACATTGGTTAATCATTTATAGGCACCATTAGACATAGGTGCATGTCTAATGGCCTTCACAAGTCCAGGCCTATGGTGCCTATAAATTATTAACCAATGTGCCTGTCCAATGGCCTTCACAAGACCAATGATAACCCAGAACTGTTAAGCCTGTATTGACTCATGGTTAACCCTGTATCGATTCTGCTTACTACTTCTAAGAAAACAGTATAGGTACTGGAAAATTCTCAAGGTACTGGAAAATCCCCAATACTAGCTGAATATTTTCTTCACTCTGTCTGGAAACAAGATCTAATAGTGGCTGAGAGCATACTACTTAAGAATATAACGATTTTTATCGGTTCCCCCAAATACCAGAGGGGAAATCTCATTACCACCACATAAAATTAGCTATTTTAGTTGAAAAGGAAATTACAGAAATTGTGCCTAAGGTATTTTATATTACATTATTATTTTTTAAATCATATTTCTTTACTATTTTGAAGTTGTCTTAATTATATGTATTCATCATTGTCATGTCTAAATACCCATATATGCCTGGATGATACTCAGAAACATGTATTTACCACATCAATCTCAATATTTTACATTATTTTAGGAATTCTTAATAACAAGCATACAAGGTTCAGATCAGACATGGGAAAAATCATCAATATCAATTGTAATTTAATATACCTTTTCCTGTACCGTGATGGTAATGACTTAGCTCTGTGGTAATGACAGTGGTGGAAATGACATTTCATACGAAACAACTGATGAAAAGTACCATTAAACATTTTAATGTCACAGTTGTAATTTTATTGAAGATATAGAACACACCATTCAAAACCCCCCCAAAAAATTGATGCCTCAATAACTTAAGCATCTTTTGGAACAATTCCGGGATTCAATGCATAAGGCAGAAATGCATGTACAGTGTTGGAAACTGGTTGACATTAAACAAATTATTGTTCACTGGCTGCAGTCTATAGATTCAGACTCATGAGGCAGGTGTGTGCTCACTCAAGATTAGATTTGCCCTTAATGCACTCTACTGCTTAACGAGAGAGAGAATTTCCTCCCAGACTGCGCCATCAAGCATCATATGCTGTTTTGTCGCTGGATGTGGCTCAGGGAGAAGCCCAAGCACATTCTCTGGTTGGTACCATACAATGTCCTCTCTCATTGGCCAAAATAATCGGTTGGCTCCCACACAACTCATTGTCTTGAGTAAAGTGCAGCGCTCTGCATCAACATCTTGTATAACACGAGGGTAAGGGTCTTCATCATATTTCACAACACCACTTTCAAATCAGTCCCTCATGTATGTCTGCAATGGGCTGTAATTGTGCTAGGAGATGGCTGTGGAAGTGGAAGGTTGTGCTTTGTCTGCCTCTGTTTGTTGAATTATCATTGTTTTGGCATGGGCCAAAACAATCACATAGATGTGGAGTCATTTGAGGGGCAGTTAGGTCATCATTCTGTAGCAGTAAGACTTCAGGTGAGTGTTGTGGTGTGTTCCTTTACAGGTATGACTCCATAACCATAATTTTCTGGATAGTTGATCTTCTGTTTCTTTGGTTGATTTTCTATAGCCTCCTTTTTTTCTCGCTGGGAAAGTTGTGAGATGGATTTGCTGTTTTAAAAACCTCCACTCTCCTGGGAAGGCTTTCCACTAGATGTTGGAACATTGCTATGGGGACTTGCCTCCATTCAGCCACAAGAGCATTAGTGAGGTCGGGAACTGATGTTGGGCGATTAGGCCTGGCTCGCAGTCAGCATTCCAATTCATCCCAAAGGTGTTTGATGGGGTTGACGTCAGGGCTCTGTGCAGGCCAGTCAAGTTATTCCACACCGATCTCGACAAACCATTTCTGTATGGACCTAACTTTGTGCACGGGGGCATTGTCATGCTGAAACAGGAAAGGGCCCTCCCACAAATGTTGCAACAAGGTTGGAAGCCCAGAATCGTCTAAAATGTCACTGTATGCTGTAAGGTTAAGGTTTCCATTCACTGGAACGAAGGGGCCTAGCCTGAACTATGAAAACAGCCCCAGACCATTATTACTCCTCCATCAAACTTTACAGTTGGTGCTATGGATTCGGGCAGGTTGCGTTAGTGATAGAAAAATGACATACTTACCTGATTTGTTTGATATTCATAGTAAACGATTATATATTTAACTAAGAGTAAGACTGGCCTGCTAAGGCTGAGTTTTTATGGTGTCCACTCTAGCTTCCTGCAGCTAGTCTGGGCACTGAGGAAATGGGTTTTACTAGAGGGTGATGAAACTTTACAGACACATTCCATTCTATGATCAGTGGTGCACTGAGGGAGATGAGATGTATTCCATGGACAGGATGTGGGGTGGTTGTAACCGAGATAGAGAGAGCCTGAAGGAACAGAACAAAGGCCTCAGTATTCCTAATTATACTGGAATCTGGAAGACAGCACCAGAGGCAGATGAGCAGAGGAGGAACCCAAAGTGGCGTATGGTGCCCCCAAATCTATATGGGAGGGGTGGAACCAAGCACTCTGGATATTAGTTATATAAACTGTGCATTGTCTGTAAAGGAGAGGCGCTCAGCCTAACAATCAAGACTGTTGGGATGACAGTTTCATTATTGCAATAATTCATCGATATTAAAAAAAGATTATTGTTTGAAGACCAAGTCTCTCTCAGTACTGAATTTCTACGACACGTTTTCATGGCATCCGCCAAACACAGATTAGTCTGTCGAACTGCCAGATGGTGAAGCGTAATTCATCACTCCAGAAAACGTGTATCCACTGCTCCAGAATCCAATGGTGGCTAGCTTTACACTGCTCCAGCAGACATTTGGCATTGCGCATGGTGATCTTATGCTTGTGTGCGGCTGCTCGGCCATGGAAAGCCATTTCATGAAGCTCCCGGCGAACGGTTATTGTGCTGACGTTGTTTCTAGAGGCAGTTTGGAACTCGGTAGTGAGTGTTGCAACCGAGGACAGACGATTTTTACACCTTCAGCACTCAGTGGTCCCGTTCTGAGCTTGTCTGGCCTACCACTTGGCGGCTGAGCTGTTGTTGCGCATAGACGTTTCCACTTCATAATAAAAGCACTTGCAGTTGCCCGGGGCAGCTCTAGCAGGGCCGAAATTTGACGAACTGACTTGTTGGAAAGGTGGCATCCTATGACGGTGCCAGTTGAAAGTCACTGAGCACTTCAGTACGGGCCATTCTACTGGCAGTGTTAGACTATGATGATCGCATGGCTGTGTGCTCGATTTTATACACCTTTCAGCAATGGGTGTTGCTGAAATAGCCGAATCCACTAATTTGAAGGGGTGTCCCCATACTTTTGCATAGTGTATATGTCCTTGTCCTGTCCTTGGTTGATTTAGGGGGCATCTTATAGAAAAATAAAACATTCACCATTGAAGTCCGGAACCATAGTAACCAAAATCACTCAATCATCCTAACATAATCCATAATTTAATGGTTTTATTGAGCAAATAAGTTTTCAATTTCAACTTAACCATGATCATATGTAATGTTTGTCTTTTCAGGTCTTAAGGTAAGTTAAAATGTATGAACTAATACATTTTGTCCTTACCATCACAGTTCATTATGGTGGGAATGACGTGTGGTGGGAATAACATTTTTACAGTATTTGGTCATAAATAGAAGAGATTTCTATGTTAACTCCAGTTGAAGTGCTAGCATAGAATGTATCCTAAATACACTATTAAAACATCATTTTTTTTTTTATCTAGCAATTTGATGACATTATAGCCTATTTGGTAATGACGTACAATAAAATGATTATCTTCTCAAGTCATTTACCTTTTATTTTTATATAATTTCCCGGGAAATCAAAACTTGAATCTCCCTCCATGACATCCATGTTCCCACTGTCACTATTCATATCCATGGTAACCAAGTACACAAACTTTAGAATGTAATTTGGTGGTAATGACACAATACTGTATTGTATAAAAAAATAAGTTGCAAATGGCTTATTCACATCTATGTATATAATTTCCATTTATTTGACTCTTTTCTTAAACAGGTGCATTAAATATTTTCTAATTAAAGGCCAAGTGCACTACAAAAATGGCCTTTACTTGTTCTGTATTAGTGGACCGATCGATATACAGTGGGGGAGAAGAAGTATTTGATACACTGCCGATTTTGCAGGTTTTCCTACTTACAAAGCATGTAGAGGTCTGTAATTTTTATCATAGGTACACTTCAACTGTGAGAGACGGAATCTAAAACAAAAATCCAGAAAATCACATTGTATGATTTCTAAGTAATTAATTTGCATTTTATTGCATGACATAAGTATTTGATACATCAGAAAAGCAGAACTTAATATTTGGTACAGAAACCTTTGTTTGCAATTACAGAGATCATACGTTTCCTGTAGTTCTTGACCAGGTTTACACACTGCAGCAGGGATTTTGTCCCACTCCTCCATACAGACCTTCTCCAGATCCTTCAGGTTTCGGGGCTGTCGCTGGGCAATAAGGACTTTCAGCTCCCTCCAAAGATTTTCTATTGGGTTCAGGTCTGGAGACTGGCTAGGCCACTCCAGGACCTTGAGATGATTCTTACGGAGCCACTCCTTAGTTGCCCTGGCTGTGTGTTTCGGGTCGTTGTCATGCTGGAAGACCCAGCCACGACCCATCTTCAATGCTCTTACTGAGGGAAGGAGGTTGTTGGCCAAGATCTCGCGATACATGGCCCCATCCATCCTCCCCTCAATACGGTGCAGTCGTCCTGTCCCCTTTGCAGAAAAGCATCCCCAAAGAATGATGTTTCCACCTCCATGCTTCACGGTTGGGATGGTGTTCTTGGGGTTGTACTCATCCTTCTTCTTCCTCCAAACACGGCGAGTGGAGTTTAGACCAAAAAGCTCTATTTTTGTCTCATCAGACCCCATGACCTTCTCCCATTCCTCCTCTGGATCATCCAGATGGTCATTGGCAAACTTCAGACGGGCCTGGACATGCGCTGGCTTGAGCAGGGGGACCTTGCGTGCGCTGCAGGATTTTAATCCATGATGGCGTAGTGTGTTACTAATGGTTTTCTTTGAGACTGTGGTCCCAGCTCTCTTCAGGTCATTGACCAGGTCCGAGTTCAAACAGGTGTAGTTAATACAGGTAATGAGTGGAGAACAGGAGGGCTTCTTAAAGAAAAACTAACAGGTCTGTGAGAGCCGGAATTCTTACTGGTTGGTAGGTGATCAAATACTTATGTCATGCAATAAAATGCAAATTAATTACTTAAAAATCATACAATGTGATTTTCTGGATTTTTGTTTTAGATTCCGTCTCTCACAGTTGAAGTGTACCTATGATAAGAATTACAGACCTCTACATGCTTTGTAAGTTGGAAAACCTGCAAAATCGGCAGTGTATCAAATACTTGTTCTCCTCACTGTACTGTAACTACTGTCGTCGGATGAAGAAGGAGACCAAGGTGCAGGGTGGTAGGCGTTCATGATTTTTAATAAACTGAACACCGAAACAAAATAACAAAGTAGAAAAAACGAAAGCGCACAGTTCTGTCAGGCAACAAAACAGCTAAACAGAAAATAACTCCCCACAAAACCCAAATGGAAAATGACAACCTATATATGATCCCCAATCAGAGACAACGATAGATAGCTGCCTCTGATTGGGAACCATACTCAGCCAAAAACACAAAGAAATAGAAAACATAGATTATCCCACCTGAGTCACACCCTGACCTAACCAAATATAGAGAATAAATAAGGATCTCTAAGGTCAGGGCGTGACAGTACCCCCCCAAAGGTGCGGACTCCGGCCGCAAACCTGAACCTATAGGGGAGGGTCCGGGTGGGCATCTACTCTTGGTGGGGGCTCCGGTGCGGGATGCAGACCACGCCCCGCTTTAGGCTCCCCCACTTTGGTGGCGCCTCCGGTGCAGGGATCGTCGCCGGGACCTCCGGACCGTAGATCATCGCCGGAGGCTCTGGACTGCAGACCGCCGCTGGAGGCTCAGGACTGCAGATCGCCGCTGGAGGCTCGGGACTGCAGATCGTCGCCGAAGGCTCTGGACTGGGAACCCCCGCCCCCGCTGGAGGCTCTGGACTGCAGCTCGTCGCTGAAGACTCCGGACTGCGGATCGTCGCTGGAGGCTCCGGACTGCGGATTGTCGCTGGAGGCTCCGGACTGCGGACCGTCGCTGGAGACTCCGGACTGGGGACCGTCGCTGGAGGCTCCGGACTGCGGACCGTCGCTGGAGACTCCGGACTGGGGACCGTCGCTGGAGGCTCCGGACTGGGGACCGTTGCTGGAGGCTCCGGACTGGGGACCTTCGCTGGAGGCTTCGTGCCATGGATTACCACTACAGGCTCCGGGCCATGGATCACCACTGGAGGCTTCGTGCCATGGATCATTACTGGAGGCTCCGGGCCATGGATCATCACTGAAGGCTTCATGCCATGGATTATCACTAGAGGCTTCGTGCCATGGATCATCACTGGAGGCTTAGGACCATGGATCATCACTGGAGGCTTCGTATGTGGAGCCGGAACAGGTCTCACTGGACTGAGGAGACGTACTGGAAGCCTGGTGCGGGGAGCTGCCACAACACGTCCTGGCTGGATACCCACTCCAGCTCGGTGAGTGTGGAGAGCTGGCACGGGACGCACTGGGCTATGAAGGCGCACTGGAGGCATAGTGTGTAGAGCCGGCGCAGGATATGCTGGGCCGTGGAGGCGCACTGGAGGTCTGGAGCGCAGAGCTGGCACAACGCGTCCTGGCTGAATCCCCCCTGTAGCACGGCAAGTGCGGGGCGCTGACACAGGACGCACTGGGCTGTGGAGGCGCACTGGAGATACCATGCGTAGAGCTGGTGCATGATATACTGGGCCGTGGAGGCGCACTGGAGGTCTGGAGCATAGAGCTGGCACAACCCGTCCTGGCTGGATGCTCACTTTAGCCCGGTAAGTGCGGGGCGCTGGCACAGGACGCACTGGGCTGTGAAGGCGCACTGGCGACACAGTGCGTAGAGCCGGCGCAGGATATCCTGGACCGAGGAGGCGTACTGGAGACCAGTAGCGCTGAGCCGGCACAATCCGTCCTGGCTGGGTGCTCACTTTCGCACGGCAAGTGCAAGGAGCTGGCACAGAATGTACCGGGCTGTGGATGCGCACTGGAGACACATTGCGTATCTCCGCAAAACATGGTGCCTGACT
This sequence comes from Salvelinus namaycush, assembly GCF_016432855.1. Classification (NCBI taxonomy): domain Eukaryota; kingdom Metazoa; phylum Chordata; class Actinopteri; order Salmoniformes; family Salmonidae; genus Salvelinus; species Salvelinus namaycush. Next base: position 17,492,477 of record NC_052327.1, on the reverse strand, counting down.
GGTCCCACGCTCCTCACGGCGACTGTCTTGCTCCAGACACCAAACCATCCACTCTACCTCATCACTCCCCTCAACTATCTCACAATACTCCTAGCTCAGTCTATCCCAATACTCCTCTTCGCTCTCAAACTCGCCCCTCGGCTTCGCCGACCAACCCGTGTGCCCCCGCCCAGAAAATTTGGGGGGCTGCCTCTCGGGCTTCCGTCGTGGTCGTGAATTTCGGAGTCGCCGTTGGTCCTACTTCGTTGCCTCCGCCTGCTTCCATGGCAGGGTCTTGTCCCCTGCCATAACCTCCTCCCATGTCCATGATGTCCTCCACTCACTTTTCTCCCAGGCCCAGGATCCCTGCTCCTCCTGGCCACGCTGCATTTCCCCTTTGTGCTTGGTGGGATCTTCTGTTACGCTCGTTGATAGAAGGAGACCAAGGTGCAGCGTGGTAGGCGTACATTTTTCTTTATTAAAAATGACACCGAAAAACAACAAAATACAAAAACGAACGTAAAGCTATTTGTAGTGCAGAAAGCAACTACACACAAACAAAATCAAGATCCCACAAACTAAGGTGAAAAACAGGCTGCCTAAGTATGATCCAGAGCCAGCCAGCGAACGTTAGCTAGTTAAACAACAATGAACAGTGCCAACAATGCCACAGTGCTGGGAGCTAACTAACCATGTTCAATGTTAGCGAGCTAACATTAGGCTCTAACTAGAACAGCACACGGCTCTGGGAAACGAATAATAACGCTAGCTAACAGTACACTTTAGCTTAAGACATATAGCTTGCTAGCTAGGTAAACAAAGTGTAAGTTCACACACATCACGTTAGCTAACGAGCCAGCCAGCGAACGTTAGCTAGTTAAACAACAATGAACAGTGCCAACAATGCCATAGTGATGGGAGTTAACCAACCATGTTCAATGTTAGCTAGCTAACATTAGGCTTTAACTAGAACAGCAAACAGCTCTGGGAAACGTATAATAACATCAGCTAGGGAGCCAGCCAGCTAACGTTAGCTAGCTAACAGTACACTAGCTTGAAATGAAACCACTTTCTGTCAAAATGAGAAAACGTGTACTATCTGAAAATGTAACATCAGCTAGCTAACGCTAGACCATCTTACCTGTATACATCATCGTGCATGGACGCGTTGTGTCGAATAAATATTGGTTCAATAATATCTCAGATACCGGAGCTTGTGAGTTCAGTACAGATTTAATTACAAAGTAACAAACCGAGATGGTCCATGGAGCAACTGCCGGTCCCAGACTCAGAGATATCTGTATATACAGCTTCAGTCTGGCATAACATAAATAGTCACTCCTCTTTATGTAAATGATCCACACCGTTTAGTATTCAGACCTTTGCACAATGTAGCAACGCCCACTTCCGCTCAACTTCCTACCCGATACATAGCTTCATGTCCCGATCGCGTCCTGTCAGCCTGTTTGTAGCCATACTAGCCTCGAAGTCGCTCGTTTTATCATCATCTCAGTATATTAATATAATCATATTTCTATAGTGTTTTTTAATCATTCTTGTTGAAAATTCTGCTTATGCGTTCAGTTAGTGATTTTTGTAATTCGATTATTGTGTTCTGTATCTTCTTTTGTCTCTTAGCGCGTTAATAGCTAACTTAGCTAGCTAACTAGTAAGGTGGCTAGCAATTTTATACTGTGACAGAGGTAGTTCCAACTTTAGAGTTGGCCTGTCACAGTAGAGGCTTAGCGTGGTTTAAACTTGCTAGCCTATCGGTGACTTAGCTAGCTAAGTTAGCTAACTTAGCTAGCTAACTAGTAAGGTGGCTAGCAATTAGCCAACGCCCCCCTACCTTAACAACCATGGCACTGTTTTACTCAAGGCGCTTGCAAGAGCTGCCAAAGATAACAGTGACCGATGTACATCGTCTGGCCAAGACAGGTAGCAAAGCACCGACCTCCAAGTTGGAAAAAGGATTCAAACTTTGTCTCCAGTTACCTTTTCAACTATGAAGGTAACTTAAGTACAGCCAAGTTGCCTATCAGACCAGACAAGGATGTTTACTGAAAGCTGTAACGTAGTTTAAGGCATGCCTTTTACAGTAGCTAGCTAACATTATGATTGCTCATTGTTTTTATTCCAAACCGTTTCGAACAGGGACAAAGTGACAGGAGAGGTCAGCGTAAGGGCTTGCTGCTACAGGTCCATGAGGAAAAATGAGAAACCACACAGTTTGAGTGTAGTGTGAAAAGTCAGCTGTTTGTGACACACTATATGCCGGTTACACAGTCAGAGATGAAGCCTAGTCTTAGACTAAGAAGTTCCTGTCAATGGAGATCTGCATTAAAAAGCATTGCTTAGTCTAGGACTAGGCTTAACCCATGTCTATGAAACCGTTCTTAGTGTAGTGTTTGTTAAGTTGTCTTTGTCGTTGAAATATTCAGTCAATAATATTTCTCAAATACCGGAACCTGTGAGTTAAAATATACTTTTTTACAAAGTAATAAAAGCCGAGCTGGTTCATGAAGCATCTGCCTTCCCAGGCTTGGCACACACTTGTTATACAGTTTTCATCCTTACGTATATGGCAGCTGAGGCAGCTGTCTATCGTTGTCTCTGATTGGGAACCATACAAAGAAATAGACAAAGAAATAGAACACATAGATTGCCCACCCTAGTCACACCCTGACCTAACCAATATAGAGAATAAAAAGGATCTCAAAGGTCAGGGCGTGACAGGTTTAAACTTTTCTATTAAGGGTAAATGCCCTTGTTTAAATTTAATCTAATGCGTCCAACATAACAGAGCTTACATAAACAGCAAGGAAGATATTGGGAACTTTCCAGTACAAGTGTGACATCTTAGAGTAGTAAGCAGAATAAGTGCACTCTATATGCGTGTCTAGGTCATTAGGCACCATTAGACATGCACCTGTCTTGGGAGTCTGCATGTCTGTTTATTTTTGTACCATTGTTATGGCCTAATGTTTACTGTTGCTATGGTTACGCCACCAATGGAATCTATGCCCTAATGTGAAACCAAGCTAAAAATTAGTGCAAGGCAACAAGATAATGGTGGCTAAATGCCAGAGGGGATGAATCATTAACATGAAGAGGAGTTACTATGTGTGTGACGTAAGGATGAAAACTGTATAACAAGTGTGTGCCAAGGCTGGGAAGGCAGATGCTTCATGAACCAGCTCGGCTTTTATTACTTTGTAAAAAAGTATATTTTAACTCACAGGTTCCGGTATTTGAGAAATATTATTGACTGAATATTTCAACGACAAAGACAACTTAACAAACACTACACTAAGAACGGTTTCATAGACATGGGTTAAGCCTAGTCCTAGACTAAGCAATGCTTTTTAATGCAGATCTCCATTGACAGGAACTTCTTAGTCTAAGACTAGGCTTCATCTCTGACTGTGTAACCGGCATATAGTGTCACAAACAGCTGACTTTTCACACTACACTCAAACTGTGTGGTTTCTCATTTTTCCTCATGGACCTGTAGCAGCAAGCCCTTCATCTCTGACTGTGTAACCGGCATATAGTGTGTCACAAACAGCTGACTTTTCACACTACACTCAAACTGTGTGGTTTCTCATTTTTCCTCATGGACCTGTAGCAGCAAGCCCTTACGCTGACCTCTCCTGTCACTTTGTCCCTGTTTGAAACGGTTTGGAATAAAAACAATGAGCAATCATAATGTTAGCTAGCTACTGTAAAAGGCATGCTTTAAACTATGTTATTGCTTTGAGTAAACATCCTTGTCTGGTCTGATAGGCAACTTGGCTATACTTAAGTTACCTTCATAGTTGAAAAGGTAACTGGAGACAAAGTTTGAATCCTTTTTCCAACTTGGAGGTCGGTGCTTTGCTACCTGTCTTGGCCAGACGATGTACATCGGTCACTGTTATCTTTGGCAGCTCTTGCAAGCGCCTTGAGTAAAACAGTGCCATGGTTGTTAAGGTAGGGGGGCGTTGGCTAATTGCTAGCCACCTTACTAGTTAGCTAGCTAAGTTAGCTATTAACGCGCTGTGAAGGATGGTTTTGTTCTCTTTTAACATAAATATATGCCTTATAGAAAAAGGACACGTTAATCACAAAACATAGCGTGACTGCAGAAAAGCTGTTGTTAATCTAGGGTGTCGACTGTGCAAACCACAAGGTTGAGACAAGATGGAAAAATGCTGAATAACAAGAAAACAGGAACTGAGGAATGTGTAGGAAAAATGCTGAATAACAAGAAAACAGGAACTGAGGAATGTGTAGAAACCAACAAATCAGCTCAATCTTCACAAACACCATTCCGGACATTTGAATCCTGAGTGCTGTGTCTGGGCACCACCGATAGGCTAGCAAGTTTAAACCACGCTAAGCCTCTACTGTGACAGGCCAACTCTAAAGTTGGAACTACCTCTGTCACAGTATAAAATTGCTATGCACCTTACTAGTTAGCTAGCTAAGTTAGCTATTAACGCGCTAAGAGACAAAAGAAGATACAGAACACAATAATCGAATTACAAAAATCACTAACTGACCGCATAAGCAGAATTTTCAACAAGAATGATAAAAAAACACTATAGAAATATGATTATATTAATATACTGAGATGATGATAAAACGAGCGACTTCGAGGCTAGTATGGCTACAAACAGGCTGACAGGACGCGATCGGGACATGAAGCTATGTATGGGGTAGGAAGTTGAGCGGAAGTGGGCGTTGCTACATTGTGCAAAGGTCTGAATACTAAACGGTGTGGATCATTTACATAAAGAGGAGTGACTATTTATGTTATGCCAGACTGAAGCTGTATATACAGATATCTCTGAGTCTGGGACCGGCAGTTGCTCCATGGACCATCTCGGTTTGTTACTTTGTAATTAAGTCTGTACTGAACTCACAAGCTCCGGTATCTGAGATATTATTGAACCAATATTTATTCGACACAACGCGTCCATGCACGATGATGTATACAGGTAAGATGGTCTAGCGTTAGCTAGCTGATGTTACATTTTCAGATAGTACACGTTTTCTCATTTTGACAGAAAGTGGTTTCATTTCAAGCTAGTGTACTGTTAGCTAGCTAACGTTAGCTGGCTGGCTCCCTAGCTGATGTTATTATACGTTTCCCAGAGCTGTTTGCTGTTCTAGTTAAAGCCTAATGTTAGCTAGCTAACATTGAACATGGTTGGTTAACTCCCATCACTATGGCATTGTTGGCACTGTTCATTGTTGTTTAACTAGCTAACGTTCGCTGGCTGGCTCGTTAGCTAACGTGATGTGTGTGAACTTACACTTTGTTTACCTAGCTAGCAAGCTATATGTCTTAAGCTAAAGTGTACTGTTAGCTAGCGTTATTATTCGTTTCCCAGAGCCGTGTGCTGTTCTAGTTAGAGCCTAATGTTAGCTCGCTAACATTGAACATGGTTAGTTAGCTCCCAGCACTGTGGCATTGTTGCCACTGTTTATTGTTTAACTAGCTAACTTTGGCTGGCTGGTTCGTTAACTAACGTGACATGTACAACACATGTTGAATATGGCCGATGTCAGTAAACGTCTGCAAAAAAGCGTAATGAAATTGTTGCCAGCAGAGCTGGTGAGGGTGTGATTTATGCTGAATGGGTGTAGACAAAGAGCTCTTCACGAGATAGCAAAATATTCAAAGGTGATTTTCTCAAAAGTGAGTTTACAAGTTGATCAACTTTCAAAGCAGAATTACTTTCCCATTGTTCCTCAAATGCTGTGTATCGTATACCATTTTGTAGCTCTGAGTCTCTACTTTTATATAATGTAAAAAAAACACTTTCAAATGTTGCTACATAAGACCGAATCCAGGTAGTGAGTCACAAATTATCAAAACTGTCTAAACTGTTTTTCTTTGTTCTTTATGGGGTATTGTGTGTAGATTGATTTAGAAACATATTTTTAATTAATACATTTTTTCATACGCTGTAACCTAACAAAATGTGGAAAAGTCAAGGGGTCTGAATACTTTCCGAATGCAATGTAGGCCTGCCATCTACTGCCGTCGTGCTCTTGAAGGCACTTAACCCCCCACAAAGTAGAACTGCACTGTCAGTCACATGTGGTCAACCCGCCATGCCATCTGGAAAGCTCCTGGGTGTGCAAGCTTGGCTTTTGATCCAGCCCTGAAAAGCTCAAGTCTTCTTAAAACCTCTCTAGGGTATGGTCCCACCTGGCCAACATCCAGTGAGATTGCAGAGCACCAAATTCAAATACAGAAATACTCATAAAAATTCAGAAAACAAAACATATTTTACATAGGTTTAAAGATTAACTTCTTGTGAATCCAACCACAGTGTCAGATTTTAAAAATGCTTTACGGCGAAAGCATACCTTACGTTTATTTGAGAACATAGCCCAGCAGACAAATCATTACAAACAGTAACCAGCCAAGTAGAAGAGTTACACAAGTCAGAAATAGAGATAAAATTAATCCCTTTGATGATCTTCATATGGTTGCACTCAGAAGACATTAATTTACTCAATAAATGTTCCTTTTGTTCGATAAAGTCTCTTTATATCCAAAAACCTCTGTTTTGTTCGTGTTTTCTTCAGTAATCCACAGGCTCAAACGCAGTCACAACAGGCAGACAAAAAAATCCAAATTGTATCCGTAAAGTTCATAGAAACATGTCAAACGATGTTTATATTCAATCCTCAGGTTGTTTTTGGCCTAAATAATCAATAATATTTAAACCGGACAATAACGTCGTCAATATAAAAGGTTACCATGAGGCACTCTCTCGGTCGCGCGCATGAAAAAGCTCTGTGACACTGCAGGGTCCACTCATTCAGACTGCTCTTACTCCCTCATTTTTCAGAATATATGCCTGAAACAATTTCTAAAGACTGTTGACATCTAATGGAAGGCATAGAAACTGCAATTTGAGTCTTAAATCAATGGATACTGTAATGGCATTGACTAGAAAACTAGAAATCCTACTTCCTGAATGGATTCTTCTCAGATTTTTGCCTGCCAAATCAGTTCAGTTATACTGACAGACACTATTTTAACAGTTTTGGAAACTTTAGAGTGTTTTCTATCCAAATCTACCAGTTATATGCATATCATATCTTCTGGGCCCAAGTAGCATGCAGTTTAATTTGGGCATGCTTTTCATCCAAAATTCCGAATGCTGCCCCCTACCCTAGAGAAGTTTAAGGTCCTGTTGATCAGCTGATGTTTAGGCTACAATATGGTTAGACCAGGGCTTGAGAATATGAATATGTTCTTTAACCTCTCTAGGGTACGTGAGGTTCCACCTCTTCAACAGCCAGTGAAAGTGCAGGGCGCCAAATTCAAAACAACAGAAATCCCATAATTAAAATTCCTCAAACATACATGTATTTTACACCATTTTAAAGATACACTTGTTGTAAATCCAGCCACAGTGTCCAATTTCAAAAAAGCTTTACGACGAAAGCAAACCAAACGATTATGTTAGGTGAGTGCCTATTCACAGAATGACACAGCCATTTTTCCAGCCAAAGAGAGGATTCACAAAAAGCTTCTTCATCAGATGACACTCATAGGACTTCATGTTACACAATACATGTATGTTTTGTTCGGTAAAGTTCATATTTATATCCAAAAATCTGAGTTTACATTGGCACCTTACGTTCAGAAGTCACAAAACATCCTTTGATTTTGCAGAGAGCCACATCAATTTACAGGAATACTCATAATAAACATTGCCAAAAGATACACATGTTATGCATGAAATTTTAGATGCACTTCTCCTTAATACAACCGCTGTGTCAGATTTCAAAAAAGCTTTACGAAAAAAGAAAACCATGCAATGATCTGAGTCGGCGCTCAGAGCCCAATCTAGACACAAATGTAGCCGCCATATTATGCAGTCGTCAGAAGTAACAATATAAACATTCACTTACCTTTGATGATCTTCATCAGAATGCACTCCCAGGAATCCCAGTTCCACAATAAATGTTTGTTTTGTTCGGTAATGTCCATCATTTATGTCCAAATTCCTCCATGTTGTTTTAGCGTTCAGTACACTTTCCAAACTCACGACGTGCGGGCAGGTCCAACGGAAAGTACGGACGAAAGGTTAAAAAAGTTATATTACAGTCCGTAAAAACATGACAAACGAAGTATTGAATCAATCTTTAGGATGTTTTTAACATAATTCTTCAATAATGTTCCAACCGGAGTATTCCTGTGTTGCGATGGAACAGAGCTCTCTCTCACGTGAACGCGCATGGTCAGAGCATGGTCACTTCATGGCAGACCTGACTCATTCCTCTTTCCTTCGGCCCCACTAAACAGTAGAGGCATCAGACAAGGTTCTATCGACTGTTGACATCTAGTGGAAGCCTTAGGAAGTGCAACATTACCAATATCCCACTGTATCTTCAATAGGAGCTGAGTTGAAAATCAACCAACCTCAGATTTCTCACTTCCTGGTTGGATTTCTTCTCAGGTTTTTGCCTCCCTGATGAGTTCTGTTATACTCACAGACATCATTCAAACAGTTTTAGAAACTTCAGAGGGTTTTTTCTCCAAATCTACTAATAATATGCATATTCTAGCTTTTATGGCTTTGTATCAGGCCCTTTACTCTGGGCATGCTTTTCATCCGGACGTGAAAATACTGCCCCCTACCCCAAAGAAGTTAAGTTAAGATCGGAGACAGAGCCAATCATGTAGGAACCAATCCAATGAATGATGTTTATGTATGTTTTTATGTAGCCGTATGTAAGGAACGCCTTTTTAGAGCTCACTTCAGATCGGTACTTTATGCATCTAAGTTTGACTGTGACCTTGTCGTAGAAATATTCGGCCAATAATATTTCTCAGATACCGGAACTTGTGAATTCAAATAGACTTTATTACAAAGTAACAAGCCGAGCAGTTCCATGGAACAACTGATCTTTTCAGTCTCAGCACTCTCCTTTAATACAGTTTTACCCTTACATAACATACATAATCATTTGCATAAAGTGGAGTGACTTATACCCTTTAGCCTTGGCCACCCTTATCTTTTTGCCTTGCACTCATTTTAGCTTAGTTTCCATTCTCTTATTGGCGTAGATTCTATTGTTGGCATGCACTCCTAATGCAGGTGCGTGTCTAATTGTGCCTATAACTGATTAACTAATGTGCCTGTCCAATGGCCTTCACAAGACCAGGCATGACCCAGAATGACTAGGCCTGTGTTGATCCAGCTCTGCACAATCATATGGATTCTGCTTTCATTCTGCTTACACATGTCTAATGGTTAACCCTATATTGATTCTGCTTACTACTTCTAAAAATAAAATAAAAACAGTATAGATACTGGAAAATACCCACAACCTCTGTCGTGGATATTCATACTGAGAGAGACTCATTTCTTCAAACAATCATCTTTATTTAATATCGATTAATTATTGCTATTGTGAAGCCGTCGACACCACACTCTTGAGTGTGTTGCCGAGAGCTTAACCTTTACAGACAATGCAGAGTTCTTATATAGCTGACACTAAAAATGCTTAGACATGACTGGTTCCACCCCTCCAATGCTTATCAGGAGCACCACAAGCCATCCTGTGGTCATCTGCACCCGGTGCTGTTTCCCAGTTGCAATAATGATTAGACACAATAAGGGTTTTGTTCTATTCCTCCAGGCTATCAGTTACAACCACCACATCTTGTCTCTGGAATGTGGTCTTTAGGTTTTATCACCAGGTCAACTGTCAGTTCAAGCCCCAGAGAGCCAACTCAACCCACAGACACAGATGAGAGAGTACTCGTCAAACCTTATTTGACAAATTAACAATATTATAACATTATCTTGTAATTTTGCTCTTACACCTCTCCAGATTGCAGACAATAAAGAGTGATTCATTTAAAATTGACTGAGTTTTATTTATTTTATTTCACCAGGTAGGCCAGTTGAGAACAAGTTCTCATTTACCACTGCGATCTGGCCAAGATAAAGCAAGGCAGTGCGACACAAACAACAACACAGTGTTACACATGGAATAAACAAATGTACAGTCAATAACACAATAGAAAAAAAGTGTCCCTGTGTTGAATTTCCACGACAGGTGATCTATGTACAGCAAGTTTGGCCAATTAGGCTATTCTTAGAATATTTTTTTTTACGTAGTCGCAATTACATGGCTACTGTTTAAGAGGAATCCCAGCTTTCCAACGGTGTAGATTTATTTAGGCTCTACAGTGCCGGTGGAAAAGCAACAACAACATTAATGCTTAGCTAACTTGCGAGAACTGCTACAAGTTATGTTTTGGATTGGCTATCTAGTTAGTCTGTCGTTATTGTATACCTGCTGCTGAAATGCTGCACTCTCTCCTCGGGCAACCGCCCACTGGCACCCACGCAGCACACACAGACACGCACTGAAGGGTCATTCCAATAATGGCTGATATGTAGCTTTTTAAGTGATTAATTTAAAAGCGTGCCTTCATGAATTACATTAACAAAAATTATATATGACTTTTCATGAACTTACAAACCCTAATTTTACAGTTTGGAACAGCGCATCATGGGCATTGGCTGACGGATTTTCAATATGTGCAATCTCGAACAGCCTACTACCACTCACAGATTCAGACTAGTGGCAAATAAACCTGAAAAGTGGAATCAGGAAATTAATGTCCACTCTCCATTGCTTTTCAATGCAGATCCCGTCTTCATTCCGCTTTGATCAACCTGTTTTGTCTATGTGTGAATCTAGGCCAGCCAAAGGCTACTTTTGTTAGTTTTTATAGAAGAACAAATATGCAATTCCAAAAAAAGTTGCCGTGCCAGGATATGGCGCTCTGGCTGAAGTCGAGCACTGCTCAGCACTGTAAATTACTCAGGATAAGTTCATACGTTTTCAAACGATACGTTTCATTTGCAATGTATTTCAAGAAACTGGAAAACATATCAAGCAAGTATTTTTATATTCCACAAGTATTAGCCATTTTGTACAGATAATTATCAGACTCAAGTAACAAATGCTGGTAAACACTCAAATACAAATAGATTCAGTTAACATTTTCTTTCACAAAAGTAGGGCACTAGGCCTTTACTAGTCCTTTGTTAGTGGAAATGTATCAATGTTTTTCAGCATCAATGACAGATTTCTTGTTATCTAGGCGCTAGCCAAACTGAAGCATGCTGACGCCTCAACTCCACCATAGTTCTTTGGACAAAACTTATGAGGAAATGAAGCACAAAGGCTTCATAATTGATAAAGGCCATGTTGACTGACATTATCTCTTAGGAAAAAATGTACAAGATCTCCTAAGCCTGTGTTAACCTTCAGACCTTATTTTTGGCGTTTATCCCAATGCCCTATTAATTAATTATTTTTTATTTTTTTGATCCGACACAATGTACCGATGCTCGTTTCAAAGTTGTCACGTGATCAATGACATCCCGAAGCTTCGTTTTGATCACGTGGTTTTTCAAACTGTGGCAAGATCCCACTGATTTCGCTGTGGTTTGGTGCTTTCTTCGATTCAAAGTGGCTTTCAAACATCGATCCTCTAATGGAGACTGTATAATGTAGCTAGGATTTCTTTTCATGTAGCGTCACCTGAACGATAGCTGAGCAGGTAGTGTGGTGGAAAATCGTCTTACAAATATAACACTTACAAGAACTTGTGAATTCAATAAAGGCTTTTAATACAAAATATCATAAGCCGTGCTGGTCCGCGGAACAACCAACTTCCCTGAGCACTGGCTCTGCTTTTATACACATACAGCATATGAGTCCATCCCACATGCAAATGAGGTTACTTCCCTCAGTCCATCTGCCACCATTATCTTTTAGTTTAAGCTTCATTAGTATGTCCAGATGTAACAAATGTAGTCATGTACATTAGCTAATGTAATCATTGGCATGATCTCTTCTCAGAAATAGCAAATGCAATTAGTGGCATCGAATTATCTCCCACACTAGCCTATCTGTCATAAGACTTTGCTGCCAGAGAATATGATGAGGGCTTTGTAGTACCAGATTGCTATACTTTAAATCTAGATTTTTTTTGATACAGGCTACGTTGGTTACTGTGTTGCGCTAATCCCCTGTTTTATCATGTTTTTTTCATTTCAGAAATGGTTTCATTCTGAAATACCACAAGGCAGTAGGCAAAACTGAGGAGACAAGGAGAATGCAGACCTGTACCTGGACCCAAAGTGGACTGGATCGATCCGTTGCTGGACAATCCTCAAGTCCCCACGTTACCAGTGGTCAGATGAGTGAGATTCCAAGCAGCTATTCTCGTCAATATGGGCCAGTCAGACCAGCTGTCCTGTATATAGAAGGTGGTCAATGCCTACCACACAGCGGACAAGTAACCAGTGGAGGTTACTGGAGTGGACCGACCCTGAATCAACAGGCTTCAATGGTTTACATAAACTCATCTCAGCATTCACCCACCAGAGAGCAAGTTCTAATGGGTACTAGTCCCCTTTTGACATCACTCTGGACTAACAATGCAGCGGCTGCTCAATCAACTGGTGTTACATCACAAAGTGGAAACAATCACACCTTGCCCGGAAGGGTTAACAGTGCAGCTCAACCCACTTTCCAGCAGGGACAGGGGTTTTTGGGTGTTAAAAATAACAATCCACAGAGGCTCGTAAAGGATGGTCAGGGTGCAACCATTCACTGCCCACCTCATATTAATGCACCACTGAATACAAATGTTATGTATCATCTAAGCCCAGTGAGTGGCAGTCAGCAGCTTGTACTTGGCAGACAAGAGGGGGCCTCCAGTGGTACCTCTGCTTCTCTTGCAATGGGTAGGAGCCCCAACCATGTAAATCATAAATTGACTGTAGTGAGTGGGCAGGATTCAAGAAGGATAGCAGTTCAAGCTCCTCATCAGGGAAACCCACAAACACCAAACTCTTTGAAAAGTGCACAGGAGACAACATATAACCAACTGTTGTGTTTACTTCAAAATCAGAACAATGACAGCAGGACTGAGATGAACAGGGTTCAACATGGAGCACCTGTCCACACTGGCTCATCAAAACACAGTCAAATGTATCCCTCTCAACTTCTCACTGGCAGCAACAACCAGGTCAATGTACCAAATGCTGCAGTGGGGCAGTCAATGCCAATGCATAATATTAGCCAGAATCCTCAGTACAATGTTATGTATAACCCTCCTTTTAATAATTCTCCAAGACATGTCCCCAACTGCCCTAAAAGCCTTCCCATTCCACCACAACAGAACAGACTCCCATCTTATTGTGCAAATAATAACAGTCAGGCAGGGCCCATTGGAAGTAATGCACACCATGCCTCTCATCCTAGGTTCCATATCCAAGGCACAGGCCCTACCCTACATTACAAACCAGACTGCACCAATGTTCTGGTATCCAACACTGGACCATCTTCATCTGTGCCAAACTATAGTATACAGTCCTCAGTCCAGCACAACCGTGAGACCGCGCCTCCACCATACCCAGTCCAGCACAAGCGTAAGTCCGCGCCTCCACCATACCCAGGCCAGCACTCCCATGGACCCGTGCTGAACAAGACAGAACGTGTGGTTGTGGCAGGAGCGCATTTTCTGCAACACATGCCTAACCAAGGCGCAGCCCCTACCCTACATTACAAGCCAAAAAACAATTCTGTTCAGTTATCCAACACTGGACCATCTTCATCTGTGCCAAACCATGGTATGCTATCTTCAGGCCAGCGAAACTGTGAGTCTGTGACTCCATCACACCCCATAAGACAGGGCTATTACATAACAGTACCAGAGGACGAAAGTAGAAATGGATTTAGAACAGAAAATTGTATTTTCATAGGAGATAAACATAATGAAAGTGCTCTGGTCCCGCAAGGATCATCTGCAAGTAATGCCCCCTCTGTTCTTATGGCACAGAAGGCCGTTGCAGTTGTACAACCACTATTGCAGTGTATGCAGACAAACACGCCTCTAAATGTGGCTGATAAAATCTCCTTGACCACCCAAGCTATGTCTTTCTTAACAGGTGTCGAAAATGTGAGCAACCCTGGGGAACAATCTTGTGTCCAAAGTCCATCACAAGCCCAAACAACCCTTACTCTATCTGCTTCTTTGACAAATGAATCTGAACAAGAGGTCCCCAGGATCAGACTAGAATCAGGGGCTGATAAAACATTGACTCAGGGTTCAGAAACTTCTGATGTTGAAATGACCAATACATATTCATGTTTTAAGTCTCAACGGTCATTATCAAACGGGTTACGTGCAGAGAAATTTGATTCTCAACCATTATCTAATTTGGAATGTCAAGCCACTCAGAGAAAAGAGTTAGCTGACACAGAAATGACCACTCATGTGCATGTTAACCAATTGAGGGAGGAAATGGATGAAAAAGTCGATTCCGATGAGGACATTTTTGAATTGTCCTCCATTCCTGTAATCAAATGGACCCTTGGTAAATTGAAGGAGTTGGTAGATACTGTGCAAAGTCAAAAATGCACTGCCACACCAGTTGAAAGCAAAATACTAAGCCTCTATTGGGATGGAGATGGGCCAAAGCTTATGGATGCTGCAAGATCTGGTATGTTACAAAATATAATGCAAGAGGTTAGATCTGTGTGTGGCGACGATGACGATATGTCATCACAGTCTGTCATATTTTCACAAGCCAGGCGCAAAAACTGGGGTCAAGTTGAAGAGAAATGTGCCATTCTTAAACATGATTCTGTTCACCCCGAGTTCCCGGCGCAAGAGTCATCATGGTTGAACACAAATAAGCAGCTTGATGACATAGACAAGGAGTTTGGATTCCCATGGTCACTAAGATATGACCAAAAGACTCTTCAAAGAGGAGATGAACAACCAAAACTGATTTTTCCCGAAAATGAAAAATCTGCAGACTCTGCCAATGACATGCAGACTGAGGTGACTCTGGCGAAGAGACCAACACCCTCTGATTCTGATGCTAAAGAAATTCAAGGGTCAGGTTTGGCACACAGTTCCACCCAGACCCTCTCACTGGTTAAGAGAGAAAAAGCAGGTATAATTTTTAGTGACCCATTTTCTTCCCTGGAGATCAACGTGCTGACACCAGAAGAAGCTTTACAGTTTTTCAGTGGGCAGCTACTACAAGATGAAGTGAACGAAGACCTGTTGGAATTGACAATGGAAATGGATGCGGAGCAGATTGAGTTGAAAGATTACTCAGTGGAGGATAAATCATCTGAGAGGGTAGATGTGAAGTTGACTGATTTAAAACTCGAAAACAAAGGGGATGTCCAATCAGAAGATTACTGTTGCCTCTCTCGTTGGATGGCAGTGTTCAGTGGGTCCACCAATTCTTCGTCCTGCAAATGCCAATACAAGACTAAATTGGGTTCAGCAAAGGCCACTGTGAATGCGACGGCGTTGGTTGAGGTAACATTGTCTGTTGAACCCAGCACAACAAAAGCAGAACAAAGGAAATGCGTGTATTTGTGTAAATCAAATGGCACAGCAGAAGAAAAGAGTGAAGAGAATCCTGTAAAATATGGGAATCCTCAATCTTGGAAATCTACAGGCATTGAAGAATGCCAAACAATTGTCTTGTCTGATAGCAAATCTGAGACTGCTCGCATATACACAAATGGGGTGAAGAGCTTGCCTTTGTCAAAAGCCCCAGCACTGCAACTCCCCATCAACCACACAAACTTTGTTGAAATTGAAGAGGTCTTCTCGCGTTATGAAGACTTAATCAAAGTAGCCACCCCAATATCGGAGCTAGTTTGGGACGATGTACAGCCAAAGCAGAAACTACCAGGTCCGTTCCAGAAACATATGGATTGTGTACAAGAACTTGGTGTCATTTTGGAAGAAGGAAACTCTAGAGGTGGTGAAGTCATTCCTACAGTTCCCATTCCTACTTCTAATCTGCAACCCCAACCAACAGACAAAATCGGTTTCCTGACATCACTTTCCTTGGCACAAAGATGTCACAAACATCTCTCTCCTAAAACAAATCGTAGCTACAAGGTTAAACAAAAAGGGGTTGGACTCCAGAGAAGATGTGTTGAAAGTCCTCATTCAAATTTGCCTGTCCCAAGAAAGCAAAGGAAAATGAGGGATGGATTAGGTCCCTCCTTTCAACTTGTTCCTGAGGTCAACTTGACTGATGATGATGATGATTTTGAGCCCCCCAATACAACTACTTCTAAATCTTTGGAAGAAGAGAAACATTCAAAAGGTAGCAATCTCCAGAAGCCAACAGAACATGGAATTGGGAACAACATTTGGAGGGATGGCACAGTAAGTCTAGCCTTGTTTGGTTCCGCGCTCCAGAGGAAAAATGGGACTTCAGCAACTGACCAACGCAAGGACCATAATTCTTCTCGAGCCAGACCTTTTGCAGACAATTCTCCAGCACCTCCTATAACCCTCAGTGTGATTGTCAACTCCTGGACAACGGAGCCCTCCGAGACCAGTCCTCCAGTGGAAAGCCCAATCAAACAATGGATCTTAAATGAGTGGAATAATAGTTTTATCCCGACAAAGACAAAGTCCAGGGGCAAAGTGCCAAGACTACAAAACAGAAGAGGCTTTGCTCCAAAGATTATTTGTGCTGAAATGGCCAAAAAGATTGTTGCCCTCACCAACACAGATAGAGGTGCATTATCCTCTGAAAGGCGAGCCACACCAGAAAGAACTGTAAAGGCCAAGCAGACTTTGCGGCGCATTGAAAAAGAGAGAATATTAAGCGGACCACCCCTCAGGGCAGAGGCAGTGCCATCCGGTATCCCTGATATAGTGGAAAAAAGTAAATATGAGATCGGAAACCCTGCTCCTTTGCCTCATGAGAACAGTCTTGTGTTTAGTGTGCTGCCGGAGTCGTTCAACTTCAAAGAAATCATGGACCCTCCGACACAGACAGGTTCAATGAATGGTAAGTAATACCAACACAGATATGCTTGCTCTTACTCCAGTTAATGTTACCTGCAATTAGACATTTATTCCTGCTCTTTTCACATTGAAACACTTTTTCCATCAGACATGGCTGGTACGGTTGCTGCGAAGGCTGAGAGTCCTAAGACAATAGTCCAAAAATCCCTTGAGAGTCCTAAGACGATAGTCCAAAAATCCCAAGGTAATAAAGCATGCTGTCTATTCAACCATGTGTTGAAAATGTACTGTATGTATTGTGGCCGCTGCCTACATTGCATTTTCCATATCTTTGTAAGGAAAGCATTTCTTGTATCTATTCAGTTTGTTCTCTATCTCCATTTATTCCTTTCTGTCAAATATGAGGATGTAGGTTTTTGTTTTATTTGTTGTAACATTTATTGTAATGAATGAATTATTACTCCATTTAGGTGTATGGTCTGTTGACATTCAGAAGAGATATTGTCCTCTCACCTCTTTGACCACTAAAGTTCCCAAGTCTTCCTCCACCACCTTCCAGAAGTTTCAGAAGAAATTCAAGCAGAAGAAGTAGGCCTGGCAGCGAACCCACGACAAATTGTATTGCTTCCAGTTATGGACTGGGGGAGTGGAGTGAGGACTGTCGCATGACAATCTGATTCTTGTAATTTGTTTCCCATGGAAATATATGTACAATTTTTGTTTTTAATGACAAATGTTCATAACCAATGTATATTCTTTGGGAATGCAGAAATTGACCTCATTGTGGTAAGGTTGGGCAGCTCATAATACAGTTATTATTTACTGTAGTTAGCGTTTACATTCTTAAGTGTCTGAGAATTTATCTGACAGTGTCCTCTCTACCTCAGGCCTGACAGGTGTTGGTTCCACTTTTCTTGGCTCCGTTATTTACTGAACAAATAAGGAACACTCAATGTGCACTTATAAATCAGAACAATTTTAATCAAAATACAGCTGTAGACAGAAGTCAAAGATCAAACATCCCACATACAACGGATGAAATTATCCTGAGTTCTGCCAAATAGGAGAAGTCCAAGTTGCTTTTAATATGCTTGCAGTCAACCCCTAGTGATGTAAATGCCTACGTCATCACCTTCTACTCATGAGACCAAGCCCATGCATACACAGCTATACAAACAATAGTTCCAGTGTTATCTAAAGGCTCAGCAGTAAATGTCCACTCCCCAAGTTGATTTATGGTGGTATGTCTGACTAGTCTCTTATCTCTTTCACTTCCCTGCAGGGTTCTGTGTCTATGAATCTCTTTTAGCCTTGAAGTGCTTTCTCACAGACCTCCTGTTTTGACTGCAATAACTCACACATCTCTCAGACCGTTTCTTATAAGAAGCAGAGACTAGAAAAGAACTGTGGAACAATATTACACCTTATAATGCATATATATTGTTCATCTGTAGTCTAGGACCCTATAAATGTAAGGGGGATGGGTCTTATAACCCTTCCCCTTCTATTAATACAACATAAGCATAACCAATTATTATAATACATCAAACATTTGGTGCAGCCCCTATCATGACCCCAAGTTGACTCCATCACAGGCAATATTGCGAAACTTCATCTAATTTAAAAAACCCTAACTAAAGTTTTGTGTGTCATTGGATGGCTGTATTTTAATGTTTATTTTCTTGTCAGGGTTGTATCTGACATTTTTGGGGGGTAAACAGTATTTTATGCAAACCTCATGTTTACTATATTGAATGTATCACAGAATGTGAACTATGCAAAATTGACTGCGGTTTGTATGAATTTGTAAGATATCATTCTGCCCACCTCTCTACTGTTCCCTTTTACAATCTTATAACAAGTGGGTACCTTATCAATAGTTATTTTTCTGGAGTTTAAATCGATTCTGTTTGTTGACACGGGGTGAACAGTATTGTATGATTAGAGATACTAAGCCAGCTGAAACAAGGTTGCTTTGCAGTATTCTGGATGCATATAGCAGGAAACCTGTATGTGTGTAGTAACCACTGACCTGGTGCATTTACATTATATTTTCATATGTTTGTTCTACCTAGTGTTATTTCTTTGTTGGTGTATGTTATTTGTTTCTAAATATTTTTGTACACTTAAAAATATATTGTCAGCAGCATCCTTCACTTGGCTCTTGTTGATTTTATAGCGGACTGTGAAGGATGGTTTTGTTCTCCTTTTAATAAAAATGTATGCCTTATATAAATAGGACATGTTAATCACAAAACATAGTGTGTTGCTAACCCAGCTATTATAGTGTTGCACAAACATAGCGGGAATGCAGTAAAGCTGTTGCTAATCTAGGGTGTCGATTGTGCAATGCACAAGGTTGAGACAAGATGGAAAAATGCTGAATAACAAGAAAACAGGAACTGAGGAATGTATAGCAACCGACAACTCAGCTCAATCTTCACAACAACATTTTCGGACATCTGAATCCTGAGTGCTGTGGGGCTGGGACCAGCCTGGGCACCACCGATAGGCTAGCAAGTTTAAACCACGCTGAGCCTCTACTACAGGCCAACTCTGAAGTTGGAACTACCTCTGTCCCAGTATAAAAGAAGATGTCTGTACTATTCTAGTCAGTTCTCTGCTTTACCCTGCGTGGTGATACAGTGAACCCGTATATACGAAAATTGCATTTACCATTTATCGCTTGTGTTAAATAAAAATACTTAAAGTATATTCGGTGACTCTGAATCACATTTTATCCTGATACCAGATTCGATTGACGCAACCCTTTACATGGTGACTCCGACGTGATCTGGTTGAAGGACTACGCTGTAAACTGTCCGGCCGATTGGGCATTGCTGTCGTCGGACAGTGTGTCTCACAAACTAGACCGGTCAACTAAAAAAGGTAAGCAGACACCTATTGTGAATAACTAAAGTTCTGCACATTGGCATTATCCAAATGTATTTTGTGAGATACCTGTTTGATGTAAGTAACCACATTTTATTAGTTTATATTGGTAAATGATCATAAGGAATACATAGTGGTGAATGCAATTTTGACTGGCCAGGTATTCTATGATATAACAAACGAATGTGATGTACTCGGTGAGACGCCAAGTGTGTATGATTTAGGGTGAGACGCCCAAGTGTGAGTGTGGGTGATGACTTATATAACAGCGAATGATGTGTACTAGGTGAGATGCCACGTTTGTATGTGGTAGGTTGAAGCTTACTGGTATAAATGAAGATTTAGAGATGCTCAAATCGTGTGAAAGAAGTACACTTGATATTTCAGTTGGAGCTGGTATCAGTTTGAATGATTTAAAAGGTCCGGGACCTGCAGATGAGACGTCTGCGTTATATGAAGTAGAATTGCCGCAAAATTGTAGTACATTAGATATTTCAGTTGGAGCTGGTATCGGTGAGATTGATTATAAAAGGTCGCGGACCTACGGATGAGACGTCTGTAACAGAGTTATATCATTGAATATTGAGGAGGTGTGCATGAAATACGGGAAAAGTGATACAGTAAAGTACGTTAAGATTGGCCCTGAATGTATACAATTTATACACTCCCTATTGTGTGTGACTGTGATTAATTTGAATATATATTTGATAAAATTTCTTATATAAAGGATTGTTATTTCCATTTAGAAATAAGTACTATAGTTGAGGAGTTTTTAATTAAAGAGAGCAACAGTGTGAATGTATATCCCTATGTAAACGCATATCCTGATTTGAACTGTACTAATCTATTAGAACATTTGATAAAATTACCAAACCTGTATATTCAACATTTGACAATAATTACCAAATCCGTATATTTAACCACAACGTTGAATTTAGCATTGGGTATTGTGGGAAATTGACTTTTTAATTTGATTGATGAGTATTGTTGATAATTGGATATGGAGAAGGGCGAGCCGGTCAAGGATCGATTCAGACAAGGTGATAAATTGTATGACAAGCGACAGTTTAATTATGAGTAAAGATATCTGGTACAAGCGTATACGGTCTCGTTCCTTCGGCTCATAGAGAACCTCCAGAAAAAGCCCAGATAACAGAATGCATAGACATTTTATACAACACAGAAAGTAGGTTGAGTCTGGAAGTTCTGGTCCTTTGGTTGGTTCTGGACAGGTTGTTGTCTTCTCAGATTGGTCCTGATGAGCTGGGCGTCATCCTTCTGAGTCTTATAGCAAAAGTTCTTTGTTACCAAATGTTCAGCTAAAACAGGAGATTTTGTGTGTGCGTAGTCAGCCCCCTGTCCTTGGGTATGCGTGTGTGTGTCTTATTATCTCGTGAAATGCGGACCCAAGCACCCTTTTCTTATCAGTGTTTATGAAAGGTTTACGTCAGCCCTCTGTCCTTGGGTGTGTGTGTGGGTCTCTGTATCTGTTTATGAGTGTGTGAGAAACCCTGCTTAGAAAGAAGTTAGTTATAACAATGTAATAGCAATATGCTTGTGTTATTTTAAATGGTATTTATTACAAATCCCCCTCTTCACGTCTCATAAGAGACGTGACAAAAGCTAGGACAAAAGCTATAAATGGCAAAATTAGAGTAAACTTTATCAGAAGATAAAGTTTTGATTCCCTCTCTTCACGTCTCACAAGAGACGTGACATAAACTTTAAGCGAATCCAGGCACAAGAAGGGAAACTTTTTCCAGAAGAAAAAGTTTTGATTCCCTCTCTTCACGTCTCCTAAGAGACGTGACATAAACATGGGATCAAGCAGGAGTAGTATATGCAGAAACTTTCTTGAAGAGAAAGTTTCATATGCCCTCTCTTCACGTCTCCTAAGAGACGTGACATAAACTAGGTAAGAGTAGGAAAAGCAAAAGTAAACAACCAGGGAAACTTTCTCAGAGAGAAAGTTTTAATTCCCTCTCTTCACGTCTCAAAAGAGACGTGACAAAAAATAGCTAAGACAAGCAGAGACAGGGAACTTTTTCAGAAGGAAAAAGTTTTGATTCCCTCTCTTCACGTCTCAAAAGAGACGTGACATAAAAAGCTAGATCATATTAAACCCTCAGGTCCATCCCTCTATACAACCTGTACCAGGTGGGCTCGTCGCCACCCGGGAACTTCAAACCTTCACAACAGGGAGGACAAACATCACTTTTTATTCATTCGACAACATCAACTACAGCGAACCAAGGGTCCCCCTCTGTCAGGCCCACTCTCCTGCGAAAGCTTGATTTCGTATCAGCCTCTCCAACTGGAGCATCAAGCAGCGGCATCATACCATAGGCCCTTTCCACATCTGTAACAGACTTCTTCAAACAAGGTATGATACAGGCATTACGGAACATGAGCATATTAAAAACAACAACTTAGGGTCAGAAATCCAGTAATCATCACTGTAGTGTACTTACCAAACCAACCACCCAGCCAGGGGAACAGTCCACTCTCCTCCACACCTGCAAGACCCCTCACCTCCACCGATAACCTTGCCAACTCACTCAGAGCTTTTGAAATGCTCCCATCCGGACCAGTATTGTTAGGGACAAACGTCTAACACTGTTCTCCAAACATTTTACATACACCTCCCTGGTCGGCCAGAATCATGTCCAGTGCTAGTCTACTTGGTCTACTGGTTTGAGAGGTAGCATCCAATTGTTCAGCCATCCCCGTAAGTACTGTGTGGGTGTATTTAACAAATCATCATTAATTATAGTAGATATAATTGATCCAGGCATTATGCTTAGCATCAACAATAGCTGGGCCAATGATGGGCATCAGATGCCACAGGCCATCATTCCTGTTTAATGTCTGGAATTCGTGGGGGACCCCTATTGGGACCCCCAACAGGTTGGTGTGGATGTTATCTGTACTCTTGGACCAAGGAGCGTCACGTTTCTGCCGTCTCCTGGGTTGGTCCCAAGCCTCTGTCATGTGCAGCTCCCAAAAGTTGGTTAGCTGTAACCTCAATAATAGGCAATGGTGTTTATCAGACTGGCCAAAACACATGTTCCCTGATAATCTCCTTTCAAAATGGGGTCAACCGCCTGGCAGGTCCACACATCCACCATACATCAGCAACACCTCTAGTTAATAGTGACATTAGTGATGCAGGCAGCAGTAGGGAACCTGCCATAGTCTATACCTCTACCTGTACCAGTGTTACAGCTGTAATATCCCCCATATGCCTTAACCCCCCATGGTGTCTTCTGGGGACGGACTTCTGGGAACACAAGACTCAGAGTTTTACACAGGGTTGAATTTGGCTTAAACTTTCCAATATGCACATCCAACCTTCCCCCTTACTTAGGGCAAATGGGTGAGCAGCCAGAATAGGTCTGGCATGTCCACATACGACACAGTCCTTTCTATTAAGTGTTTTGTAGGTCAACCACATATTCTCCCTTCCCTCATGACCAGTTTCAGTCCCCAATTGGTCACTATCTGAGATGTCTTTTACATTTATTACCTATACCAGATTGTAGAGTTCAGGTGATGGCGTGGGACTTGGTCTTGAAGTGGTGGAGGAGGCCGGCTGAACCTGGTCTGTTGGAACTGGTGGTGGTTCTGGCAGCACTGCGATGGTAACATCCCCATCGTATCCTAAACAGACAGCTCAGGACCACAAACTGTCCTGTAAAGCCCCCTCCTCTCCCAGAGAACACATCATCAGCCAGAGATCAAGCAACACTTTCACTTCTATGAACAAACACAGTGAGGAAAGGTCGGGGGCAGGGAATTCTTCATTAAGGAGTTGATCCCCGAACTCTATTAGTAACGGTTCTTCTCCTTAACTCTGTGATCATTCGACAGTGTCAGTGTGTCTCACCCTCCAAGTGCGATATGCCCCCAGGTCGGGTGAATCACCTTCTCCTTTAATTCACCTGCAATGCATAAAATCTTGGACATACAGGTTTGGTTAACAAACAGTTTCTCATTTGTTCTATCCGATTATATATTTAACTTCTATGTCTATTTTTTAGCTAGAATTTTTAATTTTAAATTAGTTTATTATCCAATAGGCCCCATCCTATCCTAGACCACAATGTACCCCTCCCCCGTTTGATACCTGGCTCTGCCCAGGTATCAACCTTACCTATTCTAAATAATGACTTAGTAAAATATTCTTATGTTCTACATTATTATGTAGGAGCGCCCCTTTCATTTTCCACATGTCCAATTCTCCCTTTTGTCTCCATTCAGTAACTGTTATCTACCCATTCTGTTATCTCTGTCCTGGCGCCCCCTTCCAAAACTCCCTTCTCTGCTCTCAAACCTTCAAGGTCTCAGCAGTGCGGGGAGGGCCACTCTGTCTGCCCTTTCCCTTATCTGTCTGTAGCTTGGTCCCAAACATTAACTAAGTGTCTCACTGTTTTGACTTTATCTAAAATCATGGATTTAAAATTAACAACATGTCTTATAGTGTCAATCTCTAAAGTCCTTACATAACCTTAATAAACCTATCTCTATCTTCTAATGGCCAAAACAAATGCTAACCATATAAATTCCTTTCTTTACTAATAAGCTCTCTATCACTTTTATTTCCATGCCCTATAGGCTTAAAATATCTCCTGTTCAAACCAATTCAATAACAGCCCATTCAAAACCGTCATAGCCAATGTTTAAAAACAGAATCCTGACTCCTCTGTGGTTAAAACTACCTTGTCTCTCGGAACACGGAAAACCCCTTAACCCAAAACGTTTACCACAAAAACAAAACCTAATAATTATGATAATACCCTTAAATCATTCGTTTTAAATTTCCCCGATGTTTCATGTACTAACCATACAACTGTGATAAACGTACACTGTCCCTTTAAAAACTCTCATGCCAGCCATACCAGGTTGCGAGTCGTTCTTTGTTCCCCATAATGAAAACAGATCACGTTTAGAATACGTTTACTTATTGTTCGAATTCTCTGGTGTTACCTAAACCAAAAACCAATAACTTTCAGCAACTTTTGAAAAGTATCTCAAAGCTATAATGTACACATTTTCCCTCTAAATGACACAACCAATTTTCTCTAGCATAATTTAATACGGCCACACCCGGTGGGGAAAGTACAAATTTTATCCCGTTCCTTTTATAATACTCAATGCTAAATTCAAAGTTGTGGTTAAATATATGGATTTGCCAATCATTATCAAATGTTAAATATACAGGTTTAGTACTTTTATCAAATAGATTAGTATAGTTCAAATAAAGATATGCGTTTACTAGCGCTCAACCTGTGTTCAGAACGCAGCAACTAGCCAATATAATACCAAAAATGACTGTCTTATTCATGCCTCTAGGCAAAACATCTAGTTACTCCAACTAAGTTTAGCAGCAAAACTATCGTATAAGTAAAATCAACTTCTCAACTCTTTCCATTCCAAAGTGTAAACTTACCATATACTTCGCTAAATTTATATCGCATGTCAGCCAATCCATAACAATAATATCATTAGTCTGTAAATTTAACCTAAATAAGTTATTAAATGTATTCTCTCTACTCCGAATTGGTTCTAAGTTTTTTCTGTCACCAGCATTCAAACAGGCTCCCGTTTGCTGGGAGACCGTTGAGTGCTGCAATACTGCCATCTTCTGTCCATTCTCTGTACAGCTCTCCACCCCCAACTATTCTAGTGTGAAGGAATATCACAAATAATGGGCCAGATATCCCTAATCTCGCCCAGGGAGGGAGATATCCCTCTAACTGGGAGAGGTTCCTTTTTCAGGGGAGGCGAAGTTTGATGCCGCATCACCTGAGTCAGGAGTGTCTTAATTTGGAATCGAATTTAGGCCGCTCAAATCGGCTCTGACTTCTGTAAGGAATTGGAGCTAGAGTGCAATGTGTGAGGTGGTGCCAAGGTGCGCCTGATTTACCTTTGACCTGAACTGAGTGTGAAGTAACCTCCTTCACTTCGTACAGTTCAGTCCACCTGGGTTCCAGCCACTTTCTCTTGTGGACTTTAACCCCCACCCAGTCACCATTTTACATTCAGTAGTGGCGTGCCTCCTGGCAGCTCCCCCTCTTGGACCTTGCGAACCTGGGTAGAGAGTGCTACAGAGAGTTCCGTCAGTTTCCTTACATAATCAGTCATACCTATCTGGTGTACATCAAGAGCGGGCATATGACCTCCCTCTCTTGGTGGTCCTTTCCTTCTTAAACAAATGACTTTTATTCTTTTCTACCTCCCTGTCTCTAGCCTCCTGCACTGCCTCTCTCAGTCCACCTTCCATCGTACTCAATTGGACCCTGCTTGGTGGTCCCCCTCCTAGATAACCTGCCTGTGTCCACTTCAACTTCAACCCTTCCCAAACCTTCTTTATCGACTTCCACTGTTCTTTTCCCCCTGACCTGTCTTGTAGCTTTTGATCTAGAAAATCGTTAAATTTAAGCTTAGGAGTATTTGGGGTCGTCATATTTGCTATTTAAATGCAGTGGTATTTAATACAGAGTAATTTTCGGTAATGTGTGTGCGTAGATCAGTATATATGTGTGACTATCCGACTGTACTTAGCCCGTCACTGGATAAAATCCAGCAATGTATCCCTGGAGATATGTACTCTGCCTTAACTCAGAGCTCCTCCCTCGTACACTCGGAATTTAATTTTTCTATGTATCGTTTGTTTATCAGGCGTTGTGGAACGTGCAAAATTTCTCAGTCCTAATAATATTCTTTCTCAGTTTAAACCAACACCAAGAATTTTTTTATGTATACATTAAACATTTAAATTTTTTCCCCCTATGAACATTACCCTTTAGACGTTGAACACTTAGACTTTAGACATTGGAAACATTACACTTAAACATTGAACATTTTTCAACCTGGCGCCTACAAACACAAATAGACTATTCTTCACCGGACAATCGCCCGGACTATTGAATAAGTCTAGCCTACTCCTCACCGGACACAAGCCGGACCATACTAATAGGTCTTGACAAACTTTACCCCACTCGTCACCGGTCACAGCCGGACTATATGAATGGGGATGGAACAAGCCTATCCTTCACCGGCTGAATAGCCGGACTATTGAATAGTGCCTATCCCAATTTTAAGCCTACCCTTCACCGACTGAATAGCCGGACTATTGAATAGTGCTTACTATATTCCTCACCGGTCACAAGCCGGACTATACGAATAGATCTTTTTATCACATTAAGCCTATTCCTCACCGGTCACAAGCCGGACTATATAATAGCGCTTTTAACACAAATTAAGCCTATTCCTCACCGGTCACAAGCCGGACTATATAATAGCGCTTAAGACTTACAAATTATTCCCACATATGTTCACTTCACTGTCGTTCACATGTCATCTATGCTCATAAATTTAAACAAGAATTCTTACCCAGACTCGGTACCACTGATCGAAATTTGGAAGAACTATACGACAATATGCAAAGTTTGATTTAACAGGTCTTGCTTACCTTGTTTATGGTCGACCAGAAGATCAGTTTCCCGAGTTGAGCAGAACTGTCGTCCTCCCCCCCAAAAGATTTCACCTGTCCTCCGTGAACCGTCCTTTCACCAACTCGCCCTCTCCCACCCAAATCAACCACTCTGGACCGGGTCTCTAGACAACCATCCTCTGCTTACCAAGTTTCTGTTGATAATTGGATATGGAGAAGGGCGAGCCGGTCAAGGATCGATTCAGACAAGGTGATAAATTGTATGACAAGCGACAGTTTAATTATGAGTAAGGATATCTGGTACAAGCGTATACGGTCTCGTTCCTTCGGCTCATAGAGAACCTCCAGAAAAAGCCCAGATAACAGAATGCATAGACATTTTATACAACACAGAAAGTAGGTTGAGTCTGGAAGTTCTGGTCCTTTGGTTGGTTCTGGACAGGTTGTTGTCTTCTCAGATTGGTCCTGATGAGCTGGGCGTCATCCTTCTGAGTCTTATAGCAAAAGTTCTTTGTTACCAAATGTTCAGCTAAAACAGGAGATTTTGTGTGTGCGTAGTCAGCCCCCTGTCCTTGGGTATGCGTGTGTGTGTCTTATTATCTCGTGAAATGCGGACCCAAGCACCCTTTTCTTATCAGTGTTTATGAAAGGTTTACGTCAGCCCTCTGTCCTTGGGTGTGTGTGTGGGTCTCTGTATCTGTTTATGAGTGTGTGAGAAACCCTGCTTAGAAAGAAGTTAGTTATAACAATGTAATAGCAATATGCTTGTGTTATTTTAAATGGTATTTATTACAGTATTAAGTAAGGTACATATTAGATACGGGGGACGTGATACAATTTGTACATTCCCCACTGGGTGTGGCCGTGATTGACGGGTGGATTACCTTATTCTCCCGTGTACAGTTAAATAATTACTGTTTCAAAGATATAAGTATATTAATAAAAATAATAGAAAAATTAGTTGAGCCCAATCTTAAGCCTTAAAAATATATTCCTATTTAAACATACTCCAGGAGATAAATAAAAACCCTACCATGGAGCACCAAAATGTTGAAAAAGTGTTGAAGACATTGAAATCCACCTTAGAAATAAATGGCGGATTCCCAAAGTGGTGAGTGAAGGAGTCAGGCGCAGAGAGCAGGGTAGTTCAAAAAGGATGTGGATTTAATATTCCAAAATACCAGAGAGACGGTCACGCCACACACACAAGTAAAGTCCCAGTCCAAACAAACAGGACTAAACAGAATAGGAACAGACAAAACACCACAATGAACAGAATGAACAAAACACCACAAACAGAAAAACAAGCCCGCACAAAAGTCGGCGGGCCAACTGGGTTTAAATAGCCCACAATCAAACCTAAACACAAAACAGGTGCAACAAATCAGACACAACTAAATGAAACAGAAAAGGGGATCGGTGGCAGCTAGTAGGCCGGCGACGACGACCGCCGAGCGCCGCCCGAACGGGAAGAGGCACCATCTTCGGCGGGATTCGTGACATACAGAGAATGGATAGAGGAGGGCAGCATTGCCGCGCCCACTGGTCTCCCAGTCGACGGGGAGCCTGGTAGAATACTGGAGACTCTGAAACGTAAAACATATAAATTCAGTTCCGAGTGGAAACAAGAGGGAGAGATACGGTTAGTTAGTGTTTGTTTAGGATATAAACTGAACGTTTTAATAGCTTGTTTAGGTTAAATTGAAAGACTAATCCATTCTAAATAATAGCGGGGTGATTTCGATGGAATGCGTTGTCTTGCCTAAATGGTCCGCTGGAACAACGTATTGGGAATGGAGTCGTATTTAAAATACTGAATCATAGGAGAGTCATTTACCTAAATCTAATGAAATCTAAATAATAACGAAGAGACAATTACGATAGAGTTGTGCCCATCGGAATGTTATTATTCTTATGGATTGACTGACATGCGATATAAATTTAGCGAGGTACATGGTGTTTTAAAAGTTGGAGTAGAGAAAGTTGGAAAGCGTGCGATAGATTTTAAACGGAGCTCGGTTTGAGTAGAGGGTAAATTGCAGGAGGCAGGTTTGGTTGTTGCTAACTAACGTTGTGATATCATTGAGTTCTAACGTAAAACTGTGTCATAAAGTAGAATACACCATAACAGTACTCAAATTGATTTGACAGTTGTTCGGGTACAGCCGGTGGAGCTGATTTTATGTTAAAGGGACAGTGCACGTTTATCACAGGTATGTGTGTCTAATGGCAGGGTATTCCTATCAATCATTTTGGGGAGACTGTTTGAAGAGAGACTGAATGGGTTTTAGATATAACCATTAAGGAAATTTAAAACTAATGATTTGAGGGAGTACAATATAATTATTTTAGAAGTTTTTAGGTTTTGTTTGTAGTAAATGTTTGGGTTTGAGGGGATTTCCATGTTTCCCAGCGAAAAGATATCTTAAAGGGATACACTCACATATGGAATATTAGAAGTTTTGTTTTCTGAGTTTCCACTAAATACGTTAATTTTTTAGATAACTGGTTCTTTATTTTGTCTAATATAGTAAGGAACACTTCTTTGAAGTGGTGGTATGACTTATGACTTCTATCATAACTTTCAATTGTGGTCTGATCAGCCACATTGGAAAGCCATTTGGATGGAGAATCTAAGGTCATTGGTAATACTGAGTTTAAGGTAATTTAATACAACAAGGCGGTGAAATTGATATTATAGTGTATTATATTTTCTTAGATGAATACGGTGAGAAAATTAGTTAGGATACGTTTAAAAAAAAAAAGGTGGACTCATGTTAAGTATTTAGAACATATTTTAAGGCAACAGGGCAGGAAAAAAGATGAAGGTAGAAAAATAGTGATTTTATAAGCATTGAATTTAATTATGAAAAGAAAAATGTTGCAGATCTTAGGGATGGTAAATTAATGTAGATAATGGATCCCATACTATGCAACATATATTCAATTATTGATGAGACTGATTTAAGATTAACCCAGGTTATTGTTAGATAAAATACAGTGGACTTGGAGAGATTTCATTAGTACAGAAAACATATGCTATGTTTAGCAGTATTTTGGCTTTATCAATTAATGTGGAGATTTGTATTTAAATAGTAGAAAGATGACAAGGATATATGACATCTGTGGTGATTCAGGATTATTGATAGGATCGAGATAACCTTATTTAACCTATGTAAGGACTTTAGAAATTGCCACCATAGACATGTTTTTCTAAATTCCATGAGTTTAGATAAAGCCAAACAGTGAGACACTTAGTTAATGTTTGGAAACAACACATAGTTGTTACTGGCTGTTATGAGATAGAGCTACAGACAGATAGGGGAAAGGGCAGACAGAGGGGCCCTCCCCGCACTGCTGAGACCTTGAAGGTAGCATTGACTAGTGCCTGTGAAATGAGAAAGGTTACTGTCTACATAGACTAGCATATATACATAGACAAGCACAGATAACTCTTAAAGTTAGATAAGACACTTAACAGAGAATTGTTAGATTTGCGGAAGTATCGATACAAGGGCGGAGCCATGTATCAAAGGGGGGATGGCATAGGACACTTTGCCATTTTGAGCCTGTAATTGAACCCACAAATGCTGGTGCTCCAGATGCTCAACTAGTCTAACTAAAGAAGGCCAGTTTTATTGCTTCTTTAAATCAGCACAACAGTTTTCAGCTGTGCTGACATATTTGCAAAATGGGTTTTCTAATGATCAGTTATCCTTTTAAAATTAGAAACTTGGATTAGCTAACACAACGTGTCATTGGAACACAGGAGTGATGGTTGCTGACAATGGGCTTCTGTACGCCTATGTAGATATTCCATAAAAAATCTGCCGTTTCCAGCTACAATAGTCATTTACAACATTAACAATGTCTACACTGTATTTCTGATCAATTTGATGTTATTTTAATGGACAAAAAATTTGCTTTTCTTTCAAAAACAAGGACATTTCTAAGTGACCCCAAACTTTTGAACGGTAGTGTATATGGATAGAAACATTACCCCCAGGTTGAACTGGTCATCAATAATCTGGTAATGTGAAATTTCCTGGCAATGATTGATTCCCAGTACAATTCTACAAACACTCGTCACAAATTACTAAAGCCTGTGTTACTTATGTTCACAGCAGCTATTAGTACAAAAGCAATCTCTACTGATTTTTTTTTACATAATCCATCATACCAGGAACTTGAACGCTCCAAAAGTGGCAGTATCAAAAATATTTGGAGTAGAATGGGCATATGTGGTGGCTGTCTTAAAAAAGTAGTTTTTTTTGTCTGTTATTTTGTTGTTGGATTGAGCTATTGTATAATCATTTAAGTTATCAAGAGAGACAAGGATGCTGTCTGTCGTTATCTATTTGCTTTAGCCACAGAACACACAACGCCGCTGTTGCCACCGTTGCAGGAACAATCCATCACAGCTGCTTCCTGCCAGAGGCCAACCAACAGGATACATCCAGAGAGACTGGATGCAAGCAAGAAGACATAGAACTGATAATGGGAACCATTATCTTGGGAATTATGTTATGTGAGATCAAATGCATAACATGAGTGAACTGGTGCTGATCTCAAAGATATTGAACACATGGAAAGATTCATACATTTTTTTTTTTTTTTACTTCGACACATTAAATGTACTGTATGCAAAGTAACCATGTGATTTAATATTGCATGTTATCTATATCAGAGGAGGCTGGTGGGAGGAGCTATAGGAGGGTGGGCTCATTGTAATGGCTGGAATGAAATGAAATGAATGGAATGGAGTCAAACACATTGTTTCCATGAGTTTGTTTTTGGTACTATTCCATTGATACCATTCCCATTACAATGATCCCTTCCTCCTATAGCTACTCACACCAGCCTCCTCTTGTCTATATCTATATAGCAAGCTAAACATTTCTCCCTACTGAAAAGCCAATTCTGACGTGTTTTATGAAACTAATGAGAATTGCCTCAGGCCTGCGTTGAAACGGCTGCCAGTTTATGCGCATCAAATGCGCATCTCTATTCCCCTGAACACGCAACAAAGCCGCATGCTCACGCGACACCCAAACATTAGTTTGTTTATGCTCCAACTGTACCATGGTAATGAATGTGTCCGGAGTCGGGAAGAGACAGACAGGCAGCGTTTCTCAGCCAGTCGAAATCATGAATCTGCTGCTATTATTGTTATGGATATATACAAAGAAATGTCAATTGAAAAAAGTGAAACGAAGTACCGAGGTATAAGCAGTTTTAAGTTGGATATTCGCGCTTTCAAACCACTTGAGCCACAGACTCCAAATAAGTGTCAAGATGTTGGAAAAATTGCGCACAACATTGCACAGGTCTTATTTTCACGATTTGGACATTAATTCGCTTTCCAAAGCTAATCAACGTGGAAATGTGAGCAGCATTTTGTATTACTAGTTGAATTCGTTATGGAGTGTAAAAGTACAAACTTTTTTTACATTCGAATTTCAATAGTACTTGACTCAAACAAGGTTCAGAATGTCACTTACTACCCTTCTATATTGCACAACCTTTGATTTGTTCATTTTCATCTCACACGTTTTTACATGAATTTGTCAAACTTTCGCATTTCAATAGCTCCTTGGTCATGTGACCTACTGGACTCAAACAAGGTTCAGAATGTCCACTCAGTGGGCCTACACATTGCACATCCTTTAGTTTGTCCATTTTCATCTCAAAACATTTTTTACATACATTTTTCAAACTTTCAAATTGCAATAGCTCCTTGGTCATGTGACCTAATGACTTCAAACAAACTTCAGAATGTCCACGGACTAGCCTTATATATTGCACACTCTTGTTTGTGTACTGTAAAATCACACAGTGTAATGTACATGTTTTATAGTTTTAAATTTCAATAGCTCCTTGGTCATGTCAATTACACACCTAAGAAGCGTGCAGTGGATATACACCCACATTGCATAACCTCTAGTCATGTATCTTCTATATTGTTGTACATTAATATTAGTTTGACAATTAAGGGGTTCAGTCCAGTGTTGTGTTTACCCTTTTCTTTCATATTTATCTACAATAATTGGTAGTTCTAAGTACTTATTTTCCCTGTTTTTTATTTTGCCACAGTATTCAACAGCGGTACACAATAGGAGAGAGACAGATAATATCTCCTTTCGTCGTTAATATCAACCATAAAGGAAAAGGGCAAAGTACGAGAGTCATGCTATTAATTGTCCAAAGCAGGAATGGAGTGAATTAGTGAGGTAGGCTGCAGTGGGTTTGCTGGTCAATACATATACTGAACATGTAATCACAGTAATGGTG
Source organism: Salvelinus namaycush (assembly GCF_016432855.1). NCBI lineage: Eukaryota > Metazoa > Chordata > Actinopteri > Salmoniformes > Salmonidae > Salvelinus > Salvelinus namaycush. The sequence continues at coordinate 17,459,013 of NC_052327.1, read as the reverse complement.
GCCAGAAAATCAATGAATAAAAATGGAATATTGACAAATTAAACAAATTGTAGACCTTTAATATTTTCCAACATGTCAACAGACACTTAACTTCAATTAAGTATAAAACATTTCACAGTGTTAACTTTCTCTTTATCCCTGGTTGATGTACATTTCAGAGCCTCTTCAGTGTGGATGGGGTATAGCATACATTTTCAACAACAAAGACATCACTTCCGGTTTGTGTTCTTCACTCTGAACTCGTTCCTAGGCACAGCACATGGAACCACCGCTGGCATGCAAAACATTCAATCTAAAACAAAACAAAGCGTAACATGTTATAAATAATATTAAATATCAATGCAGTATGACGAATTAGCCATCCATTGTGTTATATCATAAATTGTCTGACATGCTGTCACTGTTGTCAAAAGATTATAAACATGTTAAATAAAGTTACTAACCCAGTCAGTCTTTGGGCCACATCCAGGTTCTTTATCAGTGGCACCCATGAAGCAGTTGTTGGCTTTGTTGAACTCTGAAATCATAGGCATGAACTGAAAATATGGTTGTCCCACACAACTACATTAAAATAAAGAATTTACATTTACTTTGAATTAAATGTCAATACATACCAGACATTTTTAATATATCCTCAGCCATTTCTTTTTGCAGTAGCTCCATGTGTTTTTGTGAAGGTTCTATATCAATTTGGGAGGGGATGTTGGGGAAGTTCTGTGCAACTTCCTTGCCCATCTACACCCCATTTTTATAGAGTTTTTGATCTAATTGTCACATAACAGAACCATTCATTATTGAAAATATAACTATCAAACCTGCATTACAAAGACCCCTCAGCTGAAGGTGTCCTGCTGCATGGTGTGTTATTTCCCTCCTTTCCACTTTATGTCCACCCAGTCGTCTTTTCCATGGCAGGATCTTCTCATTTTGAACTTTTCTCTTTTTTATGTAAACATAACGGAATTCTGATTAGTTATTATCAAATGTATACTCAGACCAAAATTGTATGCTGATTTCCTTATCACTATAATCTAGTAGAGGAAATTTCCTTTATGCCCCATTCTACACTCAGCCTAAATTATAGGCACTGAACCATTTACAGGAGAATAATAAAAGTAGCATATTGGATCCAACCCTATCACAGAGTGAATAAATGTAGAGCGTTTGTATACTTTAAGAAAAAAATATTAAGTGACAGTTTCATCAGTACGTGCTTAATTAAAGAAAGTCATATCACAAAGATCACAGATGACAGTGCTCAAGTCTATGACAATAGAGAATGAATTGTAAGCACCAAAGTGTCTTAAAGTGTGTTTGTCAAAATAATATCTGAAAATGTCAGTTGTTGAACATAATACTTCTATTTGCAATAGCAATTTATGATATATGCAGTTGAGGAATATTCCACGTATCAACACTACATGTAGGACGGACATTCCCACATACAGCATACACATACATAGAGGCATTTTTCAGATATGATTTTATCCAGAATGGATATGTCTATGGGGCAGCACAGGACGTAATACACCCTTACGCCAATCTACTTTTTGATCTTCTTGACTTCTTATCTGGTAAACTGCTACTGTGTGTCAAGAAAAGAGCCCCAATTAGGGGTTAGTGTCCTCCAGTAAAAAAAGGCTAGTTTAGAGTAAAAACTATTGCCCTGTGTCCCCGTTCATAGGGGCATGAGAGAGACTAGTCAGTGGTAGAATTGAGTTGGCACTTTATTGGCCCAAACACCCAGAGACCCACAAGGTTGAGGTTACTCATGGACAGTAATTAGTAAAAAAATGTTTTTGTTGCATTGACGCATTGTGTCTTCTAACTGTCCAAGAATAGGATCCAAAGTGTTAGGAAATATTTGTTCTCATAAATACAAAGGAGGATGTCTCTCCTCATACCTCTGGCACTTTAGTCAGACTGCCAGACTATGTAAAAAGTTTATGATGGGGCCAGCAACGGAGTTCCCATTGACTAAGCACCACGGAGACCAATCATGAGAGAATACATACAGGTCAAGGGTGCCAATTGAAAGTCAAGGGGTGTGTCTGTGCCTTTTGGATTACTCTCTCTTTACACAGAACCCCTGTGGTTCAAGTCAAGAGCTACCCTTCCCCTTTCAGTCTGCTCTACACATGTCTGAAAGTGACAGAGTCAGCAGCCAAGAGAGTTTTTCACAGTATGTCATAAAAAATTATTACACTTATGATTGTATGTAAAATGCTAATATGTATTAGATCCAGTACAATGGAAAAACTATAGTCCACTGACTATATAAGGGTAGTCAGTGGACATTCTGAACCTTGTTTGAAATCAGTAGGTCACATGACCAAGTAGCTATTGCAATTTTAAAGTTAGAAAAATTAATGTAAAAACACGTGAGAGGAAAATGGACAAACTAAATGGTGTGTAATGTGTAGGCCCACTGAGTGTACATTCTGAACCTTGTTTGAAGTCAGTAGGTCATATAACCAAAGAGCTATTGAAATAAAAAAATGTAAATAAATATTTAAAAAATAATGTGAGATGGAAATTGACAAAAAAAAGTGTGTGCAATGTGTGTCTATGCCATCGGGCTAGCTACAACCAGTTTAGAAAGTTTTATGAGTAATGGTTTTAAAAAGAGCTATTGAAATTTGAAACATTTGATTTGTCACTATGTTGACAAATGTCACTAGTCCCTAACTGCTGTTGGTGGACGTAAGGAAAACTAGACGAAAATCCGTCGAATATCCAACCTGAAACTGTCTTTACCTCGGTAAACGAAGTGCAGCTAGTTTGCAGTCTTTCCAGCTTCAGTTTAAAGTGATTGTTTTAGCTGTGTTGTTTGCTAGCTTCTCTGAACAGTGACCTGACGAGTGCGCACATGTTCTATGCCATTAGCTCATTGTTACGGATGTTCCAAATAAGCAAGTGCGGCTACTTTGTTGTTAATCTGGCTGCACTTTTTGACGTGACTGTAAATTAGACGTAGTTGGCTAGCTAGCAAGCAAGGGATAAGAACGTTGCCGGCCAGCATGGCAATGGAACATTTAGAATGAACAACTGGGCCGCATCCATAGATACAGAACAAAAAGACCAGCCAGCTTGGGTAGCAACTCTAGATTTGTTTCGGGACTATGTCTTGAGGAAGGATGAAATAGTATGAATAAATTAATCAAAATAACGTTTTTAATAAATATGTAAATTATTATTTGATTATGTTGGTCAACAGTTGTATAAAAATGATAATGCCCACAAAGCAGGTGTTTGGAGGATATTGGCACGGTTTGCCTGTGTTGTGCCGAAAAGCTCGCCCCTGCCAGAATTCCCCACCTTCGCGTGAACGCGCATGCACTAAATTCTTCATTGCTGCGACTTGCTTGCTAGTTGAGATTTCTGATCATGTTATGGTGCATTTTATTATATTTTTTATGTCGGTTTGATTGCGGGGGAGGCACTACTAATGTCTGCAGTTTTCAGTTTGGCTATTTGTTTCAATTGTATTAGTCTATAAATAAATCTCTTTGCCAAAATTCGTCATCTCACATGTCTTATTCGACTAGTAGTTGTTCTGAAATGTTTATTGCTTGCCTACATTTTACTCCCTCTTCTATGTTTAATATAACACACATACATAAATTATTAATTTTGGTTGCCTATCCTGACGTGAAGTTTGTTCTATAGAAAGTATTTGACTCTGATGTGTGCCACAGAAAGTATTTGACTAGCCACAAAATTAAGGAAATTTGAAGGGGGGTGGGTTCGGGCAAGGCTATTTTCTTGCCTGCCGAAATTCTCCCTGCCTGGCACACCTCAGAATCATTTAGGTAGCTCATGTTAACCAGTAGTGTGTGCCACAGAGAGTATTCAGCGAGGCCATTTTCTTGCCCCCCCCTTCTATCTTGGGGCTGCAAGGCCTGGCACACTTCAGAATCATTTTGGTGACCTATCATGCCCTCTGATGTGTGCCACAGGAAGTATTAGACTAGTCACAAAAGGAAGTGGTTATTTCAGAAATAATAGTTTTCAGAGCACTCTACTGTTCTCTACCCATCCCTCAATCCCCCATCCCATCGTGCTTTTCCCTCTTATGGCTTTTTCTAAAAAAAAAAAAACTTTTTCTGTTTTAGCTTTTAAGAATGTAGGTACAGTAGTAATAATAAAATAATAATAATATATTAAAAAATATATACTCAAGTCAACATGAGTGCATATCCATAATCACAGTAAACTGTTATAATAATATTAAAAAAATAACAAAAAATAAATAAATGTGTAATAATATAATAAACAAAACTATGACTGAATGTGCCTCCATGAAGAATCCCCTCCCCAATAGGTCACTTCGCCCTCAATAGGACACCCCCAGCACCTCCACCATCCCCATCAACCTCCCCCCACCCCATACCCCTCAACCACAAAACACAATGATAATAATAATTTAAATAAAAAATATATACCAAGATATACACACAGATGTACAGTACATATACATAAACATATTCACAGGACACTCAACTTATCTCTTATCCTACATCAGATATGCAGGTAACATTTCCACCTGGATGAATCAGCAGGACGGAGATGCTCTACATCAGAGGGAATGCCTGTCCATTCTCAGATGTTTGTAATAGGTCTGGGTGTAGCTGGTGCAGAGGAGTCAGAGAACGCGTTTCCACTGCTCCAGAGTACAATGGCACCGAGTTTTACACCACTCCAGCTGACACTTGGCATTGCGCATGGTGATCGTAGGCTTGTGTGCGGCTGCTCAGCCATGGAAACCCATTTCATAATGCTCCTGACGTACAGTTATTGTACTAACGTTGCTTCCAGAGGCAGTTTGGAACTCCGGTAGTGAGTGTTGCAACTGAGGACAGACGATTTTTACTCGCTACAAGCTTCAGCACTCGGAGGTCTCGTTCTGTAAGCTTGTGTGGCCTACCACTTTGTGGCTGAGCAGTTGTTGCTCCTAGACATTTCCACTTCACAATTACAGCACTTACAGTTGACTGGGGCAGCTCTAGCAGGGCAGAAATTTGACGAACTGACTTGTTGGAAAGGTGGCATCCTATGACGGTGCCACGTTGAAAGTCAGAGCTCTTCAGTAAGGCCATTCTATTGCAAATGTTTGTCTATGGAGATTGCGTGACTGTGTGCTCATTTTTATACACCTGCCAGCAACGGGTGTGGCTGAAATAGCCAAATCCACTAATTTGAAACGGTGTCCACATACTTTTGTATATTTGGTGTATAGCTGGTTAGTGCTTGTTCCCTGGCCAGTATATTGCCCAGAATGTAAGAGACGGGCCACAGTTCTGGTCTTGTATGCTAAAACCGACAATTTGGAGTGAGCAGTCTGAAATGGATTTCTGTGGTTAAAGTAATGCTTACATACTATTGCAGTGTTTTCTATAATAAAGTTATTTATATCATTATCCGAGCCAAAGCCTTGAAGGTATCTATTTGTACTAGTGCAAAGTGCTTTGACAATTTTCATGTAACCGTTGACTTTCAGGTACAAAACTCCAAAATACTTGGTTAACATTACCTGCGCTGAAGACACCTATATTCATCTGCTAAATAAGAACTAGTAAAGGCCCAGTGCAGTGCTTTTTGTGAGAAAATGTAAACTAAATGTATTGGCGTGTTTGCTAGCATTTGTAACTTGAGTCTGATAATTATCTGTACAAAACAGTTAGTCTAATGATACTTGTTGTCGTACTCTAGATGGCACGGTTTAATTAACTTGACAATGGAGACTGATGTACTATTACTTTTGGCTTTAAATCTGAAGCATGGTAACAATTAACACTGTGCTCACTTCAAACTGAAAGACCGCTCATTTACATATTCCCTTGACCTTCAACGTCAAGAGTGATACTTATTGGCTGTTAAACATGGGGGTTATGGACTATCAATAAAGGTGTATAGCGCCATATATTACACTTGTGGAATATAAAAATACTTGCTTGATATGTTGGATGTTTTAAAGAAACACTCCTCGAGATAAGAGTGGAGCTGAATGGAGAGCGAGAACTTTCTCTGCTGAGTTTATAAAACTGTAAAGAGTGTTTTATGTACAATTGTCAACAAAATTAGATAGACTTCACTTTTTCAATAGGAGTAAAATCAATCTGTTCTTTTGGTTTTTGATATGCAGTCTCTCCCTACTCAAGTGCTGATGGGGTATATAAACTACAGAGTCAGAGAATTTATCCCAAGACCAATGCAGTGTGATAATTGTAAAGATGTTGGTCATGTTTGCAGAAGGGAGAAGCAGAGATGTCCAAGTTTTGGAAAGGATCATATTATTTGATATAAAAGGGATGAATATGTGACATGTTGCAATTGCGGTGGGAACCACGAAGCCATGTCTTCTGAATGAAGTGGGAGTTTTGTTTGTTTTGGCAATGTACTATTTTTATTAGGGTGGATTACGTATGGATTTTTTAAATTATCATTATTTTTTTATTTTTTTTCAATCCGTCCAGGTGGTGGCAATACAACTTTTTGGGTGTAGTTTGCCATAAAACCCACAGAAGAAAAAGAAGAAGCTCTTCTGTGAGCGTTATTGGTGTAGGAGGAGCCCCATTGAAACCTGTGATACTCTCCTTTCAGTTTCAGATGTTAGAGTCACAGCACCAACAACAGTCTCTCAAGGTAATTTCCATTTCAAACGTACAATAGGTTTTAGGTTGAGAACATTAACAAGTGCTTGTTGCGTGTGATTTGTCTTATAGCCTGCTTCCTGCTTTTGAGAACAATGCCATTTGCTCAAACCATTCATCAAAAGTTCTCACTAGTCTGTCTGTCTCCTCTGAAATGCGAGAACTTCTGGTTGTCATTGATAGATGCTGGCAAGTGTGAAACATTTAATAATACAACCAATCGACAGATGTGACTCATACTAGTGATATGGGGGCTCTGTAGCCCATTCAATAGACGGTAAACATATACCGTCTATTCCCGAAGCTGTCTGCCGCCTGAGGGAAATTCCCCGACGCTGCACAAATGCTCTGTCTAAACGTCTGTACGCCTCGCTTGCAATCCACCCAAAAACTATATTTTTGTATTTGTTTCTTTAGTCCGTTGTTGACATAGTCCCAAAATGTTTAGCTTGTCAGCAATCACGTTTTCAAGATATGTAACTTTCAAAATACAGAAATGATCACCTGTGTGTAACTGAAAAATGCTGTCAGCTGCAACTGTGTTAAAACAGTTTACAGTAAGTGTATATTTTGCTTTTGTGAAATAATTTTTGATGTGATATGGAGGTAGAGTAGTTCGCAGAGATCCAGCTGTGGTCCATACGTTCTGCTGAGAACCCAAGACGGAAAGCTGTAACCCCCCTTGGGTTCTCGAGAGCAAGGCAGTCTATTGAAATTAGTTGCTTACGAATTATTTCCTTGTCAGCACTTGTTATTCAGTTACCTCCTAGAGGCAATAGAAAAACAGTTTAGGTTGTAGAATTATACAGTTCTGTGATTTTGGAATGGCTAAGACAGATGCTATTGCTTTGAATGATCCTAAGCAGGGGTTGCCAGCCAACACAAAGGGGTAGCTACTAGCTACATCATATCCATGCCATCACCAGCAATTTTCTCCATTGAATATCCATTGAAAGTGCATTGTAGTCCAGGACTTGGCTTAACCTGGGTCTGGGGAATCAGACCTTATTGTTTGTCATAACTGCTGCTGTTCATTTGTCATTGATTGCTCAACTGAACATTACTTTAAAAAAATTACTTAAAAGGCCAAATGAAATAAACTTCCCTCAGCTTTCACAAGAACTTAAAAACTGCACATTAGTCTCACATCGGATGTGTCTCAGGGATAAGCAAGTTTCCCTTCCTCTACCAGACTAATGTTCGAAAGACATTAACTGACATTACTCAGTGCCAAAGTAGCTATGGAAATAAGAAGTTATGGTTAAACATGACCAGAAAACCTGATGTATCCATTTCGGCTTATATTATTTATGTAATTAGGTGGTAACAATGCCTTCCCTACACACACACACACACACAAACACACACACGGCACATATAATGTCTAACTGAAGTGAGAGAGACGTCTCCAGAACTTGTATGACTGTTGTGATTTTTTTTAAATGTATTTGTTATATATACCTAGGCAAGTCAGTTAAGAACAAATTCTTATTCACAATGACGGCCTACCAAAAGGCCTCCTGCGGGGACGGCGGCTGGGATTAGATATCATTAAGAAAAGTATATATATAAATATAGGACAAACACACATCACGACAAGAGACAACAACACTACATAGAGACCTAAGACAGCATAGCAAGGCAGCAACGCATGACAACACAGCGTTCAACATGAATTATTGAACTAGTTTGGTGCTGTCAACAACAAGGTCAGTTGGACAGGTTAGTATACTGCTACGGTTGATCGACTTTCTCAGGCTATGGTTTGGCAAAACCTTGCCTAATGCATTTCTTAATCCACTCTTTTCCCTCCAGCCATGGACATCATAGATCCCATCTTGGGCATAGCAGAGAAGCTTTACTCTCTATGTGGTGAAGTGAAAGCCAATAAGAAGCGCTGTCAGCGTTTGGCCCAGCGCATAAAAGCCTTGGAAGAGCTGGTGAGAGCAGTCAAGGTGAAGGGACTGGGGCAAAAGCCTTCCCTTGTGAAGAATGTCCTATGCGAGCTCAAACTCACCTTGGAAAATGCCCAGGACGTGGTTAAGAAATATTCCTGCGCCAGCTACCTGAAGCGCATCCTGAAGGCCTACGACCAGGGAGATGATTTTGGGAGTTTAAATGAGCGTCTGAATGATGCGGCTCAGGGGCTGTCGCTAGCCCTGCAGGTGGATCAGAGTGACGAGCTACTTCAGGAGTCTCGAGAGACGACACGATGGAGAGAGGATGAGGCTGACAGGGAGAGTGATCGTCTGGAGCTGCAGAAATGTGAGACATCTCTACCATGCCGTTTCAGTGCAAGGTCAAAATCAAATGGCCTCTCTGTATGAGCAGGTAGGGAAAGCTCCAGTTGTTGATCCTGTTGACTACGCCAAATTTATTTGTGTGTGTTTGTTACTGTTATGTCCCACAGTGCTACTGTCTCTGGCGGAGGACACAAAGGAAAGTGTGGACACAGTGCATGAGAAAGTGAACTCCACTGAAAAAGATGTGAAAGACATCAAAGCCTTGTTGGAAACCTGTAAGTAAGCCTCTATAGATTAATTGTCATTACAAACTGTACTTGTAACTGTTGCTGTTTCTAATTTCTTACTGATTTCAACCTGCGCCTGATGATAAAGGAGACTGTGAGTATATCCTATCAGCACAGTTCTGCATCCTACATCAGGCCAGCATCCCATGGCCTCTCCATCCGCACTGTATTTTGCGTGACGATGTGCTGTGATACCTTCAGTTCTCTGTGTTATTGGTTTGATGTGCCTATGTGACTTGCCATCTCAGTGACTTTGTTGTGTGTTTCCCATTGACAGTAATGAAGCCCAGTATTTTTCATGAAGACATAAGAGAGATCAAGCCAGAGGAGCTGATCTACGACCTGCCCAAAGAGCCCTTCATAAAAAATGACAGCTCTGAAATATTCAAAGGAGAGTACAACAAATTCACAGTGGCCATCAAAAGATACGCCTACTCAAGTAGCACAAGCCTGAGGTATGTAGCATAGCATACAAGACATCTCAGAGAGTTCTTGTAATATCACTTTCGGTGCTAAACATCTATTTGTTTAATGGGTTATGTTTGTCCCACACAGGCAGGTGAGAAGCGTCTTTAAAAAGGAAGTGGAGACTATGAAACGCTTTGAGTCACCAAACATCCTGCGAATGTTTGGGATCTGTGTCCAGGAAGAGAGCGGTGAGTGAGCTTCTGTATTTGTTTTACAGTATGTGTAGTAATTGCTGAAGAAATATAAGACGGGATCAAATCACCATGTGATTGCAGGATATTTCAAAATGTGATGATGTGCCGTTGTTGCATTTAATAATGATCTTCTCTACCCTTGTTGTCCTATAGGACCCAATCCAAACTTCCTCATTGTCATGGAGTTTTGTGAGAAGGGCAGTCTGAGAGAGGTGCTGGATTCCCAAAGGAAGCTGCCCTGGGACAGAAAGGCTCGCATGAGTCTGGATGCAGCACAGGGCCTCTACAGGTAACAGGTTGATGTTTATTGTCATGAGTCTGGATGCAGCACAGGGCCTCTACAGGTAACAGGTTGATGTTTATTGTCATGAGTCTGGATGCAGCTCGGGGCCTCTACAGGTAACAGGTTGATGTTTATTGTCATGAGTCTGGATGCAGCACAGGGCCTCTACAGGTAACAGGTTGATGTTTATTGTCATGAGTCTGGATGCAGCTCGGGGCCTCTACAGGTAACAGGTTGATGTTTATTGTCATGAGTCTGGATGCAGCACGGGGCCTCTACAGGTAACAGGTTGATGTTTATTGTCATGAGTCTGGATGCAGCACGGGGCCTCTACAGGTAACAGGTTGATGTTTATTGTCATGAATCTTGACCTGAAGGCAGTAAAGATGGGCTAGATGGGCAAGCTGCTTTTTGGTCTTGATTGAAGGTATTTCTTTAGGCATTAGGTTTAGTAGTGTGGTTAAGGTTAGGTTTAAAATCTGATTTTATGTCTTTGTGGCTGTTCAAGCTAGTGACTACTGCAGAGCTGCCTCCAGGGCAAAACTCATGACAATAAATGCCAACCTACCTACAGTTATACAGTACCACTATAGAAATGAATCTCTTTACCTTGTGCCCTACACACATTACATTTACATTTAAGTCATTTAGCAGACGCTCTTATCCAGAGCGACTTACAAATTGGTGCATTCACCTTATGATATCCAGTGGAACAACCACTTTACAATAGTGCATCTAACTCTTTTAAGGGGGGGGAGGGGGGGGTTAGAAGGATTACTTTATCCTATCCTAGGTATTCCTTAAAGAGGTGGGGTTTCAGGTGTCTCCGGAAGGTGGTGATTGACTCCGCTGACCTGGCGTCGTGAGGGAGTTTGTTCCACCATTGGGGTGCCAGAGCAGCGAACAGTTTTGACTGGGCTGAGCGGGAACTGTACTTCCTCAGAGGTAGGGAGGCGAGCAGGCCAGAGGTGGATGAACGCAGTGCCCTTGTTTGGGTGTAGGGCCTGATCAGAGCCTGAAGGTACGGAGGTGCCGTTCCCCTCACAGCTCCGTAGGCAAGCACCATGGTCTTGTAGCGGATGCGAGCTTCAACTGGAAGCCAGTGGAGAGAGCGGAGGAGCGGGGTGACGTGAGAGAACTTGGGAAAGTTGAACACCAGACGGGCTGCGGCGTTCTGGATGAGTTGTAGGGGTTTAATGGCACAGGCAGGGAGCCCAGCCAACAGCGAGTTGCAGTAATCCAGACGGGAGATGACAAGTGCCTGGATTAGGACCTGCGCCGCTTCCTGCGTGAGGCAGGGTCGTACTCTGCGAATGTTGTAGAGCATGAACCTACAGGAACGGGTCACCGCCTTGATGTTAGTTGAGAACGACAGGGTGTTGTCCAGGATCACGCCAAGGTTCTTAGCACTCTGGGAGGAGGACACAATGGAGTTGTCAACCGTGATGGCGAGATCATGGAACGGGCAGTCCTTCCCCGGGAGGAAGAGCAGCTCCGTCTTGCCGAGGTTCAGCTTGAGGTGGTGATCCGTCATCCACACTGATATGTCTGCCAGACATGCAGAGATGCGATTCACCACCTGGTTATCAGAGGGGGGAAAGGAGAAGATTAATTGTGTGTCGTCTGCATAGCAATGATAGGAGAGACCATGTGAGGATATGACAGAGCCAAGTGACTTGGTGTATAGCGAGAATAGGAGAGGGCCTAGAACAGAGCCCTGGGGGACACCAGTGGTGAGAGCACGTGGTGCGGAGACAGATTCTCGCCACGCCACCTGGTAGGAGCGACCTGTCAGGTAGGACGCAATCCAAGCGTGGACCTTGCCGGAGATGCCCAGCTCGGAGAGGGTGGAGAGGAGGATCTGATGGTTCACAGTATCAAAGGCAGCCGATAGGTCTAGAAGGATGAGAGCAGAGGAGAGAGAGTTAGCTTTAGCAGTGCGGAGCGCCTCCGTGACACAGAGAAGAGCAGTCTCAGTTGAATGACTAGTCTTGAAACCTGACTGATTTGGATCAAGAAGGTCATTCTGAGAGAGATAGCAGGAGAGCTGGCCAAGGACGGCACGTTCAAGAGTTTTGGAGAGAAAAGAAAGAAGGGATACTGGTCTGTAGTTATTGACATCAGAGGGATCGAGTGTAGGTTTTTTCAGAAGGGGTGCAACTCTCGCTCTCTTGAAGACGGAAGGGACGTAGCCAGCGGTCAAGGATGAGTTGATGAGCGAGGTGAGGTAAGGGAGAAGGTCTCCGGAAATGGTCTGGAGAAGAGAGGAGGGGATAGGGTCAAGCGGGCAGGTTGTTGGGCGGCCGGCCGTCACAAGACGCGAGATTTCATCTGGAGAGAGAGGGGAGAAAGAGGTCAAAGCACAGGGTAGGGCAGTGTGAGCAGAACCAGCGGTGTCGTTTGACTTAGCAAACGAGGATCGGATGTCGTCGACCTTCTTTTCAAAATGGTTGACGAAGTCATCCGCAGAGAGGGAGGAGGGGGGAGGAGGGGGAGGAGGATTCAGGAGGGAGGAGAAGGTGGCAAAGAGCTTCCTAGGGTTAGAGGCAGATGCTTGGAATTTAGAGTGGTAGAAATTGGCTTTAGCAGCAGAGACAGAAGAGGAGAATGTAGAGAGGAGGGAGTGAAAGGATGCCAGGTCCGCAGGGAGGCGAGTTTTCCTCCATTTCCGCTCGGCTGCCCGGAGCCCTGTTCTGTGAGCTCGCAATGAGTCGTCGAGCCACGGAGCAGGAGGGGAGGACCGAGCCGGCCTGGAGGATAGGGGACATAGAGAGTCAAAGGATGCAGAAAGGGAGGAGAGGAGGGTTGAGGAGGCAGAATCAGGAGATAGGTTGGAGAAGGTTTGAGCAGAGGGAAGAGATGATAGGATGGAAGAGGAGAGAGTAGCGGGGGAGAGAGAGCGAAGGTTGGGACGGCGCGATACCATCCGAGTAGGGGCAGTGTGGGAAGTGTTGGATGAGAGCGAGAGGGAAAAGGATACAAGGTAGTGGTCGGAGACTTGGAGGGGAGTTGCAATGAGATTAGTGGAAGAACAGCATCTAGTAAAGATGAGGTCAAGCGTATTGCCTGCCTTGTGAGTAGGGGGGGAAGGTGAGAGGGTGAGGTCAAAAGAGGAGAGGAGTGGAAAGAAGGAGGCAGAGAGGAATGAGTCAAAGGTAGACGTGGGGAGATTAAAGTCACCCAGAACTGTGAGAGGTGAGCCATCCTCAGGAAAGGAACTTATCAGGGCGTCAAGCTCATTGATGAACTCTCCAAGGGAACCTGGAGGGCGATAAATGATAAGGATGTTAAGCTTGAAAGGGCTGGTAACTGTGACAGCATGGAATTCAAAGGAGGCGATAGACAGATGGGTCAGGGGAGAAAGAGAAAATGTCCACTTGGGAGAGATGAGGATCCCAGTGCCACCACCCCGCTGACCAGAAGCTCTCGGGGTGTGCGAGAACACGTGGGCAGACGAGGAGAGAGCAGTAGGAGTAGCAGTGTTATCATTGGTAATCCATGTTTCCGTCAGTGCCAAGAAGTCGAGGGACTGGAGGGAAGCATAGGCTGAGATGAACTCTGCCTTGTTGGCCGCAGATCGGCAGTTCCAGAGGCTGCCTGAGACCTGGAACTCCACGTGGGTCGTGCGCGCTGGTACCACCAGGTTAGAGTAGCAGCGGCCACGCGGTGTGAAGCGTTTGTATGGTCTATGCAGAGAGGAGAGAACAGGGATAGACAGACACATAGTTGACAGGCTACAGAAGAGGCTACGCTAATGCAAAGGAGATTGGAATGACAAGTGGACTACACGTCTCGAATGTTCAGAAAGTTTAAGCTTACGTTGCAAAAAATCTTATTGACTAAAATGATATAGTACTGCTGGCTGGTGAAATAGGCTAGCTAGCAGTGGCTGCGTTGTTGACTTTGTTTGAAAGTGTAGCTGGCTAGGTAACCTCGACAATTACTCTAGACTACACAATTATCTTGGATACAAAGACGGCTATGTAGCCAGCTAAGATCAAACAAATCAAACTGTTGTACTGTAATGAAATGAAATGTAATACTACCTGTGGAGCGAAGCGGAATGCAACTACTCGCTCCAACCCGGAAGTGCGTATCGTAGAGGGAGAGGCAATAGAAGTGTTGTTTCTTGTATTATTGTCTTTTGTGTCTTTAGAGGACTGCTTCACCTTAATGTCCCCTTTCCCTTTTCTTCTGTCCTTATTTTGTCCCACTTTGTCCCTTCTTTGTCCCTTCTTCTCTTCTGCCAACTAGACACTCCTTGTTAGCTAGCTAGCTTCTTCCAGGAATGTCCCTAGCAACTGCCTAGCAACAGGTAAACAACTTAGCTAGCTAAGAAAACGGTATAATTTTATGAAAAATTGTTACTTTTTCAAAAGCCTTTCTTCTTTGTTAGCTGCTTGTTTGGTCTCCTATTCAGTTTGCAGTTTTCTTTTGATTTTTTTCGATGTACTTTACTCTAAAAAAACATTTAAATTTCAATATTTGTAGGAGCTCATCTTTTCAGCTGCTGCTGCTTAATTTGGAACTCCGGAACATGAAACCAGACACCACCTATTACACATGACATGACGCACGGAGCACCATCTCTATCATATCTTTGCCATAAGTTTTATATTGATACAATTTTAACTAAGGAATCGGTCTATCATACATTTTTTTAGTTGAATAAGTCTTTCTCTTTCGCTTGCTCGCTCTTTCATTCATTCATATACACTACCGGTCAAAAGTTGTAGAAAACCTTCTCATTCATGGGTTTTTCTTTATTTTTACTATTTTCTACATTGTTGAAAATTAGTGAAGACATCAAAACTATTAAATAACACATAAGGATTCATGTAGTAACAAAAAAAAGTGTTAAACAAATAAAAATACATTTTAGATTCTTCAACATAGCCACCCTTTGCCTTGATGAAATCTTTGCACACTCTTGGCATTCTATCAACCAGCTTCACCTGGAATACTTTTCCAACGGTCTTGAAGGAGTTCCCACATATGCTGAGCACTTGGTGGCTGCTTTTTCTTCACTCTGCTGTCCGACTCATCCCAAATCATCTCAATTGGGTTGAGGTAGGGGGATTGTTGGAGGCCAGGTCATCTGATGCAGCACGCCATCACTCTCCTTCTTGGTAAAATAGCCCTTATACAGCCTGGAGGTGTGTTGGGTCATTGTCCTGTTGAAAAACAAATGATAGTCCCACTAAGCCCAAACCAGATGGGATGGCGTATCGCTGCAGAATGCTGTGGTAGCCATGCTGGTTAAGTGTGCCTTATTTTCTAAATAAATCACAGTGTCACCAGCAAAGCACCCCCACACCATGACACCACCTCTTCCATGCTTTATGGGGGGGGAATACACATGTGTAGATCATCCATTTACCCACACCGCTTCTCACAAAGACACGGCAGTTGGAACCAAAAATAAATAATTTTGGACTCATCAGACCAAAGGACAGATTTCCACTGGTCTAATACCCATTGCTGTGTTTCTTGGCCCAAGCAAGTCTGTTCTTATTGGTGTCCTTTTAGTAGTGGTTTCTTTGCAGCAATTTGACCATGAAGGCCTGATTCACACGGTCTCCTCTGAACAGTTGAGATGTTTGTTACTTGAACTCTGTGAAGCAGTTATTTGGGCTGCAATTTCTGAGGCTGGTAACTAATGAACTTATCTTCTACAGCAGAGGTAACTCTGGGTCTTCCATTCCTGTGGCGGTTCTCATGAGAGCCAGTTTCATCATCGCGCTTGATGGTTTTTGCGACTGCACTTGAAGAATCTTTCAAAGTTCTTGAAATGTTCCATATTGACTGACCTTCATGTCTTTAAGTAATGATAGACTGTCTTTTCTCTTTGCTTATTTGAGCTGTTCCTGCTATAATATGGACTTGGTCTTTTACCAAATAGGGCTATCTTCTGAATACCCCCCTACCTTGACGCAACACATCTGATTGGCTCAAATGCATTAAGAAGGAAAAAAATTCCACAAATGAACTTTTAACAAAGCAAACCTGTTAATTGAAATGCATTCCAGGTAACTACCTCATGAAGCTGGTTGAGAGAATGCCAGTGTTTCCTTTATTTTTACTATTTTCTAAATTGTAGAATAATAGTGAAGACATCAAAACTATGAAATAACACATGTTATCATGTAGTAACCAAAAAAGTGTTAAACAAATCAAACATATTTTGAGGTTCTTCAAGGTAGCGACTCTTTGCCTTGATGACAGCTTTGCACACTCTTGGCATTCCCTCAACCCGCTTCATGAGGAATGCTTTTCCGTTGGAAACTATTCATGCAGCTTATGATCCAACTACTTAAAACTTCTATCCACCAATACTATACAGTATGCTCTGGTGTTTCATCTTCTCTAAAATAGTGGGTACATTGTATCAGTGTTCTGCGCATCTCTCACAAAAGTTCACATAAAAGAGGAAATGTACCCTAATCACTTTGAGCTGTCATGACTAGCGAATCCCCCTCTAATTGTAGATTGCACCAGTCGGAGGAGAAGTTTAAAGTGCATGGATGCATCAACAGCAGCAAGTTCCTGGTAGATACCGGGTACAGAGTGAAGGTATGAGGTTCCATGCAGTCCTCTACACATCCATGTGTGTCTGACACTACAAAGTGATAGAGTACTTAACCTATCTGGATGTAATTTTCTGTTCTTTGTTGTACATGGTTAGCTGGGAGGTTTTGAGCTGGCCAAAACCGAGACGTCATTGAAGAGGACTAAGGACAGCAGTAGAAGCTCTTTATGCTACAGCTCCCCTCAGCAGCTTGAGAGTATTAATCATAAATACAACAAGGAATGTGAGATGTACAGGTCAGCTTCAAGTCAAAATACTACACTCAACCATTGAACCATGAATGTAAAATCACAAACTCATTATAGTGCCTTTCAGAAAGTAGTCACATCCCTTGACTTTTTCCACATGTTGTCGTGTTACAGAATTTAAAAGGGATTAAATTGAGATTTTGTGTCACTGGCATGCACACAATACCCCGTAATGTCAAAGTGGAATTGTGTTAGAAATGTATCAAAGCTGAAATGTCTTGAGTCAATAAGTATTCAACCCCTTTGTTCAGGAGTAAAAATGTGCTTTACTAGTCACTTAATACGTTGCATGGACTCGCTCTGTGTGCAATGATTGTGTTTAACATGACTTTTTAATGACTACCTCATCTCTGTGCTCCACATATACAATTATCTGTTAAGTCCCTCAGTCGAGCAGTGAATTTCAAACACAGATTCAACCACAAAGACCAGGGAGGTTTTTCAATGCTTTGCAAAGAAAGGCCCCTATTGGTAGATAGGTTTAAAAAAAAAAAAATATGAAACAGAATATCTCTTTGAGCATGAAGTTATTAATTACACTTTGGATGGTGTATCAATACACCCAGTCACTACAAATATACAGGTGCCCTTCCTAATTCCGTTGCCGCGGGGAAGAAAACCGCGAAGGAATTTCATCATGAGGCCAATGTTAACTTTAAAACAGTTGCAGAGTTTAATGACTGTGATTGGAGATAACTTAGGCTGGATCAACAACATTGTAGTTACTCCACAATACTAACCTAAATGACAGAGTAAGAAGGAAGCCTGTATAGAATCCAAATATTTCAAAACATGCAATAAGGCACTAAAGTAAAGAATGTGGCAAAGAAATTAACTTTATGTCCTGAATACGAAGTGTTATGTTTGGGGGCAAATCCAACAAAACACATCACTGAGTACCACTCCATATTTTCAAGCATGTTATGGGCAGCGGTTGGACCCAAAAATAATTTTCCAATTGTTTTGTTCTGAACAGAACCATTATTTGTGTTACGTTACTGTTCCGACCAGCAAAATCAAGTTCTGGATTTATTTACATTTTTACATTTAGCTCGACATTAAATTACTAAACCAATCAGTGCGGATAGAGCAGCTTACTATGGAGCGGGTAAACAATTTAGTCTGCATAGGAAAGTTGTTGCGAGCAAATTGTATTTTGCCGTAACATCATGGTTTAATCATAATAAAAGAAACACGCACACTGACATTTTGTAGGAAGCTTGCCTTGAAGCGCGGGGCATCTTTTATTTACTTTGAACTTCCAGGTTGGTTTAACATTAGACCAGAGGAAACGCTGACAAGCTTGTGTGTGTGCAGAGCAGCACCATAATTAAAAACAAGTCTTACCTTTCTTGTAGTTAATAAATCCAATGTGAAACGTGATGACTTTAGTATCCTTAACTAGCATTGAAAAAGTGAATCCATTCTCTAATTAAACGTCTCTCCCTAATTTTCTGAATCATGCTTATAATGTCATCAGGAGGCTATAGTAACCTATGCTTCAGAGGGGAGGCACAGACGGACACCCACTGGCAAAGATCAGCTGGCAGGCAGACGCTGAGTTTCTCAGTAACAGAGTGAGGGCTTTGCATAGGTACTTTGATGCGATATTTGTGGGCCTGGAAAAATAACATTATTAACCGGTTCCCATGCTTTTAAAATAATGGTTCTGTTCCGGAACTGTATAGATCACTTTAGTTTCAGGCTCCGTTCCTCAAAGTTGTTTTTCAGTTCTGTTTCCTGAACTGGTTCCAACCCTTGGTTATGGGTATGCTTGTCATCAGCAAGGACTAGGGAGTAATTATTTATTGTTTTAATAAAAAAAAAGACTAGAGCTAAGCATAGGCAAAATCCTACACTCTTAGAAAAAAAGGTGCTATCTAGAACCAAAAAGGGTTCTTCCTGGACCCAAAAAATGGTTCTCCTATGGGGACAGCCGAAAAACCCTTATGGAACCTTTTTTAATTTTTTTTATAGGAGTGTAGAGAAACCATTCATTCAGCCTGCTTTCCTACAGACACTCGGAGACAAATTCACCTTTCAGCAGGACAATAACCTAAAACTCAAGGCATATTTAACCCTGTAGTTGCTTACTATGACGACATTGAATTGTCCGTGAGTGGCCTAGTTACAATTTTGACTTACATCGCCTTAAATCTACTTTAAAATGTCGGTCTAGCAATGATCAAGAACCAACTTGACAGAGCTTGAATAACTTTTGAGATAATGTGCAAATATTGTACACTCCAGGTGTGCAAATCTCTTAGACTTAACCAGAAAGACTCACAGCTGTAATCACTGCCAAAGGTGATTCTAACATTGACTCAGGGGTGTGAATACTTATGGTAATGAACTAGAAACATGTTTTCACTTTGTCATAATGGAGTATTGTGTGTAGTTTGGTGAGCGAAATAATATATTTAATCAATTTTGAATTCAAGCTGTAACACAATGTGGAATAAGTTAAGGGGTATGAACACTTTCTGAAGGCAATGCAATTTTTTGAAATGTTGAAATGGTCTCTGTTCTAATGTAGGCCCCTCAGGCCTGAGTGTACTGCAATTTCACTCTGTTTTAAAAGTGTTGTGTTCTTTGCAGTTTTGGCATTGTCCTTTGGGAGATTGCAACCCGCGAGATTCCCTTCAGAGGTGTGTCAATTAGTGACAATGCTGTGTGTAACAAACACTATCAACAACATCAATGACACTGTATATCTGAAAATAGCAATGGTTGGGTTTTCTTTCCCTCCTAAGCATGTGCTTGCTCTGTCATATTTAGAAATGTATCATTACATTTCTGTTTTCTCTTGTACTTATGATCAGACTGCTCACACAAAGAGGTGTATCAGAGGGTGTGTCAAGACAAATATACTGAACCTCTTCCTGAAGACTGCCCTAAACAGTTGGGGGAACTGATCAACGACTGTCGCTCCTATGACAGCTTCCACAGGCCAACTGCAGGAGGTAATACCTTCAACACACACAACTAATAGGCCTAGATATACAGTGCCCTCCATAATTATTGGAACAGTGATTCTGTTTTTCTTCTTTTGGCTCTATACTCTCAAAGTTTGGATTTTAAATCAAACAATTACTCCCGGGTGTTGGCTTCTAGCTTGAAATATACTTTGTCATGTTACCAGGCTAGAACAATGTAGGATGGATAAGAACTAGGTCTATGGAAAGTTACGGACTTTGACGAGGGAGTGCAGAAAGTTTGCATTCTGTCAACATGTTATTGTTAAATCTCATGGCTCCTAAGGATTGAGGGAAAGGGCAACAGTCTGGTTTAAGTCACTGATAAAGTAGGACAGTCGAGGATTAGGGAGACGCAAAGAATTCGGCCCGAGGTCAAGTCAGATGAAGTGAGAAGGAACAGTCCTATCTCACACCCACATACTTCCACGCTCACAAAGGTTCTAGCATGAGGCAGGGCCAGGACTACACCAGTGAGAGGAACCAATTAAGTTCCTGACTAGCAACCGAGATGTATTGGCTGTCAAGATGTGCAAGGGGTTAACTCCGCCTAGTAGGAAGGTATAAATAAATATGCTTGTGTAACAGTATAACTTTAGTACGTCCCCTCGCCCCGACCTCGGGCGCGAACCAGGGACCCTCTGCACACATCAACAACAGTCACCCACGAAGCGTCGTTACCCATCGCTCCACAAAAGCCACGGCCCTTGCAGAGCAAGGGGAAACACTACTTCTAGGTTTCAGAGCAAGTGACGTAACTGATTGAAACGCTATTAGCGCGTACCCGCTAACTAGCTAGCCATTTCACATCCGTTACACTTGTGTAGACATGTCTTTGCAGCTATATGACCCAGTGGGTGAATAAACTTAATTTGAGCTTTTTCTAATCGTCTGAGTTTTTACTCTGTTCAGAACCTAACGGGTTAAAGTGCAGACTGTCTGTTTTAATTTGAGGATATTCATCCATATCAGGTGAACTGTTAAGAAATTACAGCACTTTTTGTACATGATCCCCGCCATTTTAGGGCACAAAGTATTGGGACAAATTCACTTGCTGTATGTGTATTGATGTAGTAAAAAGTTAAGTATTTGGTCCCATATTCCTAGCATGCAATGACTTGTGACTATACACATTTGTTGGCTGCATTTGCTGTTTGTTTTGGTTGTGTTTCAGATTATTTCGTGCCCAATAGAAATGAATGGTAAATAATGCATTGTGGATGCTACCATGATCATGAATTTATCGTGAATAATGGTGAGTGAGAAAGTTATATACCAACTTGATTGAAGACGCACAAATATACCAACTTGATTGATGGATTCCCTGCATGCTATAAATATGGGACCAAATACTTAACATTTTACTACTTTAATACAAGTGAATTTGTCTCCAATACTTTTGGTGCCCTGAAATGGGGGGACTAAGGGCAAAAAGTGCTGTAATTTCTAAACAGTTTGCCTGATATTGATGAAAATACCATCAAATTAAAGCTGACAGTCTGCACATCCAAACTGTTGGAGTATAGAGCCAAAAGAAGAGAAAATGCTTCACTGTCCCAATCATTACGGAGGGCACTGTATGATCTACTGTAGGTCTAGATACAATTTCACCTGTTCATATTGATTCCTATTTGTCCTCTCAGTTATCCTTGTTTCTTATTTCCATCCTTATAATCATCATTAAGAGGTGTTTTCATACCCAGGACAGATTGAGTAATCAAGTTTTTCTGTTCCACAGTGTTAGTGGACAAGCTCCGCAAAGTGGTTGAGCTGCTAGAGGAGGACTAACAAACAGAGGTTTCCATCCCCAGAGTACTCCGAAAAGAGGAAAACCAAGAGCGGTTATCAACCCCAGGTCAAAGGAAGACCAATTTACTGTCTCAAATTCTTTATGGGATTAAAACTTCTTCTGGATCGGTATCCCATCCATGGGACCGTTGCGCTAATGTAGGCTAATGCGATTAGCATGAGGTTGTAAGTAACAAGAACATTTCCCAGGACATAGACATATCTGATATTGTCAGAAAGCATAAATTCTTGTTAATCTAACTGCACTGTCCAATATACAGTAGCTATTACAGTGAAATAATACCATGCTATTGTTTGAGGCGAGTGCACAATTTTGAACAAAGTTATTAATAAACAAATTAGGCACATTTGGGCAGTCTTGATACTTAAATTTGAACAGAGACAGAATGGTTCATTGGCTCAGTCTGAAACCTTGTACATACAAAAGTACATACAAAATCTAAATTGCATGCGATGGCCTTTCTCTTGCATTTCAAAGATGATGGTGCAATTTTTTTTAATCTTTTACCAGATCTAATGTGTTATTCTCCTACATTCCTTTCACATTTCCACAAACTTCGAAGTGTTTCCTTTCAAATTGTATCAAGAATATGCATATCTTTGCTTCAGTGCCTGAGCTATAGGCAGTTAGATTTGGGTATGTCATTTTAGGTCAAAATTCACTTGGAAAAACAAGAAAAAAGCATTATGCAAACCTGCATCTCATCACCTGGACTTCATTACTCCCTTGACTACTCACCCTTTTTATATAGTAATCTTCTGTTAGTAGTTGTCATGTAGTATTGTTTATGTTTCCATGTCAGGTGCTTCTCTTGTTTTGTATTGTTCATTATTATTAAACTCACAAACTGCACGTGTTTCCCGACTCCTTGTTCGTACGTTAGAACTTACTCAAAATAGTCCGAATTAATCTAAGATAACTCAAGAAATCTGTCATTAATTTAGAAGTTTTTGCTGAGGAGATCTTAGTCACGCAATTATACATCTAACGAATACGTTTGGTGCAGTATTTCTCAATGAAAATATTAGCAAGAAAATGAGTCGTCTCTCGTTGAATGACACCCTACTGTTAACCAATCACCGATGAAGGGGCGTAGACTTCGGCTTGCCTCCAGAAGAAATGTTGTGTTCCCGAACAGCTGAAGAAAAAAAACTCACCGAAGTCCAAAACGAACAAAAAAAGTCACCAAATGTTGTCATAACATCACAATATGTAATCATAATATATGCAAGAACTCTTCCGGCTAGGAAGCATGCAGAATCCTTTACCAGGGTCGACATCATTGGCTACTACTGAGCTTGGCAACTGTAATAATTTTGTGGGTGCTTATATTTGTCCAGTGTTTTTTGCATATCCCATTGTCCCTGAGACACCCTCGGAGAGTGGGGTCACAGCCTGGGTCTACCATTCAATGGCGACCCTGGAGTTTTACTTTAGTGCCATATTCAAACAGGATGTATGTTTTGGAAGACTTTTATTCTTCTGACTCTGTCAATTTGGTTAGTATTGTGGAGTTACTACAATGATGTTGATCCATCCTCCATTATGTCATATCACAGCCATTAAACTCTAACTCTTTTAAAATCACCATTGGCCTCATGGTGAAATCCCTGAGTGGTTTCCTTCTTCTCTGGCAACTGAGTTAGGAAGGACGCCTGTATCTTTGTAGTAACTGGGTGTATTGATACACCTCTAAAGTATAATTAATAACTTCACCATGCTCAAAGAGATATTTAGTGTATGTTTTTTTTTTTTACCCATCTACCAATAGGTGCCCATCTTCGCGAGGCATTGGAAAACCTCCCTGGTCTTTGGTTGAATCTTTTTGAAATTCACTGCTCGACTGAGGGACCTTACAGATAATTGTGTGTGGGGTACAGAGATGAGGTAGACATTCAAAATTCATGTTAAACAAATTATGAGACTTGTTTAAAAAAAAATATGTATATATATATTTTATTTTTGCATTTTCCAATTAAGAACATTCAAGACAAAAGTGAAAAGATATTAGACAACAATAGGACAAAGTGACAGTAACAGACGAGCGTAACTGTCACGCCCTGGCCTTAGTATTCTTTGTTTTCTTTATTATTTTAGTTAGGTCAGGGTGTGACATGGGGAATGTATGTGTTTTTGTATTGTCTAGGGGTTTTGTATGGTATATGGGTCAGTGTCTTGTCTAGGTGTTTGTATGTCTATGGCTGCCTAGATTGGTTCTCAATTAGAGGCAGCTGTGGTTCATTGTCTCTAATTGAGAGCCATATTTAAGGCAGTCATAGGCATTGGGGTTTTGTGGGTAATTGTCTATGTTGAACGTTTGTTGCTTGTCTATGCACTTACGTCATTTAGCTTCACGGTCGTTTGTTGTTTTGTTTAGTTTGTATTCAGTGTTCGTTTCGTGTTTTTCCCTTCTCTAAATAAAAGAGAATGTATTTTGCACACGCTGCGCCTTGGTCCTCTCTCTCACCCATAGACGATCGTGACAGTAACAAAGAAAAAAAAAGAGACATTGGATCATATGGTCATATTATGGCTACATATTATACATTACGTGTGAAACATTATGTAAGGATTATATAGAGATTCAATCAATGTGATGTGGGGGGAGATTCTCCATATAGTCAATAAAAGGTTGCCAAATTCTGTAAAATGTCTTTAACTTATTCCTCAAGCAGTAAGTAATTTTCTCCAGTGGGATACAACTATTAACTTCCGATATCCACATTGCAACTGGCAGGGAGGAATCCAATTTCCATTTCAAGGCAATACATTTCTTGGCAATCGCTAGCAATATTTCTGTTAGCTTTATAGTATGGCTTTGCCTAAGATTGGTGTTAGTAAAGTTGCCCAGTAGACAGACCTCCGGGTCTAAAGGGAATGCAACCCCGTGAATTGAGGATATGGTATCGCATACCCCCTGCCAGAAACCTCGTAGTTTTGAACACTGCCAAGTGGAATGGAGAAATGTTCCTTCATCTGAGCCACATCTATAACATAGGGAGGAGATATCAGGGTTGAACTTGTGCAGTCTAGATGTGGTGATATAGAGCTGATGGAGGGAATTAAACTGGATCAGTCTGTATCTGGAGTTCAATGTGGATGTAACACCATCCCTGCATAGGTCACTCCATAGACCCTCATCAAGATCAATACCCAGATCTTTTTCCCATCTAAGTCAGGGTTTATCTAGCCCAGGCAGTGTTAGTCCTGACATAAAAGCATCGTAAACATGGGAAATGATCTTGAACAGTGGTTGGTCTGCGTGGCAGAGTTGTTCAATAGGTGACATCTTAGGTAGGTTCCATTGTCCCTTGAGAGTCACCCTAATAAAGTTCTGTAGTTGTAGGTAGCTAAAGAAGTCCCTGTTAGGCAAGTGGTATTTCTGTTTCAGCTGATCAAAAGACATAAGAACTCCCTCCTCGTAACAATGTTCCAGAAGAGTGATCCCCTTATCAGACCATGGTCTAAAGTTACTATTCTGGAAAAACATAGGAATCAATCTATTGTTCCATAAAGGGGTTTTAGGGGAAAGGAATCCCCCTCGTCCGAACAGCTCACGCAGTTTGCACCATGCCAGGACAGAATGTATGATTAAAGGGTTGTCTGTGATGGTTTTTATAGATTTTCTGTCCCATTTGTAAAACAATTCTGCCCCAGTGTCATCATTTACCTCAAGCTTTTCAATCTTCAACCATGAGGGAGAGGGACCCTTGTCAAACCTCTGAGCCAGAAACCTAGACTGTGCTGCCCAGTAGTACATTCTAAAATTGGGGAGGTTTAAGCCCCCTTGACTGTAATCCAGGGTCAGTTTATCCAGGCCCACCCTAGGGGTTTTGCCGTGCCAGATAAACCGTCTGGTCAGCATGTCGAGAGAGGAAAAGAATGCTGCGGGAACAGGGATAGGGAGAGATTGAAACAGATATAGAAATCTGGGCAGGACATTCATTTGAATTACATTGATTCTACCCAGTAGAGTGAGAGGTAAGTCCATCCATTTACAAAGGTCACCCTCCACCTTTTACAACAAACTGGCCAGATTAAGTTTATAGAGGTTGTTCAGATTACCATCCACCATTACGCCCAAATATGTGAAGCCCATAGGCGACCATCTAAAAGGAAACTTGTGCTTGATGGTATGATGGTCAAAGACAGACAACGGTAAGATTTCGCTTTTATCAAAATTGACCTTATATCCAGAGAAAGAACTATAACACTGTAGTAGGTTCTGCAAGTGAGAGAGGGAGTGTTCTGGGTTTGTTAGAAATAAGATAAGGTCGTCCGCAAAGAGTGATAATTTATGGGTATGGGGGCCCACCTCAAAGCCATGTATGTCAGGGCACGTTCTAATAGCCTCAGCCAACGGTTCGATGGCGAGGGCAAAGAGGTGGGGGCTAATTGGGCAACCTTGTCTGTTCCCCCTATAGAGAGGGAAAGAGGAGGAAGTAATCCCATTGGTAGCAATCCTAGCTTTAGGAGATTTGTAGAGTGATTTTATCAAATTTACAAACACGGTACCTAAACCAAACTTTTCCAAGACGCGAAAGAGGTATGGCCATTCAACCCTATCAAAGGCCTATTCAGCGTCGAGGGAGACTGCGACACTAGGTATTTTGTTTTTGTTAGCAAGGTGAATTATATCAAAGAACCTTCTGAGATTATTGGAGGACAATCTATTAATTATGAAGCCAGTCTGATCTGGGTTGACCAACAGGGGAAGACATGACTCCAGTCTCTTAGATAGCATCTTGGTGACCAGTTTACAATCTGTGTTAAGGAGAGAGATTGGTCTATAGGAGGCGCACTTTAGCGGGTTTTTCCCTTTCTTGTGGATTACAGTAATCACTGCTTGAGAGAAAGACTCTGGAAAGCAGTTGTCTTCCCTGGCTTTTTTAAGTACCTCCATAAGGTAGGGGACCAACAGCTCCCTAAATTCTTTATAGAACTCTGGAGGGAAGCCATCCTCCCCAGGAGATTTATTAGAAGGTAAGGATTTAATGGCCTCCAACAATTCAGGAACTGAGAAGTTTTCACTCAGGCGCTCGCTGTCTTCCCCTGACAGGGATGGGAGGTTGAGAGAGGAGAGAAAGGAGTCGATCTCTGATAGATCATCGCTTGATTGGGAAGTGTAGAGGTCTTCATAGTATTTCTTAAAAGTATTATTAATTTCAGTAGGGTCGAAAGATATCTCATTAGTAAGTGTTTCTATAGCATTAATTGTCTTCTTACTTTCCTCTGCTTTCAGTTGCCATACCAATACTTTGTGAGCTTTCTCTCCAAGCTCATAATAACGCTGTTTTGATTTAGTGATGGCCCTCTCAGCTTGATATGTGTTCAGAATATTATATTTCATTTTTTTATTTACCAAAAGCCTGTATAGGTATTTAGTCGGGCCTCTTTGGTAGGTTTTCTCTAGCTCGGAGATTTCAGATTCAAGGGCACTCAGTTCTGCACCGTGTTTTCTCTTCAGCCCTTTAGTATAGGAAATGATCTGTCCCCGCACCAGCCCTCCGGTGGCAGCCCCCCGCACCAGGCTGTCTCTCTGTCTCCTCACTACAGGTGCTCCCGTCTGTCCAGCGCCACCTGAGTCTTCCATCTGTCCAGCGCCGCCAGGGTCTCCCGTCTGTCCAGCGCCGCCTGAGCTGCCCGTCTGTCCAGCGCCGCCTGAGCTGGCCGTCTGTCCAGCGCCGCCTGAGCTGCCCGTCTGTGAGCTCTGCGAGCTCTATAAATTGAAAACAAACGTTGTGAATAGACATTTATGGCTGAATATTTACTGCCCACGGTAAGGGCTGCTTGAGTCTCTTTTCGAAAGATTAACATAAATGAGGGGGAAAGCAGTGGGCCTAAACCCACTTATTTGCTTCGCCCAGTAGATATGGACTAAACCAAAATATACTCTCCTGTAAATGTAATAGAACTCACCCCGGAAAGATACGGTTAGTTGAAAATGTACAAATCAATTATAGCGACCGGAGGATATCAGCGGTTCAGCCCGGATAAGAGAAAACAAACAAACTGCATCTTATCCCCCAGAGAGACCGTCCTGGCTCAGACGTTGTTCAGTTCTTTGAGAAAAGTGTACACTTCTCCCGGTGTGTTGAAGAGATGGCTTCGGCCTTTGTACTGAACTTTCATCCGTGCAGGGTGGATGAGGTAGCCGGTGATGTTCTTCTCCTTCAGTGCTTTGGCGGCAGGTCTGAACTGCTTGCGACGTCTGGCGAGATCCACGCTCATATCCGGGAAAAGGCTGACCCTCTTGCAATCGATGGTGATGTCCCCGTTGGCTCTTGCGAGTTGCAGTATCTTCTCTCTGTCTTGGAAACGGAGGAACCTGATCAGGACGGCCCGTGGGGGCTCATCTGGCCGGGGTTTCGGCGCTGATGTTCTGTGGGCGCGTTCGATTTCCAGTGGCTTGGTGAAGTTGATTATGCCTAGGACATCCGGGATCCATTGAGTGAAGAAACGGACCGGGTCACGGCCCTCGCTGTCCTCTTTCAATCCCACCACACGGATATTACTACGTCTGCTCTGGTTCTCCATCTGATCTACCTTGTTTTTGAGGTAGGCATTGTCCTTTTGCAGTTGTATCAAGACCTGGTCATGTCGAGCGATGGTATCTTCAACTGTGCTTATGCGCAACTCTGCCTCAGTCGTTCTCAGTCGTCAATGGAAGAATGGAGTTCAGCCGATTTCTTATCAATTTTCATAGAAAGACCTTTGTTACCATCCTGAATTTCCCGGAGGAGAGTAGCCAGCATGTCAGTCTGGAACTGTCGTCTGAGTTATGAGGGCTAATGCTAATCTTGCTAGCTGTAGCGTTATCGTTATCTTGGGAATCAACAACGTTTTGGTCGTCCTTCTTGCCTCTCGGTCGGAGGTCCATGGCTCTTTGGGAAGGTAAGTATTTGACAATTTATCAGCCGATGTTCGAATATTGTTTCAACGTTGTTATTTAGGTAATAATAGAATAACTTTGAAGAGCTCGGTTTGTCAACGTCTGCTCAGCTCCACGGCATCACGTGCTCCATTATGAGACTTGTTAAATAGATCTTTACTCCTTAACTTATTTAGACTTGCTATAAGAAAGGAGTTGAATATTTATTGACTTGACACTTCAGCTTTTCATTTTTGAAAAACGTAATTCCACTTTGACATCATGGGGTATTGTGTGTAGGCCAGTGACAACAAAAATCTCAGTCTAATCCATTTTAAATTCAGGCTGTAACACAACTAATTGTGGAAAAGGTCAAGGGGTGTGAATACTTTCTGAAGGCACTGTATTCCATTCTCCCTGAGACACACTCGGAGAGGAGTTACGGCCAGGGTATGCCATTCAATTGCAACCCTGGAGCAATTAGGGTTAAGTGCCTTGCTCAAGGGCACATCAGTAGATGTATCCCCTTGTCAGCTCAAGGATTTGAACTAATGTCCCCGTTACTTGCCCAACATTATAATTGCTAGGTTACCTGCCACCCATATCTATATCGGAGGCTTAGCCTCATTGCGAACCAGGCTTCTGTGATAACAATGTGAATTTGGAGGCGTGGCAACGCAATACTAGCTGAGTCTCCGAGCCACACACCAGATCTTAATACTCTCTTGCCCTGTGATACTCCAGGGTTACTCAAGATAGCTTGCTGGAGAGAGGAGGTGGGTTGAGACTATTGGGTTATTAGTTGTTATTAGAGGATGATGGCACTGTACTGTATGACTGGAAATCAAGAGGGGAAGGGGTATGTATCTTCATCAACAGAAAATGGAGTGCTGACTGTAGCGCAGTGGAAGTCTTGACCCATTGTTCACCCATTTTGAAATACCTGATGGTCAAATGTCGACCCTTCTACCTCCTGAGAGAGTTTTCATCTGTTATCGTGACTGCTGGCACTTAACTGTACGAGGCTATAAACAAGCAGGAAACCATGCACCCGGAGGCAGCTTTCCTTGTTGCCAGTGATTTCAATTCCACGTCATTAAGACATGTAATGCCCAATTTCCATCAACACGTCTCCTTCACCACTAGGGGCGATAAAGTCCTAAGCCCCTCTTACTCTACCCACAAGCAAGCATACAAGGCTGTCCCTCGTCCCGCTTCTGCAAATCAGATCATGTCTATATCTATACTCCTGCTTCCTGTCTAAAAGCAGAAGCTCAAACAGGAAGTAGCCGTGACGGGCTCCGTTGAGAAATGGTCCTCCGTATCGGAGGCTATGCTACAAGACTGCTTTTCTAGCACTGACTGGAATATGTTCCAGGACTCCGCCGATAGCATCGATGAGCTAACCACCTCCGTCACCGGCTTCATTAGGAAATGCATCGGCGACATTGTCCCCACAGTGCAGGTTTGCTGCTTCCCCAATCAAAAGCCCTGGATTAACACTGAGGTTGGCGCTAAGCTAAATTGCAGGGCTACCGCAAACAGGACTATCGCCGCCAACCCCGAGGATACGGCTGAGGACACAAACAAGTACAAGGAGTTCCGCTACGACCTTTGCGGAGCCATCAAGCAAGGAAAAGGACAATCTAGGAACAAAGTGGAATCTTATTACACGGGCTGCGACGCAAGTGACAGTCCATTATGGATTACAAAGGAAGATCCAGTCGTGATCTGCCCAACGATGCCCCTCTACCAGATGAACTCAATGCTTTTTATGTATGCTTTGACAAAAACAATACCGAGCCGTGCACAAGGGCAACCGTTGACCCAGGGGACTGGGTGATCTTGCCCTCCGAGGCTGACGTGAGTAAGGTTTTTAACCTTTCACGTGTGAGTTCCAAATATCTCTAACGGTCGCCCCAGCATGAGTTGTGATTGTTACTCAACAGGACAGTTTACCCGCGCTGCCCTCCAACCAAGGCATGCTGCCTGTTAGCCTATAGATAGTTATGTTTCAACTTGTTAGAATTCTTTTTGAAATTGACAAGTTTTATTTTCTAACAGTTTGAATTGAGTTGTTCCGCTTCCACTTGAATTCACATAAAAGTTGTCCATTTCACTTTTGCAGAAAAAAGGTTCTCTCTTCAGCGAGAACCCAAACACTTCCCCAGTGTTTCCCCAGATCCAGTATGCAGGCATTTGCACATCTCCAGTCAGAACAGAACTTACACAAACTTTTCCGCACTGGCACATTTTCCGGCTAGCGCCCGCATTGCCTTCATTATTGTTTTTCTTACTAATAATAACTTTGGACGTGTACATTCCTATCAAAGTAAGTGCCTTATTATGTTATCATTAGTTTCTGTATATCATGGTGTCGTTTTTACTGTAGCCACCCCTATATACAATATGTACAGAGGATAATGTATATACTGTTTTGTTTTATTTATGTTTTAAAGTACGGGGGACAAATCATACATTCAGATTTTTGCATAGTTTGTAATGGACACATATGATGTGTGTGAAATACTTTTTGAAAGGTTGTACTGATTATAATGAGCTAATGCTAAGCTAAATGCCAGCTATGTGTGGCGCCATGTTTGTTCACATCATACAATGCATTCATGTTGTCACGTAAACGTCTGTCAGACCAAAGGTGTTATAACAAAACAAGGTGAACGGATGGTTCACTTGACTGACTTAGATTGTAACTATTGTTACACCCGGGGTGCCAGTTCCAGAAAGTACATTTTTTATTGATAAATCCCACATCATAGTAATATTTCCTGCATCATATCCCCCCCCACAATACCTTTCCCCTCCTCTACCCCCCCAGGGACTTGAAATCCCCCACAAATGAAATGACCCACCCCTAAAATGGTTTCTCCAAATCTGGCAACACTGTTTAGCTTTCGCACTACGGTTAGGCTAGGCAGTAGGCTTGCATTTGGGGTGATTGGTCAACTGTAAACGACTTGTCAAGTCGTGTGCTCCGGCTCATGTATACACTGTAACAGGGAGGGTGCTAAGCTGACATATGTAATTATTTTAAGGGGGTCATACTATGGATAATTTAGCTATTTGATTTGGAATTTTAAGAACCCTTTAGGTATAAAAAAAACATATAAAAAATGATTTGATAAAATATAGATTTTGGCCTTTACTACTAAAGCTCACAAAAACGCATTAATAACACATTCATAAATAGCAAAAAACACAGTCAAAAAATAAAAATAAATAAATCACAGTCAAAAAATACAAAAAAACTCAAGAAATATATATATATATATATATACAGTTGAAGTCAGAAGTTTACATACACTTAGGTTGGAGTCTTTAACTCGTTTTTCAATCACTCCACAAATTTCTTGTTAAGAAACTATAGTTTTGGCAAGTCGGTTAGGATATTTTTTCATCAATTGTTTACAGACAGATTATTTCACTTATAATTCACTGTATCACAATTCCAGTGGGTCAGAAGTTTACATACACTAAGTTGATTGTGCCTTTAAACAGCTTGGAAATTCCAGAAAATGTCATTGCTTTAGAAGCTTCTGATAGGCTAATTGACATCATTCGAGTCAATTGGAGGTGTATCTGTGGGTGTATTTCAAGGCCTACCTTCAAACTCAGTGCCTCTTTGCTTGACATCATGGAATAATCAAAAGAAATCAGCCAAGACCTCAGAAAAAAATTGTAGACCTCCACAAGTCTGGTTGATCCTTGGGAGCAATTTCCAAACGCCTGAAGGTACCACCTTTCTATCTGTACAAACAATAGTACGCAAGTATAAACACCATGGGACCACGCAGCCGTCATACCGCTCAGGAAAGAGTTCTGTCTCCTGGAGAGTACTTTGGTGCGAAAAGTGCAAATCAGTCCCAGAACAACAGCAAAGGACCTTGTGAAGATGCTGGAGGAAACAGGTACAAAAGTATCTATATCCACGGAAAAACGAGTCCTATATCGACATAACCTGAAAGGCCGCTCAGCAAGGAAGAAGCCACTGCTCCAAAACCGCCCAAAAAAACAGACTATGGTTTGCAACTGCACATGGGGACAAAGATCATACTTTTTGGAGAAATGTCCTCTGGTCTGATAAACAAAAGTCGAACTGTTTGGTCATGATGACCATCGTTATGTTTGGAGGAAAAAGGGGGAGGCTTGCAAGCCGAAGAACACCATCCCAACTGTGAAGCACGGGGGTGGCAGCATCATGTTGTGGGGGTGCTTTGCTGCAGGAGGGACTGGTGCACTTCACAAAATAGATGGCATCATGAGGGTGGAAAATTATGTGGTTATATTGAAGCAACATCTCAAGACATCAGTCAGGAAGTTAAAGCTTGGTCGCAAATGTGTCTTCCAAATGGACAATGACCCCAAGCATACTTCCAAAGTTGTGGCAAAATGGCTTAAGGACAACAAAGTCAAGGTATTGGAGTGGCCATCACAAAGCCCTGACCTCAATCCTATAGAAAATTTGTGAGCTGAACTGAAAATGTGTGTGCGAGCGAGGAGGCCAACAAACCTGACTCAGTTACACCAGCTCTGTCAGGAGGAATGGGCCAAAATTCACCCATCTTATTGTGGGAAGCTTGTGGAAGGCTACCTGAAATGTTTGACCCAAGTTAAACAATTTCAAGGCAATGCTACCAAATACTAATTGAGTGTATGTAAACTTCTGACCCACTGAGAATGTGATGAAAGAAATAAAAGCTGAAATAAATCATTCTCTCTGTTATTATTCTGAAATTTCACATTCTTAAAATAAAGTGGTGATCCTAACTGACCTAAAATGGAATTCTTACGAGGATTAAATGTCAGGAATTGTGAATAACTGAGTTTAAATGTATTTGGCTAAGGTGTATGTAAACCTCCGACTTCAAATGTATGTGTGTATATATATATATATATATATACATAAATCAGACCTCAGGATAAGACCCCGATGCAGACAGTTTGAAATAACAAATGTTTATTTACGAAACGGGGCAGGCAAACGACAGGTCAAGGGCAGGCAGAGGTCAGTAATCCAGGGAAGAGTCCGTAAGGTACAGGACGGCAGGCAGGGTCAGGGTCATGGCAGGGGTCAGTAATCCAGGGCAGTGTCAAGAGGTACAGAATGGCAGGCCTGATCACCCATGACAATGAGACAATCTAGAGGGAGGTGGTCAGTGACCTGATTGTGGACTACAGCGCCGCTTCCCAATCAGAAGGTTCAAAAGATTTGGCATGGTTCCTCAAATCCTCAAAGTTATACAGCTGCACCACTGAGAGCATCTTATTATTCTTTTTTTGTCTTATTTATTGTTTGTTTCACAATAAAAAATATTTTGCATCTTCAAAGTGGTAGGCATATTGTGTAAATCAAATTATACAAACTTCCCAAAAATTCATTTTAATTCTAGGTTGCAATGCAACAAAATAGGAAAAATGCCAAGGGGGGTGAATACTTTCGCAAGCCACTGTAAGTACTGTCACCTTCCCACTGCACGCTCAGTGCCATTTTTGACATATTTCATAACTTTTGATTGATTGGACAAAATATATTTATTTAAACATTTGGTCATTTGGGGTCCCTTGTTTAAGCAAGTAGGTACATGGCATGCTATACCGCATTTTAGCAGGCAATCACTATTGTTAAGAAAGAAATTAGATAAGCAGACCTGAACTGAAATAAACCGAGAAAGTGCACAGCTGTAGCCTATTGTAAGTTGTAGTGGTGTTGTAGGAGGAGCTCAAGACAAACCAGTGTCAGTGAACATAAAGGGTGTGGTCTCCTTTAAGTTTCAAAGGTCATTGAAGTCTCTGCACCAACAACAACAGTCTCTCAAGGTATGTTTAATTTCAAACTTACAATAGATTTTAGGTTGAACAGAGAACAGTAACTGCTTGTGTTGCATGTGATCTTTTCTGTAGCTGAACTGTTATACTAACTGTACTTAAAAGTTCAAATGAACTGTATCCTAAAGCCTGCTTCCTGCTGTTGAGAGCAATGCATTTTGTTCAAATCAATCCTCATATATCCATGAGCAAGGCCTCCAAATTTGGGCCATCGGGCTCAGTTGGGGTGACGATGTCTCATAGTGATTTTGGGAAATGCGTTATAGCATTGCAGCAATATGGTAGTGTGGTGGAAAAAACACTTGTAAGACATTCCAGTCTCAATATGCACGGGAAAACCAATTCAACTCGCTCTTAGTTCTCACATACATTTTATATAGACCCAGGATGGGTGGGGTGTTTCACATGCCATTCGTATGAGTCAGGAACTTCTGCTTATCCCTAGTTAGCAGTCCCATAGGCAACAGACAAATCATGCCAAGGACACACGATTGAGAGCATAGCAGAGAACAGAGCAATCTTACATAAATTAAGAGGAAAAGGATGATCGGTCCCTTCTTCAGGCCATTTAAGATACCAAATTAAATGTTCCTCTTCCACAGTTGCTTTCTCTGTGTTACCACTCATCCCTCTATCCCATACATTTTTCCCCATAGGGATTTTACCCTATGACAAACGATGTCAGTATACAACAAGTTATTACTCACCCGTTAATCATAACTTTTCACACACACAGCTAGAACAGGGTTTTAGAGATATTTTTAGATATAGGACCAAAGCAGGATCCACGCATTAACCCCACAGAAGCCTTTTTCCAATATGGCTGCCGAACAACTCTGTTCTCATCTGACCATACCAGCATGAAATATTATTGTAGTATGCCCAGTAATATCTTAAAATGTACATAGTGATGTAGAATACACAACCAAATGAGTCCAGTGTACCAGATATAAAGATGTTAAATCATTCACAGAAATGTGGTAAGAATGTGTCCTGTCAGAATCAAAGCTGTCAGAATCTGTGTTTTCTGAGTATGCTTTGATCCTTTTTTGCTATATTTAATCTTCAATCATTTAAAATGTATTTATACATGTAAATAGTAATGAATGTGCGCTGATTAAAATGATATAAAATGTTATCCTATTAACTGTTTTAATTTTGAGGACTATAAACCTGCCCTGTACATTCCATTACAATGTTCTCAAATCCAATGTTGGACCTGTTATCAGGTTTTAGGTATGACCCAGATGCAGACAGTGTCAAAGAAACAAAAGTTTATTTCTAGTACAGGGGCAGGCAAACGACAGGTCAAAGACAGGCAGAGGTCAGTAATCCAGAGAGGGTGTAAAAGGTCCAGAATGGCAGGCAGTCTCAGGGTCAGTGCAGGCAAAATGGTCAAAACCGGGAAGGACTAGAAAACAGGAGCAAGAACAGACAGGAGCAGCGGAACAAACGCTGGTAAGTTTCACAAAACAAAACGAACTGGTAACAGACAAACAGAGAACACAGGTATAAATACACAGGGGATAATGGGGAAGATGGGCGACAGCTGGAGGTGGGTGGAGACAAACACAGGTGAAACAGATCAGGGTGTGACACCTGTTGAGACCACTTATATTAATCTATATTTTTGGCATTCTAGTAACAGACCAATCTGCTATGGTCCCATAGTAAGAATACATCTTCATTTAGAATAGCTATGTGTAATGGTTTGCTGCTCTCATCATCAAGATATTAGGTTAAAATGTATTGGTATTCCTATGGAATGCTGCAAGTTTTTAATCCTGTTTTATGAAATTTGAATAGGATAATGGGATAAAGTTGTATAGGTTATAAGATAACTTTGTACTGTATATAATTTTAATAATCTTATATCCACGAATACTCACATCTACATATCCATTTTACATGTTTGAAGATTAAATATAGCAATTATTGATCATGTCATCTTCAGAAGTCAGTGATTCTGACAACTTTTTGGGCACATTCTTACCAAAATTCTGTGAATTATTTAAAATATTTGTATACACGCCCCCTCCGTATTTATCTGGACAGTGAAGCTAAAACTTTTAAGCTAAAACTTTTAATTTGGCTCTATACTTCAGCATTTTGGATTAGAGATCAAATGTTTCATATCTGTTTTACCGTTTAGAAATTAAAGCACTTTGTATCTAGCCCCCCCCCACCCACCAATTTGAAGGTCTTGTAAGTATTTGCACAAGTAAAGT
Organism: Salvelinus namaycush; assembly: GCF_016432855.1. Lineage (NCBI taxonomy): Eukaryota > Metazoa > Chordata > Actinopteri > Salmoniformes > Salmonidae > Salvelinus > Salvelinus namaycush. The sequence goes on along the minus strand of NC_052327.1, from coordinate 17,422,320 downwards.
GTTCATGTGTATACGAGATAATAGAGTATTTCAGGTGTACTGTACTGGTTGAGTAACTCTGCACATCTCGTAATGGTGTTACAGTATGAGATACTCAACACCAATGTATTACTGAGACTGACCTCCCAAGGACCTTTATATTTGATTTTATTTCACTTTTATTTAACTAGGCAAGTCAGTTGAACAAATTATAGGCGAGTCAGTTGAACAAAGTATTATTTACAATGACGGCATTCTCTATGGACTTACCTTTCACCATTACTACATTAGTTAACAGTTTACTACAGCAGTCACCAAGTTGACACAGATTCTCAATCTCACCCATGTGAAGGTGGATGTAGCGGATAAAATACATCTCTAAAAAAGGTATCGTACCATAGAGTATGAAGGTCATCAAACTTGTTTCTGCAAGTGGTATGCAATTACCATTGATATGAGTGGGTCTATATCAGCATACATTTAAATGTGAAGATTTACAGTATCTTATATAGGGTCCCGCATTAAATGACGTACAGCTTATAAAGGCTTCATAAAGCCTTCGTAAAACGCTATATAAATGTGTTAAAAATCATCTAGAACCATATGTCATGCTTTATAAAGGTTATTTAATGTGGCATAACTCAATCAAATGTATTTATAAAGCCCTTTTTACATCAGCAGATGCCACAATGTTCTTATGCAGAAACCCAGCCTAAAACCCCAAACAGCAAGCAATGCAGATGTAGAAGCACGTGGCTAGGAAAAACTCCCTAGGAAGAAACCTAGAGAGGAACCAGGCTCTGAGGGGTAGCCAGTCCTCTTCTGGCTGTGCCGGGTGTAGATTATAAGAGTACATGGCCATTAAGGCCAGATTAATAATCCCAGCGGTTGTAGAGGGTGCAACAGGTCAGCAGCACGACCGGTGAACTGGGGACGGTCAGGAGTGATCAGGCCAGGTCGTCCTGAGGTATGGTCCTAGGGCTCAGGTCCTCCGGGAGGGGAGGGAGAGGGAATTAGAGGGAGCATAGTTAAATTCACACAGGACACCAGATAAAACAGGAGAATTATACCAGATAAAACCCTAACCCCCTGGTACATAGACTAGAGCAGCATAAATACTGGAGGCTGAGACAGGAGGGGTCGGGGGACACTGTGGCACGATCTGACGATACCACGGACATGGCCAACCAGACAGGATATAACCCCACCCACTGTGCCAAAGCACAGCCCCCACACCACTAGAGAGATATCAACAGACCACCAACTTACTACCCTGAGACAAGACTGAGTATAGCCCACGAAGATCTCCTCCACCGCATGAGCCTGGGCAAGACAGAACAGGAAGATCACATCAGTGACTCAACCAACTCAAGTTGAGTATAGCGCAAAAAAAGTCTAGCACAACATGACACACCCCTCCTAGGGACCGCATGGAAGAGCACAAGTAAGCCAGTGTGCCTCAGCCCCCGTAATAGAGTCAGAGGCAGAGAATCCCAGTGGAGAGAGGGGAGCCAGCCAGGCAGAGACAGCAAGGGCGGTTCGTCATTCCAGTGCCTTGCCGTTCACCTTCGCACCCCTGGGCCAGACTACACTCAATTATAGGACCTACTGAAAATATGAGTCTTCAGTAAAGACTTAAAAATCGAGACAGAGTCTGCATCTTTCACATGGATATGCAGACCATTCCATTAAAATGGAGCTCTATAGGAGAAAGCCCTGCCTCCCGTTGTTTGCTTCAAAATTCTATGGACGGAGGCCTGGGTCTTGTGACCGCAGTGTATGTGTAGGTATGTACAGCAGGACCAAATCGGAGAGATAGATAGGAGCAAGTCCATGTAACGCTGTAGATTTTAGGGCTGACCCCATTTAGTCGATTGGGCGACTGTTTAGTCATAGACTGTTGGACAACCGAGATTTCTTTAGTGGAGCAGTAGCTATATATGTGTTTATATATATATATATATATGTATGTGTGTGTGTGTGTGTGTGTGTGTGTGTGTATATATATATATAATTATATACATACAGTTGAAGTCAGAAGTTTACATACACCTTAGCCAAATACATTTAAACTCAGTTTTTCACAATTCCTGACATTTAATTCGAGAAACAATTTCCTGTCTTAGGTCAGTTAGGATCACCACTTTATTTTAAGAATGTGAAATGTCAGAATAATAGGAGAGAATAATTTATTTCAGATTTAACTTCCTGACTGATGTCTTGAGATGTTGCTTCAATATATCCACATAATTTCCCTCCCTCATGATGCCATCTATTTTGTGAAGTGCACCAGTCCCTCTTGCAGCAAAGCACCCCCACAACATGTTGCTGCCACCCCCGTGCTTCACGGTTGGGATGGTGTTCTTCGGCTTGCAAGCCTCCCCCTTTTCCCTCCAAACATAATGATGGTCATCATGGCCAAACAGTTCTAATTTTGTTTCATCAGACCAGAGGACATTTCTCCAAAAGTACGATCTTTGTCCCCATGTGTAGTAACAAACCGTAGTCTGGCTTTTTTATGGCGGTTTTGGGGCAGTGGCTTCTTCCTTGCTGAGCGGCCTTTCAGGTTATGTCGATGTAGGACTCATTTTACTGTGGACATAGATACTTTTGTAACTTTGCTGTTGTTCTGGGATTGATTTGCACTTCTCGCCCCAAAGTACGTTCATCTCTAGGAGACAGAACGCGTCTCCTTCCTGAGGGGAATGGCAGCTGCGTGGTCCCATGGTGTTTATACTTGCGTACTACTGTTTGTACAGATGAACGTGGTACCTTCAGGCATTTGGAAATTGCTCCCAAGGATGAACCAGACTTGTGGAGGTCTACAATTTTTTTTCTGAGGTCTTGGCTGATTCCTTTTGATTTTCCCTTGATGTCAAGCAAAGAGGCACTGAGTTTGAAGGTAGGCCTTGAAATACATCCACAGGTACACCTCCAATTGACTAAAATGATGTAAATTAGCCTAACAGATGCTTCTAAAGCCATGACATAATTTTCTGGAATTTCCAAGCTGTTTAAATGCACAGTCAACTTAGTGTATGTAAACTTCTGACCCATTGGAATTGTGATACAGTGAATTATAAGTGAAATAATCTGTCTGTTAACAATTGTTTGAAAAATTACTTGTGTCATGTACAAAGTAGATGTCCTAACTGACTTGCCAAAACGATGGTTTGTTAACAAGAAATTTGTGGAGTGGTTGAAAAACTAGTTTTAATTACTCCAACCTAAGTTAATGTAAACGTCCGACTTCAACTGTATACTTAATTCAAAATAAATGCCTCATCCTATTTTAGATTCCTCGCACAGGGCGTCATAAATGTTGTGTCTTTACTATCATTAACAGAAGTTGTGTTTAAAGCTAACATCTGGAATTGTTTTACGATGGTCATACCAAGGATCACTTAACTATTTGATTTTGATATTTAGGACCCCTTATTAAAGTATCCCCCCCAACATTCCCCAAAAATGTCAACGTCTGTAAAATACCTGTTTTCAACATCAGGAAAATAAGTATTTTCAACTTTCATTCAGAATGGGAAATGAACCTGATTTCAACATCCGTAAAATACGTATTTTTCAACGTCCGAAAAACGATGCCAATGTATTTTAACCATACATAAAATACATTTTCACCTTTCATTCAGAACCTAAAATTAACCTAACTTCATCGTCTGGAAAATACATATTTTAGACGTATTTTCAATGTCATTTTGCTTACTAGTACTATACTATTTTTGTGGTGGGCGTAATTTTTTGGTCTCGCCTATGATCGGTCCTGCCTATTGTGCCCTATTCGGACAGGATTCGTTTAACTGTGGGAGGTCGGATAATGTAATTATGTGCACTCGCACAAAACATCACATCTGTAATTTTAGTCCGGTCTGAAACTGCCATGTCAGTAATTTGTACATGTCAGGAGAGTAACAATTCCAGCCAGAATAACCTACTGTTGTATTGGCGAACTCCAATGTATTCTGATAATAGACCCATGCGAATCGACATCCCTCTGTTTTGAGAGAATTGTCTGAGTTTGACAGGTGATGCTCGCGGTTTGGGCAAGAAAACAATAACTGATTCGATACATTGAACTAAGTGATGCGCATAAGCTATATATGAATAGCCTACATTAAAAAAATATGAATAGCCTACATGTTAAATAAAGGTTAAATAAAAAATAAGCAAAAAAACATGTAGCCTATCAAGTTTCACAGTAAATGCTTTTGTTTATGTTTTGTGTGTATGAATTGAATATTGCCAAATGCATCAGTAAGCCTATTTAATGCAACTCTTGATGTTAATAGATTGAAAATCAGATGCATACAACTGACCTAAATGTTTGGAAATGATAAGTTAACTTTCTAATTTATAACTTTAAAATGCATCTTAAAAGTGCAATTGCACAGTTTAGCTCACATCTGAAGCCTGGTGGGAATTTAGGACGTACTGTGGATCGCTAAAATATCCTAATGATTATGAACAAAACACTTCTTCAATTGAAATATTATGGTGACACCATAGGAAATATGGTTTGGTATGGTTTAGAAACTTTTGATTGAACATGATTTGGAAAGACACACACCTGCCTATATAAGGTCCCACAATTGACAGTGCATGTCAGAGCAATAACCAAGCCATGAGGTCGAAGGAATTGTCCATGGAACTCAGAGATATTTTAACCTTTATTTAACTAGGCAAGTCAGTTAAGAACTAATTCTGATTTACAATGATGGCCTACCCCCGACAAAACCCTAACCCCGGACGACGCTGGCCAATTGTGCCCCGACCTATGGGACTCCCAATCACGGCCGGTTGTGATACAGCTTGGAATCGAACCAGGGTCTGTTGTGATGCCTCTAGCACTGAGATGCAGTGCCTTAGACCGCTGCACCACTCGGGAGATCTGTGTCGATTCACAGATCTGGGGAAGGGTATCAAAACATTTCTGCAACATTGAAGGTCCCCAAGAACACAGTGGCCTCCATTCTTAAATGGAAAAGGTTTGGAACCACCAAGACTCTTCCTAGAGTTAGATGGAAAAAGTTTGGAACCACCAAGACTCTTCCTAGAGCTGGCCGCCCGGCCAAACTGAGCAATCGGGGGAGAAGGGCCTTAGTCAGGGAGGTGGGGATATTTTTCAGCGGCAGGTACTGGGAGATTAGTCAGGATCGAGGCAAAGATGAATGGAGCAAAGTACAGAGAGATCCTTGAAGAAAACCTTCTCCAGAGCGCTCAGAACCTCAGACTGGGGTGAAGGTTCACCTTCCAACAGGACAACTACCTTAAGCATACAGCCAAGACAACACAGGAGTGGCTCTGGACAAGTCTCTGAATGTCCTTGAGTGGCTCAGCCAGAGCCCGGACTTGAACCCGATCGAACATCTCTGGAGAGACCTGAAAATAGCTGTGCAGCGACGCTCCCCATCCAACCTGACAGAGCTTGAGAGGATCTGCAGAGAAGAATGGGAGAAACTCCCCAAATACAGGTGTGCCAAGCTTGTAGCATCATACCCAAGAAGACTTGATGCTGTACTCGCTGCCAAAGTTACGGAGTAAAGGGTCTGAATACTTATGTAAATGTGATATGTTTTTTAACTTTAATCAAATCTACAAACATTTCTAAAAAACCTGTTTTTGCTTTGTCATTATGGGTATTGTGTATAGATTGATAAGGGGGAAAAAACGATTTAATACATTTTAGAATAAGGCTGTAACGTAACAACATGTGGAAAAAGTCACAGGGTCTGAATACTTTCTGAATGCACTGTATGGGGGATACAACAATCCCAGCTCTGCAGATTTTGCTGCGAAGAGACAGAATCGTTAGATCATTTGTTTTGGTACTGTCCATATGTAGCTTGTTTTTGGTCGCAGGTTCAGAAATGGCTGAAGATTTGTTTACCTGGCGCTAACTCTGCAAATAGCACTGCTGGATGTTTTGAAAAGTCATAGTCAATTGATCAATAAAATAATAATACTCTTAGCAAAAATGTTTATCTTTAATTTACAATATGTAGAAACTATGAGAATAGAAAGGTTCAGACATTTTGTGAAACGTCACAGCTCAGTTGAGAAATATATGGCAAATAACTGGATAGTGTTCAGAGATAGATGGGAGGGATTGATGGTAGCTGAAAGATGGGACTAAAAACAAACAAAAGATAACTAATGTCAAATGTACTGTGTCCGTAAAATGTATATAGTATGTATAAGCTGGATGTAGAAGCCTAAGTGTTGTTGTCCATTAGTTTACTCCAATTTGGGGAGGGGAGGTAGGGTTAAGGGAAATTATTCAAGGAAAATATATATTTATAAAAAGTATATATGTATATATATTGGAAATGATGCAGACAATTACATTGATAGAAGCCACAATCTTTTTGCAATATTAAAGATGATCTAACCCCTAAAAAAATCCCCAAAAATGTATACTGTAGCTAGAGACATTCTCAGACCTATGTTTGGGGGGGAAACTTGTCTAATGCATTTCTAAACCTTTGTCTCTTCTCCTCTCTCCCCAGCCATGGACATCATAAAGCCCATCTTGGGCATAGCGAAGAAGCTCTATTCCTTATGTGCTGAAGTGAAAGCCAATAAAAAGCGCTGTCAGCGTTTGGCCCAGCGCGTAAAAGCCTTGGCAGATACGGTGAGTATGGTAAAGGGGCTGGGGGAAGACCCTGCCCCTGTGGAGAACAGCCTGCATGAGCTCAAACTCACCCTGGAAAATGCCCAGGACATGGTTGAGAAATACGCTAGCGCCAAATACATGAACCGCGTCTTGAAGGCCTACAAGCAGGGAGAAGAGTTTGAGAGTTTGACCATGCGCCTGTACGATTCAGCTCAGGTGCTGTCGCTAGCCCTGCAGGTGGATCACAGAGAGCAGCTACAGCAGAGATTCAATGAGGAGACGCGATGGAGAGAGGATAAGGCGGACAGGGAGATCGATCATCTGGAGCTGCAGAAATGTAAGACGCTTCTACCATGCACTTTTTAGTGCAAGGTCTTAATCATGTAGCCACCCTATATATGTGTACTTTGGTCACTGCCAGGAGGTCTGGGCTGTTTTATGGCCAGTCACTGATCCTGCCGACTACACCATATGTAGCAGTGTGTGTGGCTTGACTGGGGGCAATTTCAAGCAGGTGACATTGTGCATATTTATCCCACAGTGCTACATGAGAAAGTGGAAGAAGTGCAAGGGAAAGTGGACTCCACCCAAGAAGATGTAAAAGACATCAAAGCCATTTTGGAATCCTGTAAGTAAGCCTCTATAGATTAATGTCCAAATGAATGAAACTAAGATTGTTTCATCTTCATTTGTTTACTAGCAGTACTACTTAATTTGGAATCTGAGCAACTATTGTTTCTCATCTCTCGTTGACCTTGACCAGCGTCTGATGATAAAGGAGACTGTGTGTCTGTTTGCGTTTTTGTTCCTTTGTGGTTTTACCCTTCCCCATTTTTGTTTGATACTACAAGCACTCAAGTTTCACTCATACAAACTCATGCAAACTACAAAACACAGCATAGTTTACATCCTACACCAGGAAAGCACTCCATGGTCTCACTGTATTTTGCATGATGGTGTGTTTTCCTGTTGGACCTTTAGTTATGTGATATTGATTTGTTATGTTCCTAAGTCCCTGTATGACTTGCTATCTCATTGACTTTGTTGTGTGTTTCCCATTGACAGTAAAGAAGCCGAGAATTTTAGATCAAGACATAAGAGAGATCAAGCCAGAGGAGCTGATCTACAACCTGCCCAAAGAGCCCTTCATTAAAAATGACAATTCAGAGATATTCAAAGGAGAGTACAACAAATTCACAGTGGCCATCAAAAGATACACCTACTCAAGTAGCACAAGCCTGAGGTATGTAGCATAGCATACAAGACATCTCAGAGAGTTCTTGTAATATCAGCTTCGGTGCTGAACATCTATTTATTTAATGGGTTATGTTTGTCCCACACAGTCAGGTGAGAAGCGTCTTTAAAAAGGAAGTGGAGACTATGAAACGCTTTGAGTCACCAAACATCCTGCGAATGTTTGGGATCTGTGTCCAGGAAGAGAGCGGTGAGTGAGCTTCTTTTTGCAGTATGTGAAATACTGTAGTTGCTGAACAAATAGGAGACTGGATACAATCAGAATCATCTTTATTCACCATGTACACCCAGAATTTGATTTTGTGAAATGGTGCTGCCACAGTAAACAGAATAAACAAGCAGAATATAGATGAAGAATTTACATGAATCCACATACAGTCTGTACACTATGAACAGCAACAAAAAAAATGAATAATTGTGCATGGTATGGATGTATAAACAAATGTACAGTCCATGATGTGCAATGGAGTGGAACTACATATGCAGTCAGTCAGTGGCAGAGGGAAAATTGGCAACCGCATATGTGCAAGAATGTGCATAGCGAAGTACAGTTACTGTATAATGAGCAAAGTAATCAGGACATGATATCAAATCAAATCAAACTTTATTTGTCACCTGTGCCGAATACAACATGTGTAGACCTTACCGTGAAATGCTTACTTACAGGCCCCTAACCAGCAGTGCAGTTCAAGAAAGAGTTAAGAAAATATTTACCAAATAAAATAAAGTAAAAAATAAAATAAATAGTAACACAATAAAATAACAATACAATGACTATATACAGGGGGTACCGGTACCGAGTCAATGCGATGGGGTACAGGTTAGTCAAGGTAATTTGTACATGTAGTTAGGGGTGAAGTGACTATGAATAGATAATAAACAGCGAGTAGCCGCAGTGTAAAAAACAAATGGAGGGGGGGGTGTCAATGTAAATAATCCGGTGGCCATTTGATTAATTGTTCAGCAGTCTTATGGCTTGGGGGTAGAAGCTGTTAAGGAGCCTTTTGGTCCTAGACTTGGTGCTCCGGTACCGCTTGCCGTGCGCTATCAGAGAAAACAGTCTATAACTTGGGTGACTGGAGTCTGACAATTTTTTGGGCTTTCCTCTGACACGGCTTAGTATATAGGTCTTAGATAGCAGGAAGCTTGGCCCCAGTGATGTATTGGGCTGTACGCAGTACCCTCTGAAGCGCTTTATGGTCAAATGCCAAGCAGTTAACATAGCAGGTGGTGATGCAACCGGTCAGGACACTCTCGATGGTGCAGCTGTATAACTTTTTGAGGATTTTGGGATCCATGCCAAATCTTTTTAGTCTCCTGAGGGGGAAAAGGTGTTGTCGTGCCCTCTTCAAGACTGTCTTGGTGTGTTTGGACCATGATAGTTCCTTGGTAATGTGGACACCAAGGAACATGAAACGCTCGACCCGCTCCACTACAGCCCCGTCGATGTTAAATGGGGACCTGTTCAGCCCACAATTTCCTGTAGTCCACGATCGGCCCATGACGCTTTGTTTGTTTGATGTGGTACGATTGTTCGTCTGAGGGCATAGCGGGATTTCTTATAAGCGTCCGGATTAGTGTTCCGCTCCTTGAAAGCAGCAGCTCTAGCCTTTAGCTCGACGCGGATGTTGCCTGTAATCCATGGCTTCTGGTTTGGATATGTACGTACGGTCACTGTGGGGACGACATCATCAATGCACTTATTTATGAAGCCAAGGACTGAGATTGTATACTCCTCAATGCCATGGATGAATCCCGGGAACATATTGGATGAATTCAGGAACATATTCCTATCTGTGCCAGTCTGTGCTAGCAAAACAGTCCTGTAGCGTACCATCTGCGTCATCTGACCACTTCCGTATTGAGCGAGTCACTGGTACTTCCTGCTTTAGTTTTTTCTTGTAAGCAGGAATCAGGAGGATAGAATTATGGTCAGATTTGCCAAATGGAGGGTGGGGGAGAGCTTTGTATGCATCTCTGTGTGTGGAGTAAAGGTGGTCTGAGTTTCTTTCCTCTGGTTGCACATGTGACATACTGGTAGAAATGAGGTAAAACGGATTTAAGTTTGCCAGCATTAATGTCCCTGGCCACTATGAGCGCCGTTTCTGGATAAGCATTTTGTTGTTTGATTATGGCCTACAGCTGGTTGAGTGCGGTCTTAGTGCCAGCATCTGTTTGTGGTGGTAAATAAGACGGCTACGAATAATATAGATGAGAACTCTCTTGGTAGATAGTGTTGTCTACAGCTTATCATAAGGTACTCTACCTCAGGCAAGCAATACCTCAAGACTTCTTTAATATTAGACATCGCGCACCAGCTGTTATTGACAAATAGACACACACCCCCACCCCTCTTCTTACCAAACGTAGCTTCTCTGGCCTGCCGGTGCATGGAAAATCCCAACAGCTCTATATTATCCATGTCGTCGTTCAGCCACGACTCGGTGAAACATAAGTTATTACAGTTTTTAATGTCCCGTTTGTAGTATAATCTTGATAGTAGGTCATCCATTTTATTTTCCAATGATTGCACGTTGAACAATAGAACAGATGGCAGTGGGAGTTCTCACTCGCCTACGAGTTCTCAGAAGGCAACCCGACCTCCGCCCCCTTTTTCTCCTTCTTTTCTTCAAATAAATGACGGGGATTTGGGCCTGTTCCCAAGAAGGCAGTATATCCTTCGCGTCGGACTAGTTTAAGAAAAAATATTCTTCCAGTTTGAGGTAGGTAATCGCTGTTATGATGTCCAGAAGTTATTTGAGGGTCATAAAAGATGGTGGCAGCAACATTATGTACAAAATAAGTACACAAATAAGTTACAAATAACGCAAAAAAACTAACCAAATAGCACAGTTGGTTGGGAGCATGTAAAACTTCAGCCATCCCCTCCAGCGCCATTTACCAAAGCAAAATGTGATTTCAGAATATGATGATGATGTGCCCTTGTTGCATTTAATAATCCTCTTCTCTACCGTGGTTGTATCGCAGGACCCAATCCAAACTACCTCATTGTCATGGAGTTTTGTGAGAAGGGCAGTCTGAGAGAGGTGCTGGATTCCCAAAGGAAGCTGCCCTGGGACAGAAAGGCTCGCATGAGTCTGGATGCAGCACAGGGCCTCTACAGGTAACAGGTTGATGTTTATTGTCATGAGTCTGGATGCAGCACGGGGCCTCTACAGGTAACAGGTTGATGTTTATTGTCATGAGTCTGGATGCAGCTCGGGGCCTCTACAGGTAACAGGTTGATGTTTATTGTCATGAGTCTGGATGCAGCACAGGGCCTCTACAGGTAGAAGATTGATGTTTATTGTCATGAGTCTGGATGCAGCACAGGGCCTCTACAGGTAGCAGGTTGATGTTTATTGTCATGAGTCTGGACGCAGCACGGGGCCTCTACAGGTAACAGGTTGATGTTTATTGTCATGAGTCTGGACGCAGCACGGGGCCTCTACAGGTAACAGGTTGATGTTTATTGTCATGAGTCTGGATGCAGCACAGGGCCTCTACAGGTAACAGGTTGATGTTTATTGTCATGAGTCTGGATGCAGCACGGGGCCTCTACAGGTAACAGGTTGATGTTTATTGTCATGAGTCTGGATGCAGCACAGGGCCTCTACAGGTATACCACCATAGAAATGAATGTCTTTACCCTGTGCCCTACACAAGTAGACCAGTCACAACACCTATTGCACATGACACAAAGAGCACCACCTCTATCATATTGTTGCCATAAATGTGTTAAGTCGATACAATAAAGAATCGATCTATAGTCTAATCTTTTATTTGAATAATGTCTCTGTCGGGTACCTTCCCTTTCTAATCTCTACCCTTCTACCTCTCCAAAAGTAGAAAGTCATGTGTCCTGTACACACATGAAAGGGCTTCACCAGAGCGGTGGAAAGCAACGCCAATAGCTGGCTAATAAAGTCGCACTTCTAATAGCCATGCCATGGCCAAGTGTCACAGGTAACACGGCAGGTACAATTTGGCCATATTCGAAAGAGGAACGTTAAATACCTGTTCATGTGTCTACAATCCACCTACTAAAACTTCTGTCCACCATTATTAGTATGTGCTGCTTCTTCTTCACTAAAACAATAGGTACACTGGATCTGTGCCTTGTACCTCTGTCACTAAAGTTCACAGCACTAGAAAGTGTACCCTAATCACATTGAGCTACCCTGTCAAGACTAGCTAATATCTCTATCACTATAGATTGCACCAGTCGGAGGAAAAGTTCAAAGTGCATGGATGCATCAACAGCAGCAAGTTCCTGGTAGATGCCGGGTACAGAGTGAAGGTATGAGGTTCAATGCAGTCCTCTACACATCCATGTGTGTTGGCACCACTAAGTGATAGACCCAGAAAGTAAGGCCACTGCTAAATAGAGGCAGAGGTTGTTTTGAAGATGTGTAGTTGATGTTCCGTGTTTACAGTGTTGCAGTACTCTATCGCAATGTAATTGTTTTGGGGTCTGCTGTGTGTGGACAGCTGGCAGGTTTTGAGCTGGCCCAAACAGAGACGTCGTTGAAGAGGACTAAGGACAGGAAGAGGAGCTCCTTATGCTACAGCTCCCCTCAGCAGCTTGAGTGTCAACCATCCCTACAACAAAGCTTGTGAGATGTACAGGTCTGCTTCCAATCAGACTTACAACACACTCTCCACTTTTGTAAATTAATGAATGTCAAAATCACAGAAATGATTTTGTATGTTCAAATGTTCTCTGTTGGTGTAATGCAGGCCCTAAGTATACTGCCAGTTCACTCTGTTTGAATTGTTGTGTTCGTTGCAGTTTTGGCATTGTCCTTTGGGAGATTGCAACCTGCAAGATTCCCTTCAAAGGTGTGTCAACTCCATTAATTTAAAGGCTGTGTGTAACAAACACTATCAGCAATAACAGTGATACTGTATATCTGAAAATAGCATGGTTGGGTTTTCTCTCTCTCTATAAGCATGCAGTAGTTGCTCTGTCATATTTAGAAATGTATCATTCAATGTCTGTTCTCTTGTCCTTCTGATCAGACTGCTCACACAAAGAGGTGTATCAGAGGGTGTGTACAGAAAAATATACTGAACCTTTTCTTGAAGACTGCCCTCAACAGTTGGGAGAACTGATCAACGACTGTCGCTCCTACGACAGCTTCTACAGGCCGACAGCGGGCGGTAATGCAACACAACTAAATGGCATATGATGAATGTGCAGGAACATACATTTCTTTCAGCTGTTCCATATGGATTCCTATTTGTCCTCTCAGTTATTGTTTCCTAATCAAGTTTCTCTGTTCCACAGTGTTGGTTGACAAACTGCGCAATGTGGTGGAGCAGTTAGAGGAGGACTAACAAACACAGAGGTTCATCTCCATCTCCAGAGTTCTCAGAAACATGGCCGGAGAAGAGAAAAACCATGAACCGCTATCATCCCCACTCCCCAGGTCAAAGGAAGACCAACCAACCCCTTGCCAAAACCTTTGTTTCTGGCAAACCTTTGGCCAATTTGTTGCAAATTTGCAGCAAACTCATATTTTCAAATGCAAATTAGTTTTTGGGCAAACTGTTGCTGTAAATTTTTCACGCAACGCGTGAACTTCTGGCAAAGAATCTTGGGAAACTTGTGGTGAACATTCTATTGTTTGCTGCAAATTTGCTGCAAACTTAATATGAATATGCGAAATTGGATCAGGTTTTTGGTTGCCGCATGTTGACACTGAAATGTTGTATCTACATAAAACAAGTCACATAACTTAAAATGAACTTACTTCAGAGAAAAAACAACATACTAAATGTAGTAAATATGCTAAACATGTATTCAGTGTCTTAACAGATACAAATAAATCCAACTTGAAATCATTAGCATGGTAATGACGAAAAGAGCAAAGACTGGACATTTCCCAAATAAATACCTTCAATTAATTACATATCTTTACATCTGTACCTCTGTCTCTCCCCCTTTGGGTGTGTGGGTGTGGGGTGTCTTTGAAACCACCTGTTTCACCTTTACCCCTTAGAGAGAGTTCTCAGCTATCCATATTTAATGGTAGGCTAATTTAGGGGGTCCCAGGTGGGGGGGGGGGGGGGGGGGCGGAGCTGTCCGAGTGGATGTCTCAGTCAATAATTTTTTAATCCAGAGGCCTCACACTCCTCTTTGAAAGGGTCATTGTACTCTTTAAGATGGGCTCTTAACTTATGACATAGTAAACAGTTAATTTTACCCCCTTAAAACCTTTCTGGACTACCCATCCCGGATCCGGGATCATTCTCATCCGAAACGCTGACTAGCATAGCCTAGCCTAGCGCCACAGGGAATATAATATAATATAATTTCATGAAATCACAAGTCCAATACAGCAAATGAAAGATAAACATCTTGTGAATCCAGCCAACATGTCCGATTTTTTAAATGTTTTACAGCGAAAACACAACATATATTTATGTTAGCTCACCACAATAGCCCAACACACAACGCCATTTTTTCACCGCAAAGATAGCTTTCACAAAACCCACAAATAGAGATAAAATGAATCACTAACCTTTGAACAACTTCATCAGATGACAGTCTTATGACATCATGTTATACAATACATTTATGTTTTGTTTGAAAATTTGCATATTTATAGCTACAAATCGTGGTTTTACATTGGCGACATGGTCAGAAGTGGCTCCAAAATGTTCGGAGAAATTTTAGAGAGTCACGTAATCTAACAGAAAAACTCATCATAAACTTTGCTGAAAAATACATGTTGTACATATAATTAAAGATACACTGGTTCTTAATGCAACCGCTGTGTTAGATTTAAAAAAATAACTTTAGTAAAAAGCACAGCATGCAATAATCTGAGACAGCGCTAAGCCATTCTCCGCTATGTTGGAGTCAACAGAGTCAACAAAAATACGAAATAACATCATAAATATTCCCTTACCTTTGATGAACTTTCATCAGAATGCAGTGCCAGGAATCCTAGTTCCACAATAAATCGTTGTTTTGTTTTAGAATGTCCATTTCTTCTGTCAAATTAGCAACTTTGGCTAGCATGTGTAGCTCAGGTGTCCATGAAGATTTGACGCAATGAACGAAAATTTCAAAAAGTTATAATAAAAGTCGAATAAACTGGTCAAACTCAGTTGAGAATCCATTTTTAGGATGTTTTTCTCATATATATCCAATAACGTCCCAGACGGAGCATTTCTTCGTGTCTACCTAACGCATTGCAGACAAAGATATGACATACCCAAGTGCGTAGCAAAATACTGCCAATATGGCTGACCTGTCACTCCAAAGACTCTAATCCGGTCCCACATAAGGCTAGACACTTCATTCCACGTTCTACTGCCTGTTGACATCTAGTGGAAGGCGTATGAAGTGCATACAGATCCATAAATACAAGGCAATTGAATAGGCGATGCCTTTCACAGAGACCCATTTTCACTTCCTGTTTGGAAGTTTGCCTGCCAAATTAGTTCTGTTTTACTCACAGATATAATTCAAACAGTTTTAGAAACTTCAGAGTGTTTTCTATCCAATAGTAATATAATATGCATATCATATGATCTAGGACAGAGTACGAGGCCGTTTAAATTGGGCACAATTTTATCCAAAAGTGAAAAGGGCGCCCCCTATTTCCAAGAGGTTTTAATAACCTTTTACTGCAGTGGGCTAAATCAGGGGCACACAGAATGTTTCTTGGTAGTCTTAAACAAATTTACTGTGAAACAAAAGGACACACCTCACACACAGGGTTATGGACTTAAAAAAGAAGACATCAGTAACATGTCAGATATAGTTGAAATGTATTCATTTTTGAGTGTGTATCCCAATATGACACCTTAAATACATCACAGAAGACTGAAATGTAGAAAAATGCATATTGTGTTTATTGAGCTGTACACTGATGCTCAGTTGGTCAATATTCCCCTCCAGTGATTCCCCAACAACTTGTCAACATGGGCCCCAACATGAGCAGATATCTTACACCAATCTATCTTTATAGACATTTATCCATAACAAGGCCTAAGCGGCCAATATATTGTCCAAAAATCTCTCCAAAATGTCAAGTTTTTTTCCCACCCCTTTTTTTCTCCCCAATTTCATGGTATCCAATTGGTAGTAGTTACAGTCTCGTCTCATCGCTGCAACTCCCGTACGGACTCGGGAGAGGTGAAGGTCGAGAGCCATGCGTCCTCCGAAACACAACCCAACCAAGCCGCACTGCTTCTTGACACAATGCCCATCCAAACCGGAAGCCAGCCGCACCAATGTATCGGAGGAAACACCGTACACCTGGCGACCGTGTCAGCGTGCACTGCGCCTGGCCCGCAACAGGAGTCGCTAGTGCGCGATGAGACAAGGATATCCCTGCCGGCCAAACCCTCCCTAACCCGGGCGACGCTGGGCCAATTTTGCGCCGCCCCATGGCCTCCCGGTCACGGTCGGCTGCGACAGAGCCTGGACTCGAACCCAGAATCTCAAGTGGCAGCCCGGTTCAGACATTGTCTCTTCCCTGCATGATATCCCGCTCCATCCAGATTTCATATGTTTTCTTTTCCAGGTTAGATCAACCTTCTTGCCTTTAGGCCCAGGTTCTGTCTTGAGGTTAGAATGGCCCATCGACGTAAATGTTCACGATGTTGGAAAATATTTTCCACTTGTTTCATCATGTCAAGGACTTCATGATAATCTCCCCACCTGAAGCTAAAGACAGACACAAAATAGTTGACCCCTGTGCAGGCTTTTGAAAATACATACAAACTAACTGATTTGGTTGCATTTGAACTACTGAATTCGGCACAACCTAAAATTGTCACTTTGGAATCTGGACTATATGCCACTGACGAGATTCTTATGGCTTTCAAATCAAATCACCTCTTCCAATGCGTACCCCAGCAGGGTTGTTCCACTCAGGGCCTGTTTGATCTGACATAGAGCAAGTCTTACCTTAAGCCATTCTTTCATCTGCAACGCAAGAGAAAAACTCCCCTGTTTTTGGTTGGAAAAGGGTGATGAGGCAGCTGTTTGAAAATCTTCACCGTTGAATCAAGCACACCATTAAAACAATCAGGGGCATCACAAAGAATGGCTTCGATGGTTTTGTCATTGTGTTCATGACACGAAGTACACAATACACCGACAATTGGTCAAGGAGCCATGTTTTATTTCTTTCTTCTTTAGAGTCTTCTGTGGTTTAGTTCTCTTGAGGTTTCTTGTCGCTTGTAGTGTTCACAGATCTTACTTATACTCCGGCTGACCTACCCCGGAAATTACTGTTTCATATACAATTTCCCTAAAAAGCAGAGCCATAAGTTCACTACAACATTTCCATACTCTTTCAAATGTTCAAACACATTCCACAGGTCAACAAGGTCACTATACATCAATCACCATGACAGCTTTAGTGCAAACACATGCTTTACTTCAAAGGAACAGCTGCACTATCAGATTACAGAAACACTCACTCGATAGCGTGAGAACATCCGGACAGGATGTACATATATGGGCATAACCACGTGACACATAAAAGAGGTCATCAATCACTTTCGGACACATGCCGAATACTGTCCGAATAAAGTAAGGAAAGTGATGTTAGGATATAATAAAGTTAACCTGTATGAGCTTTTGTGCTGAATACATTATGTTGTTACAGATGTCAAGCTTATGGGCATGTGGCAGCAGTGTGTAGGAGGGAGGTTCCTAGGTGTGAGAAGTGTGCAGAAGGGCATGGGACAAGGGAATGTGTAGCATTGGGGAAAGTAGTGGTATGTGGTAATTGTAAGGGTGCCCATGGGGCTGGGGATCAGAAATGTCCCGTGCGAGAGAGGCAGGTTGAGGTTTCCAGGGTTAGAGTAGTGAAGAAAGTAGAGGAAGATGGGTCAAGGGTGAGTAGTAGATCTTTAACAGTACAAAAAAAAGTGTGATTCACATCAATGCGCTGTGTAGATATCAATAATAAATGATATCCGTATCGCCGCAAGACTACACCACAGCTGGATAATCTTTGGATGCCGACAGCAGTCACACAATTGGAAGACATAGTTTAGACTGAAAGCCTACAAAAGCCTATTCCTACTCTTTTTCTGCAATCCATCAAACCCATTTGGTGTGTCATCATAGTGGTCTCTGACTTGTGGTCAGACTCGCTCAAGTGGAACAAACTTAAACTTGTGCCTTTTTTCAATGTTGATTTGAATGTCATTGAGAAAACCGAGAAGTATCAAATATTTTTTTCCCACAAACATCCTTTCTGAATTTAAAAGTAATCCTCAAAGTAATCATCTAGTTTTTTAAAAAGTATCTGTAATCTGATTACAATAATTTGGGTCGATTAAATTTGTTTCCCTATCACATATGGCCTTTCTTTTTACCTTGTTTTGGTTTTTCAACCCGTCCAGTTGGTGGCGGCAATACAATTTTTGGGGTTGTTGTCCGCCATATAACCCACAGAAGAAAAAAAAGACAATGGGGATAGCAAAGAAACTATGACTGCGATCAGATTATTACACCAAATGTTTTACTGTTCAAGTTAAAAGCAATGTAGTTGAACTATTTTCATGGTAACCCACGAAGTTTTACACTGGCAAGGATAGTTTTGGTCACACGCAATATTTCAAGGTAAGAAGTAGATGTGAGATGCTACACTGCCCATGCAACTAATTTAAACAGGGATATTGATGTTGTAGTTTCAATGAGCAAGGCAAAAGCCTGATATGGACAGTGATGGTGCAGAGATGGCAGGAGCAGTGGAATAGAGATACTAAGGGCAGACATGTATTTATTTTAGGTACAGAGAAGTCGGGGAGGACGAGAGGATGTGACAGAAGAGGCTATTTTTTTTACAAGATTACGGGTGGGACACAGTCGGTTGATTAAGACTTTACATGTGATAGGAAAGTGTGATTATTGCCAGAAAGCAGAGACCGTGGCGCATATATAGCTACAGTGTGGGCAGTATCAGAGGGAAAGAGAGAGGCTGAGGTATAATGAGAGATCAGGGGACACAGCAAATTAAATAGTATATTGTAGAACGTAATTAGATATAGTCTCATATGTTATATTTTTTTAAGAGCAACTAGGCTGGCAGGTAGGATTTAGTTTCTCCCTGTCTCTGGCCCACACTCCAGTACAGTATGTGTTGGTAATGTAATGCACTATGGATTCCAACCGCCGATAAACCCTAACGTTACATAAGAAAAAGCAATGGATGGTTTAGTTATACAAATATTTGTCAACACTGCCAGCAGCAGAGACTGATCTGCGGTGAGCTAGCTAACGTTATCATTCTAGCTAATTTAGGCTATTTCCAAAAAAGTATATAGTTATGAAAACCATGTGGTAACGTTATTTCATTGATCACGTTCGAGACTGTCACCAAATAATCAAGTTGTTAATGTACTTCAGCTAGCTGCTTCAAGTAGCTAACGTTACTGTAGCTAGCTAGCAGAGCGGCCTTTGCTTTGGCTTCTGCCAATGTAAACTTCGTTCACCATGGAGTTGACTTCAGCTAGTCTCTCAATGTAACGTTGGCTACTTGCCAGTTCCAAAACCTGCATCCGTAATCCTGTTCCGAGTCTTGTTTCGCACAGCCTGTGTAGCTAGCAGCCGGCTATGGCACGGTAACTAGCTATATAGTTCGCTACGTAGTTAGCAATGGCACGTGGCTAGCTAACTAACGTTATAATTGTTAGCTAATTAGCTACCAGTTAGCTATGTCTATTGTCACCTAACTTTTACCTTAAAACGGCCAATCTGCAGTTTAACAATAACAAAGCGAATCCCCGCCACTGTTTTGGTAAAAAGTAATCACGCTCAAATTCATAGACCGAGTTATGGATGTTTTAACCTTGTTATGAGGCTATGACGTTTCTTTACAAACATTGGAGTAAAACATCCTTATATTTTGGGTTCTGATGGGGTACGGCAGTTAAACTAAGCCATGAGGCATTTATAGCAAAAGTTAGCATTGCATGCAAGTTACATAACCTGATTTTTGTTGTCACCCTTTGTGGCTTCAGTCAGAATTGGTTCACTGTACTCACGTTTGCTTGCAATTAAAACCTTTGGCTACGCTAGTGTCTGAGAACACTGAAGTCAAGAGGGAAATCATTTGTAAACATCTCAGGTTATCCTGCCTATTGAAGGCAATTAATTTTTAGCCCCCCACCCATAGGTTGTGAGATGGAGGTGATGGAGGCGATGGAGGTGGACTTGCAGCTGGGGGGCCCCAGTAGGGAACCAGAGCCAGATGTTGTGGCAGACCAGGTAGATCTCCCTATTGTCATCCCTGACTCTGGCAGTGAAACAGAGGACGAGGCAGACGCAGCTCCCTGTGACCCACCACGGCTCCCGAACACCTGGGCGTTCAGTCAGAACAGAGCCAGAGTGGAGGGTCAAGTTGGATCCAGGATCAGAAGGGAGGGTCATATTGAGCCCAGGGTCACCACAGCAGCCACCCTGAGGCAGCGGAGATCCAGGTAGTTATGGTTGGACTGGATTCCCTGTAAACTGTGTATCCATACTGGAGACATAATTGTATGCTTCATTGAGAACCTATTTCACCCCATGTTATACCCATTGATTGTACCTGTATTGTTTCTGTGTGGTTAAAGGCCAGGCCTCAGGGAGCACTACTCCACCCAGACCGCTGCTCGTGCTAGCAGCTTCCTGGATTTCCTGCTGCGAGTCCCTGCAGCCAACCAGGCCGAGGGCGACTCTGGAAGTACGACAGAGCTGAGCGAGTCGGAGGATGAGGCAGATCCCCTGGGGCCAGCAGCAGACCCTCCCAATTCGGCCGTTCCCTCCAGCCCTCGTCCAAACCCTCCAGTTACGCCACCCGAAGGCCTTTATTCTTCAGGTAAACCAAGCTCAAGTCTGATCAATACATAGCCATTTTCCACTGTAACCAATAAAGAGTTAATCTCACCATGCCATCCTGTGTATAGATTCTAATGCAACCACAGAGGCTGCGAGGACTGTGACTGGAAATCAAGTGAATCCTGAGGTAAGACCACATTCATTGCCAGTGATAGGCCTACACTTTTTCAGGACCCTGTCTTTGAAAGATAATTTGTAAAAATCCAAATAACTTCACAGATCTTCATTGTAAAGGGTTTAAACACTGTTTCCATGCTTGTTCAATGAACCATAAACAATTAATGACCATGCACCTGTGGAACGGTCGTTAAGACACTAACAGCTTACAGACGGTAGGCAATTAAGGTCACAGTTATGAAAACTAAGGACACTAAAGAGGCCTTTCTACACCAAAAGAAAGATGCCCAGGGTCCCTGCTCATCTGTGTGAACGTGCCTTAGGCATGCTGCAAGGAGGCGTGAGGACTGCAGATGTGGCCAGGGCAATAAATTGCAATGTCTGTACTGTGAGACGCCTAAGACAGTGCAACAGGGAGACAGGATGGACAGCTGATCGTCCTCGCAGTGGCAGACCACGTGTAACAACACCTGCACAGGATCGGTACATCCGAACATCACACCTGCGGGACAGGTACAGGATGGCAACAACAACTGCCCGAGTTACACCAGGAATGCACAATCCCTCCATCAGTGCTCAGACTGTCCGCAATAGGCTGAGAGGCTGAACTGAGGGCTTGTAGGACTGTTGTAAGGCAGGTCCTCACCAGACATCGCCGGCAACAACGTCGCCTATGGGCACAAACCCACCGTCGCTGGACCACTGCTCTTCACTGACGAGTCGCGGTTTTGTCTCACCAGGGGTGATGGTCGGATTCGCGTTTATCGTCGAAGGAATGAGCATTAAACCGAGGCCTGTACTCTGGAGCAGGAGTACATGATCCTCCAGCATGACAATGCCACCAGCCATACTGCTCGTTCTGTGTGTGATTTCCTGCAAGACTGGAATGTCAGTGTTCTTCCATGACCAGCGAAGAGCCCGGATCTCAATCCTATTGAGCACGTCTGGGACCTGTTGGATCGGAGGTTGAGGGCTAGGGCCGTTCCCCCCAGAAATGTCCGGGAACTTGCAGGTGCCTTGGTGGAAGAGTGGGGTAACATCTCACCGCAAGAACTGGCTAATCTGGTACAGTCCATGAGGAGGAGATGCACTGCAGTACTAATGCAGCTGGTGATGATTAGCTCGTTAGTGCAGTTTCTCTAGTAGCATTGTGTGCCATTTTAATGTATTCCCATGCACTGTCAGAAATGTCATGCATCATCTCTCTGTCCCCTCTAGGTTGTATCAGACCCACTAGCCTCCAGTGCACCGGCCCTTCGATTGTCCCAGGGGGATGAGGGGGAAGGGGAGACCTGCTCCATCTGCTTTGAGCCCTGGACCACGTCAGGGGAGCATCAGCTGGCCACCCTGCGCTGCGGACATCTCTTTGGCTACACCTGCATCGACCGCTGGGTGAAGGGCCAGGGCCAGGGAGCCAAGTGTCCCCAGGTCAGTGTCTTCATGTCTGTCTGTCAGCCTTGGTATGTCTGGGGGGAGAGGACTGGAATTGCTCCTGGTTCCACTATGAACAGGAAAATTAAAAAGGTCTGCACTCGAAAGAAAGGAAAATCTATTCCATCCTAAGGGGGAAAAAACGAGCTCCTACTTCCACTGTAGTGACTGGCACCAGGTGGAATCTGTGCTGGAGGCGCAGCTTCCTCAAGCATTCAAAAATGAGTCAAAACTTAAGAAATCCCCTCTGAATTACTTAAATCAGAGAAAATACCGCCATAAAATATTACCCCCAAAAAACAATTGACTTAATACGCAGACAGTGACGTGAAGGCGTCACATCAGACTCCGTCTGGCTCTTGTAATGATCTTCTGCTGTATGTCTGCAGTGCAACAAGAAGGCCAAGCGCACCGATATCGTCCTCCTGTACGCGCGCAACCTGAGGGCTCTGGACAACACCGAGCAGGAGAGTATGAAGAGGTGAAGTAGCTGCTCACGTCTTTAGTTTTTTTTCCTGAACTGCTGATATTGGCATGAATCTGACCTGATTCACTACTGTAGGGAGGGAGCTGTTGAGAGTGAGTGTGTCTGAATGTGTTGTTGTGTGCAGGTCACTGGAGCAAGAGCATTCACTGCGTAGAAAGGCTGATCTGGAGTCAGCGCAGTGCCGACTACAACTGCAGGTGATGACAGACGAATGTGGGAAATTGCATAAGCAGCTACAGGTACTTTATTCCCATTGCTTTACCGGTCATCCCCCAGTCTCCCATCCATTTATCAGGTGGACTAGAATACCGAGCCCTAATCATTGAGATTAATCTACCCCTAAATCCACTATGATGATTGTATGCTGACTTTCAATGTTTTTCTGATCACATACTGTATCTGCTATTCTTGACTTGACTTCCATTTGTATTGAACAGTGCAGGTGGGTCACTTTTTTTTCTTCCTTCTACCTCTGTCAGGAGCTGAAGACGCTGATGGCCCAGCCTGGCTGTGGGCCCTCACAGAGCTCAGGGGCTTCTCTCTCTGGGCCCTTTCAGAGACAGGACAGTACCCAGGGGGGCCACTATGTCTTCTCCAAGGCCGTGCTGGTGTCCCAGGTGGGGGGATGCAGGGTGCTGTCCTACTGTGAACCCCTCAGCTGCCTGCTGGCCTCTCAGCCCTCCCCACACACTACCCTGGTGCCCGGTAAGACCTTTGATAAGCTTTGATACGCTTTCAGTACAAAATAGCTGTGAACGTTTGTTTTTTTGCACAGATTGTATAGATGTGAAAATATCAAAGGGAAGTATTTGCTACCTCTTGTAATAATTTCTCTACCTTTGCTCTCTCTTCCCCCTCCTCCCTCTGTGTCTACCTGCCAGGCTGCGGTGTGAAGAAGGTGAGCACGGTGAATCTGAAGGCCTGCCAGTACATTCCCATCCATGTTAAACAGATCAGAGGCCTAGCCTTCAACAGACAGGCCGACAGTCTCCTGCTCTCCGCTGCCCTGGACAACACCATAAAACTCACCAGGTAACCAGATAGTCTGTGTCCAAGCAGAGAGATTTATCAGGACAGTGTGTTCCAGAATGGAGTTGACTTCATAGCCCCAGGCTCTTATGGAGAAGAGCATTGAACTTTTCTGAGTTGCAAGAACCATTCAGACCTAATATTGATAACTAAACCCTTGATGGTTAATTAGGACAGTATTTTCCCTTCTAAATCTAATATCCTAACTGTATCATTATTCTCCTGCAGTCTAATGACCAACACAGTGGTGCAGACCTACAACACAGGTAAACCAGTGTGGAGCTGCTGCTGGTGCCTGGACAACAACAACTATGTGTACGCTGGTCTCAGTAACGGCTCCGTGCTGGTGTATGACACCAGGGACACCAGCACACATGTCCAGGAGCTACAGCCGCTACGTTCCAGGTCAGTCTGACAGCCAGGCCAGGGGGCAAAGGTTATCTAGTCTGTATGCGACACCACAGTTTGAACTACACCTGTCAATATAACCTAGGTAGGGCCCAGAGTTTTACCTTCTTCACAACAGGATCTGACCAGGTACATTTCTGGGCTTAGATTTTGTATTTTATTTGTTTTGTTATTCATTTTCAAAGATGGTGGAATGAATATTAATTTATATGGTGTGTGTGTGAAATGTAATTCACATAGTGTATTATAATATGTTATACAACTTTAGAATGCAGTGTGATTTTAAAACCACAGGCACCAACCATGACCTCTGGCTTCTCCCAGGTGTCCCGTGGCATCCCTGTCCTATGTGCCTCGCGCCGCCTCCAGCTCGTTCCCATGTGGTGGCCTCATCGCAGGCTCTCTGGATGGGGGCTGCTTCTGGGAGCAAGTAGACGGGACCACCTACAGACCCCACATGTTGCCCCTGGAGACAGGAGGCTGCACAGACATCCAGGTGCAGCCAGAGAGCAGACACTGTTTGGTCACCTACAGACCAGGTGAGACTATACCATCCTGGGGAGGACTATGAGGGGCAATGAAGGGCCTAAATAAGTGTGTGTGTCTATACACTACCGTTCAAAAGTTTGGGGTCACTTAGAAATGTCCTTGTTTTTGGAAGAAAAGCAAATTATACATTTTTTTGTCCATTTTAAAATAACATCAAATTGATCAGAAATACTGTGTAGACATTAATGTTGTAAATGACTATTGCAGCTGATTTTCTATGGAATATCTACATAGGAGTACAGAGGCGCATTATCAGCAACCATCACTCCTGTTTTCCAATGGCACGTTGTGTTAGCTAATCCAAGTTTATCATTTTAAAAGGCTAATTGATCATTAGAAAAACCTTTGGCAATTATGTTAGCACAGCTGAACACTGTTGTCCTGATAAAAGAAGCAAAATAACTGCCCTTCTTTAGACTAGTTGAGTATCTGGATCATCAGAATTTGTGAGTTCGATTACAGGCTCAAAATGGCCAGAAACAAAGATCTTTCTTCTGAAACTCGTCAGTCTATTCTTGTTCTGAGAAATTAAGGCTATTCCATGCGAGAAATTGCCAAGAAACTGAAGATCTCGTACAACGCTGTGTACTACTCCCTTCATAGAACAGCGCAAACTTGCTCTAACCAGAATAGAAAGAGGAGTGGGAGGCCCTTGTGCATAACTGAGCAGGAGGACAAGTACATTGTTTCTCAAACTAGACACTAGACTCCTCACAAGTCCTCAACTGGCAGGTTCATGAAATAGTACCCGCAAAATACCAGTCTCAACGTCAACAGTGAAGAGGTGACTCTGGGATGCTGGCCATCTAGGCAGAGTGCGAAGAAAAAGCCATATCTCAGACTGGCCAATAAAAATAAAAGATTAAGATGGGCAAACACACACTAGACAGAGGAACTCTGCCTAGAAGGCCAGCATCCTGGAGTCGCCTCTTCACTGTTGATGTTGAAGCTGGTGTTTTGCAGGTACTATTTAATGAAGCTGTCGGTTGAGGACTTGAGGCATCTGTTTCTCAAACTAAACACTAATGTGCTTGTCATCTTGCTCAGTTGTGCACCGGGGCCCCCCACTCTTTTTATTCTGGTTTGCGCAGTTCTGTGAAGGGAGTAGTACACAGCGTTGTATGAGATCTTCAGTTTCTTGGCAATTTCTCGCATGGAATAGCCTTCATTTCTCAGAACAAGAATAGACTGACGAGTTTCAGAAGAAAAATCTTTGTTTCTGGCCATTTTTAGCCTGTAATCAAAGCCACAAATGCTGATGCTCCAGATACTCAAGTAGTCTAAGTCCAGTTTATTGCTTCTTTTATCAGAACAACAGTTTTCAGCTGTGCCAACAAAATTGCTGAAGGGTTTTCTAATGATCAATTAGCCTTTTAAAATTATGAACTTGGATTAGCTAACACAACGTGCTATTGGAAAACAGGAGTAACGATTGCTGATAATGGGCCTCTGTACACCTATGTAGATATTCCATAAAAATACATCTGCCTTTTCCAACTACAATAGTCATTTTCAACATTAACAATGTCGACATTGTATTTCTGATCAATTTTATATTATTTTAATGGACAAAACATTTGCTTTTTTTTCAAAAACCAGGAAATTTCTAAGTGACCCCAAAATTTGAATGGTGGTGTGATATATATATATATTTATTTTTTTACCAGGAAAAGCCCATTGAGACCCAGAGTCTTTTTCTTTCAAGGGATACCTGGCCAAGAAGGCAGCAACAATTAATACATTACATAATTAAAACATACAACATGATCCAGCCTAAAAAAAGCATTTACACTCCTCCGTAACAGTCTCCCATCAATATTTTAAATTCATTCAGTGGCACTAACATATCTAGATGAAGCATGGATTGTAGACTATTCCATGCCTCTGGTGCACAAGAAGAGAAGGCAGTCTTGCCTAATACTGTGAATGTCCTGGGGATTTAAGTAGTAACCACCTAGCAGACCGGGTATTGTAACTGCTGGTGGTGTAGGAGACCAGACTACAGAGGTAAAGAGGGAGTTTAACCAAACGGGCTTTGTAGATGAACACATACAAATGTGTCTTTCTGTGCATATAAACTGATGTCCGACCTACCATTTGGTGAAAGGTGCAATGGTGGGTGAGTGACTTGGCATTTGTAATAAAGTGCAAAGATGCATGATAAAAAGTGTCCAGTCTCTGTAAGACAGTGGAGGCTGCATGCATATACAACAAGTCACCATAATCAATTACAGAGAGAAAAGTGGCCTGATCAAGATTATTTCTATCCATAAGCGGGAAGCAAACCTTATTACAAAAATAAAAACTCAATTTAAGCTTTGTCACAAGATTATCCACATGAACTTTAAAGGACAACTTGTCATCAACCAAATACCTAAGTGTTTGTAGATGACACTTTTCCAGTGGTTAAGGCACCAGATGTGACAATGCTAACCTTCTCTGGCAGAGTTCTAGCTCTGGTAAAGGTCATGATTTTAGTTTTTTGTACATTCAAGATCAGTTTGAGAACATTGAGAGGCCTGCAGTGACTAAAAAGCAGTCTGGAGTTCTTCAACAGCCTGAACCAGAGAAGGAGCACATTAATATATGACTGTATCATCTGCATATTTGCTGCCCCTTCACTGAGACCAATGTTTCTGAGTCTAGCTAGCAACAATTCATGGTCAACTGAATCAAAGGCCTTTGATAAATCCACAAACAGAGTTATAGAAAGATTATTTCACTTATAATTCACTATCACAATTCCAGTGGGTCAGAAGTTTACATGCACTAAGTTGACTGTGCCTTTTAAACAGCTTGGAAAATTCCAGAAAATTATGTCATGGCTTTAGAAGCTTCTGACAGGCTAATTGACTTTTTTTTTTTACCCCCTTTTCTCCCCAATTTTCGTGGTATCCAATCGCTAGTAATTACTATCTTGTCTCGTCGCTACAACTCCCGTACGGGCTCGGGAGAGACGAAGGTCGAAAGCCATGCGTCCTCCGAAGCACAACCCAACCAAGCCGCACTGCTTCTTAACACAGCGCGCCTCCAACCCGGAAGCCAGCCGCACCAATGTGTCGGAGGAAACACCGTGCACCTGGCCCCCTCGGTTAGCGCGCACTGCGCCCGGCCCGCCACAGGAGTCGCTGGAGCGCGATGAGAAAAGGATATCCCTACCGGCCTAACCCGGACGACGCCAGGCCAATTGTGCGTCGCCCCACGGACCTCCCGGACGCGGCCGGCTGCGACAGAGCCTGGGCGCGAACCCAGAGACTCTGGTGGCACAGCTAGCGCTGCGATGCAGTGCCCTAGACCACTGCGCCACCCGGGAGGCCCTAATTGACATAATTTGAGTCAATTGGTGGTGTACCTGTGGATGTATTTCAAGGCCTACCTTCAAACTCAGTGCCTCTTTGCTTGACATCATAGGAAAATCAAAAGAAATCAGCGAAGACCTCAGAAAACAAATTGTAGACCTCCACAAGTC
The DNA here is from genome assembly GCF_016432855.1 of Salvelinus namaycush. Classification (NCBI taxonomy): domain Eukaryota; kingdom Metazoa; phylum Chordata; class Actinopteri; order Salmoniformes; family Salmonidae; genus Salvelinus; species Salvelinus namaycush. The sequence continues at coordinate 17,394,110 of NC_052327.1, read as the reverse complement.
TGGTTCATCCTTGGGAGCAATTTACAAATGCCTGAAGGTACCACGTTCATCTGTACAAACAGTAGTACGCAAGTATAAACACCATGGGACCACACAGCCATCATACTGCTCAGGAAGGAGATGCGTTCTGTCTCCTAGAGATGAATGTACTTTGGTGTGAAAAGTGCAAATCAATCCCAGAACAACAGCAAAGGACCTTGTGAAGATGCTGGAGGAAACAGGTACAAAAGTATCTATATCCACAGTAAAACGAGTCCAATATCGACATAACCTGAAAGGCCGCTCATTAAGGAAGAAGCCACTGCTCCAATCACGCCATAAAAAAGCCAGACTACGGTTTTCAACTGCACATGGGGACAAAGATTGTACTTTTTGGAGAAATGTCCTCAGGTCTGATGAAAGAAAAATAGAACTGTTTGGCCATAATGACCATTATGTTTGGAGGAAAAAGGGGGAAGCTTGCAAGCTGAAGAACACCATCCCAACCGTGAAGCACGGGAGTGGCAGCATCATGTTGTGGGGGTGCTTTTTCTGCAGGAGGGACTGGTGAACTTCACAAAATAGATGGCATCATGAGGAAGGGAATTTATGTGGATATATTGGATATATTGAAGCAACACCTCAAGACACCAGTTAGGAAGTTAAAACTTGGTCGCAAATGGGTCTTCCAAATGGACAATAATCCCCAAGCATACTTCCAAAGTTGTGGCAAAATGGCTTAAGGACAATAGTCAAGGTATTGGAGTGGCCATCACAAAGCCCTGACCTCAATCCTATAGAACATTTGTGGCCAGAACTGAAAGTGTGTGCGTGCAAGGTGGCCTACTAACCTGACTCAGTTACACCAGCATTGTCAGGAGGAATGGGACAAAATTCACAGAACTTATTGTGGGGAGCTTGTGGAAGGCTACCTGAAATGTTTGACCCAAGTTAAGCAATGCTACCAAATACTAATTGAGTGTATGAAAACTTCTGTATGAAATGTAATGAAAGAAATATAAGCTGAAAAAAGACATTTTCTCTTATTCTGACATTTCACATTCTTAAAATAAAGTGGTGATACTAACTGACCTAAGACAGGGCATTTTTGCTTGGATTAAATGTCAGGAATTGTGAAACTGAGTTTAAACGTATTTGGCTAAGGTGTATGTAAACTTCCGACTTCAACTGTATATATTTCTCTTTCTAATTAATTCTGCCAAGTTATCTGAAAACCAGGTATTGTACCTTCCACTGATTCTAAATTTCTTCACAGGGGCATGCTTATCACAAATGGACACAAATTTCATATAAAAATAGTCCCAGGCATTGTCAACATCAGGAATCAGACATACTCTGTCAATATGATGGTACAGATCATGTAAGAATGCTTGCTCATCAAACTGTCTGAAATGTCTTTGAAAAATATAACGGGGTTTGGCTTTGGTAATTTTTTTCGTATTTCTAACACAAGCAATTGCACAGTGATCACTGACATCATTTCAGAATATCCCAGTCGATGTGTATTTGTGAGGGGTATTCGTTAGAATAATGTCCAATGATTTGTTAGGTGCTCTGGGATTTGGTCTTTTTGGCACATTAATTAATTGAGCGAGATTCAGGGAGTCACACAGTTCTTTAAAAGAGTCCAATACATATGTAAGCATGTCCCAGTTCAAATCTCTTAAAATAATAAATTCAGTGTCATTTAGCTTGTGCAGAACATCAGAAAGAGAGTTAAGCTGCTTCTCCCGAAGCCGAGGGCGGTCTGTAGCAGCAGACTACAGTGATGTGGGAGTCCTTATATACTTTAACCGCAAGCAATTCAAAAGGTTTGTCTTTGGAAATCGAGAGAATTTCAGAGGTGTTAAAATGAGATTTAACATAAATTGAAACCCCTCTTCTTTTACTCATCCGATCAGCTCTAAAAACGTGTACCCATCAGTAGAAATCAAGTTATTTTACACAGGGGGGGGGGGGGGGGTCAAAATCAAAAGGAACAGTCCTTATCTGGTGTGGCCACCAGCTGCATTAAGTACAGCAGTGCATCTCCTCCTCATGGACTGCACCAGACTTTCCAGTTCTTGTTGTGATGTGTTACCCCACTTTTCCACCAAGGCACCTGCAAGTTCCCGGACATTTCTGGGGGGAATGGCCCTAGCCCTCACCCTCTGATCCAACAGGTACCAGATGTGCTCAATGGGATTGAGATCCGGGCTCTTCGCTGGCCATGGCAGAACACTGACATTCCTGTCTTGCAGGAAATCATGCACAGAACGAGCAGTATGGCTGGTGGCATTGTCATGCTGGAGGGTCATGTCAGGATGAGCCTGCAGGAAGGGTACCACATGAGGGAGGAGGATGTCTTCCCTGTAATGCACAGCGTTGATTGCCTGCAATGACATCAAGCTAGGTACTATGATGCTGTGACACACCGCTCCAGACCATGATGAACCCTCCACCTCCAAATCAACCCTGCTCCAGAATACAGGCCTCGGTGTAACGCTCAATCCTTCGATGATAAACGCGAATCTGACCATCACCTCTGGTGAGACAAAACCGCTGCCTTACAACAGGCCTACAAGCCCTCAGTCCAGCCTCGCTCAGCCTATCGCACACAGTCTGAGCACTGATGGAGGGATTGTGTGTTCCTTGTGTAACTCGGGCAGTTGTTGTTTCCATCCTGTACCTGTCCCGCAGGTGTGATGTTCGGATGTACCGATCCTGTGCAGGTGTTGTTACACGTGGTCTGCCATTGCGAGGACGATCAGCTGTCCGTCCTGTCTCCCTGTAGTGCTGTCTTAGGCGTCTCACAGTACGGACATTGCAATTTATTGCCCTGGCCACATCTGCAGTCCTCATGCCTCATTGTAGCATGCCTAAGGCACGTTCACGCAGATGAGCAGGGACCCTGGGCATCTTTCTTTTGGTGTTTTTCAGAGTCAGAAGAAAGTCCTCTTTAGTGTCCTTAGTTTTTATAACTGTGACCTTAATGTAATGACCGTTCCACAGGTGCATGTTCATTAATTGTTTATGGTTCATTGAACAAGCATGGAAAACCGTGTTTAAACCCCTTACAATGAAGATCTGTGAAGTATATGGAGTATATGGATTTGTTTTACTAATTGTCTTTGAAAGACAGGGTCCTGAAAAAGGGACGTTTCTTTTTTTGCTTCGTTTGTCTCACTCACTACCGGTCAAAAGTTTTAGAACACTTACTCATTCAAGGGTTTTTCTTTATTTTTCTACAAAGCATAAAAAAGTAAAAATATCAAGACTATGAAATAACACATGGAATTATCTGGTAACCAAAAAAGTGTGTGAGATTTTCATATAGCCACCCTTTGCCTTGATGACAGCTTTGCACACTCTTGGCATTCTCTCAATCAGCTTCACCTGGAATGCTTTTCCAACAATCTTGAAGGAAGATGAGTTCATTAGAGTTACAAGCCTCAGAAATTGTAGCCCAAATAAATGCTTCAGAGTTCAGTTAAGACACATCTCAACATCAACTGTTCAGTGGAGGCTGTGTGTATCAGTAAGGACACCAATAAGAAGGAGAGACTTGCTTGGGCCAAGAAACACGAGTAATGGACATTAGACCGGTGGAAATCTTTCCACCGGTCTAATGTCCATTTTTGTCCAAATTTGAGATTTTGGGTTCCAACCACCGCGTCTTTGAGACGCAGAGTAGCGATCATCATAGATGATCGCATAGTGAAGGAAAAGCAGCCAACAAGTGCTCAGCATATGTGGGAACTCCTTCAAGACTGTTGGAAAAGCATTCCAGGTGAAGCTGGTTGAGTGAATGCCAAGAGTGTGCAAAGCTGTCATCAAGGCAAGGGGTGGCTACTTTGAAGAATCTCAAATATAAAATTCCTATATTTTTTGGGGGTTACTACATGATTCCGTATGTTACTTCATAGTTTTAATGTCTTTCACTATTATTCTACAATGAAGAAAATAGTAAAAATAAAAACCCTTGAATGAGTAGGTGTTCAAACTTTAGACTGGTACTGTATATGTAATAAGATGTATAGGCATATTTGTCTGCTTAGTACTTAGTACTGGGTCTTTGTTGTCCTGGCATCTCTCTGTTTGCTGGATTAATTCTAATATCCCAAAGCAGGTGTTTTGTTTTAGCTTGTGCTGGGCTGTAACAAAAGCCTGTACTCCCCATTAGCTCTCCAGGACCAGGGTAGGTGACCACTAGCGCTCGTATTTAGACTGACAGTCTCTGTGTTTTGATCCCGTCCAGGGCGCTCCAAGCCATCGCTGCGCTGTGTTCTGATGGAGCTGAACAGGACTCCCCAGCAGGACGCGGCTCAGGAACCCTCGTGTTCCTGCTACCCAGTCCAGACATTCAGTGCTGGCTCCTCCTGCAAGCTGCTCACCAAGAATGCCGTGTTCAGAAGCCCGGCCGGGGAGGGCTCCACTCTGGTGTGTGCCGGGGACGAGGCCACCAACTCCACCATGGTGAGCCACTGGCATGGTTGCAATTTTGTGTGTGTATTTTTACTTTATTCAGTTAATATGGTTGAGATTCATCATTATCCCAAAAAATTTAAACTTTGACTGCATTTACACATGACCCCTCAGTCCCAATATCTCTGCCCCAGTCTGATCCTCACAAGATGATGTGCTTATTGTTCAGAAGTGTCTCTCTGAGAAGATTGGGAGTAGTTAGTGGGAATCTATACTGTCTGAGAATTATTTTGGTTTGCTAATGCCCAAGTTTGACCAATATGATGGGACATGCTGTATGCTTTATCTGTTTATATGCATGGCTTTGAGGATAATAATTATACCAAAAGCAACTATACATATGTTTATTCCATAGTCTAAGTATGATTTAAGTTTGTATTGACTTGCTCAGTAAATTTGGATAGAATCTGCAACCATCCATCCTTTTTGTCTGCTTGTACTTTTTACCACTTAAAAATGCCATTACAGTTTCAATTTCTCTGGCCCAGAAAGTCTGAATCTTACGAGGTAATATTCTCCTGGGTCAATGGGGTCTCCTGCAGTTTTCTGAGAGGGTCTACATCATCTGAGATTGGTCTTAAGTGGCGCTACAGACCACAACTGTAACTGAACACATCTGAATGTTCAATTACAGGAAACTAATATAAATGCAACATGCAACAATTTCTACGATTTTTATTTTTTAGGTCATTTATTTTTATTTTTAACTCTGTCAATTTAAATAAATGCATTAGGCCTTAATCTATGGATTTCACATGACTGGGAGTACAGATATGCATCTGTTGGTCACATATACTTAAAAAAAACTAAAGGGTAGGGTCGTGGATCAGAACCAGTTAGTATCTGGTTTGACCACCATTTGGTTCATGCAGTGTGACACATGTCCTTCGCATAGAGTTGATCAGGCTTTTGATTGTGGCCTTTAATGTTGTCCCACTCCTCTTCAATGGCTGTGTGAAGTTGCTGGATTTGGTTTGAACTGGAACACGCTATTGATCCAGAGCATCTCCAAACATGCTCAATGGGTGTCATGTCTGGTGAGTATGCAGGCCATTGAAGAACTGGGACATTTTCAGCTTCCAGGAATTATGTATAGATCCTGGGGCCATGCTGAAACATGAGTTGATGGCTGCGGATGAATGGCACAACAATGGGCCTCAGGATCTCGTCACAGTATCTCTGTCTGTTGTCCGTAGCTTGTGCCTGCCCATACCATAACCCCACCGCCACCATGGTGCACTCTGTTCACAATGTTGACATCAAACTGCTCGCCTGCACGACGCCATACACCTGGTCCGCGGTTGTGAGAAAGGTTGGACGTACTGCCAAATTCTCTAAAACGACGTTGGAAGTGGCTTATGATAGAGAAATTATCTTAAAATTATTTGGCAACAGCTCTGATGGACATTCCTGCAGTCACCATGAAAATTGCACTCTACCTCAACTTGAAACATCTGTGGTATTGTTTTAGTTCCAAAACTACATTTTAGTGGCATGTTATTGTCCCCAGTACAAGGTGCGTGCACCTGTGTAATGAACATGCTGTTTAATTAGCTTCCTGATATGCCACACCTGTCAGGTGGATTGATTATCTTGGTAAAGGAGAAATGCTCACTAACAGACGTAAACAAATTTGTGCACAACATTGGAGAGATGTTTGTTGTGTGTTTGTAAAATGTTGGCTATTTGTTATTTCATGGCCAAAAGTATGTGGACGCTTGCTCGCGGAACATCTCAATCCGAAATCATTGGCATTAATATGGAGTTGGTCCCCCCTTTGCTGCTATAATTGCCTCCACTCTTCTGGGAAGGCTTTCCACTAGATGTTGGAACATTGCTGCAGGACTTAATTCCATTCAGCCACGAGTATTAGTTAGGTCAGGGCAGGCACTGATGTTGGGCGATTAGGCCTGGCTCACAGTTGGCATTCCAATTCATCCCAAAGGTGTTTGATAAGGTTGAGGTCAGACCTCTGCAGGCCAGTCAAGTTCTTCCATACTGAGCTCGACAAACCCTTTCTGTATGGACCTTGCTTTGTGCACGTGGGCATTATCATGTTGAAACAGGAAAGGGCCTTCCCCAAACTGTTGCCACAAAGTTGGAAGCACAGAATCATCTAGATTGTCATAGTCTTAAACTCTACATCATACAAAGGGGCCTAGCCCGAACCATGAAAATCAGCCCCAGACCATTATTTCTCCACCACCAAACTCCACATGCATTCAAACCCAGATTTGTCCTTTGGACTGCCAGATGGTGAAGTGCGATTCATCACTCCAGAGAATGTGTTTCTACTGCCCCAGATTCCAATGGCGGTGAGCTTTACACCACTCCAGCCGACGCTTGGAATTGCGCATGGTGATCTTAGGCTTGAGTGCGGCTGCACGGCCATGGAAACCCATTACAAGAAGCGCCCGACGAACAGTTATTTTGCTGACGTTGCTTCCAGAGGCAGTTTGGAACACAGTAGTGAGTGTTGCATCTCAGGGCAGACTATTTTTACGCTTCAGCACTTGGTGGTCCCATTCTGTGAGCTTGTGTGGCCTACCACTTAGCGTTTGAGCAGTTGTTGCTTCTAGACTCTTCCACTTCACAGTAACAGCACTTATAGTTCACCGGGGCAGCTCTAGCAGGGCAGAAGTTTGATGAACTGAGTTGTTGGAAAGGTGACATCCTATGATGGTATCACGTTGAAAGTCACTGAGCTCATCAGTAAGGCTATTCTACTGCAAATGTTTGTCTATGGAGATTGCATGGCTATGTGCTCTTTTTTTTTATATATACCTGTCTGCAACGGGTGTGGCTGAAATATCCGAATCCACTAATTTGAAGGCGTCTCCACATGCTTTTGTGTATTAATGCATTGAGTCTGTTTGATCATCTACTCCGTTTTAGTTAATTTCAGGATATTTTCCCTAAATCTATTACCATTTCCATTATGACCATTTTAACCATATTTGACCTTTGACCACTTAAATCAATTTTACGTGATATCTGGCCTTTGTATTACCCCATTGTTTGATCTAGGATGGATGACAGCCTGCAACAACAAAAACAAGCACTTTTTCCAGGTTGGCTGGTTTATTATTAGAAGTTAGGCTCAGTTGAACTTTACTCCACTGTTGATATTGATTCTTCCCAAATGGTTCAACTGTTTTGTGGTTGAAAGAAATCCATAATAGTGAGAGGCTTGACTCTCTGGTTTGAGGCATTTGGGGGATAAGTTTTATTTCATTCAAACGTCTCGAGCTTCACATTGAGCCATTGTTTCTAATCATGGTATCTTTTTTCCCCAGGTGTGGGATGCAGGGAGTGGAACCCTGATTCAGAAGTTGTCTGCTGACCTCCCAGTGTTGGACATCTGCCCGTTTGAGGTGAACCAGGGCAGTTACCTGGCCTCTCTCACTGAGAAGATGCTCAAAATTTACAAGTGGGAATGAGGAGGAATTATGGAGGACACCACCAGCATAGAACATGTATGAGTAGCACGGCTGCTGCACTGTATAAATGGAATCCATTTAGTACAGCCTTTTCTTACCCAAAGTCACTACAGATAAACTTTTATTGGGTTTGCATTGCAGTAGCGGGACTGGAGAGCCATCACACTGCTGCAGTGTTATGAAGGAACTGATAACTGGAGTGCCTGTACAGATACACTACTGCCCTAAATGTTTACATTAAGAATCACAGAAAAACATATCAAAAAATTATTTTGCTTTCTTGTTTTTTGATGCATGTGACGATCAGTTAGTGTTGTCAGTTAACCATGCTGCCGACAAATTTTTCAATGTTGTGTTCCATCTCTGGTTTTAGAGACGGATCCATGAATAAAAATCAGGACATCAATGGCTTGTTACATTTCCTGGATTCTGATTGGCACAACTGATCAGCAAGCTGCATTAAAAATATTATTTAAAAAAATCTTTCTGGATGTTTCATTTTTTATTAACTTATTTTATTTCCAGAGGAAATTGTGTATATTTTATAACAAATGTTTGTGTATGATTTGTAATGTAATAAAATATAAATCATTGGTTATTTTTCATCTTGACTTGTGATTGTGAATCTTCAGTTTCAATGTTTAACGTTATTTTCATAAACCATTTTTTTTCACTAAATAAGATGTTTTCAACCATGTCTGTATTCTGTATAGAACTATATTTTAGAGGTCAGTAATCAATCAGTTTATATTTTCATAGGTAAAATATCCGTAACAGTACAGGGGTTTGTCAAAAACAAAAGAGCTGACAGGAGTGGGATAATAGAAACAAAAGTACTAGATTATCCCATAGTTGGCTAATGAAAATGTATTAGTGGTTTAGATTCCGAACTATATTCAACTGTGTTTATTCATTGCAAGTAAAATGCTGATTGATGGTGATCCATTGTCTTTGAAGGCATTACAGAGAAACAGTAACGAAGCGGACCGTATCTGTTTCCGCAATTCGAGATTCACTCTAGAAAATGTAGATCTATGACTGAGATTGCCAACAACGCACACGCAGACGTATGCAAGAAAACGTCCCATCACTGTAGTCGTAATTTGCAGCTAGCAATCCTAGCTAGCTAGTTATCCGAAGATGGCGGCTTGTAGACGTGTTCCTCGTCTCCTGCTTTTGATGTCTATCCTTTTGTATGTGCATCCCATTCGAGAGGATAAATATCAGATCAATGGAGTCGCCAAGCCTCCAGTTAGTGTTGTTATCCCGGCTCAAAATCCAGGCGGAGTACCGGCTGCTGTAAACGGAGCTCCAGTACTCGCGGCCCTGCCACTTCGTAGACGCATTAGCGGCTGGAAGCTGGCGGAAGAGGGGGCTTGTCGGGAGGACTTGACAAGGCTTTGTCCGAAACATTCCTGGAACAATAACCTGGCTGTGCTTGAGTGCCTCCAGGATAGGAAAGAGGTATGTTGGATTGTGGGCGATATTGTGGCCCGACCAAAACTTGGGTGTGCCTTGGCTTGGCTTTACTCAAGGTAGCATATAACGTTATCCAGTTAACGTTAGCTAGCTAACTACTAGCTGACGCTAGCTATTAGTTGGCTACTTAGCGAGCATTTACTATCTCGCTGGTTGTGTTGCAAAAAGATGATATAGAAGTGATTGCAATGGATTATTCAATATGCTTTAAGAGCTTCATCATTCGACAAGTATAGCCACTGAAATAGTGCCACTTTTTTTTACCAGCCATTTAGGACCATGGTAACGTTATTAAAGTCATAAGTTTAGCAAACTAGCTAGGCAGCTACTGTAACGTTAATACCTACAGATGTGCCACGCTAACTATGTTGACCTTTGTTAAACTAGCAATGGCTAGCTTGATCTTCTAATGATCTGTTGTGAGTCATGTCCATTCCTGGTCTAACACATTTGTCATCCTATATGTACATTTCGCCAGCAATGTCCTGTTCAGAGTAAGGATAGGAGATTGTTAGATCTTAAGTGTAGATCCAGTGACCTTTTTTAAGCTTCCAGCCAATGGTTATGGTTAGGCTTGGGACAGGGAAAGTCAATCACTACAGTAATATGTGGTGAGGGGCCAGTCTATCCTAATCAGGTGTTTGCAGCCTGAGTCTCAAGGCAATGGTCCTGTTAGCTCAAGGGGCTAGTACCAGCAGTGGTCTGAGAGTAATCAGCTTTTTGGTTTGTTTTCCTTGATTGTTAGACTAGACTAGAGTATATCTACAGAATTAGTATCTATTGTTTACTTTGTCAATTCACAGAGTAGGGAGGAGGCCATGGCAGTGTGACTTTACTTTCAGGACTCATGGCTTGGTTCGTTTAATTCTGAGTTTTGAAGGTCCTCTTGAGTTCTGTGTTGTTGAAAAAGCTTTTCTGGTGGAATTTGAAGCATTTTGGCAATGTTTCTCAGGTTGAAGAGTTTCATGGCTATTTATAGTCTCAATATAGCTAAACATGCATTGTAAGCTTATAGTTTTGTTTTAAAGAAAAATCCCCAAATGATATTATTGGTCCTTTAATGAAATAGCTTTTCATTCATTCTGACAACTGCTGTTTTGTTTACAGCAAATAGGCCTAAACGTTGACGTCTAGCCTTAATCACTGTAGGAAATGTGTTGATGACATTTCATTTCACACTATAGTTTTGTGCAGAGCGAGGTTAATTCTAGTTCTGCTACCTTGGCTCTCAGCCCATGGCTCTTCTTTGAGTGTGAATTAAGTGGACAGATATTTTCCTCTCAGCTTGATAAAACCTAAAAAAACTGGTCCATTCTCAAATTCACAGAAGCTCAAAATAGGCACCTGTGCAGGCGTGCACTGCTTTCATGGTTTCTGAGGTCAAAACAAAATTGGCTAGATAATTGTTGAAATGGTTACTTCACTCTACCACGGCCCCTGAGTGCCATGGAGAATACACTGAGCGCAGATTCATGATCGTCATACTTGCACCATTACTACCAAAAAAGGATTTTTACCCAAAATATTTTACTTGTGCTCCTACATTTTTCAACTTCCACTACATGACCAAATGTATGTGGACATCTGCTCGTCGAACAACTCAATCCAAAATCATAGGCATTAATATAGAGTTGCCCCCCCCCCCCCCCCCTGCTGCTATAACAGCCTCCTCTCTTCTGTGAATGCTTTCCACTAGATGTTGGAATATTTCTGCCGGGACTTGGTTCCATTCAGCGAACACAGCATTGAGGTCGGGCACTGATTTTGAGTGATTAGGCCTGGATCGCAATGGGCGTTCCAATTCATCCCAAAGATGTTCGATGGGGTTGAGGTCAGGGCTCCATGCAGGCCAATCAAGTTCTTCCACACCGATCTCGACAAACATTTTTGTTTGGACCTCGCTTTGTGCACGGGGGCATTGTCATGCTGAAACAGGAAAGGGCCTTCCCCAAACTGGTGCCACAAAGTTGGAAGCACAGAATCAATCATCTAGAATGTCATTGTATGCTGTAGCATTAATATTTCCCTTCACTTGAACGAAGGGGGCTAGCCCAAACTATGAAAAACAGCTCCAGACCATTATTCCTCCTCCACCAAACTTTACAGTTGGCACTAAGCATTCAAGCAGGTAGCGTTTTCTTGGCATCTGCCAAACCCAGATTTGTCCGTTGGACTGCAAGATGAAGTGTGATTGATCACTCCAGAGAATGCGTTTCCACTGTTCCAGAGTCCAATGACCGCAAGCTTTACACCATTACAGCCGACGCTTGGCATTGCGCATGGTGATCTTAGGCTTGTGTGCAGCTGCTCGGCCATGGAAACCCATTTCAGTAAGCTCCCGACGAACAGTTCTTGTGCTGACGTTGCTTCGAGGCAGTTTTGAACTCAGTAGTGCGTGTTGAAACCAAGGACAGACAATTTTTACATGCTTCAGCACTCGGCGGTTCCGTTCTGTGAGCTTGTGTGGCCTACCACTTCGCGGCTGAGCCATTGTTGCTCCTAGACGCTTCCACTTCACAATAACAGCACTTAGTTTGACCGGGGCAGCGCTAGCAGGGCAGAAATTTGACTTGTTGGAAAGGTGGCATCCTATGATGGTGCCACGTTGAAAGTCACTGAGCTCTTCAGTAAGGCCATTCTACTGCCAATGTTTGTCTATGGAGATTGCATGGCTGTGTGCTCAATTTTATATACCTGTCAGCAACGGCTGTGGCTGAAATAGCAGAATCCACAAATTTGAAGGGTTGTCCACATGCTTTTGTTTATATATATTAGAGGTCGACCGATTTAGATTTTAACGTAGATACCGATTATGCGAGGACCAAAAAAAGCCGATACCGATTAATCGGCCAATTTTTTTTCTATTTTTTCCCCCTTCAATTTAATTTAACGACCAAACAATCAACCAGTCGACTAATTGGGGTCAGCCCTAATCTGGGGACAAGCCCTTATATACTAATCGGACAGCATCAAATGTTCTAAAACACCAGCCAGAGAGGCTTGTAGGAAGTCAAAACAAAAAGGTTGTGACTTTATGGAAAGCTGTTTTAACATATAAAAATTATATTAATATATCAATAATTATCTATATCAATAATTCCCACAAAATTATATAGATAATTGACGTTTCCATATGTAGTAGGAAGCTAAGTGTGACTGAAAAAGTGCCTCAGGCATTGAAAAATATATTGTTTAAAAAACACTAATTGAAAGTAAGGGGATATCGGTGAACAAATGCCATGGTCAAGGGCAAGGCCACGACGGCGCCAGTGCAATGAGTGGAGTTACCTCAGATGTTCAAAAGCGCATATCAGACCGAGAGCCTAATGCTTCTTAAGTAGTTCATTATAAGTTTTAGTTTAGAAAACAATCTCTCACCGCAGAAGCGACAGTTACAGGGATGGTAAAAACAGCTTGATTGCCGTAGCAACATCAGGGAAACTGGACAGAAGGAAGGGGTGCTTCAAATACAGCAGTTCTGCAATGTCTTTAATTGAGCCTCTCATTCTCCTTAATTGCCAGCCTCAACATGTTACAGAAGGAGATTAACTGTATAGGAAGCTCTGGGTACAGATCGTCTTGATAGTAGATAGACAATAAATTGGCAGACGCAAACAGACTCATCTTTAGCCGAAAACAGACCTTGAACAAAAAAAGTGGTTAGTGATTTAGTTCATACTGTTGAAACGTTGTTTGAGTTGTGTGTTCGCAGTCCCTTCTCTCTGGTATACTGGCATGCATCATTCAAGACTACGTTTAAATTGTGTGCAGCACAATGGACATATAATGCACAATGTCTCAGGAAAGGCTCTCCGGATTGGCAAATCAGCATAGAAAACAAAAATCGGGCCTATAACCTGGACTGACAGTGCGTGGTGAAAACATTTTCACACAAAAATACAGGGCAACAAAGTCGCATACACTAGCTACTATAGGCCTCTACTTAGAAAAAAAGAGAAGCACAGACACACAGAAAGAAAGAGAAAAGAGAGAGAGAAGCAGCAATGAGGACTTCAGGAGACCAGGCGAGTCTCAAGTTTGAATTTATCCTCAAGCAGACTTATTCCCCCTCATTGTTAGGTTATATGAAAACGTTTATAAATGGCAGCTAAATACAGTATATAGCTTACACACTGAGTGTACAAAATATTAAGAACACTTGCTCTTTCCATGACAGACTGACCAGGTGACTCCAAGTGACTGCCATGATCCCTTTATCCTGTCCCTAGTTAAATCCACTTCAATCAATGTAGATGAAGGGGAGGAGACAGGATAAAGGATTGTTAAGCCTTGAGACAATTGAGACATGGATTGTGTGAGTGCCCTTCAGAGGGTGAATGGGCAAGATAAGAGACAAGTGAACAGGGTATGGCAGTCCATCAAATCTTACTGAAATGCATCAATTCGTTCCCCTAATCCAGCTGAATCGCACCCAATAGTTTCAAAATATAACGTATCGTTAATGTATCGTATCGGAGCACAAGTATCTAGATGCGTATCGAATCCTTCATGAAAGGAGAGATGCACAAATATGAGAAATATATATAACTAGTGACCATCAACCCGCACGACCTTGAATGTCACAATTAGAACACTGGAAATCATGTGTATTACAGAAAGGGGAAGTATATAAGTACGCTAAACATTGTGACTCATTCAAAACTGAATACGAACTTCAAATGTATTGATCTTAGTTCTCTATTACATGGGCAGGGCTAAGCTGACCTTTGTTACAAGGAGCACGTACACCGAGTATACATAACATTAAGAACCTGCTCTTTCCATGACATAGATGGACCAGGTGAATCCAGGTGAAAGCTATGATCCCTTACTGATGTCACTTGTTAAATCCACTTCAATCAGTGTAGATGAAGGGGAGGAGAAAGGTTAAATATAGACTTTTAAGCCTTAAGACATTGATTGTGTGTGTGCCATTCGGATTGTGAATGGTCAAGACAAAAGATTTAGGTGCCTTTGAACGGGGTATGGTAGTAGGTGCCAGGTGCACCGGTTTGTGTCATGAACTACAGCGCTGCTGGGTTTCTCACGCTCAAGTTTCCCGTGTGTATCAAGAATGGTCCACCACCCAAAGGACATCCAGCCAACTTGACAACTGTGGGAAGCATGGGAGTCAACGTGGACCAGCAACCCTGTGGAACGCTTTCGACTAGGGATGCAGGATATAAATCGTTGAACATATCGGATTGGCCAATATTAGATAAAAATGCCAACATCGGTATCGGCCCGATGTCTAGTTTAACGCCCATTTTAAATACCGATGTCAAAGCTACTGTGCATACCTATATAACATAGGTACATGACGTAATGACGGCACGTGTAATTTTGCGCTACACGTGCAACACAGCATTCCTAACCTAGCCCACAATGTCTGCTGTGTGGATCGAGCAGTCAACAAGTCGAGCAGTCATTTGAAAGAGTAAGAACATTTCAGCGAGACAACTCAAAGGTGAAATCCATTAAAGCCAAGATAAGGGAATTCCTTGCCCTTGACAATCAACCATTCTCTGTCATGGGTCATGTTGGCTTTCGCCGACTGGTCGAGCACCGGTACACACTACCAAATGTACTATTTTTCAGATGTTTCCCTACAGGAGTTACACAGTAATAGCGTCACTGATATTAGATTCACAACATACACACTATGGATGCCGTTTGTGTCTTTGCGTGTCAAAAAAGATACAGTAGCACTCTCAAAGCTGTACAAATAAGTCTGCAAATAAGCAAACACCGGCTACGAACGACGTGTTTACAATACCGCGTTGGTAATAAAGCATAATTTGTTTGACCGCAACTTCTGGGGTAGCTAGCTTTAGCTTGGTACCTAGCTAGCACTAATGCAACCAGCCTGAAAACAACGACCAGTAGAAACTGCAGTCATTTTCTTTATTCTTAGAAAATAATTTAGGAATCCTTAAGTGTTAGCTGGGTTGCCACTTGTTGTCCACCTATTGAAATTGAACTTCAGTTTATGAAAACAATAGCTAGCCAGCTACTTAACCCTGTTACCCAAAGCTAACGTTATAAGCAGCCAGCTAGCTTCATCTGGCTAGTGAGGCTCAATGGGACCGGGTTATGTGCTGTGAAGCTAGCCACAATAAGGATTAGGCACAATAGTGGAATTTGCCTTCAAAAAAAAAAAAATGTAATTGACAGTGATACAAATGAATACAAATAGTAGAATAATGCCATACTTTTTTTTTTGAAGGCTATCCTCAAAGTCCACTATTGTGGCCAATCCTTATTGTGGCTAGCTTCACATAGATGGGTCCGACCACCATTAATCAAATAAGAACTGTCTTATAAAATCAGGGTTATTTTAGATGATGACACCTAGCTATATAGTTAGCTAGCTAACTATAGCTACAGAAACAGATGTTTTGCTATGTTTATGGGGAAGAACATTGTTCGCATCCATGAGCTAGCTAGCTTTTTTTATGACCAGCACTGTAGGTGCAAGAGACAACTTTACCAGCATCATAGTATACGTGTCGAAGAATTGTTGTGATATATGAAATACGAGTGATAGTGTAATCAATGTGTAATAGCTACGCAAAATAAATATGAACGCGTTAAATTATGACGTGCCGTCATATTCAGGTCCTGATTGGTCAAACAGTGTTATTTGACACGACAAACAGTGTTATTTGACACGCAAAGACCCAAACGGCGTTCCATAGAAATCCTGGTTGAGAATGAAACAACTGAAAAATGAACAACGAAACAGCACAGCAAGTAAGTGAAAGAAATAGGTTTTGATTATGTTTTACTGGTAATGGGGACATACGTAAATGCCAACAAAATAAATCTTTGGTCAGTATGGTGTGTGTAACCTATATTTAACTAGGCAAGTCAGTTAAGAACTAATTGTTATTTACAATGACAGCCCGGATGACGCTGGGCCAATTGTGCTCCACCCTATGGACTCCCAATCACGGCCGGATGTGACACAGCCTGGATTCGAACCAGGGACTGTAGTGAAGCCTCTTGCACTGAGATGCAGTGCCTTAGACCGCTGCGTCCATGTTTGTGTGTGTGTGTGTGAACTATTTAACTGTACTAGAATGGCGCTCATTTTTAAAAATTACATCGGTATGTTTTTTAGCAAGGAAAACATCGGTATCAGCCAAAAATGTCATATCGGTGCATCACTACTTTCGACACCTTGTAGAGTCCACGGCCAGAAATTTTTTATATATATATATGAGGTTGACTGATTTAATCGGAATGGACGATTAATTAGGGCCGATTTCAAGTTTTCATAATCGGTAATCTGCATTTTTGGACACCGATCATGGCCGATTACATTGCACTCCACGAGGAGACTGCGTGGCAGGCTGACTACCTGTTATGCGAATGCAGCAAGGAGCCAAGGTTAGGTGCTAGCTAGCATTAAACATATCTTATAAAAAACAATCAATCTTAACATAATCACTTGTTAAACTAGTAATATCATCAACCATGTGTAGTTATCTAGCTTGTCCTGCGTTGCATATAATCGATGCGGTGCCTGTTAATTTATCATTGAATCATAGCCTACTTCGCCAAACTGGTGATTTAACAAGCGCATTCGCGAAAAAAGCACTGTCGTTGCACCAATGTGTACCTAACCATAAACATCAACGCCTTTCTTAAAATCAATACACAAGTATATATTTTTAAACCTGCATATTTAGTTAATATTGCCTGCTAACATGAATTTCTTTTAACTAGGGAAATTGTGTCACTTCTCTTGCGTTCTGTGCAAGCAGAGTCAGGGTATATGCAGCAGTTTGGGCCGCCTGGCTCATTGCGAACTGTGTAAAGACCATTTCTTCCTAACAAAGACCGTAATTAATTTTCCAGATTTGTACATGATTATGACATAACATTGAAGGTTGTGCAATATTTATACTTATGGATGCCACCCGTTAGATAAAATACGTAACGGTTCCATATTTCACTGAAAGAATAAATGTTTTGCTTTGGAAATGATAGTTTCCGGATTTGACCATATTAATGACCTAAGGCTCGTATTTCTGTGTATTATTATATTATAATTAAGTCTGACTGAGTGGTGGTAGGCAGCAGCAGGCTCGTAAGCATTAATTCAAACAGCACTTTCCTGTGTTTGCCAGCAGCTCTTCGCTGTGCTTTAAGCATTGCGCTGTTTGACTTCAAACCTATCAACTCCCGAGATTTGGCTGGCAATACTATAGTGCTTATAAGAACGTCCAATAGTCGAAGGTATATGAAATACAAATGGTATAGAGAGAAATAGTCCTATAATAACTACAACCTAAAACTTCTTCATATGTTCTGTTCTGAGCAAGGAACTTAAACGTTAGCTTTTTTACATGGCACATATTGCACTTTTCCTTTCTTCTCCAACACTGTGCTTTTGTGTTATTTAAACCAAATTGAACATGTTTCATTATTTATTTGAGACTAAATAGATTTTTATTGATGTATTATATTAAGTTGAAATAAAAGTGTTTATTCAGTATTGTTGTAATTGTCATTATTACAAATATATATAAATATAGGCCGATTTAAGCAGGATCTGCTTTTTTTTGGTCCTCCAATAATCGGTATCGGTGTTGAAAAATCATAATCTGTCGACCTCTAGTTTCTTTGCAGCAATTCAACTATGAAGGCCTGATTCACAGTCTCTTCTGAACAGCTGATGTGTCTGTTACTTGAGCTCTGAAGCATTTATTTTGGCTGGTTACTCTAATGAACTTGTTCTCTGCAGCAGAGTTAACTCTGGGTCTTCCATTCCTGTGGCTGTCCTCATGAGAGCCAGTTTCATCATAGTGCTTGATGGTTTTGCGATTGCACTTGAAGAAACTTTCAAAGGTCTTGAAATGTTCCGTATTGACTGACCTTCATGTCTTAAAGTAATGATGGGCTGTCGTTTCTCTTTGCTTATTTGAGCTGTTCTTGCCATATGGACTTGGTCTTTTACCAACTAGGGTTATCTTCTGTATATCCCCCCCAACCTAGTCACAACACAACTGATTGACTCAAATGCATTAAGAAGGAAAGAAATTCTACAAATTTAACTTTTAACAAGGCACACCTAGTTGAAATGCATTCCAGGTGACTACCTCATGAAGCTGGTTGAGAGAATGCCAAGAGTGTGCAAAGCTGTCATGAAGTTAAAGGGTGGCTATTTTAAGAATCTCAAATATAAAATATATTTTGATTTGTTTGACACTTATTTTGGTTACTACATGATTCCATATGTGTCATTTCATAGTTTTAATGTCTTCACTATTATTCTACAACACTCTGACATCTAGGCTTCTTGCCGATCCCGGTATCCGATATTTTCCAGGTCAAAAAAAACGATACAGATAAAAAAATTATGGCCTCTTTTAAGCATTCTAGTACAGTTAAATTGTTGAAAAACACACACACACACTGACCAAAAAGTTATTTTGTTGCCACTTGCTGACTTGCTATGCTGTTTCGTTGTTCATTTGTTCAGTCTCAACCAGAATTTCATCATACATGTCAAGCAGTGAAGTTTCATCTCTGTCTGTCCCTGGCGCCTCTTCCTCGGTAGGCATTGTCACTGTGTCCGTTTCCGTCTTGTCCAGCTGTGTCTGTAACATTTCACGTTTCACGTTCATGCATCGAAGTAGCGGTCCTTGTACCTAGCATCGAGCATGTCTGAATCGCCGTGTCCCCAGCCAGCCCAACCACTCACTGGACCCATATGATCACTTGGCTACGCATGCTTCTCTTTAATATCAATATGCCTCGTCCATTACTGTCCTGGTTAGTGAGTACTGTCTTATTTCACTGTACAGCCTCTAGCCCTGCTCAATATGCGTTAACCAACCATGTTGTTCCACCTCCTACATATGCGATGACATCACCTGGTTTAAACGTCTCTAGAGAATATATCTCTCTCATCATTACTCAATGCCTAGGTTTATCGCCAATGTACTTACATCCTACCTTACCTTTGTCTGTACACTATGCCTATCGAGCCCAGAAACCTGCTCCTTTTACTCTCTGTTCCGAACGTGCTAGACGGCCAGTTCGTATAGCCTTTAGCCGTACCCTTATCCTACTTCTCCTCTGTTCCTCTGGTGATGTAGAGGTTAATCCAGGTCCTGCAGTGCCTAGCTCCACTCTCACTCCCCAGGTGCTCTCATTTGTTGACTTCTGTAACTGTAAAAGCCTTGGTTTCATGCATGTTAACATTAGAAGCTTACTCCCTAAGTTTGTTTTACTCACTGCTTTAGTGCACACTCTGCCAACCCGGATGTCTTAGCCGTGTCTGAATCCTGGCTTAGGAAAACCACCAAAAACCCTGAAATCTCCATCCCTAACTATAACATTTTCCACCAAGATAGAACTGCCAAAGGGGGCGGTGTTGCAATCTACTGCAGAGATAGCCTGCAGAGTTCTGTCTTACTATCCAGGTCTGTACCCAAACAATTCGAGCTTCTACTTCTAAAAATTCAGCTTTCCAGAATCAAGTCTCTCACTGTTGCCACTTGCAATAGACCACCCTCTGCCCCCAGCTGTGCCCTCGACACCATATGTGAATTGATTGTCCCCCATCTATCTTCTGAGCTCGTGCTACTAGGTGACCTAAACTGGGACATGTTTAACACCCCAGCCATCCTACAATCTAAGCTTGATACCCTCATTCTCACACAAATTATCAATGAACCTACCAGGTCAACCCCAAATCCGTAAACACGGGCACCCTCATAGATATCATCCTAACTAACTCGCCCTCCAAATAGACCTCTGCTGTTTTCAATCAAGATCTCAACGATCACTGCCTCATTGCCTGCATCCGTAATGGGTCTGTGATCAAATGACCACCTCATCACTGTCAAACGCTCCCTAAACCACTTCTGTGAGCAGGCCTTTCTAATCGACCTGGCCGGGGTATCCTGGAATGACATTGACCTCATCCCGTCAGATGATGCCTGGTTATTCTTTAAAAGTGCCTTCCTCACCATCTTAAATAATCATGCCCCGTTAAAAAAATGTTGAACTAGGAATAGATATAGTCCTTGGTTCACTCCAGACCTGTCTGCCCTTGACCAGCACAAACATCCTATGGTGTTCTGCATTAGCATCGAATAGCCCCCGTGATATGCAACTTTTCAGGGAAGTTAAGAAGAAATATACACAGGCAGTTAGGAAAGCTAAGGCTAGCTTTTTCAAACAGAAATTTGCATCCTGTAGTACAAACTCAAAAAAGTTCTGGGACACTGTAAAGTCCATGGAGAATAAGAGCACCTCCTCCCAGCTGCCTACTGCTCTGAGGCTAGGAAACGCTGTTACCACCGATAAATCCACTATAATTGAGAATTTCAATAAGCATTTCTCTACGGCTGGCCATGCTTTCCACCTGGCTACCCCTACCCCGGTCAACTGCCCGGCACCCCCCACAGCAACTCACCCAAGCCCCAACCATTTCTCCCTCACCCAAATCCAGATAGCTGATGTTCTGAAAGAGCGTCAAAATCTGGACCCCTACAAATCAGCCAGGCTAGACAATCTGGACCCTTTCTTTCTAAAATTATCTGCCGAAATTGTTGCAACCCCTATTACTAGCCTGTTCAACCTCTCTTTCGTATCGTCTGAGATTCCCAAAGATTGGAAAGCTGCTGCGGTCATCCCCCTCTTCAAAGGGGGTGACACTCTAGACCCAAACTGCTACAGACCTATATCTGTCCTACCCTGTCTTTCTAAGGTCTTCGAAAGCCATGTTATCAAAGATTTTACCAACCATTTAGAATCCCACAGTCCCAGTGCACCTCAGCCACGCTCAAGGTCCGAAACGATATCATAACTGCCATCGATAAGAGGCATTACTGTGCAGCCGTATTCATCGACCTGGCCAAGGCTTTCGACTCTGTCAATCACCACATTCTTATTGGCAGACTCGACAGCCTTGGTTTCTCAAATGATTGCCTCGCCTGGTTTACCAACTACTTTTCTGATGGAGTTCAGTGTGTCAAATCGGAGGGCCTGTTGTCCGGACCTCTGGCAGTCTCTATGGGGGTGCCACAGGGTTCAATTCTCTGGCCGACTCTCTTCTCTGTATACATCAATGATGTCGCTCTTGCTGCTGGTGATTCTCTGATCCACCTCTACGCAGACGACACCATTCTGTATACTTCTGGCCCCTCTTTGGACACTGTGTTAACTAACCTCCAGACGAGCTTCAATGCCATACAACTCTCCTTCCATGGCCTCCAACTGCTCTTAAATGCAAGTAAAACTAAATGCATGCTATTCAATCAATCACTGCCCGCACCTGCCCGCCCGTCCGCTACTCTGGACGGCTTTGACTTAGAATACGTGGACAACTACAAATACCTAGGTGTCTGGTTAGACTGTAAACTCTCCTTCCAGACTCACATTAAGCATTTCCAATCCAAAATTAAATCTACAATCAGCTTCCTATTTCGCAACAAAGCATCCTTCACTCATGCTGCCAAACATACCCTCGTAAAACTGACCATCCTACCGATCCTTGACTTCGGCGATGTCATCTATAAAATAGCCTCCAACACTCTACTCAACAAATTGGATTCAGTCTATCAGTTCCATCCGTTTTGTCACCAAAGCCCCATATACTACTCACCACTGCGACCTGTACACTCTCGTTGGTTGGCCCTCGCTTCATACTCGTCGCCAAACCCACTGGCTACAGGTTATCTACAAGTCTCTGCAAGGTAAAGCCCCGCCTTATATCAGCTCACTGATCACCATAGCAGCACCCACTCATAGCACGCGCTCCAGCAGGTATATCTCACTGGTCACCCCCAAAGCCAATTCCTCCTTTGGTCGCCTTTCCTTCCAGTTTTCTGCCAATGACTGGAACGAACTGCAAAAATCACTGAAGCTGGAGACTCATATCTCCCTCACTAGCTTTATGCACCAGCTGTCAGAGCAGCTCACAGATCACTGCACCTGTACATAGCCCATCTGTAAACAGCCCATCTATCTACCTCATCCCCATGCTGTATTTATTTATTTATCTTGCTCCTTTGCACCCCAGTATCTCTACTTGCACATTCATCTTCTGCACATCTACCATTCCAGTGTTAAATTGCCATATTGTAATTACTTCGCCACCATGGCCTATTTATTGCCTTAACTCCCTTATCTTACCTCATTTGCACTCACTGTATATAGACTTTTTTTTTTTCTACTTTATTATTGACTGTATGTTTTGTTTATTCCATGTGTAACTCTGTGTTGTTGTATGTGTCGATTTGCTATGCTTTATCTTGGCCAGGTCGCATTTGCAAATTTGGAGTTAGGTGTGTGTTCATGTTCTCAAATGCCATTGAAATGGCCGCAGCGGTATGAGAACCAGCACATTCTTGAGCATGCAATAAGGCTTTCATCAGTACGAAATCTTCGTCGACCCACTGTGCTGTCAGATTCAGCATGCTCATGGGGCTGACATCGCTGGTCCAAATGTCAGTTGTGAAGCTAATAGCAGTGACCCCCATAGCAAGTAGCTCATGGATGTGCGTTTCAACAATACTATGTAACTCCGTTAGGGCAACATCTGAAAAATAGCACCTACTTGGTGGTGTGTACCTGGGCTCGAGGTGCTCGACCAGTCGGCGATAGCCAACATCATCCACGGCAGAGAACGGTTGATTGTCAAGGGCAATGAATTCCACTATCTTGGCGTTGTTGGATTTCGCCTTTGAGTTGTCTCGTTGAAATTTTCCTACTCTTTCAAATGACTGCTCGACTTGAATTTGTTTAGTTGTTGGAAGTGTGCGCTTATTTTCTGCTTTTGCTCTGTGTAGTGTTCTATTTTTCATGGCGTCATTACGTCATCTACCTACGTTATATATAGGTATGCACGTCAGCTTTAACATCGGTTTTACATATCAACATTAAACTACACATCGGGCCAATGCAGATGTTGGTATTTTTAGCTAATATCGGCCGATACCGATATATCGTGCATCCCTAGTCTCAGCCACTGCCTGTCACCAAGGCAGTACCCCAAGGCTCGATTCTAGGCCCCATGCCCCAAAACAAAATATGTGACTCACCACCTGGATTTGGTCTTAGGGAGCAAAAATGTAAATTGTGTTTTTTTTATTTTTTACATTGGATAAAAGTAGAGACTCAGAGCTACAAAATGGAATATCATACACTACAGTTGAGGAACAATGGGAATGTAATTATGCTTTGAAAGTTGATACTTGTACAACTCACTTTTGAGAAAATGGCCTTTGAATGTTTTGGTGTCTAGTGAAGAGCTCTTCTTTGTCTACACCCATTCAGCATCGTTCACACACTCTTAAGCTTTAGCCCCACCCATCTCGTTTCGCTCTCGGAGCGTTCAGAGCGCACACTTGGTCGCTCTGGCCGATGATTTGTTTACCTATGGATAACATGAAAACAGCCTAACCAGCTCTGCTGGCAACAATTTCATTATGCTTTCTTGCAGACGTTTACTGACACCGGCCATATTCAATGGGTGTTGTACACTTTAGCTTAAGACATGTAGCTGGCTAGGTATACAATTAACCTAGCTTGGTAAACAATGTGTAAGATCACACACGTAATGTTAGCTAACGAGCCAGCCAAACAACAACGAACACAGTGCCAAATCATGTCGTAACTAACCTGCTTGAATATGCTGGGAGCTAACCAACCAGGTTCAATGTTAGGAGCCTAATGTTAGCTAGGTAACTAGAAAAGCGAACGCCTCTGGGATATGAATAATAGCGCCAGCCAGCTAATGTTAGCTAGTTCAAGTTCTTGGCTCTTTCCAGAACAGCTACCTTGAGCTTGCTACCAGTAACTTGACCACTATTGGCCTGGGCCTGTCACCTGGGCCAGTGGTGGATTTTCCAGTCCTGTGGGTGCGCTCCACCACAATCTTCCTGTGCCCCATCTTCAGTGTCTCTCTAAGTATTTCCCTCACTTTGTCTTCAGACTCTGTACCGGTCTCGTGGAGATTCTGCAATTCTGTAATTGCATTTCAAAACAATAAACCAAGCTCTCTCTAAATGCACACGCTTCAATGGGGCAGAAGGCAGTGTGTTGTGATTTCTGGATGGCCAGATGGCTAGAAACAATGACAAGAAGCTGCCATGTTGGTGAAACGTATGTGGCTTGTTTCAGCTAGTTTTAGGCGATCATGTTCTTCTTGTTTGAGGTGCTTT
The DNA here is from genome assembly GCF_016432855.1 of Salvelinus namaycush. NCBI lineage: Eukaryota > Metazoa > Chordata > Actinopteri > Salmoniformes > Salmonidae > Salvelinus > Salvelinus namaycush. Next base: position 17,369,542 of record NC_052327.1, on the reverse strand, counting down.
GACTGATGTCGTGTCTATGCTAATATGGCTAAAAGTTGATAGCTAGCTGACCAACAACAGTAACAATGTATTTGAGATGTGCAAATTGATTTATGTATCCAATAAACAAAATATAGTTTACATGCGTTCAACAATCTAAGCCAACATCGTCTGTTTTGCCCTATTTGTAGCTAAACAACCAACCCGTCTGTGACGTAGTATGCAATTCTCAGAGACCACTTTTGGCTCGTGAGCTTTACTTTTTAAACTACTGGCTGAAATTATACAAAGGTTCAGCAGTGCATCTTTAATTGAGATGTTTGCCTGTTGGTCCCACACGACACTGACCATAGCTTTGCTTAGTGACTTTCCCCCAAGATTTATGTCCTTAGTCCTAATGTGACAGACCTTTTTGTAGATTGGAATTAAGCGGCACAGAATCTCTGGGTGCATTGGTAAAGGGGGTAATATGGTCTTTTTATGATGTAGCCTAGGTGTCAGTATGGATACACAGAGTGCCCTGGCTGCTCATCGATCCTATCCATAAAACAGTGTGGGTTAGTGGAGCTGGGCGATATAGACACAAATCCATATCATGATAAATTGACTGAATTCTAACGATGAAATTAAACGATACGTTTATAACAGGGTTATTCAACCGGGGGTCTGCCGGAACTCTACTGCAGGTGGTCTGTGAAAATATAAATAAAATAAGTGTAAAGAGAAGGAAGAATGCTGGGCAGTGATCAATTAAGACACTAAAATAAATACATCCTTTCAATGTTATGAATAGCAACAACATTGAAAATAGGAGAATATCTTCTTTCTAATGATGTCCACTGTATGTCTCAACCCCTAATATTGAGCAAATTACACTCTGTAGAGCCAATTACACAGTATCTGACATAGGCTTTGAAAAAGCAGCAGCGAAAAGGCTGCAAATTATATTCTTTATGGTTACGATGATCGTTTGACTGTCTTCTCTCTTATTTCTCTCCAGGAAACAGAGATTGCTGCTGACTGCAACCATGTAAGTGTTCTGAACTCTCTCACATCATTAAACCATCCTTTCAGTATGTGTAACTGAATGTGAGTCATAATTTTAATACAGCGTTGTTAGCAGGTCTGACCACAAGAGGGTGCTATCACGCCCCTGCTTGAAATTCCCCACACACGGTTGCTTTTAACTCCTAGGCTTTTCTTTGAGCTATCAATAGACATGTTTAATCTCTCCCCAGCTCCTTTGGAACTACAAACTGAACCTGACGACCGACCCCAAGTTTGAGTCTGTGGCTGTGGAGGTGTGCAAGACCACCATCACCGATGTAAGTTGGCTGGCTAGCTTGCTTTATGGCTCTGACTATAGGTCCCTCATGCTACTAGTGTCACTGTTCCTGGCTCCGAGCAACACACAGCATTTTTAATTGGTAGAGCACCTAGTAGCAACACACACCACTTTGAATACCCTTAAGTAGGCCTAAAGCACCCATGCCCTTAGCTGGAAATTGGGGGGCCGCCTCTAATCATTTTTTCCTTACATTTCGTTAATTATGAATTCGTTTTGACTTAATCCCTATGTTCACAGGACTTTGATGTCCAAACTAATATCCCTTTCAAACCAAGACGAAAACCTGCCAACTTTTTGTCGACTGAAAGGTATTGCCGGCAAACAAATCCTGTACTTTTATTTCTGCCAACCAACCTAGTCATGATTGCGGTAATGTATTTAAAGTTCTCGCCAACCCCGCAGTATAAATGTCCCCTTTCATCTTACCGGCTTTGGCAGGCATTAAATCATGAACATTCTATTGTTGTTGTTCGACTTGTCGTTGTTATTATGAAAAAGTAACACACAAACGGCAGTCTGCATGCCCCAGACTGGTCCAAATAGCAACGTTACCCGCTCTATTTTTTTGCATCCAAAGAACTCATCCGTTTAAAAATCTATTTAGGATATGTCAATCTAGCAAGCCAGGCAACTTTCTAGAGAATGTTTTGGTTTGTTGCTACTTTTTTAGATAGCCAGCTATCTATCTAGGAACCAAAGTGTTGGTCAGAGTTTCCCAGGGGACCCTTATTACATTAGAAAAATCGAAGCCACTTGCAATATGGATATTGCACATGTCAATATTGTAATTTCGATAAAAATTGGAGTAATTGTGGAGCCCTACAACATACCGTGAGTCCTATGTGAATTAGGTATAATATAAGTAATACAAATATTGTGACCATGAGAAACACAATCTGTAATTTTCTTTTCCTCCTTCCTTCAGATAAAAGAATGTGCAGCGGAGGAGAGAGGGAAGGGCTACCTGGTGTCCTGCCTGGTGGATCACCGCGGTAACATCACAGAGTACCAGTGCAACCAGTACATCATCAAGATGACCAGCATTGTGTTCAGTGACTACCGCCTCATCTGTGGCTTCATGGACAAATGTCGCGAGGATATCAACACCCTGCACTGTGGCAGCATCTCCACCGGCGAGAAGGTAATAGGCTGGCTCTAGCCTTCATACACACCAGTGTCTTTGCACATTTTCAAGACCAGTACAATTTGCAGTAACCTGTAAAATCTAAGAAGATCTATAAAAACAACAAGCCAGTCTTTTTTTATTTATTTTTTATTATTTTTTATATATCAGGAATTGGTCAAGATGCTTTTTTGGAATAGCTGCTCAAGCTTTGGATTTGTATGAATCTGTCTCTGTGCTATATGTAGAGGTAACACAAAAACAGACAGGTGCAGGATATGCCCATTTTGTTTGTGCTGGTTTCTAATTTGTTGGTTTGGTTTTCAGTTTTTTTTTTGACACGTGTTTAAACATGACATGACTACATGAGGTTTGGGCATAGGGTGGTCAGGTTTGAATTACTGCCTTCACTGTGCTACTTTGAGCTCCAGTGTTAGGCTCTGGCCAGGAGACTAGCCTATTTGCTCTTCCTACAGTTGCATACTTACCTACAGTGGGTATTATAAGTATTCACCCCCCTTGGATTTCTTCACATTTTGTTATAAAGTGGGATTACGATGCATTTAATTGATATTATATGTCAAGTATTTACACAAAATAAACTGCAGTCAGATTGGGGGGAAAAATCTAAAATTTCTCAAAGTAATAAAAAAAAAAATATATACTATACCTTGATTATAGTTGAAGTCAGAAGTTTACATACACTAAGGTTGGAGTCATTAAAACTAGTTTGTCAACCACTCCACAAATGACTTGTTAGAAAACTATAGTTTGGGAAAGTCGGTTAGGACATCTACTTTGTGCATGACACAAGTACTTTTTCCAACAATTGCTTACAGACAGATTATTTCACTTATAACTCACTGTATCACAATTCCAGTGGGTCAGAAGTTTACATACACTAAATTGACTGTGCCTTTAAACCGCTTGGAAAATTCCAGAAAATTATGTCATGGCTTTAGAAGCTTCTGATAGGCCAATTGACATCATTTGAATCAATTGGAGGTGTACCTGTGGATGTATTTCAAGGCCTACCTTCAAACTCAGTGTCTCTTTGCTTGACATCATGGGAAAATCAAAAGAAATCAGCCAAGACCTCAGAAAAAAATTGTAGACCTCCACAAGTCTGGTTGGTCGTTGGGAGCAATTTCCAAACGCCTGAAGGTACCACGTTCATCTGTACAAACAATAGTACGCAAGTATAAACACCATGGGATAACGCAGCCGTCATACCGCTCAGGAAGGCGACGCGTTCTGTCTCCTAGAGATGAACGTACTTTGGTGTGAAAATTGCAAATCAATCACAGAACAACAGCAAAGGACCTTGTGAAGATGCTGGAGGAAACGTGTACAAAAGTATTTATATCCACAGTAAAACAAGTCCTATATCGATGTAACCTGAAAGGCCGCTCAGCAAGGAAGAAGCCACTGCTCCAAAACCACCATTAAAAAGCCAGACTACGGGTTTGCAATTGCACATGGTGACAAAGATTGTACTTTTTGGAGAAAGGTCCTCTGGTCTGATGAAACAAAAATAGAACTGTTTGGCCATAATGACCATTGTTATGTTTGGAGGAAAAATGAGGAGGCTTGCAAACCGAAGAACACCATCCCAACTGTGAAGCACGGGGGTGGCAGCATCATGTTGTGGGGGTGCTGTGCTGCAGGAGGGACTGGTGCACTTCACAAAATAGATGGCATCATGAGAATGACAATTATGTGGATATATTGAAGCGACATCTCAAGACATCAGTCAGGAAGTTGAAGCTTGGTCGCAAATAGGTCTTCCAAATGGACAATGACACCAAGCATACTTCCAAAGTTGTGGCAAAATGGCTTAAGGACAACAAAGTCAAGCTATTGGAATGGCCATCACAAAGCCCTAACCTCAATCACGTAGAAAATTTGTGGGCAGAACTGAAAAGGAGTGTGCGAGCAAGGAGGTCTGTCGTTGCACCAATGTACCATACCATAAACATCAATGCCTTTCTTAAAATCAATACACAAGTATATTTTTTAAACATACATATTTAGTTAAAGAAATTCATGTTAGCAGGCAATATTAACTAGGGAAATTGTCACTTATCTTGCTTTCTGTGCAAGCAGAGTCAGGGTATATGCAACAGTTTGGGCCGCCTGGCTCGTTGCGAACTGTGTGAAGAGCATTTCTTCCTAACGAAGACCGTAATTAATTTTCCATAATTATGACATAACATTGAAAGTTGTGCAATGTAACAGCAGTATTTATACTTATGGATGCCACCCGTTAGATAAAATACGGAACGGTTCCGTATTTCACTGAAAGAATAAAAGTTTGGTTTTCGCAGTTATAGTTTCTGGATTTGACCATATTAATGACCTAAGGCTCGTATTTCTATGTATTATTATATTATAATTAAGTCTACTATTTGATAGAGCAGTCTGACTGAGCAGTAGTAGGCAGCAGCAGGGTCGTAAGGATTCATTCAAACTGCACTTTCCTGCGTTTGCCAGCAGCTCTTCACAATGCTTCAAGCACAGCGCTGTCTATGACTTCAAGCCTATCAACTCCCGAGATTAGGCTGGCAATACTATAGTGCCTATAAGAACGTCCAATAGTCAAAGGTATATGAAATACAAATGGTATAGAGAGAAATGGTCCTATAATTCCTATAATAACTACAACCTAAAACTTCTTAACTGGGAATATTGAAGACTCATGTTAAAAGGAACCACCAGCTTTCATATGTTCTGAGCAAGGAACTTAAACGTTAGCTTTTTACATGGCACATATTGCACTTTTCCTTTCTTCTCCAACACTGTTTTTGTGTTATTTAAACCAAATTGAACATGTTTCATTATTTATTTGAAACTAAATAGATTTTTATTGATGTATTATATTAAGTTGAAATAAGTGTTTATTCAGTATTGTTGTAATTGTCATTATTACAAATATATATATATATATATATATAAAAAATCGGCCGATTTAACCTTTCTAGGACACAGGTTCCGCTAGCGGAACCCCTGACAACATTCCGCTGAAAAGGCAGCGCGGGAAATTCAAAAATATTTTTTTGAAATATGTAACTTTCACACATTAACAAGTCCAATACAGCAAATTAAAGATAAACATCTTGTTAATCTACCCATCGTGTCCGATTTAAAAAATAATAAAAAAAATAAAAAAATAAAAATGCTTTACAGCGAAAACACAACATATGATTATGTTAGATCACCGCCAAGTCCAAAAAACACACGGCCATTTTCCCAGCCAAAGATAGGAGTCACAAAAAGCAGAAATAGAGATAAAATTAATCACTAACCTTTGATGATCTTCATCAGATGACACTCATAGGACATCATGTTACACAATACATGTATGTTTTGTTCGATAATGTACATATTTATATCCAAAAATCTCAGTTTACATTGGCGCCATGTTCAGAAATGCCTCCAAAATATCCGGAGAAATTGCAGAGAGCCACATCAAATAACAGAAATCCTCATCATAAACTTTGATGAAAGATACATGTTTTACATAGAATTAAAGATACACTTGTTCTTAATGCAACCGCTGTGTCAGATTTCAAAAAAACTTTACGGAAAAAGCAAACCATGCAATAATCTGAGACGGCGCTCAGATAGAAATAACATTTCTCCGCCATGTTGGAGTCAACAGAAATACAAAATTACATGATAAATATTCCCTTTGATGGTCTTCATCAGAATGCACTCCCAGGAATCCTAGTTCCACAATAAATTGTTGTTTTGTTTGATAATGTCCATTATTTATGTCCAAGTAGCTACTTTTGTTAGCACTTTTAGTACGCATATCCAAAACGCTTGTGCAGGTCCAGGCGAACTTTGGACGAAAACTTCAAAAAGTTATATTACAGGTCGAATAAACTTGTCAAACTAAGTATAGAATCAATCTTTAGGATGTTGTTATCATAAATATTCAATAACGTTCCAACCGGAGAATTCCTTTGTGTCTATAGAAGTAATGGAACGCAAGGCGATATCATGTGTAATGCGCGTGACCAGGACCTGGCACTCTGCCAGACCACTGACTCAAACAGCTCCCATCCGGCTCAACATCACAGTAGAAGCTTTATTCAACGTTCTACAGACTGTTGACATCTAGTGGAAGGTGTAGGAAGTGCAAACAGATCCATATCCCACTGGGATTTCAATAGGCGATGAGTTGAAAATCGTCCAGCCTCAGAATTCTCACTTCCTGTTTGGATTTTTTCTCAGGTTTTTGCCTGCCATATGAGTTCTGTTATACACACAGACATCATTCAAACAGTTTTAGAAACTTCAGAGTGTTTTATATCCAATAGTAACAATAATATGCATATATTAGCATCTGGGACAGAGTAGGAGGCAGGTCACTCTGGGCACGCTATTCATCCAAAGTGAAAATGCTGTCCCCTATCCCTAAAAAGTTAATAGTTTTTTTTTGTTTTTTTTTTGGGTCCTCCAGTTATTGGTATTGCATGGCTAACCTTTAACGAGCTAAACCGCTGTTCTAAGCGAGAAGGGTGGTCATTCAAAAATCATGTATTATAGTCCATGTAATTTGTGATTTGTTAAGCAAAATTTGACTCCTGAACTAATTTAGGCTTGCCTAAACAAAGGGGGTAAATACTTATGCAACAAATATTTGTTATTTAATTTTTTATTCAAATGAAAACATTTCTATAATTCTGTTTTCACTTTGGCATTATGTAGTATTTTGTGTAGAAAATCACAAATATTTATCAATCCCACTTTGTAAAAATCCAAGGGGTGGTGATTACTTATGATATCCACTGTACCTCCTATCCACGCGTCCTACACTCCATGTTAACAAATATACAGTACCAGTCAAAAGTTTGGACACACCTACTCATTCCAAGGTTTTTATTTTTTTAACTATTTTCTACATTGTAGAATAATAGTGAAGACAAACTATGGAATGAGTAGGTATGGAATCATGTAGTAAGCAAAAAAGTGTTGAACAAATCTAAATATATTTTAGACTTTAGATTCTTTAAAGTAGCCACCCTTTGCCTTGATGACAGCTTTGCACACTCTTGCCAAACCTCTTGACTGGTACTGTATTTTTAATCCTGGCTTCCTCTAATGAATTATTAATTTGTACAAGATGATTAATGACCATGCCCTTGGAAATCAAATCCCGGTCTTCAGGGCAACACAACAGCAATAACTCCTCACACTGAATTACATTTTTATTTTTATTTTTTTTGAATATTTAGCTTCTCTATATTTACTAGCATCTGTCCTCCCCTCCCCTCTGGCTCTTTGTATGTTTTTGTGGTTGTGTGTTATATTAAATCGCACACACAAATCATTTGAAAGGAATCATTTTATAACTGATTCAAGCGCTGCTCTGAGAGCTAACAGTTCTTCAGGCCTCACACAGAGATGCATCATCAGCACACAAAGGCCCATCAGTGTTTTAGCCAACTTGAACCTATCCACTCGCTCTCTCCCCATGTACCCATGTTCCTAAGGACGTGCACTCCCAAGGCGAGGTGATAGCGTGCCTGGAGAAGGGTCTGGTCAAGGAGGCAGAGGAGCAGCCCGGGGCCCACGCCATCGGGGCCAACTGTAAGAAGGCCATCATGCGCGTGGCCGAACTTTCCTCAGACGACTTCCACCTGGACCGATACCTATACTTCTCCTGTCGGGAGGACCGTGAGCGCTTCTGTGAAAACGTGAGTACCTTGTCTCCCTCCTTCCCTCCCTCCCTCTCTCTCTCTCCCTCCTTCCCTCCTTCCTCCTTCCCTCTCTCTCGTTCCTTCTCTTATTCCCTCAAGTCTTTCATTTAATAAGAGGCATAATATTAAGATTCAGAAGAGTCAGATGCGTTCATACTTTTATCAGAGTTGAACCCTCAACTCACTGAAAAGGTGTTTTTGTCACTTTGTGAATGTGAAAAATAATTGCTAATTGAATCAATTCCATTGTCTTTGATTTCTAGACTCCAGCTGGAGAGGGCAGAGTTTACAAGTGTCTCTTCAACCACAAATTTGAGGAGGCCATGTCTGAAAAGGTACTACTTCTGCTGTTTAGCCTGATTGAAATTTCCCAATGGAGAGTCATTACCAAAATATTAATATCAATCGTCTGCTACTTGTCATTTGTCCATATGAATAATGCTCTGATTGCAAGGCATTTTGTCAGCATGGTTGGCTAAAGTATAATCGAGAGAAAATAGTTAAATGGTGATGCTGTCCTTCCCCTATGTTCATTTAGCTGCTAAATCAGGACCACCACTCCCCAAAATATATTTGACAATATAATTTTTGGGATGGTAAAACTTTTCAGTGTAAACTTAAACCTGCAATATGTAACTTTTTGGGCTACTCGGAACAAATTCACATAGAAATGTGAGTTATAGATCTGTCATTCTCATTTGAAAGAAAGTCTAAGAAGTGGTAGATCTGTTCTATGTGCTCTCTTTCTATGCTTCTCATTCTTGAGTTTACTTTTTGCGTCTTTTACTTTCGGTAGAAAACAGTAGAAAATACAATATTTTTAGTTATTGAAAAAATACACTATATTCAAAAGTATATGCACACCTCTTTAAATTAGTGGATTCTGCTATTTCAGCCACACCCGTTACTGACAGATGTATAAAATCGAGCACACAGCCAAGCAATCTCCATAGACAAACATTGGCAGTAGAGTGGCCTTACTGAAGAGCTCCGTTACTTTCAATGTGGCACCGTCATAGGATGCCACCTTTCCAACATCAGTTCGTAACATTTCTGCCCTGCTGGAGCTGCCCCGGTCAACTGTAAGGGCTGTTATTGTGAAGTCGAAACATCTAGGATCAACAACGGCTCAGCCGCGAAGTGGTAGGCCACACAAGCTCACAGAACGGGACCACTGAGTGCTGAAACGCATAGCGCGTAAAAATCGTCTGTCCTTGGTTGCAACTGCCTCTGGAAGCAACTTCAGCCCAAGAACTGTTAGTCGGGAGCTTCAGGAAATGGGTTTCCATGGTCGAACAGCTGCACGCAAGCCTAAGATCACCATGCGCAATGCCAAGTGTCGGCTGGAGTGGTGTAAAGCTCACCGCCATTGGCCTCTGGGGAGCAGTGGAAACGCGTTCTCTGGAGTGATGAATTACACTTCACCATCTGGTAGTCCGACGGACGAATCTGGGTTTGGCGGATGCCAGGAGAGCGCTACCTGCCCCAATTCATTGTGCCAACTGTAAAGTCTGGTGGAGGTGGAATAATGGTTTGGGGCTGTTTTTCATCATTCAGGCTAGGAGCCCTTAGTTCCAGTAAAGGGAAATCTTAATGCTATAGCATACAGTGACGTTCTAGATGATTCTGTGCTTCGAACTTTGTTACAGCAGTTTGGGGAAGGCCCTTTCCTGTTTCAACATGACAATGCCCCCATGCACAAAGCAAGGTCCATACAACAATGGTTTGTCAAGATCGGTGTGGAAGAACTTGACTGGCCTGCACGGAGCACTGACCTCAAGCCCATCGAACACCTTTGGGATGAATTGGAACGCTGACTGAGAGCCAGGCATAATCGCCCAACATCAGTGCCCAACCTCGCTAATGCTCTTGTGGCTGAATGAACTAACAACCACCAGAATAAAAAGTAGACGGAGAGTCTAAAGCCCACAAAATGTCATCCATTGATTTTGTTATGTTTGAATCACTCTGATTGATTGTGTAAAAACACGATATGAGCCATAGCAAAACAGGGCTTGACATTAACTTTTTTTGTCACTTGTCCTTTGGACAAGTAGGACAAAATGTTAAATGTAAAATGTTTTCTTCTCCAAAAGTTCAAGTCACTTGTCCCCAAATACTGGTCTGTTTAACACCCTTTTTACATTGTTGTACGAACTATTTTACAAAATACAATGCATTACTAACTTTTTTACCATAGTGAATCAGACATTAATGGAGGCTACACTCTACCTATTGGCTTCTTTGCATATTCAAGCCTGTCTCAAAATACAACACTGCCCCTTTAATCCTCTCCTGGAGGATAGTTGGTCACCCTTGGTAGCCTTTAAAATGTTGCAACATGACAATTATTACCAAATACTTTTTGTCTTAATAAAATAATTCCCTTCGGGGCTCAAAATTAAGGGCGTCCCGTCATCTTTGGGACAATAAATATTTCTAGGACAGTTTAAAACAGACGCTCGGAAAGTTCTGGGACGACAGATCCAAAATTCATACAACCACTGCACATAATACATTTTTTTTTTTTTAAGCAATGAGGCTGATGCAGCAGATCAGACCGTTTTTAGTTGTATTTCTTCATATTATAAGGTCAACAATGTGCATGGCTGTAGGCTACGCAGGAATGTTCCAAAATACAATTAGTGAGAACACTGATCTCAAAAGTGCATTGCACGCGCCTGTGGTTTCATATGACAGAGATGAAAATATATACACTGCTCAAAAAAATAAAGGGAACACTAAAATAACACATCCTAGATCTGAATGAATGAAATATTCTTATTAAATACTTTTTTCTTTACATAGTTGAATGTGCTGACAACAAAATCACACAAAAATGATCAATGGAAATCAAATTTATCAACCCATGGAGGTCTGGATTTGGAGTCAGACTCAAAATTAAAGTGGAAAACCACACTACATGCTGATCCAACTTTGATGTAATCTCCTTAAAACAAGTCAAAATGAGGCTCAGTAGTGTGTGTGGCCTCCACGTGCCTGTATGACCTCCCTACAACGCCTGGGCATGCTCCTGATGAGGTGGCGGATGGTCTCCTGAGGGATCTCCTCCCAGACCTGGACTAAAGCATCCGCCAACTCCTGGACAGTCTGCGGTGCAACGTGGCGTTGGTGGATGGAGCGAGACATGATGTCCCAGATGTGCTCAATTGGATTCAGGTCTGGGGAACGGGCGGGCCAGTCCATAGCATCAATGCCTTCCTCTTGCAGGAACTGCTGACACACTCCAGCCACATGAGGTCTAGCACTGTCTTGCATTAGGAGGAACCCAGGGCCAACCGCACCAGCATATGGTCTCACAAGGGGTCTGAGGATCTCATCTCGGTACCTAATGGCAGTCAGGCTACCTCTGGCGAGCACATGGAGGGCTGTGCGGCCCCCCAAAGAAATGCCACCCCACACCATGACTGACCCACCGCCAAACCAGTCATGCTGGAGGATGTTGCAGGCAGCAGAACGTTCTCCACGGCGTCTCCAGAATCTGTCACGTCTGTCACGTGCTCAGTGTGAACCTGCTTTCATCTGTGAAGAGCACAGGGCGCCAGTGGCGAATTTGCCAATCTTGGTGTTCTCTGGCAAATGCCAAACGTCCTGCACGGTGTTGGGCTGTAAGCACAACCCCCACCTGTGGACGTCGGGCCCTCATACCACCCTCATGGCGTCTGTTTCTGACCGTTTGAGCAGACACATGCACATTTGTGGCCTGCTGGAGGTCATTTTGCAGGGCTCTGGCAGTGCTCCACCTGCTCCTCCTTGCACAAAGGCGGAGGTAGCGGTCCTGCTGCTGGGTTGTTGCCCTCCTACGGCCTCCTCCACGTCTCCTGATGTACTGGCCTGTCTCCTGGTAGCGCCTCCATGCTCTGGACACTACGCTGACAGACACAGCAAACCTTCTTGCCACAGCTCGCATTGATGTGCCATCCTGGATGAGCTGCACTACCTGAGCCACTTGTGTGGGTTGTAGACTCCGTCTCATGCTACCACTAGAGTGAAAGCACCGCCAGCATTCAAAAGTGACCAAAACATCAGCCAGGAAGCATAGGAACTGAGAAGTGGTCTGTGGTCACCACCTGCAGAACCACTCCTTTATTGGGGGTGTCTTGCTAATTGCCTATAATTTCCACCTTTTGTCTATTCCATTTGCACAACAGCATGTGAAATTTATTGTCAATCAGTGTTGCTTCCCAAGTGGACAGTTTGATGTCACAGAAGTGTGATTGACTTGGAGTTACATTGTGTTGTTTAAGTGTTCCCTTTATTTTTTTGAGCAGTGTATTTGTTTAGCACTTTTGAAATGTACAACGTCAGAAATCAGAACATGGGCCGTTCTTAGTGTTCTCCCGATATACCAAGTCAGAACAGTAGGATAAATAAAGGGGGCATATAAGCAGACAATGAAATCTCTTACAATATTCAATGATGACATTTCTCTAAAACAGATTATAGGCTACATGTGCACCACCAAGTGCAAGTGAAATTAATAGACCAAATTATTAGGGTGAGGCACATGGGCGACTAACATCTTACTACACAACATAGTATTTATTTTTTAGCTACAGTATACATATCTCGCTGGCATATCATTTATACAGCAGCATACAATACCTTTTTTGTACTCACTTGAACAGTAAGGTGGCGCCGCGGTCCTTTGTGGGCAAATATTGTCATCAAAGTCTGGCATTCTCTGGACTTATGGTGCTGTCAACACAACTGGGAACTCAGGGAAAAAAAACAAGGTCGAATCATAATGACGTCATAGATTTTTCAGGTTGTACCTCCCATTCGTTCTATTCTGGTTAGATCCAGTTTGCGCTGTTCTGTGAAGGGAGTAGTACACAGCGTTGTACTGGATCTTCAGTTTCTTGGCAATTTTCTCGCATGGAATAGCCTTTATTTCTCAGAACAAGAATAGACTGACGAGTTTCAGAAGAAAGTTATTTGTTTCTGGCCATTTTGAGCCTGTAATCGAACCCACAAATGCTGATACTCAACTAGTCGAAAGAAGGACAGTTTTATTGCTTCTTTAATTAGCACAACAGTTTTCAGCTGTGCTAACTTAATTGCAAAAGGGTTTTCTGATGATCAATTATCCTTTTAAAATTATAAACTTGGATTAGCTAACACAACGTGCTGTTGGAACACAGGAGTGATGGTTGCTGATAATGGGCCTCTGTACGCCTATGTAGATATTCCATAAAAAATCAGCCGTTTCCAGCTACATCATTTACAACATTAACAATGTCTACACTGTATTTCTGATCAATTCAATGTTATTTTAATGGACCAAAAATGTGCATTTCTTTCAAAAACAAGGACATTTCTAAGTGACCCCAAACTTTTGAACGGTAGTGTATATATTTTTACATTGCTTGCAAACGGATATGTGACATGTATTAATGCCAAAATTACATGTATAACAGGCAAGCACCAATTTTTTTTATTTAAATTTTTTATTTTTTATTGCAAAAAAGGTGGCGCTCAAAACAGGTGGGGCTCTGAATGACGGGTCGCCACTGGCCTGTGTGGTGCGCAACAGGCACTGTCCTTCACGCTCCGGTCTTGTGACGATTTGATCTGAATGAACCGTGCGAGTATGTCGAAAGAATCAAGCCTTTAGACCCCTTCAAACTCAACTCTGGACCATGAAGCCAGTTCCACTGCTTGCTTCATTGTTCCCCTCTAATCAGGGACTGATTCAGACCTGGGGCACCAGCTGTATGCAATTAATTATCAGGTAGAACCGGACATCGTAGGGCAATAGTTGAATACCCCTGCTTTAGACGTTAAATGTTAATTATTCTTTATTATATTTGTCAAAATGACTTGTTAAGCCTATATTTATGTAGGTAAATAAAAAGTGTCATTAAAGTTTGGCTACATTTTCTGCCACTTCCCTCGTCAGCATCGATTTGGACACAAAGCTATAGCCAATAGCATATGCATATCACCTACACTTTGACATGTAGGCTTTTTTATTTATATACATGAAAAATGTATTTGAATATTATTCCAATGTTGGCCTTGATCCATCTGAGTAATTGTTTGAAATGTATTCTGAACAAAAATATATAAACGCAACATGTAAAGTGTTGGTCCCAGGTTTCATGAGCTGAAATGAAAGATCCCAGAAATGTTCCATATGCACAAAAATATAATTTCTCAAATTTTGTGCACAAATTTGTTTACATCCATGTTAATGAGCATTTCTCCTTATCCAAGATAATCCATCCACCTGACAGGTGTGGCATATCAAGAAGCTGATTAAAACTCATTATCATTACACTGGTGCAGCTTGTGCTGGTGAAAATAAGTGTGCAATTTTGACACACAACACAATGCCACAGATGTTTTGAGGGAGCGTGCAATGCTGACTGCAGGAACGTCCACAAGAGATGTTGCCAGAGAATAGAATTAGCATTTCTCTACCATAAGCCAGCTTAGAGAATTTTTGAGAATTTAGCAGTATGTCCATCCAGCCTCACAACCACAGACCAAGTGTCACCACGCCAGCCCAGGACCTCCACATCCGGCTTATTCATCTGCGGGAGCATCTGAGACCAGCCACCAAGACAGCTGATGAAACTGAGGAACATTTCTGTCTGTAATAAAGCCTTTTCATGGGGGAAAACTCATTCCGATTTGGCTGGGCCTGGCTCACCAGTGGGTGGGCATGGCTGCTCCTCGGCCCAGTCATGTAAAATCCATAGATTAGGTCCTAATAAATGTATTTCAATTGACTGATTTCCTTATATGAACTGTAACTCAGTAAAATTGTTGCATGTTGCGTTTATATTTTTTGTTTAGTGTATATATTCTTGTCCACTTAATTTATTTTATTTACTCGTCCCAGACAAGGACAAACGTTAATGTTGAGCCCTGCAAAATGTGTAGAATTGCAGGAAACTAGCTTTAAAGTAACTGACCAGTGAAAAAGTAACTGCCCAGTTAACGCATACTCAAATAATGTTGTTGACTCGTCCTATAAAGTATAAATTGGAGAAAAAAAACTTCAAAAACCAGCCCACACCATTCTGTTGTTGAGGTACGCCCACACCATTCTGTTGAGGTACGCCCACACCATTCTGTTGTTGAGGTACGCCCACACCATTCTGTTGTTGAGGTACGCCCACACCATTCTGTTGTTGAGGTACGCCCACACCATTCTGTTGTTGAGGTACGCCCACACCATTCTGTTGTTGAGGTACGCCCACACCATTCTGTTGTTGAGGAACGCCCACACCATTCTGTTGTTGAGGTACGCCCACACCATTCTGTTGTTGAGGTACGCCCACACCATTCTGTTGTTGAGGAACGCCCACACCATTCTGTTGTTGAGGTACGCCCACACCATTCTGTTGTTGAGGTACGCCCACACCATTCCAACAAAGAAAAGCTGCTTTTTAACATTTTTGGGAAATAACTGTTTCACTGCTATTGTAAGTAATTATAGAAATCTGAAACACTGGGCAGTTACTTTAAAACAGCAAAATGTTGTCTCTGTGGCCAAGAGGAGGGCCTCTAAAATTTTGGGTGGAGGCAGCGCCATTGGCAATGACCACTACCACGCCCACAAATCCTAGGGGAAAAACTGGAATGTCTGTTCTGGTCAATCTATTTTCGTTCTTCTGGCCATTAGTCAATAAGTCAGAGTGATTGTGACCAGAGTTGTTGTGGCTGTCCTCCACAGTGCAGAGATGCTCTGACCACTCGTCAGAAGCTGATTGCCCAGGACTACAAGGTGAGCTACTCCCTGGCCAAGGCCTGCAAGACGGACCTGAGGAAGTACCGCTGCAGCGCGGACACAAACATGCCCCGCGCCCGAGAGGCCCGCCTCTCCTACCTGCTACTCTGTCTGGAGTCTGCCGTACACAGAGGTTGGGCTGGCTCTTGTCTTCCTAACCTATATCTGTGTGTCCACCTGTTCTATCTCTTATGTTTTGTAAATGTACAGTACCAGTCAAAAGTTTGGACACACCTACTCATTCCACTTTAAAAAATAAAAAAAAATGTATAAACTATTTTCTACATTGTAGTAGAATAGTGGAGACACCAAAACTATTAAGTAACAAAAAAAGTGTTAAACAAATCTAAATATGTTTTATATTTTAGATTCTTCAAAGTAGCCAACCTTTGCCTTGATGACAGCTTTGCATACTCTTGCCATTTTCTCAACCAGCTTCATTAGGTAGTCACCTGGAATGCTTTTCCAATGGTCTTGAAGGAGTTCCCACATATACTGAGCACTAGTTGGCTGCTTTTCCTTCACTCTGCGGTCCAACTCATCCCAAACCATCTCAATTGGGTTGCGGTCGGGTGATTGTGGAGGCCAGGTCATCTGATGCAGCACTCCATCACTCTCCTTGTTTTGGGTCATTGTCCTGTTGGAAAAACAAATTATAGTCCCACTAAGAGCAAACCAGATGGGATGGCGTATCGCTGCAGAATGCTGTGGTAGCCATGCTGGTTAAGTGTGCCTTGAATTCTAAATAAATGACTGACCGTGTCACCAGCAAAGCACCATCACACCACCTCTTCCATGTTTCACGGTGGGAACCACACACGCGGAGATCATCCGTTCAGAGCCAGTTTCATCATAGCGCTTGATGGTTTTTGCAACTGCACTTGAGGAAACAGTTCAAAGTTCTTGTAATGTTTCACATTGACTGACCTTCATGTCTTAAAGTAATGATGGACTGTCATTTCTCTTTGCTTATTTGAGCTGTTCTTGCCATAATATGGACTTGGTCTTTTACCAAATAGGGCTATCTTCTGTATTCCACCTCTACCTTGTCACAACACAACTGATTCGCTCAAACACATTAAGAAGGAAAGAAATTCCACAACTTGACTTTTAACAAGGCACACCTGTTCATTGAAATGCATTCCAGGTGACTACCTGGTTGAGAGAATGCCAAGAGTGTGCAAAGCTGTCATGAAGGCAGAGGGTGGCTAATTTGAAGAATCTCAAATCTATATATATATTTTTAACACTTGGTTGGTTACTACATGATTCCATGTGTTATTTCATAGTTTTGACGTCTTCACTAATATTCTACATTGTAGAAAATAGAAATAAAGAAAAACCCTGGAATGAGTAGGTGTGTCCAAACTTTTGACTGGTACTGTATATCTGCCTTTGGAGTACAAAACTCTCAGATGGTGTCACTCTGGTGTTACTTTTAGTGTTTTTCTCTTCAGTTAATGAAATTAAATGTCTTTCAAGTGCCCTACTTGCAGTTCCTGCATGACATTTTCTGACGTCTTTGTGTGTGTGTGTTCTAGGTCGTACGGTGAGCGGTGAATGTCAGGGGGAGATGTTGGACTACAGGAGGATGTTGATGGAGGACTTCTCTCTGAGCCCAGAGATTGTGCTGCATTGCCGTGGGGAGATCGAGGCCCACTGCTCCGGACTCCACCGCAAGGGACGCACCCTGCACTGTTTGATGAGGGTAGGCCGAGGAGACCTGGGCGCCATCGACAACCTCTGCCAGAAAGCTGTGAGTTCAGTTCACCTACAAAATCTCACCATAGATATTAGGAGATGAGTTATCAAGACTGAGATTAAGGGCACAATCATTAAGTTTGGAGCTTTAAAGAGCAGCCATGGACCAGAACGAAAATAGACATACTGTACTGTATCCTCTTCAAATAATGTTTTTTTCCCCCAACTTTTATTGCTATCGATTGATTGGATGTTATTGACCCCCCCCCCCCCCCCCCCCCCACAGCTCCAGACTTTGATCCAGGAGGCAGACCCTGGGGCAGACTACCGTATCGACCGGGCCCTGAACGAAGCCTGTGAGTCTGTTATCCAGACTGCCTGCAAACACATCCGCAGCGGGGACCCCATGTGAGTCACCAAAATCTTCCACTCCCCTGCTCACTTTACATAGATAATAGGAAAGAGAAGTACCAGAACAGTGATTTAAAAAAATATATCATCATTTGTCTGTCATACTTCAGCTCTGGTAATGTGTGTTTGTTGTGATTGTGTAGGATCCTGTCGTGTCTGATGGAGCACCTGTACACAGACAAGATGGTAGAGGACTGTGAACACAGGCTGCTGGAGCTGCAGTACTTCATAGCACGGGACTGGAAGTAAGTGGCAATGCTAGTTTATGGGGATCCTCCACACATATGGGGATCCTCCACACATTCAAAGCCTTTTTAACCACTGTATCGTTAATATAGGAGCCTGACCAGGCTCCATATAAGGGTTTTTATTATGCCTGGTCATTGCATTTTCCTGGTATGTCTTCTTCCTCCATCGTGCTCTTGCTTGCTCGTTGGGGTCAAGGCCGGAGGACTGTAAAACACTGTGACAACTGTTGATGTTAAAAGGGCATTTTAAATGCATTTGATTGACCGTTCCTTACACAAACGTTCTGCCTCCCAGACTGGACCCCATCTTGTATAAGAAGTGCCAGGGCGACGCCTCCCGCCTGTGTCACACCCACGGCTGGAACGAGACCAGCGAGATGATGCCACCCGGCGCCATCTTCTCCTGTCTGTACCGCCACGCGTACCGGACAGAGGAGCAGGGACGGCGGGTAGGATTGCACCCATAGACATACATGCATTCATATTTACATACTGTACTAGTCAAAGGTTTGGACACACCTACTCATTCAAGGGTTTTTATTTATTTTGATG
This sequence comes from Salvelinus namaycush, assembly GCF_016432855.1. Classification (NCBI taxonomy): domain Eukaryota; kingdom Metazoa; phylum Chordata; class Actinopteri; order Salmoniformes; family Salmonidae; genus Salvelinus; species Salvelinus namaycush. Next base: position 17,350,710 of record NC_052327.1, on the reverse strand, counting down.
TTTTCTACATTGTAGAATAATAGTGAAGACATCAAAACTATGAAACAACACATGGAATCATGTAGTAACCAAAAAAGTGTGAAACAAATCAAAATATATTTTAGATTATTCAAAGTACCCACTCATTGCCTTGATGACAGCTTTGCACACTTTTGGCATTCTCTCAATCAGCTTCATGAGGAATGCTTTTCCAACAGTCTTGAAGGAGTTCCCACATGTACTGAGCACTTGTTGGCTGCTTTTCCTTCACTCTGCGGTCCAACTCATCCCAAACCATCTCAATTGGTTTGAGGTCGGGGGATTGTGGAGGCCAGGTCATCTGATGCATCACTCCATCACTCTCCTTATTGGACAAATAGCCCTTACACAGCCTGGAGGTGTGTTGGGTCATTGTTCTGTAGAAAAACAAATGATAGTCCCACTAAGCGCAAACCAGATGGGATGGCGTATCGCTGCAGAATGCTGTGGTAGCCATGCTGGTTAAGTGTGCCTTGAATTCTAAATCAATCACTGTCAGTGTCACCATGAAAGCACCATCACACCACCACCTCCATGCTTCACGGTGGGAACCACACACGTGGAGATCATCCGTTCACCTACTCTGCTTCTCACAAAGACACGGCAGTTGGAACCAAAAATTGCAAATGTGTCTGTTACTTGAAGTCTGTGAAGCATTTATTTGGGCTACAATCTGAGGTGCAGTTAACTCTAGTGAACATATTCCCTGCAGCATAGGTAACTCTTGGTCTTCCTTTCCTGTGGCGGTCCTCATGAGAGCCAGTTTCATCATAGCACTTGAGGGTTTTTGCAACTGCACTTGAAGAAACTTTGAAAGTTCTTTGCAGATTGACTGACCTTCATGTTTTAAAGTAATGATGGACTGTTGTTTCTCTTTGCTTATTTGAGCTGTTCTTGCCATAACAATCTGTTAATTGAAATCCATTCCAGGTGACTACCTCATGAAGGTGGTTGAGAGAATGCCAAGAGTGCAAAGCTGTCAAGGCAAAGGGTGGCTACTTTGGAGAAACTCAAATATAATATATATTTTGATTTGTTTAACACTTTATTGGTTACTACATGATTCCATATGTGTTATTCCATAGTTTTGAGGTATTCACTATTCTACAATGTAGAAAATAGTAAAAATAGAGATACCCTAGAATGAGTAGGTGTGTCCAAATCGTATGTCTTTATATACTCATGATTGACTGCTGCGTACTGCACACAGGAAACGCATCAGTGCCTAATGTAGAGGAATAGTGATATAGATTTACTTACAATAATCACATAAAGAACTATTGTCTGAAGTGATCTTAGACCTTTAGAAATACCGTAAATCTGTCCTCAGTACATCCTGAAAGTGTTGTCCTTTTTAAAAGGGGAATGCAGTGGAACAAACAGGAAAACAAGGTTACATTGTAAGTAAGTTCAGTGATGATGATGATTATCGTGATGTGATTGGGTTCTGATTCCTGAAGATGATTCTGGTCAAAATGAGGGAAAATGTGGGATTTTTTTTGTTGCTGTCGAATGTCAATTTGAACACATTGCTGAAAATGTAATTATATAGCTTATCACTTGATGTATCCATGTGCACCTTTACATGTTGAATGTGGCATTGGTGTCAGAAGTGGAATTAGGTAATGTACTGGTCTCTGTACTCGGGAATGATCTTCAGCCTTGCAATGAAAATAACAATAATCTTTGAATATTTGACTGGAATGGTTGCTTGGTGACATTGACAATGTTGGGATAATGTCTTAATGTGATCACCCAATCAATATACTGAAGGTACACTACAAGCAAAAGTATCATTCATTTTGATTGGACATTCCATTAGCATTGATGCTTGCTTGTCTCGTCTTGGGCTCCAATGTCCCCCATTGCCTGGTTGTCGCTTGTCCTGCATCCTCAACAGGGTTGGCCTCAATTCCATTTGAATTCAGGAAGTAACCTGACTTGTAATTGACTGAATTGTAAGGGAATTGACCCCAACCCTGATCCTGAGTACTATAATGTTGGGTTCTATTCTTTGATATTTCCTAGCTGTCTCGGGACTGTAAAGTGGAGGTGCAGCGTATCCTCCACCAGAGGGCGCTGGATGTGAAGCTGGACCCGGAGCTGCAGAGGCGCTGTATGACCGACCTGGGGAAGTGGTGCAGTGAGAAGGCAGAGTCTGGACAGGTACTGGATGAGACCACCTGCTGTCTGTCTCACACAATTCTTATCACTTGCATATTAAACCATATCATCTATTTATTGTAGCCTGTAACTGCTGGCGTGATCATTTTTCTTTAGAATGCTTTGTACTCGTTAACTATAACATGTGGTCAACCATGTTGGGCTTAGATCAGGGGTACAGTAATAATTGCATAACCAAGGTGTATGTTTTCTGTATTGAAGTCTGACATGGTATTTTTGGGTGTTCCAGGAGCTGGACTGTCTACAGGACCACCTAGAAGACCTGGTGTCAGAGTGCAAAGATGTGGTGGGCAACCTGACTGAACTGGAGTCTGAGGTAAGAAAGGAGTACCAGGGACACATTGACTGGTTGCTCTGTGTGAGGAACTGGCTGTGGTAAACTATGGTTGGTCACATGGTAAAAGGATGTTCTTCTCTCCTCCCACCAGGACATTCAGATTGAGACACTGCTGATGCGAGCCTGTGAGCCAGTCATCCAGTCCTACTGTCACGTGAGTCCTACCTCTACCCCAGCGATGAGCTCTCTCTCAGGGCTATTCATACCACCAACCCCCCCCTTCAATTTCACTACCAATGACAGGGATATCTATCCTGCCAAGAGTCTAGAATTTCAAATGATCCATAATTAAAAAAGAAATGTGAGTTATAGATCTGTTGTTCTCGTTGAAAGCAAGTCAAAGAAGCGGTAGATCTGTTCTATGTGCGTTATTTCCATTCTTCCCGTTTTAAGTGTAGTTTGTGTTCTTTCTGTTTTGTAGCCCAGCTTCAAACAGCTGACAATGCTATATTTCTGGTTATGGAAAATATATTTCACAGCAGTTTAGATGGTACAATGATTCTCTACACTATACTTGCATGTTTTGTCACAAACTGAAACTAGGCGAACTATTTGAATTTTAGTAACCAGGAAATGGCGGAACGATTTCTACATACTGCATCTTCAACTGATTTCACTGATTCTTATAAGGACAAGAGACATACTGTATTTCAATGGCTTTGTATTCTGACTCTAACAGTACTCAAACTTTTTTCCTTATGGTCTTTGGCTCCTGACCACTTTCTATTTCTCTCACTCTCTCTCCCAGGAGATGGCAGATAACCAGATCGACACGGGGGATCTGATGGAGTGTCTGGTGCAGAACAAACACCAGAAGGAGATGAACGACAAGTGTGCCGTGGGCGTCACACACTTCCAGCTGGTGAGTCTCTGTGGCCCAACTCCAAATATACTCCCAGCACTGTTGTATTTTATTTGTCTTTATTTTATTTCACCTTTTATTTAACTAGGCAAGTCAGTTAAGAACAAATTCTTATTTACAATGACGGCCTACCAAAAGGCCTCCTGCGGGGACGGGGGCTGGGATTAAAAATATAGGATAAAACACACATCACGACAAGAAACCTAAGACGACAACAACAGCATGGCAGCAACACATAGCAGCATGGTAGCAATATAGCATGGCAGCAGCACAACATGGTATCAGCACAAAACATGGTACAAATCTTATTTGGCACAGACAACAGCATAAAGGGCAAGAAGGTAGAGACAACAATGCATCACACGAAACAGCGAAAACTGTCAGTAAGAGTGTTCATAATTGAGTCTGAATGAGGAGAGACAGACAAAAACTCTCCAGTTTGAGTGTTTGTTGCAGCTCGTTCCAGTCGCTAGCTGCAGCGAACTGAAAAGCAGAGTGACCCTGGGATGTATGTGCTTTGGGGACCTTTAGCAGGAAGGGTGTTGTATGTGGAGGATGAGGGTTGCAGTAGATATCTCAGATAGGGGGGAGTGAGGCTTAAGAGGGTTTTATAAATAAGCATCAACCAGTGTGTCTTGTGACTGGTATACAGAGATGACAGTTTACAGAGGAGTATAGAGTGCAGTGATGTGTCCTATAAGGAGCGTTGGCGGCAAATCTGATGGCCGAATGGTAAAAAACATCTAGCCGCTCGAAAGCACCTACCGCTCTATAAATTAAGGACCCGTAATCTAGCATGGGTAGGATGGTCATCTGAATCAGGATTAGTTTGGCAGCTGGGGTGAAAGAGGAGCGATTACGATAGAGGAAAACAAGTCTAGATTTAACTTTAGCCTGCAGCTTTGATATGTGCTGAGAGAAGGACAGTGCACCGTCTAGCCATACTCTCAAGTACATGTATGAGGTGACTACCTCAAGCTCCAAACCCTCAGAGGTAGTAATAACACCTGTGGGAAGAGGGGCATCTTCTTACCAAACCAAGGTTAAGGGTAGAGAACAAGGTTAAGGTTAAGGGTAGAGCAAGGTTAAGGGTAGAGAACTTGTTGGACACTAAGAAAGCTTTGTTGTAGAGCGTTTAACACAAAATCCGGGGAGGGGCCAGCTGAGCATAAGACTGTGTCATCTGCATATAAATGGATAAGAGAGCTTCCTACTGCCCGAGCTATGTTGTTGATGTAAATTGAGAAGAGCGTGGGCCACTCACTAGGTGACAGGCTGTGGCTGAGACAGCAGATACACTGCACTCTTTGAGAGGGACACCAATACTCCTTAGCTGACCCACAAGAATGGAATGGTCTACCATATCAAAAGCTTTGGCCAAGTCAATAAAAATAGCAGCACAACATTGCTTTGAATCAATGGTGACATCAATTAGCACCTTTTTAAGGTTGCAGTGACACATCCATAACCTGAGCGTAAACCAGATTGCATATCAGAGAGAATACTATAGACATCAAGAAAGCCAGTCAGTTGATTATTGACAAGTTTTTCCAACACTTTTGATGAACAGGGTAAAATAGAAATTGGCCTATAACAGTTAGGATCCGCTTGATTTCCCCCTTTAAATAAAGAATGCTCTGTGGCTGCCTTCCAAGGAATGGGAACTTCCCCAGAGAGGAGAGACAGGTTTAAAAGGTCAGAGATAGGCTTGGCGATTTATAGCAACCTTTAAAGAAGAAAGGGTCTAAACCATCTGACCCAGATGTTTTTTTTTGGGTCAAGTTTAAGGAGCTCCTTCAACAACTCGGACTCAGTGACCGCCTGCAGGGAGAAACTTTGTAGCGTGGCAGGGGAAAAAGAGGGAGGAGCATCGGGGCTAGTCGCGTTTAGAAGGGGTGGTAGATGAGGAGTTGTTGGACGGGCAAGGAGGCGTGGCCGAGTCAAATAGGACTCCTGATCTGAAACATAATAAGTATGTGTGTGATCCCTGTGAGAATTGAACCCATGCCCTTGACCGTCGATTCACTCCCATTTCTCTGCTCTTTTGTTCTCCTTTTGCTCGTCCCTTCTCTTCCCTCCCAGGTCCAGATTAAAGACTTTCGTTTTTCCTACAAGTTTAAGATGGCCTGCAAAGAGGACGTGCTCAAGCTCTGCCCCAACATCAAGAAGAAGTGAGTGCTGCCTGAGTGAGAACCCGGAACTAGTTGAACAAACTGTCAAGCAAACGTTCTCTCTTTCGCTCCCCTCTCTCTCATTCCCTCCAGGGTGGATGTAGTGCTCTGTCTGAGCACCACGGTGAGGAACGACACTCTGCAGGACATGAAGGAGCAGCGTGTGTCTGTCAAGTGTCGTAAGCAGCTGAGGGTGGAGGAGCTGGAGATGTCTGAGGATATCCGTCTGGAGCCTGAGCTCTACGACTCCTGTAAGCAGGACATCGGGCGGCTGTGCCAGAACGTGGCCTTTGGAAACGCACAGGTCAGTATTATTAATGCATGTTCTAAACACATTCCTCTCCATCTGATTCCCATCAGCCTGACGACAGCCTCGCTTCTCAGTCATGCCCTAGACAAAAGCGTTTAGCAACGGTAATATTTCTACATGAGAATGATTGACGAGGATGACTATGACGATGAAGACGAGTGCCCTCTCTGTAATAGGTGATCGAGTGTCTGAAGGAGAACAAGAAGCAGCTGACCCAACGCTGTCACCACAAGGTGTTTAAGCTGCAGGAGGTAGAGATGATGGACTCAGAGCTCGACTACCAACTCATGAGGGTCTGCAAGCCGATGATCCGGGTATGTACTTTTTCACTGCGTCGTTTTAGCACACAAGAACACAGGTCCAAAGACAAGGCAAATGCAAGGAATGTAAGGAAGTCTTCAACAATATAGTTATGCTCGAAGGCGCCTCAATCAAACCATGATTGCTGATTGCATTGGGTCTGAAATTAAATTTGAGTGTATTTTGTATAATTATAATTTTCTGAAAAAGAGGTTCCTGGCAGTTAGTAAAACTGTCAGACAGACAGGATGACTGTGGCTTGTGGTGCCTGTTGGTCTCTCCCATGCGTATTCTCTTCCAGTGTTTTTATAGTCCGGGATTCTTACAAGAGAAAAGCTGCATGGTCTATGGCTCCCATGCAGTGAATGTCATTTATAATAACAACCAGCGTTTCGACAGCTACGCTGCCTTCATCAGGGTTCTATCTGAGTTTCATAGTGTTGTCTCTGTCTCTACCAGCGGTTCTGCACTGAGGCTGATGCCAAGAACATGCTGCAGTGTCTGAAACAGAACAAGAACTCTGAACTGATGGATCCCAAGTGTAAACAGATGATCACCAAGAGACAGATCACACAGAACACGGGTAGATACTGAACACACACACACACACACACACACACACACACACACACACACACACACACACACACACACACACACACACACACACACACACACTATAGCTCACAATCAGAGGAGGCTGGTGGGACAAGCTATAGGAGGGCGGGCTCATTCTAATGGCTGGAATGGAATTAATGGAACGGTATCAAACATATGGAAACCACATATTTGACTCCGTTCCATTTCTGCCATTCTAGCAATTACAATTAGCCTGTCCTCCTCTAGCTCCTCCCACTAGCCTCCACTGCTCACAATCTAAGCAGAGATTATGGCTTCCAGCATGCAAACACAGCACCTCTGTAGCATTACTTCCTATGTCCCATCTGTTCTCACCCGATATCTAACCCCGGGGTTCTCACCCTGTCTCCTCTCCCGTGTGTCCTTTCCAGACTACAGGTTGAACCCGGTGCTGAGGAAGTCGTGTAAGGCTGACATCCCGAAGTTCTGCCAGAGCATCCTGAACAAGGCTACAGAGGACAGCGAGCTAGAGGGACAGGTCATCTCCTGTCTCAAACTCAAATACGCCGACCAGGTCAGAATGCACTGGATTAATGGTTGTTTTTTACTACCGTGTTGAGGCGTTTTTCTATTTTTTTTAATATGTCTCTATGGATGTGTGTACTAAACGCGTAATGTTGTCCACAGCGTCTGTCGCCTGACTGTGAGGATCAGATTAGGGTTATCCTGCAGGAGTCAGCTCTGGACTACAGACTGGACCCTCAGCTGCAGCTGCACTGCACTGATGAGGTGAGTAGGCTGCCCGGTCCTGCACAATACTATTTCTGCTGTTTACGCACGTTATTAAGGTTTTTTTTCACATTGGGGAAGTCACTGAGTTAACACACGCGTCTGTGTGTCAGATCTCTCGGCTGTGTCCAGAGGAGGCTGCGGCCCAGGAACAGACGGGTCAAGTAGAGGAGTGTCTCAAAGTCAACCTGCTCAAGATCAAAGTGGAGGGCTGCAAGAAGGTGGGTGGTTCTCATCTCCTCGAATGTAACAGTGTTCCGCTTTCTGGGAGTCAAGCGTCTGACAAAATGCCTCCCTTCTTCACGCCTTTCTCTGTTTTCTCTGCAGGAGGTGTTGAACATACTGAAGGAGAGTAAGGCAGACATCTTTGTGGACCCTGTCCTCCACACAGCCTGTGCTCTGGACATCAAACATCACTGTGCTGCCATCCCACCAGGACGAGGACGCCGTGAGTAACGCACACGGTCAATTTGTATACACACCTCTGTCCATCGTACACACATCTCTTACCGCTTTGGCCCTTTTTCCTGTTGGAGCTAGAAACAGGAGCATTTCGCTGCACCTGCGATAACATCAGCAAAATATGTGTACACAACCAATAAAGTTTGATTACCTGACAGTGTGCGTTGGTTCCTCCTCAGAGATGTCCTGTCTGATGGAGGCTCTGCAGGACAAGAGGGTGCGTCTGCAGCCAGAATGTAAGAAGAGACTGCAGGACCGTATCGACATGTGGAGCTACGCTGCCAAGGTGAACAAGACACACACACACACACACACACACACACACACACACACACACACACACACACACACACACACACACACACACACACACACACACACACACACACACACACACACACACACACACACACACACACACACACACACACACACACACACACACACACCCACCAGCAACACGTCACTAGCTTGACTAAGCACTCACACCCGAGTCCCTTCAAAACAAGTGAGAACCTGTCAGACATTGCCATCATACTTTTTAAGGCACTTACATCTGTTCGCCCCGTCCCCCCGGACGCTTGTTCATGTTTTCTAAACATTCTTCAAAAAACCTGTCACTGAAATTCACACTCCTACTCAATGAATGTAACTTCACACTGTTCAGTGCATAGTGGAAGACTGCATATATAATGGCAGATTTCCTCATATTTGCGAAGGCCTACCTGAGATTTGGCTGGAGGAATGGCAGGAACGAATATACATAATAATATATATACAGTGGGGAGAACAAGTATTTGATACACGATTTTGCAGGTTTTCCTACTTACAAAGCATGTAGAGGTCTGTAATTTTTATCATAGGTACACTTCAACTGTGAGAGACAGAATCTAAAACAAAAATCCAGAAAATCACATTGTATGATTTTTTAAGTAATTAATTTGCATTTTATTGCATGACATAAGTATTTGATCACCTACCAACCAGTAAGAATTCCGGCTCTCACAGACCTGTTAGTTTTTCTTTAAGAAGCCCTCCTGTTCGCCACTCATTACCTGTATTAACTTCTTATGGCTGCAAGCCCGATGTCGGTACACTTATGACAACAGCCAGTCCAAGTGCAGGGCGCGAAATTCAAAAGATATTTTTTAGAAATATTTAACTTTCACACATTAACAAGTCCAATACAGCAAATGAAAGATAAACATCTTGTGAATCCAGCCAACATGTCCGATTTTTAAAATGTTTTACAGCGAAAACACCACGTATATTTATGTTAGCTCACCACCAAATACAAAAAAGCACAGACATTTTTCACAGCACAGGTAGCTTGCACAAAACCAACCAAACTAACCAAGAACCAACCAAACTAACCAAGAAACAACTTCATCAGATGACAGTCTTATAACATATTATACAATAAATCTATGTTTTGTTCGAAAAATTTGCATATTTCAGGTATAAATCATAGTTTTACATTGCAGCTACCGTCACAAATAGCACCGAAGCAGCCAGAGTAATTGCAGACACCAACGTGAAATACCTAAATACTCATCATAAAACATTTCTGAAAAATACATGGTGTACAGCAAATGAAAGATAAACATCTTGTGAATCCAGCCAATATTTCCGATTTTTTAAGTGTTTTACAGCGAAAACACAATATAGCATTATATTAGCTTACTACAATAGCCAACCACACAACAGCATTGATTCAATGCAATGGTAGCGATAGCGACAAAACCAGAAAAAGATATTAATTATTTCACTAACCTTCATAAACTTCATCAGATGACAGTCCTATAACATCATATTACACAATACATATATGGTTTGTTCGAAAATGTGCATATTTAGCGGCACAAATCGTGGTTTTACAATGTGAATAGTAGCCAAACTGCAAACAAAATGTCGGGAGAAATCTTGGAGAGGCACCTAATCTAATCAAATAACTCATACATAAACTTTACTAAAAAATACATGTTGGACAGCAATTGAAAGATACACTAGTTAATGCAATCGCCGTGTTAGAATTCTAAAAATAACTTTAGTACGACATACAGTTTACGTTATAGCGAGACAGCGGCTGCAAAGATGGCGGATACTAGTACTAAACATTTTCCACAGAAATACGAAATAACATCATAAATTGTTCTTACTTTTTGCTGAGCTTCCATCAGAATCTTGTACAAGGGGTCCTTTGTCCAGAACAATCGTTGTTTGGTTGTAGAATGTCCTCTTCTCCAGTCGAATTAGCAAGGAAAGCTAGCCAAGTGGCGCGAAACGGTCCAAAATCACAAAACGCAGAGAACGGAAATCTCCAAAACTCCCGAAAAACTTTCAATAATCTGATAAAACTATATTGAAAAAACATACTTTACGATGATATTGTCACATTTATCAAATAAAATCAAAGCCGGAGATAGTAGCCGTCTATAACGACAGCTTTTCAGAAGGCAATCCAGAGTCCCTTCTCGCGCCTTCCTGAACACAGGAAATTGGGGTCATGTCATTCCAAGGGCTCTCTTTTGACCTCAGATCAAGCTATACACTCCATTTCTTCTCTCACTGCCTATTGACATCTAGTGGAAGGCGTATGAAGTGCATGTATACTAATACATTTCAAGCAAATTTATAGGGAGGCCCTGGAACAGAGCATCGATTTCAGATTTTCCACTTCCTGTCAGGAAGTTTGCTGCAAAATGAGTTCTGTTTTACTCACAGATATAATTCAAACGGTTTTAGAAACTTGAGAGTGTTTTCTATCCAATAGTAATACTAATATGCATATTGTACGAGCAAGAATTGAGTACGAGGCCGTTTGAAATGGGCACCTTTCATCCAAGCTACTCAATACTGCCCCTGCAGCCATAAAAAGTTAACTGCACCTGTTTGAACTCGTTACCTGTATAAAAGACACCTGTCCACACACTCAGTGGAGAACAGGAGGGCTTCTTAAAGAAACATTAACAGGTCTGTCTGGTTCATCCTTTGGAGCAATTTCCAAACGCCTGACGGTACCACCTTTCTTTCCTTTGATGCTCTCTTTCTATCTGTACAAACGATAGTACGCAAATATAAACACCATGGGACCATGCAGCCGTCATACCACTCAGGAAGGAGACGCGTTTTGTCTCCTAGAGATGAACGTACTTTGTTGCGAAAAGTGCAAATCAATCCCAGAACAACAGCAAAGGACCTTGTGAAGATGCTGGAGGAAACAGGTACAAAAGTATCTATATCCACAGTAAAACGAGTCCTATATTGACATAACCTGAAAGGCTGCTCAGCAAGGAAGAAGCCACTGCTCCAAAACCGCCGTTTAAAAAAAGCCAGGCTATGGTTTACAATTGCACATGGGGACAAAGATTGTACTTTTTGGAGAAATGTCCTCTCGTCTGATGAAACAAAAATAGAACTGTTTGGCCATAATGACCATCGTTATGTTTGGAGGAAAAGGGGGGACGTTTGCAAGCCGAAGATCACCATCCCAACCGTGAAGCACGGGAGTGACAGCATCATGTTGTGGGGGTGCTTTGCTGCAAGAGGGACTGTTGCACTTCAAAAAATAGATGGCATCATGAGGGAGGAAAATTGTGGATATTATTTTTTATTTTATTTAACCTTTATTTAACCAGGTATGTTAGTTGAGAACAAGTATATACAGTGTGTGCAAATGAGGTAGGATAAGGGAGGTCAATTATATTGAAGCAACATCTCAAGACATCAGTCAGGAAGTTAAAGCTTGTTCACAAATGGGTCTTCCAAATGGACAACAACCACGAGCATACTTCCAAAGTTGTGGCAAAATGGCTTAAGGACAACAAAGTATTGGAGTGGCCATCACAAAGCCCTGACCTCAATCCTATAGAAAATTTGTGGGCAGAACTGAAAAAGCGTGTGAGAGAAAGGAGGCCTACAAACCTGACTCAGTTACACCAGCTCTGTCAGGAGGAATGGGCCAAACTTCACCCAACTTATTGTGGGAAGCTTGTGGAAGGCTACCTGAAACATTTGACCCAAGTTAAATCATTTAAAGGCAATGCTACCAAATACTAATTGAGTGTATGTAAACTTCTGACCCACTGGGAATGTGATGAAAGAAATATAAGCTGAAATAAATAATTCTCTCTACTATTATTCTGACATCTCGCATTCTTAAAATGAAGTGGTGATCCTAACTGACCTAAGACGGGGAAATTTTACTTGGATTAAATGTCAGGAATTGTGAAAAACTGAGTTTAAATGTATTTGGCTAAGGTGTATGTAAACTCCCAACTTCAACTGTACATCAGTGGAGGCTGCTGAATGGAGGACGGATCATAATGATGGCTAGAATGGCGCAAATGGCATCAAACACATAGAAACCATGTCTTTGATAGCATTCCGCTCCAGCCATGACCACGAGCCCGTCCTCCCCAGTTAAGGTGCCACCAACCTGTGATAAACATGCATAATGATCTGAATGTCATTGTGTCAGTAAGGGGAAAACGCTGCATGAAACCTTTACTCTTCAGTTAACGGAGACACACACACTCCCTTCCTCACACACTCTCTCTGTCTCCCTGACTCTCATAAACACACACACAAACTGAATTTAAGTAGCACCAGAAATAGATTTTTACATTAGGCCTATAGGAATCCTACCTTTTTCAAGCACATCTCACGAGTAGCAGACCATTTTCCTTTCTTCAAATGTGCCTAAACCTACTGTCAATTTACCAGGTTGTTAGCCATCTAGGTAACAACACCAATAATTAGCGACCCGGGATTAGTTTAAAAACGGCGCCGCGACATGGTTTGTGAAATTTATATAAAATGCGCCCGAATCCAGATAGAAAGGAAAAAGGCACCTCTAGTAATAGGGCTCATATTTTTTTCACCGTTTCGACTAGAGACGAGACGTTTCCTCTGCTGTAAAGCTGCAGACTAGAGCATGTGAGCGGAGTTGAGCGGTTGGAAATCTAACTAACACCCATCTATTTTTGTGACTACCTGGACCTACCATTTGGTTTTGAAGTATTGAAACCAAACCATATGGACTTGAATTAAAAGTATTTGAATAAACATGAAAAGGTGAATGTAAGAAGCAAACATAATTTCAGATTAAACAGCATATAAACACTCTAAATAGGTCAGGAGCCAGACAGGGAGCCTAAGAAGGAACACAAATGTATTATTTAGGCTGTATTACTTCAAGGCTATAGCCTACAAAGAAATGCATTTGTGAGTGTGACCCAATAGGCTGGTAGGGACATAAAGCGCTCAGCATTTAAACAACATTTCGTTGGCTTCAGTCTCATGCGATGGTGCCTGGAGAGCCGGCCAGCAGCGGAGAATATCCTCTCCTTACTTGCAGAGCCACTGGGGATGCAAAACACCCTTTTGGCCACTCTTGCCAGGCTGGGCAGAGATGCAGAGTTGTTTTATTTTTTTTCTGTAGGTAGGCCCAAAGGATTTTAGGCAATGACACACTTAGTTATCTACCCACCTCATTCCTTTCTTTTAGCATGTGCACGTAGTAAGTACACCATCATGCTTTCGGGATAGGTGTCTTTTCAGATTCCACAATGATTCTTTAGTTGTGGACACTACATCACTACACTCCCTCTCTTGCTCTTGGTCCTGATCTTTGTAAGTCACCTTGATTTAGCACCTGTGTGGTCTATCAGTTTCTTTATGAAAATATTTAGTGAACTCCATGACGGTAGCGAAAGCAAGGGGCTATAGCAGCACACAAGTAGACTACAAATGCATACTGGGCCGGGCATGCCCTGAGCTCCTGAAGTGAGTTCTACTGGAGCGAAATTGGAAAAGGCCGACACTCCATCCTTTTGGGAATCTCGCTGCGTGCGCCGGTGAAATTGGGCGTGTTCCGCTCTAACTTCGCTCTGCTCACAGACTAGTCTGTGGTCTTGGTTATAACAGGCGATGAAATAACCATGTATCCACATTGCTCGCTTTGCACGCTGCTCCAATGTAACACATGTACAAATCTAACAGAAGAGTCATCAGGGTCTGGGTCTGCATCCCCGCTCACCATCGTGGCTAAATGATGTTTAACAAAACTGATGGAGGAATAGATGAGCATGAAGAGCAGGCTGAGAGAAGCAGGTGAGTGAGGGCCGGTAGGGGATGCTGAGAGAAGCACGTGAGTGAGTGAGGGCTGGTAGGGGATGCTGAGAGAAGCACGTGAGGGCTGGTAGGGGATGCTGAGAGAAGCACGCAAGTGAGGGCTGGAAGGGGATGCTGAGAGAAGCAGGTGAGTGAGGGCTGGTAGGGGATGCTGAGAGAAGCAGGTGAGTGAGGGCTGGTAGGGGATGCTGAGAGAAGCAGGTGAGTGAGGGCTGGTAGGGGATGCTGAGAGAAGCAGGTGAGTGAGGGCTGGTAGGGGATGCTGAGAGAAGCAGGTGAGTGAGGGCTGGTAGGGGATGCTGAGAGAAGCAGGTGAGTGAGGGCTGGTAGGGGATGCAGCTGGCTGATTTACAGCTGCCACACGTGATATGCGCATGAAAGTAAAGGGGATGTTATTAGAGCTGTGCATACCGGAGGCTAGTGGCTGTTGCTGAAATTCAACAGAATTTTTAAACAAAACTGACTTTATACACATTTTATAACAGGTGCCAGCAGGTTCTTTAGATCGGTAGGGCTGAAAAAGTATTTAGTACCATATGAAACAGTACTATGGTATTCAAAAATGTTGGTATCATGAGGTTTTGGTACGGGGATATTACTTCGGTACTGGTATACCGTGCAACACTACAGTGGATGCTTACCCTCCTATGGTCTAGCATTGAACTCACACAATTTCACATTGAAACCTCTCTAATTTTCCATAATTTGATTGACACCCACACCTGCTCCCCTCTGTCCCTCCCAGGTGGCCCCGGCCGAAGGATTCTCAGACCTGGCCATGCAGGTGATGACCTCACCCTCCAAGAACTACATCCTGGCTATGATTGGCCTGGGCGTGTGCGTTCTCTTCCTGTTCGGCCTGCTGTGCGGCCGCATCACCAAGCGAGTAATGCAGGAGCAGAAGAACAGGTAGAGAGGGGGGCCTCAGAGGGCCCCAACAGCAAAAAAAAAAACCTGGACAGGGCCCTCCCTCAGCATAGCCCCAACTGCCCCCACCTCAGCCTGACTCCATGTACAAACCATCTTCCCCTACTTTCTCTCCCCCTCTTTTACCCCCCAAGCCTCCTCTACGTCACTCCCTGAGACTGGGCTCTATGGGGAAGCCATTCAAGCTTCCCTGTCATCATCGCTATGTCGTCGGAGGGCCACTTTGGGGCCTGGCCTACATTACCCACACTCCCCTATGGTGGTTGGTCTCCCAGTTTTACTGGTGTGAGAGCCCACATGCCCCAACTGTGAGACCGACACATAACCCCTCCAACTCCACTCCAGTGTCTGACTGATGAAAGCCAAGTCTTCACGTTATGTTCTACAGGAGACGTCTAGAAGGACGATGCCGCCACCTCTTAGTCCTCTATCGCTCCACTGCTAACCAGCTAACGCTAACAGACCTGTACCGCCGGGCTAGGCCAGCCTGCTAGGCCATAAGCATTATTTATTGATTTGGATTCTGCTTTTGGTTTCTTTTGCAGTGTTTTTTTTTCTTTTTTCGCCTCATTTAGATGCAATATTTATTTTTCTTTTAAGAAATGTTGCATTTGTGGGGGGTTGGTGGGTCAGAAGGGGAGGTGGGTTCTCAGTAAGCATGAAGAGTTATTATGTGAGAAAGAACCTCTCCTTACTTATGGCCTGCCTGAGAGGCTTTCAATGATTTCAGTACTGATACTATTTGTGTGTGTGTGTGTGTGTGTGTGTGTGTGTGTGTGTGTGTGTGTGTGTGTGTGTGTGTGTGTGTGTGTGTGTGTGTGTGTGTGTGTGTGTGTGTGTGTGTGTGTGTGTGTGTGTGTGTGTGTGTGTGTGTGTGTGTGTGTGTGTGTGTGTCAGTTGTGAAAGAGGAGTATTAATGCTGTTTTTCTATTATATTTTTGTTCTTCTGAGAGGACGAGGTGGTTGACAGACTTCAGGTTGCCGATGGGTATTAGATTCACTGATTTGCCATGGGACTGCCAGGTGTGGCGTTGAACTGTCCTCCACTGACTGAGCCTCATGGGAGAGGAGTCCTGTAGCCTACAGTATATTATATCAGTCTTACACTCCTTAAAGCTGATGATAATTATATTGATTAATCTATTCGTGATTATGCTGATAGACCTGGCAGTGTATCATAGATGGCTCCAGTGGCAAGGATGCCTGCTTAGATAGTACAGTCTGAAACGGTACTCCAGTCACTCCATGCTTGGCCTGTGGTAGGGTTAGCATGATGCTAACTTAATCGGTGGTATGGTAGAGAAACGGTTTGCATCAAACAGACTGGCATTCACACACATTTCTCTCACGGTACTCCGTTAACAGTGAGCATTTGACAGAGAGCTGGGTCTAATTTGTCTTGAGTGGACACAACACTGACGGATTGTGCAGAAAGATAAGTCTCCTTTGGAAAACGGTCTTCGAACAAGTGTCTCATTTAGTTTTCAAGGAGTGAAACCTGTAGGGTAGCAGGTTTAAACCATGGGTATTGGTATTGAAGAATGGTTGGTGGTACAAAGGGCCAAGAATAATGAAAAACAAATGAAAAACAAATAAAGATATACAATACAGATTAACGCTTATAGAGATGTGAAGATTTTGTTTGAAAGGATACTGGAACCGTTGCACATTTTTCTGTTATTCTATATATATATATATATATATATATATATATATATATATATATATATATATATATATATATATACCCATATATATATATATATATATATATATATATATATATATATATATATATATATATATATATATATAGAGAGAGAGATATTGATATTGTTTGGTCATAGCCTTATTTATTTGTTTACTAATGGTCAAAGTTGGTGAGCCCTTTTTTGATTTGATTGTTCTCTTGTTGCCTTTTTCTTCATTGCCTGTGAAGTACCCTGTTGTTAGACCAGGTTAAGAGTAGCCACAGCCTTTCACCTTACCTTTGAGCGAAGCCTGGTAGCTGAGGCTAGGTTAAGGGAAGCGGGTGGTGGTGGTGGGGATGAGTTTGGGGAGGGGCTGGATGTTGTCACTTCAGGAGCATCTTGGCTCGGTTTTAGTTACTGAACTCTAAAGTACTTGTTCAGGTGGGATCTAAACTTTAACCAATCCAAACCGAACAGAGGAAAGCCTTCTCAAGGAGGAGGAGTTCAAATGCGTTCTCACGATGATTCAACAATCTCTTTCTCAAAACAAACTGTCATGCCATGTAAATGAGTCTTTAGAGTTTTCCCCTCATTGCTACTATGTCATTGCCTTGTTCTTGAATTGGTGTGAGCTGTGAGCGCTTCCCTCCTTGCTTGTAAAAACAATTGATAAATGTAATTTAAATGGCCTCCGCTGTAACCATGCAAAAGGTAGATTTGTCAATGTGTGCCTACTCTGAAAATCCCAGATGGGGATCCCCCACATACATTATATATATATATATATATATATATATATATATATATATATATATATATATATATATATATATATATATATATATATATATATATATATATATATATATATATATATACACTAGAAGCCCCTAGCCTACTCCTAACTCCCCTTCAAACTGAGCAGAGGTGTGTGTGTGTGTACATACGCCCCTCAAAGCTGTCACACCCCAGACTTGGGAAAGGGAAACACTCCATCAAAGGCACCTAGTTTGGGAGAACACGTTGCAATTGTTCCGTTTTTTTTTTTTACCAGCGCTCCTGTCTTGTGCTACCAAGACGGCATTGAATTCTGTTGAGTAGTTCAATCTATCAATACTTACTGTTATTTTTGTCTGTCAAAAGCTTTCATCCAGTCAAAATTTAATTACTATAACAAACACTATAACATATGATTAAGATTATGATGAAAAATATGTTTTGTAATTATGTTCTTGTGTATAAATGTATGGAGGTCCTTTGCTTTCATCTCTGATTATGCCATGTAACAGAATAACAGTGCATTTCCCTGGTTTTGAGTTCTGTCCTATACCGATGAAGTTGGACAATTTGTTAATAAAGTCTGCCGGTTTTTATAATGTTGTCCACTGTTTTGTAGGCACAGGACTGACAGGAGTCAGGACAGGAGGGAGGTTATAGGGCTGGGACCAGTCTCCTAGAAGAATCCATACACTAACCTACATTACCACTCAGATTAGGTTCCAAACAAGGAAGGATCTGTGTTCATTCCAGCCCTTAGCACACAAATCCTCTAGTCTATGGCTACGAGTAGCCAGGTTTGATAAACAATTCTGAAGCACACCCAGTGATCACCGCTTCAGTAGACTAATTGAGAATGCCTGAGTGAAACAGCTTCTTTTTTTTTCTCCCATCTGCATGCCAGCTTACTCTGGGCCTAGCTATACTAGACTTGGCCATTCAAAGTAGCTAACTACATTCAGGATGAATACTCAGACATACCATATGCCAGAGGTGGTCTCAGGCCATGAGGTGGCTAGGTAGACTAGTGGTTAGGATTATTGGGCCAATAACCAAAACATTGCTGCTTCCTATACGAGTGTCTGCTGAATTACTAAAATGTTTAAATATGATTAGTGAACTACATGTCTGGAGGGAACATGCTTCTTTGTTTTGTGCTCTACTAGTCTGCTTGCATGTGGTTAACCCTTCATGTGTCCAACCTCAACCTGCCCCAGTAGTCAGAGTTGGATAATACAGCTCCTGATAAAATCATTTCTACAAAGAAGGGTCTTATGCAGAGTACACAGACATAAATGATGTCCTATTCCCCATGTAGACTAGCCTCGTGACCATCTGAAGTACTGACCTGTGACATTCTGGATGTGTGTGTGTGTGTGTGTGTGTGTGTGTGTGTGTGTGTGTGTGTGTGTGTGCGCATATACACGCATGTTGGAGTTATTTCCAGCTGCATCCAGTCATGGTCAGATGGATGGATAGATGACAGTGTGGAGGCCAGAGACTGGGACCGATCCTGTGTCTGCTGTCTGACACTGGAGTGTTACATTTTTTCCAGCCTAGTTCAAAACCACCCCACTCTGCCTTCCTCTGCATACATGAGTGGATGGATAGGTAGTTTACACTCTGTAAGGATCAGGTGCACTGTATAGGACTTTTTAGATATTGTACTTTGAGTGTTCTTTGGATGGTAGATGGAGACATTTGCCAGTTGCTGGGAGTTAAGAAACCAGGACCAGCCCCTATCATCTGCAATGTGATGGGATGGTGGAACGATTTAATTGAACGCTCATCGATCAGCTGGCCAAGACAGCCCCAATAGCCTTGTGAGTGGGACAAGTGTGTCATCCATGTTGCCCTGGCATACAATATGATGCTTGATTACATGCACAGTGAAGCATTACATGCTCTATTGGTAATGGATCCATTTTTGTTCTATGAACTATTCAGAGAATATCCAATAAACCAAAATGGTAACAACTGAGAAATTAAGAAAAAAGGTACAGTACATATAGTTTGAAGAGGATCTGCAATCACAAATACCTTACACAAAACCGAACATGTACAAAACTATAAATATAGACGTATACCACTAAAATACTGAAATTCTTAATACATTTCTCATGTATGTGCATTATAGCTGATGTGGTGGTCTACCTTTGATATTAGAGCTACAGATTCCATAGCCCAAAGAAACACATTGTATTCCCCACTGAAATTAAACACAACGAACCATTCTGGTTTATTCATACAAATACCTCAAATTCGCCAAGGTGATAACAAGAGAGCAGCCTAAAGCCCGAGGAGTGTTTATAAACCACTATTTACTATGATCCCTCTACCGACAGACAAAGGGAGAAAAACGCATCCACATTAACAGTATGGCTGGTTCAGGACTTTCTGTAAAGGACAGAAAAAACCCACACCCATCTACACAGAGGCCTCCCCTTCACCATTATCCACAATGCTCTCCCAGTGGTTCGATTCGCTCCTCCAGTTCCACACCTGACAGTGCTCTCTCATCACCCCCTCCTCCCTTCTTCCTCCTCCTCCGTTCTCCCTTTCCATCACTCTAGAAACCGTAGGGGGAGACGAAAAGGGTGACCTTGGTGAGGTAGCGTCCCAGCAGGGCTTGTCGCTCCAGCTCGCTCATCTCTACCTCTGCCTCCAGTGTAGCTGGGCCCTGCACAGGGCTCACCAGGAGCAGGGTGCCCGTCTGCCTGCCAGAGCGCTGCATGCTAAAGTGGCTGCGGCCGCGACTCCCCAGCAGGCCGAAGCGCAGTGTGTCACCCAGCACACGGGCCGCAGACACCCGGAAGAGCACCCTTGGTGCGGACATGTTGGAGACCACGGGCATGAAGTGGAAGGAGACGGAGTTGGGAGCCTGGGTGCAGGCCTTGTCCCCCACCACACACGGGTTCCTCTCACACCGCCTGGGACAGGGACAGAGGAAGAGGAGGGTCAGGAATAGGGTGAGAGGATGGTTCTTCTTGTTTCATCCAGTAAATATAACTGAGAAATAAATCCAAACTCACCTCCTCAAACCACTGTAATAATGTTGTTTTCTATTGTATATCTGTCTTAATTGTAGTAGTTATTTGTATGAGCAATAAAAAAATAATTGTCTAGTGCAAGGGGTAATTTGGGTGAATGAGGTTATGTGAGCCAAATGATGGGTGGAGCTGCACTGTGGTGACAATGAAATGAAAGCGTTTTTCTCTCTCCACAGAAACAGCTAAATTGTATGTTTGTTTTAAAATGATTGAGAGTGTAGGGAATCTCCTCCTTCATTGAATCAGTGTAGCTTTGTCTCTTAGTGCAAAACCATAACATGATTTGGTTTAAACAGGAAGCGTAGTGACACCAGATCGGATATAAGTGGTGTTTTTGTTACAGCAGTTACTCACATAGGAGAGGTCTTGATGTACGTGGCGTTTGTGATGCGAGGACACTCCACTTGCACACACTGGAACCCCCCGTACGTATTCACACACACCTGGTCCAGGGTGCAGTTGTGAAGTCTGCTCTCACACTCGTCAATATCTATCCAGAGGTGGAGGGGGGGAGAAAAGAAACACAAGTAACCAAGTCTGGTCCCCACTGAGCCCACGGCACATCTCCAAAGCTTCAGTTTTACTGGAAAGACTTTATCATATAATACAGAGTTACCATTAGTTCCCATTGCAATTACAAAGCAACAAAAGCCATGGACACTAGTAGAGCTAAATATCAGAGTTGGTATCAAAATACAATCTCCCTGTAACAACCACTGGCTAAGGCCAAGGTACTGTGGTAGCTCTTATTGGTGGAATGGTCTGGTCTGTGGTCCTGACCTTTGCAGCTGCGGTGGTCTCTGGCCAGGTTGTAGCCGCGAGGGCACACACAGTGGTAGCTGCCGGGGGTGTTGATACAGGTGTGCATACACAGGCGCCCAGGCTGTGCCAGCGGAAACAGCTGACACTCATCCATGTCTGAAACACAGTTCCTCAATATATCACTGATATACAGTGAACAAAAATATAAATACAGCATGTAAAGTGTTGGTTTCATAAGCTGAAATTAAAGATCTCCGAAATGTTCCATGCGCACATTTTTTTTTATTTCTCTCAAATGTTGTGCACAAAGTAGTTTACATCACTGTTAGAAAGCATTTATTCTTTGCCAAGATAATCCATCCACCTGACAGGTGTGGCATATCAAGAAGCTGATTAAACAGCATGATCATTACACAGGTGCACCTTGTGCTGGGGACAATAAAAGGCCACTCTAATTTGTGCAGTTTTGTTGTCACACAACACAATGCCACAGATGTTTCAAGTTTCGAGGGAGCGTGCAATTGGCATGCTGACTGCAGGAATGTCCACCAGAGCTGTTGCCAGAGAATGTAATGTTAATTTCTCTACCAAAAGCCACCTTCAACGTTGTTTTAGAGATTTGGCATGATGTCCAACCGGCCCCACAGACCACGTGTATGGCGTTGTGTGGGTGAGCGGTTTGCTGATGTCAACGTTGTGAACAGAGTGCCCCATGGTGGCGGTGGGGTTATGGTATCGGCAGGCATAAGCTATGGACAACAAACACAATTGTATTTTATTGATGGCAATTTGAATGCACAGTGATACCGTGACAAGATCCTGAGGCCCATTGTCGTGCCATTCATCCGACGCCATCACCTCATGTTTCAGCATGATAATGCACGGCCCCATGTTGCAAGGATCTGTACACAATTCCTGGAAGCTGAAAATGTCCTAGTTCTTCCATGGCCTGCATACTCACCAGACATGTCACCCATTGGGCATGGTTGGGATGCTCTGGATTGTCGTGTATGTAAGCGTGTTCCAGTTCCCGCCAATATCTAGCAACTTCGCACAGCCATTAAAGAGGAGTGGGACAACGTTGCACAGGCCACAATCAACAGCCTGGTCAACTCTATGTGAAGGAGATGTGTCGCGCTGCATGAGGCAAATGGTGGTCACACCAGATACTGACTGTTTTTTGGATCCAAGCCCCTACCTTTTAATTAAGGTATCTGTAATCAACAGTATTCCCAGTCATGTGAAATCTATAGATTAGGGCCTAATGAATGTATTTCAATTGACTGATTTCTTTATATGAACTGTAACTCAGTAAACTCTTTGAAATTGTTGCATGTTGTGTTTATATTTTTGTTCAGTATATATAGAAAAAACTCCATGCTACATATTTTGTAAGCTCTGATGTATTGGGTCCACTTCCAAAATCACAACTGTACACTGACCGCACTCCTATATAAAATCCCATGACATACAGATCTAGGATAATCTGGTTCTAAGAACCGATTGATTCTTAAAAGGGAAACACATGAATTAAAGGAGCCCATGGTAAGGTTTGGCCGTAGGTAAGGTTCGGCCGTACTGACCTGTGCAGATGTCGCTGTCGCGGCCGCTTATGGTGAAGCCTGCATCACAGATGCAGTGGGAGGAGCCCTGGAACTGGGTGCAGCGGGATGGACGAACGAAGGACGAGAGGGGGGCAGAGGACGGGGAGGACGTGGAGATGGATGAGGATAAAGTGGAGGGGGAGGAGAAGTAGGACGGCGTGGGTAGGGCGGTGGGGATGTTGCTCACAGTGTTTAAGACTGGGGAACATTAAGGGACCAGAAATATTACACCACTAAGCAGAGCAAGTAAGAGCAATGAGACAGAGTCTACACATGTTACAGTACAGTATAAAACAAGGGGCTCCCCACTCATACACAGAGATAGTACTCCAGTAGTGTTGAATATTACCTACAGTAATAAATGACGCACCATATCATAGTAGAATAATGCAATGGTATCATTCTAGGCACGGAGGGAGCAGAGACACAGACATAAGTGGGCTTTGACTCACCCCTGCATGTGGGCTGCTGGCCGCTCCACTTCAGAGACGCCAGACACACTCTGGTCTGGGGCCCCAGCAGCTCATAACCTGCCTTACACACAAAGTGCACCTCGTGGCCCACACCAAACACCCTCCCCAGTCTCCTGCCGTAAGCCAGGCTCTCAGGCTTAGGACAGGTGGCTGGACAGGGAGAGGGAGAGACACACAGTACAAACAGTAATACAACCATGACACTTTCAGACGGACAAGCATGAGACAAGACATTGGCAATGGTAAGTCCAGTAACTATCAAAGTGCTAGTGCAATACTATACAGTATATACAGTATATATTATAAAAGAGAAAAAACATCCATGTGCAAATGACAAACTAAGCAGTCACTGTATCTCTCTCACCGTTGTGCGCCTTGGTGGTGTGTTTGACGGTACTGCTGTTCTTTAGGGTACTCAGTCTCTTCCTCAGGGAGCGAAGGCTCTGCTGGTAGGAGGCCTCCTGGGCTGACAGCAACTTCTCCACCTGGCGCAGAGAGCTCTGCAGCTCCTGCCTTGACGGGCAGTCCTGTGGGGTGCATAGCATGGTCCAGATCATTCAGTAGACAGCCACAATTTTAAGATTTCAGTTGTGGGTGGAATTGACTCTAAATGCTTTGGGTGAGTGAATGAAAAATGAAATGAGTTTACTGTGGAGTAACACTGTAGTGGGATCCAATGATTCAAATCAACATGACAAGAGATACCTACCTACCCAGGTTAGTAAATTATTAATTACAGATCAGTGGTAGGAGACATATTATTAAAAACCCGTAGGACTATGTCAATAGCTTTCCTTGCACATTCTCGGGGAAAATGGATACTGTATGTCAAATGTGCTTTATTTCAAGTGCAAACTATAGACAGTCATGTTTGGCTCCATTCAATGGGAAACACCCACTGAGGTATCACCAGTGTGTGGCTGCTCACTTCACACAAACAACATTTTAAAAAGTATACGTAGTATTTACTGAAACCGGAGTAAAAGGTGTTAAGTCCACAGGTGAGGTTTTCAGTGTCAGAGCTCCTTGTGAAATGTTTTGCTCCAATTACTGAAGTCCCACCTGTGTGAAAATTTAGTGTGTCAGGAATTAGTGACCAAACACAAACAGTCTCCAAGTCCTCCAAATGTGTAAGGAACACTTTCTAGTGGCTCTGCCTCAACTTAGATAGCTTTTTCAAACACAATCACACTGTTAGACTATAATGACAGCACTGTGCACTGATATAAGAGAAAAGGAAAGAGCAAGGGTGATCCCGGAGGTCAGTCTTTTTTTATTGGCACAATTTGCAGCTCCTAGGTGTCAGAATGCCATGGATATCTTCTTGTTTATGCAGCTGGATAAATGCTCAACTAAATAGAATCCATTCACTTCACCACAGATGCCTTTTGGTAATACGACATCACTTATTAAAAAATGCACAATATGGATTTAGTATCAGTAATAGTTGTGCATGTCTTTGCATTACAATTAATCGTTTTTTTTTTTTAAAGCAGCAAGCATTTTTAAAAAAGTGGTCATTTTAAAAATCGAGGCAATATTCCATTAAAAAGTCATCAGTGAAGAGAAACAAAACCAGAGCAGTAGTTGTTGGCTAGAACACGTGTTGTACTCACCTGGCCACGTGCAATGTAGAGATGATGCAAACCCATAATCACCATAACAACACTAAACTGATTCATCATCATGGGGAAACAATCCTCTTCACACTTTCACCTGGATTCTTGGTCAATAACAAAATAAACCAATTAAAATACGTTTATATAGCCTACAGATTTTAGTTGTTTAAATATAACAGCCTACAAATATAAATAAATGCTCTTTCAGTTACAAGAGTAAGACTCATTCAAACATGACAGCGATCTGAACAGTAAAGACAGCAAACATTTCTCCCCTACTGTTGTAGAGAGCAGATGCCACATTTCTCCCCGCCCAGTTGGGTATTTTAAAGCCAAGACGAGGAGCTGAATCCACCACTAGCAGAGTAGTGGGTCGCACATCTGCATAGAAGTTAAACCGTGGCTTTGATTTCGGATACTATTGTACCAAAATAGAAGGCTAAATTATAAGGCAATGTTTCTCAATTGGTAGGTTTCAATGGGCTAATATATCTTTTGATCATCTTGTGGACAAAAAATATTTTGTTTTAATGTGTACAGTATAGTAGACCTAGGCCGGACTGCTGCTCGTGACACGCAGAATGACGATGCGCTCACTCTTTCCAGCGAGATCACACCTTTCATGCGCAAAGTCTCCCCTGTGTTTTTAGTTGCGGTGTGCTAGATGTCCACAAGGTGACGCCTTATTGTTTGGTGCCGTGTCCAGTGGGTCCAGGGCTCTGAATTCTCCTGTCTTTAGGAAGATTTGAAGTAGTCACAGAGAACTCGTCTGGTATTTTGTAATTAGAGGACAGTGTCATGATATGATTCAGAGACTTATTGCGAATAGTTGCTATGATATTTGGATTTTACAGTGAGACAACAGCTCCAGATCTAAATCCATATTACATTTGTCATTCCTTAGGCCACTGCTCTAGAGCCCCAGAAAAGGGGAGTTAAATGAGTGATGTGGAGAATTAATCTGTGTAGTGTAGTCTGCAGGGCCAGCGCGTGTGTGTCTGTTTGTGTGTGTGTGTGTGTGTGTATCTGTGTGTGTGTGCGTGCGTGTACTTGTATGTGTGTGTGTGTGTGTGTGTGTGTGTGTGTGTGTGTCTGTGTGTGTGTGTGTGTGTGTGTGTGTGTGTGTGTGTGTGTGTGTGTGTGTGTGTGTGTGTGTGTGTGTGTGTGTGTGTGTGCATTTGCTCCTCTCCAGGGCATGGAGAACCTGTAAGCTTGCATAAAATGGGGGATTTAGAAAGGACATGATAGGAAACAGCCTAACAGGGACAATGACATTGGGATTAACTGTCAGGCTAACGCAAGCAATATTTTCCTGCGGAATTGAACTCAGTTGCTGCATTGTATGGCAAACTAGAATGCAATTACTCAGCCGGTGGCGATTGGAGGAAGGGATGACAATTACAATCCTCTTATGAAAACCGCTGTCTCTTAATGACTTTCAGTTCAGGCGAGCGGAGGAAGCCACCACCAATTACACACAGAATACCTTTATCAGGCCTTCATACGCACACTCGCACGCACGCACACACACGCACACACACACACATACACACTGCATAGGCACAAGACTGAGAGAATATTTAGATAGCTAGATACATTAAGAGCAGCTCAGGTATATTAGCTAACTGTTCCCTCCAGGACCATAGAGCTGAATAAGCTCTCTCTCTCCATCCCAGTGGACTATCATCACCCACCGTGGGGCTGCTGGTGTTAACTGGCTCCCTGGCCTGCTGCCTCTGACAAGCCATTAGTGGTGAGCCGCTCAGCTCTGTCTGGAGGCTGTATTAATTAGGGAAGGGGTAGACAGAACCCTCCTGGAGTTCACTGATCCTCAACACCGCTGCCTGCCTGCCTGCAGCCATAAACCGTTGTTTGCCGGTTCTCTTCATTCAAGAGCCATGATGAGGATGTACTGTATGTTGTTTTCTATACAGTGCGGTGGTGGATTTGTGGGTGTGTTACTGTAAAATGAAGTAGGTTTGTGTTGTTTCTCATAGGTGCTGATTGGTGGAAGACTGTCTTTCCTTCTGAAACTGTGAATCATCAGAGTGATACAACATGGTTGTACAGGTTGCAGACAATGTTTTAACCATCAAACACACAAAAAGCAAGAACAAGGTGATCTCCACTATATTGAACTCACTTGTTTGCCTTCAATGGAACTGTCTTTCAACCCTGTTTTAGTCCAGAGATGCTATATGCTTTTGAGTTGATACTATAGCAGCATATCCTCATTGGAATTCATTGTAAGTGTAGTAATGATAAGGGGTTGCTGACGGGGGTAAACTTCGTAGATAAATAAATTAACCTAAGAGAGCACAATCCACTCAAGATCATCATATCCTTATTAGATAGGACGAGTTTAATTAAAATGTAATCATTTAATGGATTTTCTAATTAAAATGGAGTTCGCTGATGGTCTCTCTCATTAGCTCGACAGAGTGCAGTCGTGCGATGGCTGCTTTTATAGAACTTCAGAACTCTCTGTGTGTGTGTGTGTGTGTGTGTGTGTGTAATGTGTAGGTGTCTATTTCTTAAAACGTTGAGATGTACAGTGTGTACTGTATGTAACCGAACTGTTCTCTAAGGATAAACATATGAGAATGAAGCAGTTACTGATAAATGTCCTCATATCATTGTACAGTCTTCAAGTAAGCTCTCTATAATTAAATCAATACAATTTCTAATACATTTACATTCAACAGTAGAGTAATCACACGTTCCTTACTGCTCTTATGCTATTAGATGCACTTACATTAAGAGACTGTCATGCTTTAAAGGCCCGGGGCAGAATAAAATGGGGTTTCCCTGTGTTTTATTCAGTACCAGTCAAAAGTTTGGACACCTACTCATTCCAGGGTTTTTCTTTATTTTTCCTATTTTCTACATTGTAGAATAATAGTGAAGACTGCAAAACTATGAAATAACACATATGGAATCACGGAGTAACCAAAAAAGTGTCAAACAAATATATTTTATATTTGAGATTCTTCAAAGTAGCCACCTTTTGCCTTGATGACAGCTTTGCACATGCTTGGCATTCTCTCAACCAACTTCACCTGGAATGCTTTTCCAACAGTCTTGAAGGAGTTCCCACATATGCTGAGCACTTGGCTGCTTTTCCTTCTCTCTGCGGTCCAACTCATCCCAAACCATCTCAATTGGGTTGAGGTTGGGTGACTGTGGAGGCCAGGTCATCTGATGCAGCACTCCATCACTCTCCTTATTGGTCAAATAGCCCTTACACCGCCTGGAGGTGTCTTGAAAAAAAATATCTACTCCCACTAAGTGCAAACCAGATGGGATGGAGTATCACTGCAGAATGCTGTGGTAGCCATGCTGGTTAAGTGTGCCTTGAAATCTAACTTAACCACTGACAGTGTCACCAGCAAGCACCCCCACACCATCACACCTCCTCCTCCATGCTTCATGGTGGGAACCATACATGGGGAGATCAACCGTTCACCTACTCTGCGTCTCACAAAGACACGTCGGTTGGAACCAAAAATCTCAAATTTGGACTCATCAGACCAAAGTACAGATTTCCACCGGTCTAATGTCCATATCTCGTGTTTCTTGGCCCAAGCAAGTCTTTTCTTCTTATTGGTGTCCTTTAGTAGTGGTTTCTTTGCAGCAATTTGACCATGAAGGCCTGATTCACGCAGTCTCCTCTGAAGAGTTGATGTTGAGATGTGTCTGTTACTTGAACTCTGTGAAGCATTTATTTGGGCTGCAATTTGAGGTGCAGTTAACTCTAATGAACGCATTCTCTGCAGCAGAGGTAACTCTGGGTCTTCCTTTCCTGTGGCGGTCCTCATAAGAGCCAGTTTCATCATAGCGCCTGATTGTTTTTGCGACTGCACTTGAAGAAACTTTCAAAATTCTTGAAATGTTTCTTATTGACTGACCTTCATGTCTTAAAGTAATGATGGACTGCCATTTCTCTTCGCTTATTTGAGCTGTTCATGCCATAATATGGAGTTCTGTATACCACCCCTACCTTGTCACAACACAACTGATTGGCTCAAACGCATTAAGAAGGAAAGAAATTCCACAAATTAACTTTTAACAAGGCACACATGTTAATTTAAATGCATTCCAGGTGACTACCTCATGAAGCTGTTGAGAGAATGCCAAGAGTGTGCAAAGCCTTCATCCAGGCAAAGGTGTGTGTGTGTGTCAGGCCTGGCTCCAGGATGAAATGCCTGAGGGGGCATTTAAAATGTTAAACCAGTATTGCTTTAGAGCCCTAATAACACAAGGTAGATTGGTCCTACTACTGTTAAAATATACAAAAATGTATCTGAAATGTAGCCATACACATCTACAACCATTGCTTGATATAATAACACAAGAAAGATATGTGCCCCACTATCACATTTGTATCCAAAATGCAGCTGTAGCTGCAGTAGGCCTAAACATCATTTGGGCACCAACATGCATATATCAGCTTGAGAGGATGACCACCACTAGCTTATCAAAGATTCTTACAGACTTCATCGCTTAAACTTCAATCATTACAACTACTGGCTACAATTCGGACAAATTTTTGACAATACGCAATGAGCGTAACCAAGCCGCCAGGTGCTCAATATTTTAAGTATGGGAGAGTTTCAGAAAAGCAAACTAAGTCAAACTAAGTGCATATTCTACAGTCGTAGCTGATGTGTAATGTCCTACATGGCAGTTGCTAACTTGAATCTGCCGTGAATAAGATGAAATGCCCATTTCCGAGAACAACACACACTTGTTTTGAGCCCCACATTTTTAGCATGTTGTAATATATGTTTTTCATGTTATTTTGGCATCAGTACGTGTCAGTTTACAAACATTGTAAAAAATAATATATCATTGAGTTAATAAAGCCGCATACAAACATGGCCTCTTTTTTGTTTTCTTGAGTAAAGCAGCTCCAAAATGCAGGTGTTCCAGCCTAGCTCAGTGCTTTCTGTGGTGGTTGGGCAAGCCAGCAGAAAATACGGAGCGTTGCACCGTGATTGGCTCAGTGTTCTGTCACTCATGGGGACTACGTCACTGCCAAGTGTAAGAGGAGAGACCTTGAAAATTTTAGCCGTTCGGCTGCTGCCATAGAAGTGCCCTTCCAAGAAGGCTCATAGTCATTGGCCACAAATAAAATGATGTCAAATCACGTTATATCTACAGTAGCTTTGATTGGACTGATCATGTCAACAACATACTTTCACAATCTTATTTAGCAGTCATCATCATGAATCAAGTCGCCAATCTACTGGCAAATCCTTTTTAATCCTTGTCATATGAAGAGACATAATGAAGAAAAATTACAGATGAAATGTATCTGTGCTCATCGGCCATTGGACATAAACATTACACAACAACTTGGAAATCACAAATTCAACGACTACGTGTGGTCTGTGTGGCTGTGTGGTCCCAAATCTGGGATTAAGGGGCTCTTTTCCAAGTTTAAAATGATAAACATTCAACATTGGCCAGGCTGTCAATGATGCACTCAAAACAACTGTTAACTTGGAGGACCGCCGCGCCACCTTCCTGTTCAAGTGAGCATAGCATGAACAATGTGAGTCCAAAAATGTATTGTATTCTGCTTCATAAGTGATGTAATATGCCAGGGAGATATGTATACTGTAGCTAAGAAAGTAATGCTAAATGTATGTTGTGTAGAAAGATGTTAGTAGCCCATGTGCCTCACCCTAATAATTTGGTCTATTTACCCCTCTAAATTTCGCCTACTGTTCTGACTGTTCTACTGTAGCCTACAACCTGTTTTAGAGAAATGTAATCATTGAATATTGTAAGAGCTTTCATTGTCTGCTTACAGTATATGCTCCCTTTATTTATCCTACGGTTCTGACTTGGTGTACAGGGAGAACACTGTAAGAACGGCCCATGTTCTGAATTCTGTCGCTGTACATTTCAAAAGCGCTAAACAAATAGTTATATTGACTAACGTTACGTCCGTCCTAGTCCTAGCTCATTAATGTCTTAACCAAAATTACAGATTGCCTCTTATCCGCTTGTCGTCCCCTTATGCCATAGCTTGTACATCTCAATTGTCATTAGAAACCACATTTGTTTAAGCAAGTCAGCCATACCAGCTATGTTTTTTTAAAGGCAATAAATGAGGCTGAATGAACTGTTCCGCTGCCAGACAAGGCTCCGCTGATAGCTAGGTGTAGCGGTGGTAAGATGTTGGGACTGCTTTTGGGACAGCTTTATGTAGGCCCTAACAGTTTGTGGGCACCGTTTGTCACTGTTATAGTGCAATTAATGTATTGTTTATTGTTGTGTTGTGTAGTGGCTTTGCTGGCATGCATTCCACTTATTAATTTTTTTGCCCCACCAAGATTTACATGCTAAAATCGCCACTGGATGTTATCCTAGTGCTGTTGTTGGTGCTAGGCCCTGGCTTTTCTCGATCTTGTTGGTCAGCAGGCAGCGTGGGGATGGGCGGGTATTACATTTGCTGCTAGGCTCCTCAACCTCGGTGGTCGGGCCAGCAGGCCGCTCGGTGAGCTCGACATTGCACTCGACTTTGTGGTCCTCCATTTTTTTGCTCTTGGCTGTGCCCAACCATTTTCAGATATCCATGCTGATTAGCTAGCTATAATTATTCAGCTCGTGGTGACCAAAACTTAATGAAGCTAGTAGCTACTATCTAGCCTATTATTAGCTGTCTGGAAAAGTGAACAGCTTTTCCCTTTCTGTGAGAAAAAAAGTACATTTGAACCCGCCCTGGCTGGGATCCGATGAGCTTCCTGAACAAGGTAATGAAGGCAGTGCCTTATGACATTCTGCCCAATTAAAAGGCATTTAGGGATTTGAACTACTAAATAGTACATTATTACATCCCCCCTCCCTCCCCCCTCTTCAGATCATGAGCGCACACCCGGCATAGCCTCTGTCCTGGTCTGCACCACTGGCAGGCCCAAAACGCTACATTGGCAAAACCGGTATTGTAATTCATATCCCATTTGTTATGTTTCTGGGGAAACAAAACTGGCGGGGCACAAATTTTATGCCCGACTTTGCCAGCCCTAGAGCTGGCTTTGGTGTGTGTGTGTGTGTGTGTGTTTGTGTGTATGTGTACAGATGTAGGATCTTATTTTGAGCCGGTTTGCAACAGCAGGAAAATAATCCTGCAGCAACAGGAAATGTGAATTATTATGTGGTTTATAATCAACCCATTTTTTTGTTGTAGTGGTTGATAAATGTTTTCGTTGGGGCAAATCAAGTCTGACGTTTTAAAGTGGAAATTACGAACTTTAGAAGCCTTTTTAAACCTTGAATACACTACAAGTTTGTATTTCCTGCAACAAGAGGGATCAAATTAAAATCCTACATCAGTGTGTGTGTGTGTGTGTGTGTGTGTGTGTGTGTGTGTGTGTGTGTGTGTGTGTGTGTGTGTGTGTGTGTGTGTGTGTGTGTGTGTGTGTGTGTGTGTGTGTGTGTGTGTGTGACTGACAGTGGTGAGGGGAGGGAGGGCGTGAGGATCTCTGACGTGATGGAGCTTTTATGTCGTTCATGCGTGACTCCCTCTGTACCCCCGCTGCGTGAAAGATGAAACAACGGCTGTTTTAGTAGCGAGTGAGTATTGCTGACACCGCTTAGAGAGATGGAGATAAAGAGAGAGAGAAGTGGGGGGTAGCAGTCGGTGAGAGAGAGAAATAGAGAGAGAAAGAGAGAAAGAGCGAAAGATAGAAAGAAAAAGGAACTGTCTGGGACAATCTGCGAGTGAAGAGTTGAGCCTGTGCTGTTCCTATCCAACCAAATACAATCTCCTGTCTGTCCTGCACTTGTCTTTCACAGGTTGATGATGAGGCACCTTTTTAGGCCCAATCTAGCTAGCAGCTGCTGTTTAGTTCTGCCCTCTCAGTAGATGATTGTCAGGGATGAATCTGAAGAAAGCTACATGGAGAGCTCTCACTTTGCTTTATCAGGAGATGAAGACGGCAATACAGATTAGAATCAGTTGCTTTCTTAAATGCTGCCCCAGCCACTATTTCTTATACAGCACAGTAGCCAACATGTCTTCTCTTGTTTCATATTACAGTACATGTAATGCAGTGAGTGAGGTGGTGCTTGAACTCTAGTACTTTCGGCTTTGTGTCTGCCTCTGAACCAGGAAATTAGGTTTTTCCCACAGCCTCCCTCTGTGATGCTTGTCTCTGCTCAGGGATCTGTCCTCTCTCTCTCTCTCTCTCTCTCTCTCTCTCTCTCTCTCTCTCTCTCTCTCTCTCTCTCTCTCTCTCTCTCTCTCTCTCTCTCTCTCTCTCTCTCTCTGCCTCTGACTGTCTCCACTTCTACCTCAGTACAGTCTGCATTCCTCCAGTCCTTCTGTACCTTTGCTACTTCAATAAACAGTGACAATTTCTGAGAGCTCTGTGTGGCGCTATGACATACAGTAGGAGCATCCACACAGCTGTAGCATTCACTCCAGTCCACACAGCACCCCCATGCCTGTTACAGAGTGGGTCAGCCCACCAACCCGAGCTCACCGCTGTGGAGTGACATGGTACATCCCGCTGGTACAGTTCTTAGAGCGCGGTCATTGATTCCAGAGTGAGCAGTCTCCTCTCCTTTCCGCTCTGTTAGGGTTGCAGAGAGACACTGGGAAGGAGAGATTAGAATAGGAGAGTCTCCGCTGATTCTGTTTGTTTGAAGGCATCCCCCCCCCCTCTCTCTCTCTCTCTCTCTCTCCCTCTCTCTCTCTCTCTCTTTCTCTCTCTCTCTTTCTTTGTTGTCTCTCTCTCTCTCTTTTCTCTTTTCTCTTTTCTCTCTCTCTCTCTCTCTCTCTCTCTCTCTCTCTCTCTCTCTCTCTCTCTCTCTCTCTCTCTCTCTCTCTCTCTCTCTCTCTCTCTCTCTCTCTCTCTCTCTCTCTCTCTCTCTCTCTCTCTCTCTCTCTCTCTCTCTCTCCCTCTGTCTCCCTCAGTCTGGTACCCTGTTCAAGAGTGAATACCACAGCCTAAGACGTGAGTATAGGGCAGCCTGCCTTTTTTGTCTCTCTCTGTAAATTTTTTATACAGGAACCCTCTCTCACTCACTCTCTTTCCTTCCTTCCTTCCTTCCTTCCTTCCTTCCTTCCTTCCTTCCTTCCTTCCTTCCTTCCTTCCTTCCCTCTCTCTCTCTCTCTCTCTCTCTCTCTCTCTCTCTCTCTCTCTCTCTCTCTCTCTCTCTCTCTCTCTCTCTCTGTGTGTGCGTGCGTGAGCGCGCGCTTGTGTGTGTTGTAGTAAGAAAGCACATTGATGATGTTTATTGTGCCTGAACTTAAGGTGAGAAGTATTATCCTTTTGATGAGCACGACCGGAACATATTCCGTGCGCAGATACCTGACAAAATTTGTTCAAGGATGCTCGATTATCTGTGCAATAGAAGGGATGCCTCGTAGTACACAGGCAGTAGCAACAGAGCATGTGAGGATGTTGATGATATGGGTTGATGTGATCTAGAGGTAGTTTGCGTGTGTGTGGTGAGCTGAGGTGATTTAAGAGGCTATGTAGATCAGTATCTGCCAGGAAGGCAGGAATCAATCAGATTTTGCAGCTTGGGCCAGAGCAACTAAAGCCTATGTCACTCACACACTGGGAAAGACAGAAAGTGGTGTGTGTGTGTGTGTGTGTGTGTGTGTGTGTGTGTGTGTGTGTGTGTGTGTGTGTGTGTGTGTGTGTGTGTGTGTGTGTGTGTGTGTGTGTGTGTGTGTGTGTGTGTGTGTGTGTGTGTGTGTGTGTGTATGTGTGTGTGTGTCATAGACTGTATGGTTGGTGTGTGACCCTTGTGTAGTGGATGTGAAACCGCAGCATGTTAGATGTTGTGCAGAAGGTTGCTAGTTGGATCCCATCTCCCTGCTTGGGGCAGAAGATAATGTACTCTGTTACACTTGCAACATACAATTGATTTCCAATGGTTCCACAGATTTCCACATTATCACATGATGCAGTCCACTATTATAGTTTAATTACATTATAATAAACAAACAGGCTACTATTTATCCGTTTGCCTCGCTAGGGTCATACACCTGATGTTATTTCCTTCCAACTGCTGAAAATGAATGTCCCCATACAAACCACAGTGCATAAAATATATTCTCTCACCACACTCACTCTTTCACTTTCTCTTTCACTGCGCTGTATGTGTTTCTCTAACAATACAAAGTAATAAAAAAATGAATAGCCCTGATCATTCAAGTCATTGACGCAAAATTACCCATAAGCAAGCTGTGAGTGTTTCCGTGACCTGACAGCGATATGGATCTCCACTGTTGGCCGATTAAAAGCTGCCAACCAGGCAGCTAACAGACGGCAGGTGACGGTGCTCATAAACCCAGCACTAAAAGGGTAATGCACTACAAACAGCAGTGTGCCTTTCTTTCATAAACAATGCTGCCATGGGGTGTCACTTCTGTCAGGGTGGGCTGTTGCTGCTGCCGGAGTCTGATGTACGACGGCTGTTCAACATTGTGTCGTGTGCTGCTGGCTGGCTGGCGCTTTGACAGAAACATACAGTATTGCCACCGATGCGACTTCGTTGGTGTCAAACATGAAGATGATGATAATGACAATGGATTGTGTTTGTGCAGTGCTTTTCTCTGGTTCTCAAAGTGTGTAGGCCTATATTGTGTAGTGTAACTCACCTGTTATTCAGAGATGAGATCACCAAGTCACCAAGTCATGCTTACTTGAGTTTTGGGTAAGTTTTAAGTCATAAGGTCCAAGTGTCAAGTTGAGTCCTAAGTAGAAAGGGTTGAGAGGAGTCAAATCCAAGTTCTGTATTGTCAAACTATCAAATTATAGCAATAAACTGCAATGTGTGTTTGATTGAATTGCACCCTTTGTGTGAACTAAGACAAGTGATGCTGGATGGACAGGTACAGTAACAGGGAGGAGGTAGAGAGAGGGCCTGTCAGTCAGGCCCCTGGGTGAAGTTGAGGGAGTATGCAGCGCTATAGTGTTGATAGACCTTTTAAATAGATGCAAGATAGGCGTGTATGACAGTTAACCTTCTAAGATAAACATAGCATCATTGAAATAAGCGGACATCTGCCAGGGCATCTGTCAGGGCAGTTAGTAAGACCAGCAGTAGAGAGGAGCAGCTCAGCCTGCAACACCATAGTACCCTCCAAGCTCATCATCAAGCTCGGGGCCCTGGGTTTGAACCCCGCCTTGTGCAACTGGGTCCTGGACTTCCTGACGGGCCGCCCCCAGGTGGTGAACGTAGGAAACAACATCTCCACTTCACTGATCCTCAACACAGGGGCCCCACAAGGTGCGTACTCAGCCCCCTGCTGTACTCCCTGTTCACCCATTACTGCGTGGCCACACACACCTCCAAATCAATCATCAAGTTTGCAGACGACACAACAGTAGTAGCCCTGATTACCAACAATGACGAGACAGCCTACAGGGAGGAGGTGAGAGACCTGGCGGAGTGGTGCCAGGAAAATAACCTCTCACTCAACGTCAACAAAACAAAGGAGCTGATCGTGGACTTCAGGAAACAGCAGAAGGAGCACCCTCCTATCCACATTGACAGGACCGCAGTGGAGAAGGTGGAAAGCTTCAAGCTCCTCGGCGTTCACATCACTGACGATCTGAAATGGTCCACCCACACAAACCATCTGGTGAAGAAGGCGCAACAGCGCCTCTTCAACCTCAGGAGGCTGAAGAAATACGGCTTGGCCCCTAAGACCCTCAGAAACTTTTACAGATGCACAATTGAGAGCATCCTGTCAGGCTGTATCACCGTCTGGTCCAGCAACTGCACCGCCCGCAACCGCAGGGCTCTCCAGAGGGTGGTACCCCAACACATTACTGGGGGCACACTGCCTGCCCTCCAGGACACCTACAGCACCCGATGTCACAGGAAGGCCAAAAAGATCATCAAGGACATCAGCCACCCGAGCCATGGCCTGTTCACCCTGCTATCATCCAGAAGGCGAGGTCAGTACAGATGCATCAAAGCTGGGACCGAGAGACTGAAAAAAAGCTTCTATCTCAAGGCCATCAGACTGTTAAATAGCCATCACTAGCCGGCTACCACCCAGTTACTCAACCCTGCACCTTAGAGGCTGCTGTCTTATATACATAGACATGAAATCACTAGTCACTTAAAAACATTTTTTTAACTAGGCAAGTCAGTTAAGAACAAATTCTTGTTTTCAATGACAGCCTAGGAACAGTGGGTTAACTGCCTTGTTTAGGGGCAGAATGACAGATTTTTACCTTGTCAGCTCGGGGATTTGATCTTGCAACCTTTCGGTTATTAGTCCAACGCTCTAACCACACCTGCCGCCCCACTTTAATAACGGAATACTAGTCACTTGAATAATGTTTACATACTGCTTTTACTCATTTCACATGTATATACTGTATTATATTCTACTGTATTTTAGTCAATGCCACTCCGACATTGCTCGTTCTAATATTTCTATATTTCTTAATTCCATTATTTTACTTTCAGATTTGTGTATATTGTTGTGAATTGTTAGATATTGCTGCACTGTTGGATCTAGGAACACAAGCATTTCGCTTCACCCGCAATAACATCTGCTAAATATGTGTATGTGACCAATAACA
Source organism: Salvelinus namaycush (assembly GCF_016432855.1). Taxonomy (NCBI): domain Eukaryota; kingdom Metazoa; phylum Chordata; class Actinopteri; order Salmoniformes; family Salmonidae; genus Salvelinus; species Salvelinus namaycush. The sequence continues at coordinate 17,313,091 of NC_052327.1, read as the reverse complement.
TCTGCTAGACATGTGTATGTGACCAATAACATCTGCTAGACATGTGTATGTGACCAATAACATCTGCTAGACATGTGTATGTGACCAATAACATCTGCTAAATATGTGTATGTGACCAATAACATCTGCTAGACATGTGTATGTGACCAATAACATCTGCTAAATATGTGTATGTGACCAATAACATCTGCTAGACATGTGTATGTGACCAATAACATCTGCTAGATATGTGTATGTGACCAATAACATCTGCTAAACATGTGTATGTGACCAATAACATCTGCTAAATATGTTAATGTGACCAATAACACCTGCTAAATATGTGTATGTGACCAATAACATCTGCTAGATATGTGTATGTGACCAATAACATCTGCTAGACATGTGTATGTGACCAATAACATCTGCTAGACATGTGTATGTGACCAATAACATCTGCTAGATATGTGTATGTGACCAATAACATCTGCTAAACATGTGTATGTGACCAATAACATCTGCTAAATATGTTAATGTGACCAATAACACCTGCTAAATATGTGTATGTGACCAATAACATCTGCTAGATATGTGTATGTGACCAATAACATCTGCTAAATATGTTAATGTGACCAATAACATCTGCTAAATATGTTAATGTGACCAATAACATCTGCTAAATATGTTAACGTGACCAATAACATCTGCTAAATATGTGTATGTGACCAATAACATCTGCTAAATATGTTAATGTGACCAATAACATCTGCTAAATATGTTAATGTGACCAATAACATCTGCTAAATATGTGTATGTGACCAATAACATCTGCTAAATAATATTTCCTTCTGGGAGAGTGTATGTGTGTGAGTGTGTGTGTCTGTGTGTATGTGCGTGTGTGTGAGTACACCAGTATTTGTGTGTCTGTGTGCGTGCATGTGAGTGCCCGGGATTGTAAAAGGTCAGACACTCTCTGGCAGGATATTCTGCTCACCTGTCCAACTCCATTCCAATTTCCCCAGGGGGTTGCTTTACAAGGACACACCTGTCCTTACACCTGACATTACTGAACCTCTAAATGGATATGACTTTATAGCCGTCGTTGTATTGTGTTTCAGATAGGACCATGACTGGGGAACTGAGGCCAAGTCGCCCAAAGGCAGGAACCAAGAGAGCCAGCAGTGAGGCCTTCGGGTGAGTCCAGATTCAGCCTCATTAAGGTCATGAACCTCACAACTACAGATATAGGATGTTAATTTGAGTCACTTTTCTACAGAAAGAAAGCAATCATGCAGCAACAGTAAATGTGAATTGTATTACAATTAATGGACATTTGCAGGATAACTTCAGGAGATGTAAAACTGGTAGTGCATTTGTGGTTTAAAAAGGCTTCTGAAGTCTGTAATTCTTTACATTTCAGACTTTACTTTCCCTTACGAAAAATGTACCAACCCCTACAAAAATGTCCATTAATTATAATCCACACAATAATTCACATTTTCTGTTGATGCAGGATTATTTTCCTTCTGCAGCAAACTGGCTCAAATTAAGATCCTACATCTGTAGCAGTTTGTTGTTAAAACAGTATAGTTACCACGGTGTTGTTGCTGTTGTAGTATTCACTGTTACTTCACTACATGTTTGGCCTTGCTGAATGTGGCTCCATAGTCTGTCTGGAAGCTCTGGGACTGGGAGCAGCTGCTGCAGAGGAATGCCTTTGTCAGACTGATACTGTACAAGGTATCCCAGCCCAGCCCATAGTTTATCCCAAGCCTTAAGCCTGGTTTATACTAGGTCTAACGACATGTTTTAAAGTGACAATCCCAAAGTTTGTATATAAACACAGCTAGCCAACACCCCCCAGATCCTGCAGCCATGCTTCCCTAGACAGATTACAGAGGATTAGCAGACATCAGAGCTTCAGCACTGGTCTGATGGTCTGATTAATGGACAGACAGCATGGATGTCAGCCCACCAGCCCAATATCCAGTCAGTCTGTGCCCATAGTCACATCCCAGTCCCATTTCTTTGTGGGGTTAACTCTCATTGGGTCACTGGGGTGGCCTCTATCACTCTATCCCTGAGACCTGCTGCTACTGTTGATGCTGCTGTGGCTGCTTGAAAAAACCAACACACATCAAATGTATTATCACTGCATGCAGACAGACAGGATTAGGATGTTTTTGAAAATGTGATTAAACTTTGAAACTGTTATGGTGTGCGACCTGTGCAGACCTAGTTCCATCCCCATGATAGAAGCCTCTACTATTACGAGGAAAATCTAATCCGTCACATCCTTTCGGGATGTTTTGTCGGCCTTAAGAGGCCAATTTAAAACAGCCATGCTACAGTGTAACTGTATTTTTTGGTGCAATGTCTCCACATTTACATTATTGGTTCTTCTAATGGGACACTTAGTTTTCATTAGAGAGGAGAGACAACAGGCAGAGAAGACTAGGTTGAGAGAGGCATCGACGCCCATCCAGCTGCTGGGCGATGCAGTACACTACTCCCACAGACACTCACAGCTTCTATGCAGTCCCTCAATACATATTGATTGCAAATAAGATTGTGATGGGAGACAGTTCTCATGCTCATGTCAGTGACCTGAATATTCCCCATAGCCTGTTATTGTATATGGAGTTAGTGGACATCAAATCTTATTTGTCTCATGCACCTAATAGAACAGATTTAGACCTTACCATGAAATGCTTACAAGCCCTTAACCAACAATGCAGAATTTAAAAAAAAAGTTAGTTTTACAGCCTCCCGAGTGGCGCAGCGGTCTAGCATCACAGTGCTAGAGGCATCACTACAGACCCGGGGTTGATCCCGGGCTGTGTTGCAGGAGACCGGGAGACCCATGAGGAGGCTCACAATTGGCCTAGCGTTGTCTGGTTTACACGGACCCAAACCGGCTGCGCGCGTGTGCCATCGTGCGTAAATTTATTTTGTCCCCCCACACCAAACGTGATCACGACACGCAGGTTAAAATACCAAAACAAACTCTGAACCAATTACATTAATTTGGGGACCGGTCGAAAAGCATTAAACATTTATGTCAATTTAGCTAGCTAGCTTGCATTTGCTAGCTAATTTGTCCTATTTAGCTAGCTTGCTGTTGCTAGCTAATTTGTCCTGGGATATAAATATTGAGTTGTTATTTTACCTGAAATGCACAAGGTCCTCTACTCCGACAATTAATCCACACATAAAACGGTCAACCGAATCGTTTCTAGTCATCTCTCCTCCTTCCAGGCTTTTTCTTCTCTGGACTTTATATTGCGATTGGCAACTTTCATAAATTAGGTGCATTACCGCCACCGACCTCGCTCGTCTTTCAGTCACCCACGTGGGTATTACCAATGAGTAGATGGCACGTGGGTACCTGCTTCTATAAACCAATGAGGAGATGGGAGAGGCAGGACTTGCAGTGCGATCTGCATCGCAAATAGAACTGACTTCTATTTTGGCCCTTGGCAACGCAGACGATCGTTGACGCGCACGAGCAATGTGGGTGCAATAATTGAATAATATGGATTTCTGAATTTATTTTGCAACGCTTGCGCACGCGACGTGAGCGGAGTAGTCAGGGTATTAGGGGAGGGTTTGACCGGCCGTGATGTCCTTGTCCCATCCCTGCATCCTGAGTCCGAATGGGAGTTGCAGCAATGGGACAAGACTGTAACTACTACCACTTAGGGAGAAAAATGTGTACATTTTTTCAATAAAAATAAGGAAAAAAGTAGGTAGGGGTGAAATGACTATGCATAGACAATAGACAGCAAGTAGCAGCAGCGTAAAAAAAGGGTGTCACTGCAAATAGTCCTTTGGGGTAGAAGCTGTTAAGGAGCCTTTTGGACCTAAACTTGGCACTGCGGTACTGCTTGCCATGTGGTAGCAGAGAGAACAGTCTATGTGTCACGCCCTGACCTTAGAGATTCTGTTTATGTCTCTATTTTAATTTGGTCAGGGTGTGAGTTGGGGTGGGTATTCTATATTCTATTATTTGTATTTCTATGTTTTGGCCGGGTAGGGTTCTCAATCAGGGACAGCTGTCTATTGTTGTCTCTGATTGAGAACCATACTTAGGTAGCCCTTTTTTCCACCTGTCTTTGTGGGAAGTTGTCTTTGTTTGTTGGCACTATAGCCTTTAGCTTCACGGTTTTCTCGTTTGTTGTTTTGTTGGTGTCATTTTTTATAATAAAAGAAAATGTACGCTCACCACACTGCACCTTGGTCTACTTCTTTTGACGGCCGTGACACTATGACTAGGGTGGCTGGAGTCTTTGACAATTTATAGGGCCTTCCTCTGACAACGCCTGGTATAGAGGTTCTGGATGGCAGGAAGCTTGGCCCCAGTAATGTACTGGGCCATACGCACTACCCTCTGTAGTGCCTTGCAGTCGGATGTCGAGCAATTGCCATACCAAGCAGTGATGCAACCAGTCAGGATGTTCTCCATCATGCAGCTGTAGAACTTTTTGAGGATCTGAGGACTAATACCAAATCTTTTCAGTCTCCTGAGGGGAAATAGGCGTTGTTTTGGCCTCTTCATGACTGTCTTGGTGTGTTTGGACCATATAGTTTGTTAATGATGTGGACACCAAGGAACTTGAAGCTCTCAACCCACTCCACTTTAGCCCCATCGATGTGAAAGGGGGTGTGCTCTGCATTTATTTTGCTGTAGTCCACTATCAGCTCTTTTGTCTTGATCACATTGAGGGAGAGATTGTTGTCCTGGCACCACACTGCCATGTCTCTGATCTCCTCCATATAGGCTGTCTCTTTGTTGTCGGTGATCAAGCCTACCACCGTTGTGTTGTCGGCAAACTTAATGATGGTGGTGGAGTCGTGCGTGGCCATGCTGTTGTGGGTGGACAGGGGGTACAGAAGGGGACTAAGCACACACCCCTGAGGGGCCCAAGTGTTGAGGATCAGCGTGGCAAATGTGTTGTTGCCTACCCTTACCACCTGGGGGCAGTCCAGGATCCAGTTGCAGAGGGAGGTGTTAAGTCCTAGGGTCCTTAGCTTAGTGATGAGCTTTGAGGGAACTATGGTGTTGAGCTGAGTCGTAGTCAACGAACTGAGCTGTAGCTGTAGTCAACGAACAGCATTCTCACGTAGGTGTTCCTTTTGTCCAGTTGGGAAAGGGCAGTGTGGAGTGCAATCGAGATTGCATCATCTGTGGATCTGTTGGGGTGGTATGCAAGTTGTTGTGGGTCTAGGTTTTCTGGGATGATGGTGTTGATGTGAGCCATGACAAGCCTTTCAAAGCATTTCATGGCTACCGACGTGAGTGCTACTAGGCGGGAGTCATTTAGGCAGGTTACCTTGGCGTTCTTGGGCACAGGGACTATGGTGTTCTGCTTGAAATATGTAAGTATTACAGACTCTGTCAGGGAGAGGTTGAAAGAGTACGCGTCCTGGTAAACAGTCTGAATATTGACCTGTTTAAAGGTCTTACTAACATCAGCTATGGAGAGCATGATCACACAGTTGTCTGGAACAGCTGGTGCTCTCATGCATGGTTCAGTGTTGCTTGCCTCGAAGTGAGCATAGAAGGCATTTAACTTGTCTGGTAGGCTCGCATCACTGGACAGTCCTGTAGATTAGCATCCGCTTTGTACATGTCTCTGTGAGTGGAGTAAAGGTGATCTATCTTTTTCCTCTGGTTACACATGTGACAGGCTGGTAAAAATGAGGTGAAACGGATAAAAATGTTCCTGCATTAAACATCATGTTTTAGGTAGAATCAAATAAAAGATTCAAGTGAAGTCAAATTTTTAAGTGCATCATCACAGTCTCAATACACTTTACAGAGATAATTTTTAACTGACCTGTTCCATCCATCTCTCCATTCCTCACTCCCTGTTTGTCTGCACTTTTGCTCCCCCCTCCTCCTCTCCTCCTCTCCCTTCCTCCTCCTCGTCTCCTCCTCCCTCCTTCTCTCTTCTCCTCCTCCCCATTCCCTCCAACTTTCCTGCTCCTCTCCTCTCCCCTCCTCCTACATACCTGCACCTCTACTGCAGGCTGCCACGCTCCATAAAGAGCACTTACCTCCGTGGGAACCTGACCAGCCTGCAGATAAACTAACAAACAAGCACATACACACACACACACAAACACACACACGGCGAGTGCTTAAATAAACTCACTCTTTCCAGCGGCATTTACGTTTTAGTGAAGTAGAACAAATACATTTTTCTATTTTAATTGCATTTACTTGATAATTATTATAATTGTTTTACCTTCTCAGGTTGTTATAATAGGGGCCTGTCATAAGTGTGTTTTGCCCTGCAACAGTCTGGTCTTGCGCCTCATCTCTTCTGTTCCTCAGATCAACTCATCAGAGAGTAAAACTGCAACATCTGACTTCAAAGTCTTTTTCTGTCTAGACAGACAGCAATTTCTGATAGGGGCCTGTCATAAGTGTGTTTTGCCCTGCAACAATCTGGTCTCACACCTCATCTCTTCTGTTCCTCAGATAAACTCATCAGAGAGTAAACAGTCTGGTCTTGCGCCTCATCTCTTCTGTTCCTCAGATAAACTCATCAGAGAGTAAAACTGCAACATCTGACTTCAAAGTCTTTTTCTGTCTAGACAGACAGCAATTTCTGATACTCCGTGATATATTCTGATCAACTGGCTTGTTCTTGTGTCAGGTAACTAAATACCACATCAATCAGATAACATACTGTACCTGTCCGTTACAACAGATCAAAATTTTTTGACCAAATTCGTAGTTACTGCGTTTTGACTTTGTAGAGCAGAGTTGTTGTATGGATTTTCAGTCTGCATTTTAAATTGCCTCTCACTGGACTCTCTTTCATATTTTACATAGAGGCTTTTAAAAAAGACATTTTGCATCCATATGCACTAGTTTGACACTTCAATTCAGAAGCAAAGATGAGAGGACTTGGTCTCCCAGGTGGCTCACTGTACTGTGAGGGTGTTTTTTTTGCTGTGTGTGTGTGTGTGTGTGTGTTAGATGTGTGTGTGTTTGGTGTGTGTATGCGTGTGTGTGTTTGTGCTTGTTTGTGTGTGCGTCAGTGTAAGATTGGGCATAGCCCAGGGCTTTTTGGCTCAGTCATATCTGCCTAGATTATGCACAATATAATGCTAGTTGTGATACATACATACTCTATTTTACAATGACTTTGGCATGCTCCTTTTCTACCTCTTTACATCCAACAACCCGACTTGGGGTACTGATATTCGGGGGCCCTCCCCCCCAAAAAAATATTTCAGCTCATGTGTTATAATTTTTACCCATTTTTCATGATATCCAATTGGTAGTTACAGTCTTGTCCCATCATTGCAACTCCCGTATTGACTCGGGAGAGGCGAAGGTCAAGAGTCCTCCTAAACACAACGCCGCAAAGCCGCAGTGCTTCTTGACACACTGCTCACTTAACCCAGCTGCACAAATGTGTAGGAGGAAACACCGTACAGCTGGCAACCAAAGGAGCCACTAAAGCGCAATGGGACATGGACATGTCGGCCGGCCAAACCCTCCCCTAACCCGAACAATGTGTGCCGCCTCATGGGTCTCCCAGTCGCAGCCAGCTGCGTCACAGCCTGGGATCGCACCCGGGTCTGTTGTGACACTTCTAGCACTGCGATGCAGTACCTTAGAACGCTACGCCATTTGGGAGACCTCAGCCTAAGGCCAAGAGAACATTTAGCCGTTTTAAAGCTCATTTCCTGCTATTCTACACATTTTTGCCATGAGGCTGAGACAATTACACAGTTTTAAAGCAAATCTACAGCAATTCTACACATTTTGCTATCATATGCTAGCTGGAGGTCGGGGGCCCCGGGGCACGTGCCCTGTGTGCCTGTTTGGTAATCCGGACCTGAGTCTATGCTACCAAACATTCCACTCAGTCTCTCCTCTAAATGTATTCCTGGAACCAACCTCCCCAGACATTAGGTAACCAGATCATCAAATGTGAAGTGACAGCCATGAACCATGGCATGTTATCAGTGGAGGAGGTAACACTCAGAGCACAGCAGAACATCCAGAAGGCTGAGTGTGTTATGCTTCCCAGTCTGGCGTTGGTCTCCATGCCTCAGAGAACATCAGTCTCATCCCAGTTAGATCCTCCATAACACCCAACCCACTCTCAGGAGGATCACTAGACTGGAGCACAAGAGTACTAACCCATTCCTCTTTATAGTCTCCCTCCCTGCATTCTAGTGAGTGCATTAAAAACACAATTCCAATTCCCCTCCTTTGCCTTGGCTCTCATTTCCTCCATAATGCTCCTCCATTCACAGTCACGTAGCGCCAGACTTCTTCCCATAATTTCCCCCATAAACACTCAAAAGGCAAGCATCAAGAACCCAGGAAGCTGATACATATTTCATAGGACCTCCTTATGAGGCCGAAAGAATGGAGAGCAATAGGACCAATCCACATACAGAATAGAGTTCTACAGATGTAAGATCTTAATTTGATCACCCTGTTAAAACGTGTAGTGTATTTTCCACTTTGAAAATCCACTTTGAAATTGACTTGATTTGTCCTTACGAAAAACATAGTAATTCACATTTCCTATTGCTGCAGGATTACTTTCCTGCTGTAGAAAACTGACTCAAATTATTATCCTACATGTGTATTGCTGCAAATGTTGAATACTGATCATTATCTCTATAATGACTTGTGAGTACTTTCTCTCTCTTAGGGTTTAGTGGATGGAGAAGAAAAGGCACTGTCAGTTATCCGAGTTGTACACTATACAGCACTCTACCCAATAGTCATGTGTTGTGTTTGTCTGAGCTAGGGGGGAACAGTGCTGTAAACTCCATAAGAGTGCTGATTTGGTACCAAGGAAGCTATCTGCTGTCTGTGGATTGTGCAGCTTCAAGGTTCGCCACAGAAATTAGGCCAATTTTCTCTCCTCCCCTGCTAAAATAATTCACTCAAGCTGGGTAATGTCTCCTCCTTAAGCTTGGCTTTGGGGTGTCTTGGGAGGTTGAATGATAGTACTGTATTGGATTCAAAACACTTACTTCAGCAATTGCCATGTTCAGTGACGTTGCCATTTTTATTTTATGATATGATAGACATGGCTTCATTTTGGGGGGGAGGGGGGGAGGGGGGGGGGGGGGTGGTCCTGAGTGATGCAGCAGTCAAAAGTACTGAGGCACCACTACTGCCGGCCGTGACCGGGAACCCCATAGGACGGCGCACAATTGGCACAGTGCCGTCAGGGTAGGGGAGGATTTGGCTGGGAGGGCTTTCCTTGGCTCATCGCGCTCTAGCAACTCCTTGTGGCGCCTGCAAGCTAACCAAGGTTAGAAAATGGGTTACAAAAAAATAAGATTGTAGTCATACCACCCTGAACACATTTGGTAGCTAAGCAGGGTCGGGCCTGGTTAGAATTTGGATGGGTGACCACCTGGGAATACCAGGTGCTGTAAGATCTATTTAAAAAAAATGTTTTTTTAATGATTGACATGGTTTTTCTTCACAATACTGATTCATCTGTCAGAGATGACACATTTGAATTGTAACCATTGTATGGGATCGACCTAAGCACTGATAATAACCCAAGACCTCACCACCGTGGTTACGAAACTGAAAGACACAAAAAGAAGCAGTAGTCGTTTGTCTGTATAACTTGCTTCCAATGAACAAAATGTCAAACAATATCTATTATCTCTGCTCATATCCCCATCCATCACAGTTGAATCTCTTTGTGAAGGTTGTGTACTGTCCCATTCTGTCTCTGCCTCATCTGTCTCTGTAGTGCTCTACAAACCCCTGTTCTTACTCTGGAGCTATCTGACTAAAGAGCTGTCCCGATGGGGAGCCCAAACATGTCACCTGCAATGGATCTCTTCCCCTTCATCCTCTGGAGTCACTCACAATTAGTCAGACATAATGCAATCACTCTAAAGGGCTTCTGCTTCCTGCTTCCTGCCACTGTTAAATGAATCTGTCAGAGGAGCCTTGCTAGCCCGGAGACCAAGTGCTTCTTCTTCATCTTCTTCGTATTCTTCATTGTGCTTGTACACACACAACAAAAACACACGCAAGTGTGTGCACGTAGACTTGCAGTAAACATGCCGCACGGACGGACGCGCACGCACGCACGCACGCACGCACGCACGCACGCACGCACGCACGCACGCACGCACGCACACACACACACACACACACACACACACACACACACACACACACACACACACACACAGTAACCTTCTGTTAATCCATGGCCAGGTCTTTAGCCTGCCCGGCTCAGTCCCAGTGCAGTAGTAAGAGGCAGGCCACGACCTCGCACGTAATTAGTCTGTGGTAGCATTGCAGTGGGATCCTTCTATATCAGTCTAGCAATGCCACTTAGACAAAGACTAGACAACAGGTGGGAGTCATGGATTTGTTTTATTATGTGATGATGAAGACATGGATTATCCACAGTAAGAAAATGTGGCATCAGTGTGTCGTAATAGTGGTTGGCAGGTTATCTAGGTAATCACACAGTACTTTCAGGGATCAACTCGTGAAAATGTCAATGCTATTTTCTTTTGGTGGAGGGCATACTTGTATTCTGAATCATACAAAATTCAATTTCCTTAATCTCGTGGGAACAATTTGTCTTGTTGACTGTCATCAAAACATTAATATCCTTTGTAGTATCGCAAAGTATTTGTCAAGATTCCAATTATTGGGAGAAAAATACTGTATGTCTGGTTCCTTTTCTCTTTGAAAGAACATTGGGTGCAGAATTTGGGTGCATTGATACAGAAAAGACAAACACCTAGGCTGTCACAGTAGACCATCATTCCACATTGCATATTGCACAATTACAGTAATGGGGAAAAAAAGAAATGAGATTGCTCGCTACGCAGCCAGTGAGGACTGTGCTTGCCGCTGGCCTTTCAAAGCTCTAGAGAGCTGCCCTTTCACTTTAAAAGAGTGCAACATCCATTTGATCTGAGTTACAGCCCAGCTCCCCAGTTCTATAAAAGCAAATAGAGCCAGCGTTTTAAAGATCAGCCCAGCAGAGATGGAGAGATAATATGGAGCTCAGAGGCTTTACAGGCTGTTTTAGAGTAAAAGTCCCTACACTGTTGTTTTGATCACACTGTGCCTGGTATACCCATAAACTCACCCCATATTTTACACATTCTCCAATTGAGCAGTGGAGGGAGGTTAGTGTTTCTAAGTACTGAGTCCTGTTATCTGAATCTGACTAATACTCAAAGGTCCATCCATATTGAGTGGTTCATCTATAGTGATAAAAGAGAATTATCTATACGAGGCTTTATCCTGTTTATTTACTAACTCTGCCCTTGCGCAGCACATGAGCCTCATGCATTAGAGCTAATAGTGCCAACTGCGACGTCACAGAAAGGTACACTGGAGTGGAACCACCTCTCCCTTCTTCCTCTGTGTGATCGACTGATGATACCCTTGAGTGGGTCATTTGGGTTGTTTTTCAACATAGGCACAGGTTTTACTTCAGGTTTTGGCTGTGTTGAAAGTCTCCGACAGCGTCATGGAATTCACAGCAGGCTGAAGGCCTCAGGGCATCGACAACCAAACTTGTTTAAAGAGAGATTTTAATTGGCTCAACGGTGGAAAAGTTCCATATGATCAAAGCATATGTTTGGGGGTTTCAGTTTGAAACTGTGCCTTGATCTGTTTGGCTATGTTCACAGTAGGCTACATTGTGTTCTGCACACCTATGTTTGTGTTTTATATCTTCTGTATTTTTCTCTTTCGTTCCTGTGTTCAATGTGATTGCAATTGGCCTGTAACACAGAGACAAAGCAAGCAAGGAAGGAAGGAAGGAAGGAAGGAAGGAAGGAAGGAAGGAAGGAAGGAAGGAAGGAAGGAAGGAAGGAAGGAAGGAAGGAAGGAAGGAAGGAAGGAAGGAAGGAAGGAAGGAAGGAAGGAAGGAAGGAAGGAAGGAAGGAAGGAAGGAAGGGGGAGAGAGAGAGAGATGGAACTGTAATTATGTCTTTGTCCTTCATCTTCTGCTAAGATGTGCGTTTAACAGGAAAAGATGAATCAGCACTTCCTTTGAACAGAAAAATAACAGGTTAATAATTATGCAATGTAAAACTCCAACCATTAAACCTCCCCATCTCTCATAGAGACAATACATTCAGTATGGAAGCTTTGCTTTACCAGCAAAGAACAAAGGAAAGATGGGAACAAATAACAAGGCAGCAAACAAAAGGTTATGACACATACAGGTGTTTTGCATTTAAAGATCCCCTTGCTCTGTCAAAAGAGGGACTATTGAAAGAACATTCTGGACCAGTTAATGCTGCATTGTTGATGAAATCACTAATACTGCCATATAATCTCAGTACCAACAATTTACCTCACAACTTGTTCGTTGGGGTTGCCAGATTCAGCCTTTGCGTAAGGTTTGTTGTATAAGACACAGTGGCATCCTCCTGTATTTGAGCCTCTGCCAGTCTGCCTGCATGGCCGCTCGTCGCTGTATGTCTGTCGTAATTCAGCTTCAATCGGGGCCGCCCTTCGATTTGAGAGGAGCTGAAGTGGCAGGAAATCAGCTCCTCGGCCCATTAACCCTGGTCACGCTGCAGCCAAGCTGATTTATTACACAGCAGCACACTTCTGAGGGCTCAACATTAAATCAGAATACATCTATCTGGGGAGGGAAGAAGGAAGGGAGGGAAGGCAATATGACATGGCTGGATTTTAACCTTTATTTAAGGATTTTTCATCAACTGTCGCCTCTTTTTATGGCAGATGGTCCAGCACCATCCTCAGACAATAGCTTTAATTTTTGGTGCAATTCTCATTTCTGGATCAGGCTTAAAATACAGGATCAAATCTTGCTATGTCACATGATTGCGCAAAACACAGGGCCCTTCTCATCTCATTCTATCTTTCTGTGTTGTGTACACTAGCTAGTAGCTTATTTACCTCTGAGTACTCCTTACCATGGCCAGGGTTGGGGAATAACTGATTACATGTAATCTGATTTTTTCTTTTTAAATTACAACTGTAATCAGTTACGTTAAATTACAGATACTTTTGAAAACTAGATGATTACTTACTTCTAGGATTACTTTTAAATTCATAAAGGATGTTTGCGGAAAAAATACATTATGACACCTTTCTGTTTTCTCAATGACATTCAATTCAGCATTGAAAAAAGCCTGGGTTTAAGTTTGTTCCACCTGAGAGAGTCTGACCACAAGTCAAAGACTAAAATAATGACACCAAATGTTACGTTATTGATTACAATTTGGACAGGTAACTAGTAACTGTAACAGATTACATTTAGAAAGTAACCTATCCAACCCTGACCATGGCTTACCTACAGTATGTCGACCACCTTACTTTATCATTGCGTTTTCTACCTTGGTTTACCTCTGCTCTATGTACTGAGCTTCAAACAGCTTACCTGCAGGAGGTATTTGTCTGGATGAAGCACTAAAGACAAACAGGATTGTTAATCTCCACTGCAGCTGGTCAAACCAGAGAAAACAGAGAAAAAGAAACAGATCGATTTGCCTCCCAGAATAAATTCCTTTATTAATACTAATAATGTTTCACTGTAAAGGCCTTTATCCCTGGTAGCCTATCATTTATTATATGCAGTGCTGTGCAATACAATATTTTACACATGGGGAGAACAAATCGCTGCCCTAATGAACCCATATTAGATGGTGGGAGTGTTACTCTTCACTGTTATTATAGATCAGTGGGACTAAACAGCCCAATAAACAGTAAATGCATGGGGAACATAGAGACAATACAGGGCAAGTGCGTATAAAGTTTAATTAACTTTGCCATAATATCTAATAACAAAGATGCAGTCAGGAGGTACAGATGTAGAATCTTAATTTGATCACTCTTTTGTTGCTGACAATTATCCTGCAAAGCGGGAAATGTAAACAGGTAGTGTGTTTGAGTTTTAAAAAGGATTCTGAAGTTTGTTATTTCCACTTAGACATTTCAGACTTGATTTACCCTAACGGAAAATGTATCATCCTCTACAACAAAATGTCAATAAATTATAATCCACATAATAACTCACATGTCCTTTTGATGCAGGATAATTGTAGTAATTGTAGTGAACTGGCTCAAATTAAGATCCTACATCTGTAGCTTTGTTGTTGTCCTCAGACAGATCAATAGTAATAGTTAAATGCTTGGTTATACACAACTCAATATGAATGGTTCACTGCACCACTCAATAGTAAATGGTGAGGAGTTTGACAGTACCCAAAATCAATAACACAGTTAAATGCTGATTAATACCCATTAAAGCTGATGAAGATGAATGGAGCAAAGTCATGCAGGGCTTTTAATGAGCAGACAGCAGGACTAGAGCTTGCACTTTAGCTTTCAAAAGGACTGGAGCTATATATCATTTTAGCTTACAAGACCCTGTGTGTAGTGGTGGTGGAGGGATGCTGTTTTGAGCTTTGATGCTAATACCGATAAGCTCTCTCTCTCTCTCTGGTCATCTCACTCACTCTCTCTCTATCTCTCACTCTGGGTTGAGGTGGAACGCAATGCTTTTTTTATGGGGGTGTGGGGGGCTGGCGGTGGGGGTTAATGTGTTTTTAGTATAATATCTCATTAGTTAAACTAAGACAAAAATCATAGTCTCTAGCTAGGTTTCCATCCAATTGGCAACAGATTTTCATGCAAATATTCTAAAATCGGCATTTTCCCACCAGTGGTGTTTCCACCAAACAGACTTGTTGTGGATAAAAATCAGTATGTAATCACATAGTGCACGCAAAATTAACTTTTTCGCTTAAGTTTTCATATACCAAATACAAATCTAGTTAAGTTAAATGTGTTTCCACTGCATTTACAACTCTACCAATAATTTTGTCACAAAAACTGTTGCGTTAAATACCCATTGTGCGTACTCTGGTCTTGGCCCATGTGCTCTAGCCAGCTCGCAGATGCAGTGCGGGTAGGCTGTGCGGGTAATCTAGTCTTCAAAATGAGATTATTATGGATAAGAGCAAATCAAGCATCGATCATCATGTCACCAGAATCAGACCCTCGATATTTATTGGAAAAGAGCATTAAGATCACTGTGTACTTTCACCACCCTGTGAAGTTCATCATAACTTTCACCACCCTGTGAAGTTCATCATAACTTTCACCTCCCTGTGAAGTTCATCATAACTTTCACCTCCCTGTGAAGTTCATCATAACTTTCACCTCCCTGTGAAGTTCATCATAACTTTCACCTCCCTGTGAAGTTCATCATAACTTTCACCTCCCTGTGAAGTTCATCATAACTTTCACCTCCCTGTGAAGTTCTTCATAACTTTCACCTCCCTGTGAAGTTCATCATAACTTTCACCACCCTGTGAAGTTCATCATAACTTTCACCACCCTGTGAAGTTTCTTCATAAATTGTTTAATCTGTAGCCTAATAAACTGCATGGTTTCCCGAATCGTAGTGGGAGGACCAAACATCAAATCATTGCGTGACTCCAAGTTTACTTCGTTATGATGGTTATTATATAAATATGTGAGCATAAAGGTATTTCCACAGCCATTTCTCATATAATTCATTTTATCGACACAAAAATATCCCAGCATTATTTATCTGTCTGCATTTATAAAATTGTACTTTTTCTATAACTTTAGACCACATCAAAAATATTGCTAGCCAAAATTGTCTTATCCTTTAGCCGTTGTCATGGAGATGTATTATGCTTACCCTAGTTGTTTGCTAGCCCAATTTAAATGTAGTTATGTAGCCTGTGTTTTCGTCTTGCTAGATAATAAGCACCGTTGAAGTCGGAAGTTTACATACACGTTAACCAAATACATTTAAACGCAGTTTTTCACAATTCCTGACATTTAATCAAAGTAAAAATTCCCTGTCTTAGGTCAGTTAGGAACACCACTTTATTTTAAGAATGTGAAATGTCAGAATAATAGTAGAGAGAATGATTTATTTCAGCTTTTGTTTCTTTCATCGCATTCCCAGTGGGTCAGAAGTTTACATATACTCAATTAGTATTTGGTAGCATTGCCTTTAAATTGTTTAATGTGGGTCAAACGTTTTGGGTAGCCTTCCACAAGCTTCCCACAATAAGTTGACAGAGCTGGTGTAACTGAGTCAGGTTTGTAGGGTTCCTTGCTTGCACACGCTTTTTCAGTTCTGCCCACAAACTTTCTATAGGATTGAGGTCAGGGCTTTGTGATGGCATCTCCAATACCTTGACTTTGTTGTACTTAAGCCATTTTGCCACAACTTTGGAAGTATGCTTGGGGTCATTGTCCATTTGGAAGACACATTTGCAACCAAGCTTTAACTTCCTGACTGATGTCTTGAGATGTTACTTCAATATAGCCACATAATTTCCCGCCCTCATGATGCCATCTATTTTGTGAAGTGCACCAGTCCCTCCTGCAGCAAAGCATCCCCACAAAATGATGCTGTCACCCACGTGCTTCACGAGTGGGATGGTGTTCTTTGGGTTGCAAGCCTCCCCCTTTTTCCTCCAAACATAACGATGGTCATTATGGCCAAACAGTTCTATTTTTGTTTCATCAGACCTGAGGACATTTCTCCAAAAAGTACAATCTTTGTCCCCATGTGCAGTTGCAAACCGTAGTCTGGCTTTTTTATGGCGGGTTTGGAGCAGTGGCTTCTTCCTTGCTGAGCGGCCTTTCAGGTTATGTCGATATAGGACTCGTTTTACTGTGGATATAGATACTTTCGTACCTGTTTCCTCCAGCATCTTCACAAGGTCCTTTGCTGTTGTTCTGGGATTGATTTGCACTTTTCGTCTCTCTTGGAGACAAAACGCATCTCCTTTCTGAGCGGTATGACGGCTGCGTGGTCCATGGTGTTTATACTTGTGTACTATTGTTTGTACAGATGAACGTGGTACCTTCAGGCATTTGGAAATTGCTCCCAAGGATGAACCAGACTTGTGGAGGTCTACAATTCCTTTTCTGAGGTCTTGGCTGATTTCTTTTGATTTTCCCATGATGTCAAGCAAAAAGGCACTGAGTTTGAAGGTAGGCCTTGAAATACATCAGAAATAAATCAGAAGCTTCTAAAGCCTTTACATAATTTTCTGGAATTTTCCAAGCTGTTTAAAGTCACAGTCAACTTAGTGTATGTAAACTTCTGACCCACTGGAATTGTGATAGAGTGAATTATAAGTGAAATAATCTGTCTGTAAACAATTGTTGGAAAAATGACTTGTGTCATGTCAAAGTAGATGCCAAACTATAGTTTGTTAACAAGAATTTGTAGAGTGGTTGAAAAACTAGTTTTAATGACTCCAACCTAAGTGTATGTAAACTTCTGACTTCAACTGTATGTGTTTGTTTACAAATGTAGAGTATGTTCATATTAGTATACTTACCCATTCTACTTACCTCTTTTGACCTGTTGCCATGGTGGCCCTCGACATAATAAGGCCATTGTTGGTAAGATAAAAATTGTTTATCAAATGTTTTTCTGTGTTGTCTTATGTGACCTCTGTTAGCAGATGATTAACAATGGCTTATCGGTTGTGCTTGTCTTTATTGGTGGTCGGTTGTGCTTGTCTTTATTGGTGGTCGGTTGTGCTTGTCTTTATTGGTGGTCGGTTGTGCTTGTCTTTAATGGTGGTCGGTTGTGCTTGTCTTTATTGGTGGTCGGTTGTGCTTGTCTTTATTTTCTAAAAGGTTACGTGGTGGAGTAATGTGGCTGCAACAAAAAAGATGATCTGAAGATAGTTAAGTCCAAGTTGAATGAAGACAAGGTCTCAAAGTGATTAACAAAAAAAGTATAAAGATAGAATTAAATAATGAATACATTTAATAAAATACAAAAATTGTAATTAAGTTTGTACAAGCATATCATTTATTGTTTGATAATGTAACTACATTTGGAAACTTGAGGAAATAATATGTGCACTAGTCTTGTAGTGACAATGTAGTGAAAAAAGCGGTCAGTAGTGAATTCTGAATAGACAAACAGTGGTAAATGTGTCCGTTTTCAATAGTAATTCGAAAGGGTTTATGTATTGGTTAAAAGGATTAGAAGCAATTCAGGAGTGATCAGTAGTGACACAACACTACACACACAGATAGCAGTAGTAACTCAATAGGGGTTGAGTAGGCATACAACAGTAATGTGTAGGCATTGTGTAGTAATTCAATAGAGAACATATAGGAATGTGTAGGTTTTAAGTAGTAAATATCCAAAAGCTCAGTAGTTACACAGTAGTCATTAAGGAAGAATTATGTAGTGATGTGAGTAGGGAATATGTAGTGTTCACATGTACCTACCAGGTGGCGTGGCGAGAATCTGTCTCCTCACCACGTGCTCTCACCACTGGTGTCCCCCAGGGCTCTGTTCTAGGCCCTCTCCTATTCTCGCTATACACCAAGTCACTTGGCTCTGTCATAACCTCACATGGTCTCTCCTATCATTGCTATGCAGACGACACACAATTAATCTTCTCCTTTCCCCCTTCTGATAACCAGGTGGCGAATCGCATCTCTGCATGTCTGGCAGACATATCAGTGTGGATGACGGATCACCACCTCAAGCTGAACCTCGGCAAGACGGAGCTGCTCTTCCTCCCGGGGAAGGACTGCCCGTTCCATGATCTCGCCATCACGGTTGACAACTCCATTGTGTCCTCCTCCCAGAGCGCTAAGAACCTTGGCGTGATCCTGGACAACACCCTGTCGTTCTCAACCAACATCAAGGCGGTGACCCGTTCCTGTAGGTTCATGCTCTACAACATTCGCAGAGTACGACCCTGCCTCACACAGGAAGCGGCGCAGGTCCTAATCCAGGCACTTGTCATCTCCCGTCTGGATTACTGCAACTCGCTGTTGGCTGGGCTCCCTGCCTGTGCCATTAAACCCCTACAACTCATCCAGAACGCCGCAGCCCGTCTGGTGTTCAACCTTCCCAAGTTCTCTCACGTCACCCCGCTCCTCCGCTCTCTCCACTGGCTTCCAGTTGAAGCTCGCATCCGCTACAAGACCATGGTGCTTGCTTACGGAGCTGTGAGGGGAACGGCACCTCCGTACCTTCAGGCTCTGATCAGGCCCTACACCCAAACAAGGGCACTGCGTTCATCCACCTCTGGCATGCTCGCCTCCCTACCTCTGAGGAAGTACAGTTCCCGCTCAGCCCAGTCAAAACTGTTCGCTGCTCTGGCACCCCAATGGTGGAACAAACTCCCTCACGAAAGTCCTGAGGAGTCAATCACCACCTTCCGGAGACACCTGAAACCCCACCTCTTTAAGGAATACCTAGGATAGGATAAAGTAATCCTTCTACCCCCCCCCCCCCCCCTTAAAAGATTTAGATGCACTATTGTAAAGTGGCTGTTCCACTGGATATCATAAGGTGAATGCACCAATTTGTAAGTCGCTCTGGATAAGAGCGTCTGCTAAATGACTTAAATGTAAATGTAAATGTAGAGAAACGTCCCAATTTATCACTCATTACTACTTAAATTACTACATAAATCACTATTGGTTTACTACACATCTCAATAGCAACAAAGTAGTAAAGCCAGTAGGTTTGGTGTAAATCTTGTGTAGTAGCGATGAGTAGTAATTCAGTAGCAGTGGCAGTCGGTGCTGTTTAAGATTAGGGAAGACCAACAACAAAAAATTATGAGCATGGCCTTATTTCTATTGAAGCATATTGGATGACTGTCATTCACATCCCATTCACACAGCTCAATGTAATATTGATAGGTTTAGGCTACTACATGACACACACATTTTTCCTATACCCATCATGAGGTTGCTACAACCCAGCCTACGAATAAAAGTTTATAACAGGTCGTAATTGGAGTAATCAAGGTGACAGACAGTGACACATTCACAGACCTTGCACACTCTTGCCTGCATCTAGCTGATCTAGGGTGTAATCATTAGTCCAAACCGTTGCAAACGAGGGTTTCTATCGCACAAATTCAGGTAGATTTATCCCCGTTTTGTTCCCTTTGCTTCCGTTTAAGAAACATTTTTCAACAGAATTGGCGGAATGAATACACCCCTGATCATCCGCACACACAGTTCACTTACTTTCATAGCATCCACATACAAAAAGCATCATCACTTTGCTTGTTGTATAATTCCTTCTTGCATCTACACAATCACTGCATTCTTACCTTTTCCCTTCGCTTGGGGTCTTCAGTGCCAACACAACAGCTGTCTGTGACCACAACCGCTAACCGCTACACACAGCCTACATCGTTGTCAATGTCACCATATTAGCTAACGTCATGGTAAACATAACTCCTAGAACGAAAGCATTAGTAAACCGGCTACAATCACGCAGCGCAGTGTACAGAATGCAGTTTAACAGTTCCACTGGCAGCCCCGGTGGCAATAAATTAATAAAACCGAAAGCTTACCTTGACTTGGAAGAGTTCCAGTGTTGAATAGCCTTAGCCAGGTAGCTAACATACATAGCATTCCTCTCTGCTGGAGCTAGGTGTTGGAGTAGGATAAATAAGCTAGATGCATTAGCTAGCTAAGTGAAAGTTGCACAAAATACAATATACAAATACAATCTCTCTCTTTCTGCTGCTTCTCCTTAATTTGTGAACAAATTAATTTGTTCAAAACTGTTCAACTATTTCCTTTCTCTCTCTTTGAGGCAACTACTCAACACATTTTATGCACTGCAGTGCTAGCTAGCTGTAGCTTATGCTTTCAGTTCTAGACTGGTTCTTTGTATCAGATATGAAGGTAAGACCCAGATGCAGACCACGTCGAATAAACAATAGTTTAATATTCCAACAGGGGCAGGCAATAGACAGGTCAAGGCAGGCAGGGGTCAGTAAACCAGAGGTGGGGCAACGGTACCGGCGGCAGGCCGGCTCAGGGTCAGGATCAGGGTAAGGCAGAGGTCGGTAATCCAGATGGGGGCAAAGGTACAGGTTGGCAGGCAGAGTGGTCAGGCAGGCGGGCTCGGAGTCATGACAGGCAAGGGTCAAAACCAGGAGGTTGAGAGAAGAGAGACTGGAAAAAAGCAGGAGCTGGGACACAAAACAATGGTTGACTTGAACAAACAAGACGAACTGGCAACAGACAAACAGAGAACACAGGTATAAGTAACCATGAGATAATGGGGAACATGGGTGACACCTGGAGGAGGGTGGAGACAAGCACAAGGACAGGTGAAACAGATTAGGGTGTGACACTCTGATCCTTTGATTGGGTGGACAATATGTCAGTTCATGCTGCAAGAGCTCTGATAGGTTGGAGGACGTCCTCCAGAAGTGGTCATAATGACTTTGGAAGTCTTTGGAAGGGGGTGAGAACCATGAGCCTCCTAGGTTTTGTGTTGAAGTCAATATAAGCAGAGGACGACGGAAAATAGTTGTCCTCCGGCTACACCATAGACCTTCATTGCAAAACAGCGTGTTTTAATCAGTTAGTTGGTGACGGGAATATACACTTTTTTTTGTAAAGAAGCCAATGATCCTCTGTGGCCAAATCATGCTTTCTGGTGTAGTAGCCTATTTTGAATGATTTTACTGATTTCTTATATACAGGAGTAAGCTAATTATGCTAAATCATTTTGGCAATTTAAATCAATTTACCTTAGGGATAGCTTAGCTTCCCCTAGCCTTATGGACACACCGCCTGCACGTTTTAATGTGGCAGAAACACAACCAGTCATGATGTTTTCATCTGATTGTCAAACAATCACTTAACAAAGGCGCTCTTGTAGGTAACCCGGCACATTCATTCACTCACAAAATAACTTCAGCATCCAAACCCCAACAGTGCATTGGGCACCCGCTATTTGATGAATGGAAAGAGACATCAGTTACACCACACCTATTGTAATGACATTCTGCCATTGTCATTAGGCCTACACTTGTAGCCTGAATTAATGCATCCACTGTTGTTCATGCGTGCCTCGGTCTCAGCCACTCATCTCTGCCTTGTCTGTGAGTGTCTTAGCCACTCATCTCCACCTTGACAAAATGTAAGTGTTCTCCTCAAACCACAACGCAATTTGGAGCGTATGCTACCCTATTCCCAGTCAACTTGCAAATTTTTCATGCGGCTGACATGCAGTAACGTTCAAAATGGGTGTAATAGCCTATAGTTTTTTGGGCATGTTGTATTAATTAGATAACGTTTTACCGGTATAGCGTTTGCCCACTAGTTCTTAGTGGGTATGGGCAGGCTTAAGCTATGGTCAATGAACACAATTGCATTTTATCGATGGCAATTTGAATGCACAGAGATACCGTGAGGAGATCCTGAGGCCCATTGTCGTGCCATTCATCCGCCGCCATCACCTCATGTTTCAGCATGATAATGCCATGTCGCAAGGATCTGTACATCATTCCTGGAAACTGAAAATGTCCCAGTTCTAGGCCTGCATACTAAGATCAACAGATGCATATCTGTAGTCCCAGTCATGTGAAATCCATAGATTAGGGCCTAATGAATTAATTTGAATTGACTGATTTCCTTATATGAACTGTAACTCAGTAAAATCTTTTTGTTGAAAGAAATCTTTTTTGAAATTGTTGCGTGTTGCGTTTATATTTTTGTTCAGTATATTTAGTATAGTTTTATCTAAAGAGGACAACTTTTTTCGTTTCACTATAAAAATAAAAAAACGAAATTCACTGAGTAGGACGGTCCTCCCCTTCCTCCTCTGAGGAGCCTCTACTGTTCAGTAGTACTTTCATGAGGGCGATGTGTATTGTGCACTTCACAGAGAGAGTCAAAGGCTGAGTCAAGGCTGGAGTTGAAAGTTGCGGGTTTACATTCTCTTCCATATCTGTGATACAGGGGAGTCCTGAAACCATTAAGTGTATCAATAGTCCACTTCTCCCAGTGTAATAAAATTGTGCTGGGATTGTAACCATAGTCTTTTATTTCATGTCTGAAATGTGGTCTCTCGCCTGATATAGAAGAATGGCTCCTGACAGCAAAACTGCAAAGCATGACCGTTTCCCCTCCCTTTCTGCTTCACTTCCCTGGGTGAACACAGAGCCTGTTATTTGACCAGTCAGCTACAGCCCCCGTGATTTTGAAAACCATTCAACCAAAACTGTGATAACGGACAGGAAAGGTCCAAGAGGGGAGGGAGCACACTTCACTTTCCTGATGAGTGTGAAGAAGAAAGGGAGGCTTTGTTCCCAGAGTAACAGGGATTCCACAGGTCAAGACAAGATTATGACCATGTTAAAACATATCACATCAGTCTTAAGTGTCTGTATCAATCTGTCTTCTCCATGGACAAGCCACCTATCCGTCTTCATTGACCCGTGTTCCATCCTTCCCCTTCTAACACCCATCATATCCCTCTCTCCCTCCAATTGACAGCTACTGTATCCTATTCCTCTTTCCTTCTCTCTTATCATTTCCCTCTCTCTTCTCAGATCTGACTATGGCCTGGAGTATGACAGCTACCCAGATTACCTCTACAACAGGTAGGCAGCTATACTGTACCTGCTCTCACCTACATATCTATATTGTAAGAGATTCTTGTTCTTTACTTGTACGGACAAGTAATATACAAGCTCTGTTATGATCAAGTTTTCTTGTTTAGAACTCGTACTCAGATGTTATATGTAAATACCCACTGGGCAAAAACTGGTTGTGTAACGCTCTGGGTGTCGGGGGGGTGTGAAGTCAGGCGCAGGAACAACAGAGAGTTCAATATAGTGCTTTTAATGCACACACGGTAAACAACGTCCCCACGAAAACACTGGGTGTACAAACAAATGCCCCATACACGGGGGACGAAAAAACAGTCCAAATACACTCTCCGAACGAAATAAACAATACGTTCGTCTACTCCCGATACCAAGGTACAACTGATCAATCCCGCACAAAGAAACGGGCGGGCTGGCTGACTAATAAAGCCCAACTAATTACAATCACCTCAACACAGGTGTAACAAATAAACACATAAGGAGGGGGAGGAAAAAGAGTCAGTGGCAGCTAGTAGGCCGGCGACGACGACCGCCGAGCGCCACCCGAACGGGAAGGGGAGTCACCTTCGGTCGGAGTCGTGACAGTACCCCCCCTCTGACGCGCGGCTCCCGCAGCGCGCCGACGCTGGCCTCGAGGTCGACCCGGAGGACAAGGCGCAGGGCGATCCGGATGGAGGCGATGGAAATCCCTCAACATTGACGGATCCAAAATGTCCCCCACCGGTACCCAGCACCTCTCCTCCGCCGTACCCCTCCCAGTCCACGAGGTACTGCAGGCCCCTCACCCGGCGTCTCGAGTCCAGAATGGCCCGTATCGTATACGCCGGGGACCCCTCGATGTCCAGAGGGGGAGGAGGGACCTCCGGCACCTCACCGTCCGGCAGGGGACCAGCTACCACCGGCCTGAGGAGAGACACATGAAACGAGGGGTTAATACGATAATAGGAAGGGAGTTGTAATCGATAACACACCTCGTTTATTCTCCTCAGGACTTTGAAAGGCCCTAGACACTGCGGCCCCAGCTTCCGGCAGGGCAAGCGGAGGGGCAGGTTTCGGGTCGAGAGCCAGACCCTTTCCCCCGGTACAAACACGGGGGCCTCACTGCGGTGGCGGTCAGCGCTCCTCTTCTGCCTTCTACTAGCTTGTTGGAGGGACTCCTGGACGGCCCTCCAGGTCTCCTTGGAGCGCTGTACCCATTCCTCCACCGCAGGAGCCTCGGTCTGGCTCGGATGCCATGGTGCCAGGACCGGCTGGTACCCCAACACACACTGAAAGGGGGACACGTTAGTAGAGGAGTGGCGTAGTGAGTTCTGGGCCATCTCGGCCCAGGGAATGTATCTCGCCCACTCCCCTGGCCGGTCCTGGCAATACGACCGCAGAAACCTACCCACCTCCTGGTTCACTCTCTCCACCTGCCCATTACTCTCGGGGTGATAACCGGAGGTCAGGCTGACCGAGACCCCCAGACGCTCCATGAACGCCCTCCATACTCGGGACGTGAACTGGGGGCCCCGATCAGAAACGATGTCCTCCGGCACCCCGTAGTGCCGGAAGACGTGGGTGAATAAGGCCTCCGCAGTCTGTAGGGCTGTAGGGATACCGGGCAACGGGAGGAGACGGCAGGACTTCGAAAACCGATCCACAATCACCAGAACTGTAGTGTTCCCCTGAGACGGGGGAAGATCGGTCAGGAAATCTATGGATAGATGAGACCATGGCCGTTGTGGAACGGGGAGGGGTTGCAACTTCCCTCTAGGAAGGTGCCTAGGAGCTTTACTCTGGGCGCATACCGAACAGGAGGAGACATAAACGTGTGGCTCAGTTGGTAGAGCATGGCGCTTGCAACGCCAGGGTTGTGGGTTCAATTCCCACGGGGGGACCAGGGTTCAATTCCCACGGGGGGACCAGGATGAATATGTATGAACTTTCCAATTTGTAAGTCGCTCTGGATAAGAGCGTCTGCTAAATGACTTAAATGTAAATGTAATAAACCCTAACGTCCCGAGCTAAGGTAGGCCACCAATACCTCCCCCGAAGGCTCCCCACTGTCCTCGCCACCCCAGGGTGACCCGAGGAGGGTAGGACGTGAGCCCACCGAATCAGTTGGTCCCGAACACCAAGCGGCACGTACTTCCGCCCCGCCGGACACTGAGGAGGCGCGGGTTCCGCCCGTAGCGACCGCTCGATGTCCGAGTCCACTTCCCATACCACTGGTGCTATCAGCCTCGAGGCGGGAAGGATGGGAGTGGGTTCGGTGGACCTATCCTCCGTGTCGTAAAGGCGGGATAGTGCGTCAGCCTTTACGTTTTGGGAGCCTGGTCTATAGGATAACGTAAACCGGAACCGGGTGAAGAACATGGCCCACCTTGCCTGACGTGGGTTCAGTCTCCTAGCTGCCCGAATATACTCCAGATTCTGGTGGTCGGTCCAGATGAGAAAGGGGTGCTTAGCCCCCTCAAGCCAGTGTCTACACACCTTCAGAGCCCTGACCACCGCTAACAACTCCCGGTCCCCCACATCATAGTTACGCTCCGCTGGGCTGAGCTTCCTAGAGAAGAAAGCGCAGGGGCGGAGTTTTGGTGGCGTACCCGAGCGCTGTGATAGCACGGCACCCACCCCAGCTTCGGACGCGTCCACCTCCACTATGAATGCTAAAGAGGGGTCCGGATGCGCCAACACGGGCGCATCCATGAACAGCGCCTTCAACCTGTTGAAAGCTCCGTCCGCCTCTGCTGACCACCGCAACCGCACCGGGCCCCCCTTTAGCAGTGAGGTAATGGGAGCCGCTACCTGGCCAAAACCCCGGATAAATCTCCGGTAGTAGTTGGCAAAACCCAAAAACCGCTGCACCTCTTTTACCGTGGTCGGAGTCGGCCAATTACGCACGGCCTTAATGCGGTCACTCTCCACCACCACCCCCGAGGTGGAAATGCGATAACCCAGGAAGGAGACGGCTCGTTTGGAGAACACACACTTCTCAGCCTTGACGTATAGGTCATGCTCCAGCAGTCTACCAAGCACCTTGCGTACCAGAGATACATGCTCGGCGTGAGTAGCTGAGTAGATCAGAATGTCATCGATATACACAACCACGCCCTGCACGTGCAGGTCCCTGAGAATCTCGTCTACAAAGGATTGGAAAACGGCTGGAGCATTCTTTAACCCATACGGCATGACGCAGTACTCATAGTGGCTCGATGTGGTACTAAATGCGGTTTTCCACTCGTCTCCTTTCCGAATACGCACCAGACTGTACGCGCTCCTGAGGTCCAGTTTTGTAAAGAACTGCGCTCCGTGAAATGATTCCACCGCCGTAGCGATGAGAGGTAGTGGGTAACTAAACCCCACTGTGATGGCATTTAGACCTCTATAATCAATACACGGACGCAAACCTCCCTCCTTTTTCTTCACAAAAAAGAAACTCGAGGAGACGGGTGAGATGGAGGGCCGAATGTACCCCTGTCCCAGAGACTCCGTGACATATGTCTCCATAGCCAACGTCTCCTCTTGGGACAAGGGGTACACGTGACTCTTGGGAAGCGCAGCGTTTACCTGGAGATCTATCGCACAATCCCTTCCCGGTCGATGGGGTGGTAATTTCGTCGCTTTCTTTTTACTGAAAGCGATTGCCAAATTGGCATACTCGGGGGGAATGCACACCGTGGAACCCTGGTCTGGACTCTCCACCGACGTGGCACCGATGGAAACTCTCAGACACCTTCCAGAACACTCCTCTGACCACCCCTGGAGAACCCCCTGTCTCCACGAAATACTGGGATTGTGCCGGGCCAGCCAGGGAATTCCCAGCACCACTGGAAACGCAGGCGAATCAATAATATAGAGACTGATACGTTCCCTATGATTCCCCTGCGTCACCATGTCCAGTGGAACTGTGGCCTCCCTGACCACCCCTGACCCTAATGGCCGGCTATCTAGGGAGTGCACGGGAAAGGGAGAATCTATCGGCACAAGCGGAACGCCCAACTTACGGGCGAGTCCGCGATCCATAAAGTTCCCAGCTGCACCTGAATCGACTAGCGCCCTATGCTGGGAAGAGGGGAAAAATTTAAGGAAAAAAATCAAGACAAACATGTGACCAACAGGGGTTCTGGGTGAGTTTGGTGCTGACTCACCTGGGGTGATCGAGAAGTGTTCCGCCTGCCATCTCGACTCCCAGACGGACCCCCCAGCACCGATCGGCCGTGTGTCCTCTCCGACCACAGCTGGTGCAGGGGGGGCCTCCTCCTCCGATACCCCTCGGCGCGGCCCCTCCCAACTCCATCGGGATGGGAGCCGGGGTGCTGGGTGGTGGAACGCACAGGACCCTCTCCGAACGCCCGCGGGCAGCCAGCAGATTGTCAGGTCGGATGGACATGTCAATTAGCTCATCAAGGGAAAGAGCGGTGTCCCGACACGCTAGCTCCCTGCGGACGTCCTCCCGGAGACTACACCGGTAGTGGTCAATAAGGGCCCTGTCGTTCCACCCTGATCCCGCGGCCAAGGTCCGGAACTCCAGCGCGTAATCCAGGTTGAATCAATGTTGTTTCCCTGTCATATCAACCCCAAAAAATCAATGCGATGACGTTGAATCACCATGGAAAACTGATTGGATTTGCAAAAATTCATCAACTTTGAACCTAAATCCAATGACATAGTGTCGTTGTTTGTTGATTTCAAGTTGAATTCACATTAGTTGACAATTCAACCAAGTTGAAATCAAAAGGAGATGTTCTCTTGTGCTGCAAAGCCCCTTCTCAATGTGAGTGCAATTCTCTAGTCTTCCCTCTCCTCCTCTTTGATTGCATGTGTCTCATGGACAGGTGTATCTCTGACTCCTGATTCGTCTAAGAGGAGGAGTATGGCTGCTTGTGAAAGTCATGCCTGTTGGATATGATACCAGAGAATATACTGTACCGCCCTAGTGTTAACTTCTCTTAAATCCCCTTGCCTGGTACAGCCCAAATGGCTACACAGCACAAAAGACACTTGCTTTGCTTCAGTAACTCTGTCTGTCTATATATATTCTTCCACAAGTGATAACAGTGAGACTATGGTGAAGGGCCACAGGGAGGGAAATGCTGTGGTGTTCTGAGGGGAGTCTCAAATTGAGCCCATTCTTTGCATTGAGGCTCCACTTGAATAGCCTAATTAGCCAGGCTTTGATTGGTTGCAAGGAGTGGGCCCTCTGTGTCTGGTGCTGATAACGGACGAGAGGAGAGATAAGAGAAGAGTGTGCAGAAACTTCTGGGGGAGGGGGCGTTCGAGCAGTGAAATGGGGACACTGAGAAAGCATCTATCTATATCAAAGAGCTGCTGATGCTTTGTTTGCAGGGACAGCATAGAGAGTGGTTTATAAAATATGATATCATGTCCAGATATACACTACCGTTCAAAAGTTTGCGGTCACTTACAAATGTCCTTGTTTTTGAAAGAAAATATAGTTTTTTGTCCATTAAAATAACATCAAATTGGTCTGAAATACGGTGTAGACATTGTTAATGTTGTAAATGACTATTGTAGCTGGAAATGCCTGATTTTGAATGGAATATCTACATAGGTGTCAGAGCCGTGTGTATAGGTGGCAGGGAAGTCAGGCGCAGGAGAGTTAAACTGAGTGTAAATGGAGACTTTTAATAAACGTCCACTTAACATGCTCCAAACACGAAAATGTACATACATAAAATAAACATGGGTACGAGGACCTGTCGCGCACCTATACACCAATAAACAACAGTTGACATAAAACAATCCCTGACAAAGACATGAGGGGAAACAGAGGGTTAAATACACAAGAGGTAATGGATGGGATTGAAAACAGGTGTGTGGGAAGACAAGACAAAACCAATGGAAAATGAAAAATGGATCGATGATGGCTAGAAGACCGGTGACGTCGACCGCCGAACACCGCCCGAACAAGGAGAGGCAACGACTTCGGCAGAAGTCGTGACAGTACCCCCCCCCTGACACGCGGCTCCAGCAGCGCGTCGACACCGGCCTCGGGGACGACCCGGAGGGCGAGGTGCAGGGCGATCCGGATGGAGGCGGTGGAATTCTTTTAACATGGAAGGATCTAAAACGTCCTCCACCGGAACCCAGCATCTCTCCTCCGGCCCGTACCCCTCCCAGTCCACGAGGTACTGAAGGCCCCTCGCCTGACGTCTCGAATCCAAAATGGATCGAACAGAGTACGCCTGGACCCCCTCGATGTCAAGAGGAGGCGGAGGAACTTCACGCACTTCAGCCTCCTGGAGCGGGCCAGCCACCACCGGCCTGAGGAGAGACACATGGAACGAGGGGTTAATACGGTAATTAGTGGGCAGTTGTAACCTATAACATACCTCGTTCACTCTCCTCAGGACTTTAAACGGCCCCACAAACCGCGGACCCAGCTTCCGGCAGAGCAGGCGGAGGGGCAGGTTTCGGGTCGAGAGCCAGACCCTGTCTCCTGGTGCGAACACCGGGGCCTCACTGCGGCGACGGTCTGCGCCAATTTTCTGGCGCCTTATGGCGCGCCGAAACCAATTGTCCACCGCAGGAGCCTCGGTCTGGCTCTGATGCCAAGGAGCCAGAACCGGCTGATACCCTAATACACATTGAAAAGGAGTGAGGTTAGTGGAGGAGTGACGTAGCGAGTTCTGGGCCATCTCTGCCCAAGGCACGAACTTCGCCCACTCCCCCGGCCGGTCCTGGCAATAGGACCGCAAAAACCTGCCCACATCCTGGTTAACTCTCTCCACCTGCCCATTACTCTCGGGGTGAAAACCTGAGGTAAGACTAACCGAGATCCCCAGACGTTCCATGAACGCCTTCCAGACCCTTGATGTGAACTGGGGACCCCGATCAGACACTATATCCTCAGGCACCCCATAGTGCCGGAAAACGTGTGTAAACAGGGCCTCTGCAGTTTGTAAGGCCGTTGGGAGACCGGGCAACGGGAGGAGACGACAGGACTTCGAAAACCGATCCACAACGACCAGGATCGTGGTGTAACCCTGTGAAGGTGGAAGATCAGTCAAAAAATCCACCGACAGGTGCGACCACGGCCGTTGAGGAATGGGTAAAGGTTGAAGCTTACCTCTGGGCAGGTGTCTAGGAGCCTTGCACTGGGCGCACACCGAGCAGGAGGAAACATAAATCCTCACGTCCTTGGCTAAAGTGGGCCACCAGTACCTCCCATCAAGACAGCGCATCGTCCGACCTATCCCAGGATGACCAGAGGAGGGTGACGTGTGAGCCCAATAGATCAATCGGTCGCGGACAGCAGACGGAACGTACAGACGACCAGCTGGACACTCAGGAGGAGAGGGCTCTGCACGTGACGCCCGCTCAATGTCCGCGTCCAGCTCCCACACTACTGGCGCCACCAAACACGAAGCTGGGAGTATGGGAGTGGGATCCATGGACCGCTCCTCTGTGTCATACAGCCGAGACAATGCGTCTGCCTTGACGTTCTGGGAGCCTGGTCTGTAAGTAAGGGTAAACACAAAACGAGTGAAAAACATGGCCCACCTTGCCTGGCGAGGATTCAGTCTCTTCGCCTGCCGGATGTACTCCAGATTGCGGTGGTCAGTCCAGATGAGAAAAGGGTGTTTAGCCCCCTCAAGCCAATGCCTCCACGCCTTCAAGGCTTGTACGACAGCTAACAGCTCCCGGTCCCCCACATCATAGTTTCGCTCCGCCGAGCTGAGCTTCTTCGAAAAGAAAGCACAGGGGCGAAGCTTCAGTGGCACACCCGAACGCTGAGAGAGCACTGCTCCTATCCCAGCTTCGGATGCGTCCACCTCCACTATGAATGGCAAAGAGGGATCCGGATGAGCCAACACAGGCACCGAGGTAAACAGAGTCTTCAGGTGTCCAGAAGCCCTGTTCCCCTCAGCCGACCACTGCAAGCGCACCGGGCCCCCCTTTAGCAGTGAGGTAATGGGAGCAGCCACCTGACCAAAACCCCGGATAAATCTCCGGTAGTAATTGGCAAACCCTAAAAAACGCTGCACCTCCTTTACCGTGGTTGGAGTCGGCCAATTACGCACGGCTGTAATGCGGTCGCTCTCCATTTCCACTCCTGAAGTGGAAATCCGATGCCCTAGGAAGGAGATGGATTGTTGGAAGAACAAGCATTTCTCAGCCTTGACATATAGATCATGCTCCAACAGGCGACCAAGCACCCTGCGCACCAGGGACACATGCTCGGCGCGTGTAGCGGAGTATATCAGAATATCATCGATATACACCACTACACCCTGCCCATGCAGGTCCCTGAAGATCTCATCTACAAATGATTGGAAGACTGATGGAGCATTCATCAACCCATATGGCATGACAAGGTACTCATAATGACCTGAGGTGGTGCTAAATGCTGTCTTCCACTCATCACCCTTCCGAATACGCACCAGATTGTACGCACTCCTGAGATCCAATTTTGTGAAGAAGCGTGCCCCGTTCATTGACTCAATAACTGTATTTATCAGAGGTAACGGGTAACTATATTTCACCGTGATTTTATTGAGACATCGATAATCAATGCACGGGCGTAAACCGCCATCCTTCTTCTTCACAAAAAAGAAACTCGAAGAGGCTGGTGAAATGGATGGCTGAATGAACCCCTGACGCAGGGATTCAGAGATATATGTATCCATAGCCACCGTCTCCGCTTGCGACAGGGGATACACGTGACTCCTGGGATATGCAGCGTCTACCAGGAGATCTATCGCACAATCCCCCCGTCGATGGGGTGGTAATTGAGTCGCCTTCTTTTTACAGAAGGCGAGAGCCAAATCGGCATATTCAGGGGGAATGCGCACGGTGGAGACCTGGTCTGGACTTTCCACCGTAGTAGCACCAACGAAACCCCTAAACACCTACCTGAGCAAGACAAGACAAAACCAATGGAAAATGAAAAATGGATCGATGATGGCTAGAAGACCGGTGACGTCGACCGCCGAACACCGCCCGAACAAGGAGAGGCAACGACTTCGGCAGAAGTCGTGACAATAGGTGTACAGTGGCCCATTATCAGCAACTCCTGTGTTCCAATGGAATGTTGTGTTAGCTAATCCAAGTTTATCATTTTAAAAGGCTAATTGATCATTAGAAAACCCTTTTGCAATTATGTTTGCACAGCTGAAAACTGTTGTCCCGATTAAAGAAGCAATAAAACTGGCCTTCTTTAGACTAGTTGAGTATCTGGAGCATCAGCATTTGTGGGTTCGATTACAGGCTCAAAACGTCCAGAGAAATGAAGGCTATTCCATGCGAAAAATTGTCAAGAAACTGAAGATCTCGTACAACGCTGTGTACTACTCCATTCACAGAACAGCGCAAACTGGCTCTAACCAGAATAGAAAGAGGAGTGGGAGGCCCCGGTGCACAACTGAGCAAGAGGACAAATACATTAGAGTGTCTAGTTTGAAAAACAGACGACCTCACAAGTCCTCAACTGGCAGCTTCATTAAATAGTACCTGCAAAACACCAGTCTCAACGTCAACAGGGAAGAGGTGACTCTGGGATGCTGGCCTTCTACCCCTTATGATAAAAATAATAGTTTTTCCCCTAAGTATATTTTTAACAAAGCTGAGATCTACTGTGAGGTCTAAAGTGTAGGAATACAGGTGAAATGTACATTTACAGACACTCTTATCCAGACATACCGTTCTTAAGAAAGCTAGATAGAACAACCACATACAATGTCTTCAGAAAGTATTCAGACCCCTTGACTTTTTCCACATTTTGTTACATTACAGCCTTATTCTAAAATTGATTAAATAAAACGTTTTCCTCAGCAATCTAGACACAATACCCCATAATGACAAAGCAAAAATGTTTTTTTTGAATTTTTTGCAAATGTATTAAAATAAAAAACTGAAAACTGAATATTTATGTAAATACCTTATTTAAATAAGTATTCAGACCAACATTGAGCACAGGTGCATCCTGTGTCCATTGACCTTCCTTGAGATGTTTCTACAACTTGATTGGGGTCCACCTGGGGTAAATTCAATTGATTGGATATGATTTGGAAAGGCACACACCTGTCTATTTAAGGTACCACAGTTGACAGTGCATGTCAGAGCAAAAACCAAGCTATGAAGTCGAAGGAATTGTCCGTAGAGCTCAGAGACAGGATTGTGTCGAGGCACTGATCTAGGGAAGGGTACCAAAACATTTCTGTAGCATTGAAGGTCCACAAGCACACAGTGGCCTCCATCATTCTTAAATGGAAGAAGTTAGGAAACACCAAAACTCTTCATAGAGCTGGCCGCCTCGCCAAACTGAGCAATTGGGGGAGAAGGGCCTTGGTCAGGGAGGTGACAAATAACCAGATGGTCACTCTGACAGAGGTCCAGACCTCCTCTGCGGAGATGGGAGAACCTTCCAGAAGGACAACCATCTCTGCAGCACTCCATCAATTAGGCCTTTATGGTAGAGTTGCCAGATGGAAGCCACTCCTCGGTAAAAGTCACATGACAATCCGCTTTGAGTTTGCCAAAAGGCAGCTAAAGACTCCCAGACCATGAAAAACAAGATTCTCTGGTCTGATGAAACCAAGATGGAACTTTTTGGCCTGAATGTCAAGTGTCACGTATGGAGAAAACCTGGCACCATCCCTACGGTGAAGCATGGTGGTGGCAGCATCGTGCTGTGGGGATGTTTATCAGCGGCAGGGACTGGGAGACTGGTCAGGATCAACGGATAGATGATGGAGCAAAGTACAGAGAAATCCTTGATGAAAACCTGCTCCAGAGCCCTCAGGACCTCTGACCGGGGTGAAGGTTCACCTTCAACAAGACAACGAGAAGCCACAAGTCTCTGAATGTCCTTGAGTGGTCCAGCCAGAGCCTGGACTTGAACCCGATCGAACATCCCTGGAGAGACCTGTGCAACAACACTCCCCATCCAACCTGACAGAGCTTGAGAGGATTTGCAGAGAAGAATGGGAGAAACTCCCCAAATACAGGTGTACCAAGCTTGTAGCGCCATACCCAAGAAGACTCAATGCTTTAATCGCTGCCAAAGATGCTTCAACAAAGGACTGAGTAAAGGGTCTGAAAACTTATGTAAATGTGATATTTCCATTTATTCTTTTTAATAAATGTGCAACATTTTCTAAAAAACAGTTTTTGCATTGTCATAATGGGGTATTGTGTGTAAATTGATGAGGGGGAAAAAACTATTTAATACATTTTAGAATAAGGCTGTAACATAACAAAATGTGGAAAAAGTAAAGGAGTCTGAATACTTTCCGAATTCACTGTACCTCAGTCATAGTAAGTACATTTTTCCTCAATAAAGTAGCTATAATTAAAGTCAGTCCTAGTAGGGGGGAGTCAAGAGCAAGTGTTTGTTCACAAAAGGCTTTTTTACGGGGGTGAGGGATGGGTGAGGAGGTGGTGCGAGGTGGGGTGCTGTGGGATTATTTTAGATACTCTATGAAGAGGTAGGGTTTTAGATGTTTTTGGGAAGATGGACAGGGACTCTGCTGTCCTAGCTTCAGGGGGAAGATGGTTCCGCCATTTGGTTGCCAGGACAGAGAAGAGCTTTGACTGGGCTGAGTGGGAGCTTCCCTCCCATAGGGGGGAGGGCCAAGAGACCAGAGGTGACAGAACAGAGTACTCAGGTGGGGGTCTAGGGTTTGAGCAGAGCCTGAAGGTAGGGAGGGGCAGTGCCTCTTGCTGCTCCGTAGGCAAGTACCATGGTCTTGTAGTGGATGCGAGCTTTGACTGGAAGCTAGTGGAGTGTGAGGAGGAGCGTGGTGACATGAGAGAACTTGGGAAGGTTGAACACTAGGTGGGCTGCAGCGTTCTGGATAAGTTGCAGGGGTTTGATGGTATAAGTCACTGCTTTGATGTTTGCAGAGAATCCAGGATCACGCCAAGGTTCTGTGCACTCTGGGAGAGGGACACCATGGAGTTGTCAACCATGATCGAGAGGTCTTGGAGCTGGCAGGCCTTCCCTGGGAGGAAGAGCAGCTCTGTCTTGTTGATGTTGAGCTTGAGGTGGTAGGCCGACATCCAAGCTGAGATATCTGACAGGCACGCATAGATGCGTGTAGCCACCTGGGTGTCAGAAGGGAGAAAAGTAGTTGAGTGTCATCCACATAGCAATGATAGGAGCGACCATGTGAGGATATGACGGAGCCGAGTGACTTGTTGTATAGAGAGAAGAGGAGAGTACCTAGAACCTAGCCCTTGGGGACACCAGTAGTGAGAGTATGTGGTGCAGACACAGATCTTCTCCATGTCACCTGGTTGGAGTAGCCGCCAGGTAGGATGCAATCCAAGAGTGTGCAGAGCCTGAGCCCTGAATGGGTGGAGAGGAAGAGCTGATGGTTCATGATGTCAAAAGCAGAGGATGAGAACAGGAGAGAGAGTTAGCTTTGGTAGTGAGGAGAGCCTCCGTGACACAGGGGAGAGCAGTGCTTAATTTGTAAATCGGGAGGTGCCCGGAACAAAAAGTGAGCACGAGAGGGGGGTTCCCTGCGGAGTTCTCAGGTACCAGAACGCATGAGAAAAAAAGTAACCTTTATAATAAAGCATTGCATGCATATCGTCGCATTTGAGTAATGGCATAGAGCAGCAGAGTAGAGGCACTTACAGAAGTTGCACACATGGGGAACATTTTTAGTAGCTTAGGGTCCAGGAAAAATGTGGTATTTTATAAACACATTTCATGCAATTCTACGTCATTTTACATGACTGGAGACTTTGGCAGAATATTTTTTAATACCACACAAATGATTGAAATGGCAGGGTACTTTGACACTGAGAATTTGAGATCAATAAAAACAACCTTTTCTTGAATCCATCAATAGTGTAGGTAGGCCTAGGTGTGTGGAGACACATATTATAGGCAACGATATGAGAAGGAAATTATAGTCCTACAAATGCTTTCCAGTTTAAAACCTGTCTAGGACTCGCCAACAGCCAATGAAATTGCAGGGCGCCAAATACAAATCAACAGAAATCTCATAAATCAAATTTCTCAAACATACAAGTATTAGGCACCATTTTAAAGATACAATTCTCGTTAATCCAGCCACAGTGTCTGATTTCAAAAATGCTTTACAGCGAAAGCTCCGCAAACAATTATGTTAGGTCACCACCAAGCCACAGAAAAACACAGCCATTTTTCCCGCCAAAGAGAGGAGTCACAAAAAGCACAAATAGAGATAAAATGAATCACTAACCTTTGATGATCTTCATCAGATGACACTCATAGGACTTCATGTTACACAATACATGTATGTTTTGTTCGATAAAGTGCATATTTATATCAAAAAATCTAATTTTACATTGGCGCGTTATGTTCAGTCGTTCTAAAACATGCGGTGAATGTGCAGAGAGCCACATGAATTCACAGAAATACTCATTATACATCTTGATGAAAATACATGTGTTATACATGGAAATATAGATAAACTTCTCCTTAATGCAATCGCTGTGTCAGGTTTCAAAAAAACTTTACAGAAAAAGCATTATCTGAGTACGGCGCTCAGAGCCCAAAACAGCCAAAAGAAATATCCGCCATGTTGCGCCGTCAACATTAGTCTGAAATAGCATTATAAATATTCACTTACCTTTGATGATCTTCATCAGAATGCACTCCCAGGAATCCCAGTTCGATGTGTTTGATTTGTTCCATAAAGTCCATCAATTATGTCCATTGAGCTTCTTTTGTTAGGGCGTTTGGTAAACAAATCCAAATGCGCGTTCAGGTCCAGTCGGACGAAAAGTTCAAAAAGTTATATTACAGGTCGTAGAAACTTGTCAAACTAAGTATAGAATCAATCTTTAGGATGTTTTTATCATAAATGTTCAATAATGTTCCAACCGGAGAATTCCATTGTCTGTAGAAAAGCAATGGAACAAGAGCTACCTCTCATGTGAAATGCGTATGACTGAGAACGAGGCTGCTGCCAGACCCCTTAGTCAAACAGCACTCATCTGGCCCCCCTTCACGGTAAAACACTGAAACAACGTTCTAAAGACGGTTGACATCTAGTGGAAGCCTTAGGAAGTGCAAAATAACCCATATCCCACTGTGTATTCGATAGGGGCTGAGTTCAAAAACTACAAACCTCAGATTTCCCACTTCCTGTTTGGATTTTGTCTCAGATCTTTGCCTGCCATATGAGTTCTGTTATACTCACTGACATCATTCAAACAGTTTTAGAAACTTCAGAGGGTTTTCTATCCAATACTAATAATAATATGCATATATTAGCATCTGGGACTGAGTAGGAGGCAGTTTACTCTGGGCACGCTATTCATCCAAAAGTGAAAATG
The DNA here is from genome assembly GCF_016432855.1 of Salvelinus namaycush. Taxonomy (NCBI): domain Eukaryota; kingdom Metazoa; phylum Chordata; class Actinopteri; order Salmoniformes; family Salmonidae; genus Salvelinus; species Salvelinus namaycush. The sequence goes on along the minus strand of NC_052327.1, from coordinate 17,275,402 downwards.
CTGCCCCCTATCCCAAAGAAGTTGAATACACATATTTAGCAGATGTTATTGCAGGTGTAGCGAAATGTTTGTGTTCCTAGCTCCAACAGTGCTGTTGTATCTAACAATTCACAACAATACACAAATCTAAAAGTAAAATAATGGAATAAAGAAATATATCAGTTTAAAATATTAGGACAAGAAATGTCACAGTGGCATTAACTAAATACAGTAGAATAGAATACAGTATATACATGAGATGAGTAAAGCAGTATAAAACATTATTAAAGTGACTAGTGTTCCATTATTTAAAGTGGCCAGTGATTCCATGTCTATGTATATAGGGCAGGAGCCTCTAAGGTGCAGGGTTGAGTAGCCGGGTGGTAGCCAGCTAGTGATGGCTATTAAATAGTCTGATGGCCTTCAGATAGAAGCTGTTTTTCAGTCTCTCGGTACCAGCTTTGATGCACCTGTACTGACCTGCCTTCTGGATTATAGTGGGGTGAACAGGCCGTGGCTCAGGTGGTTGTTGTCCTTGATGATCTTTTTGTCCTTCCTGTGACATGGGGTGCTGTAGGTGTCCTGGAGGGCAGGCAGTGTGCCCCCAGTAATGTGTTGGGGTACCACCCTCTGGAGAGCCCTGCGATTGCGGGCGGTGCAGTTGCTGTACCAGACGGTGATACAGCCCGACAGGATGCTCTCAATTGTGCATCTGTAAAAGTTTCTGAGGGTCTTAGGTGCCAAGCCGTCTTTCTTCAGCCTCCTGAGGATGTGGGTGGACCATTTCAGATTGTCAGTGATGTGCAAGCCGAGAAACTTGAAGCTTTCCAACTTCTCCACTACAGTCCCGCTATGTGGATAGGGGCGTGCTCCCTCTGCTGAATTAAAATTATGATTGTGCCGTTATACAATACATAGCCTACCAAATATTATTCATAGCAAAAAAACATTTTAAAAAATTCTTTAAGATGGCTTTGGTACATAAATGGTCAAGCCTCTTCTCCAAAACTAAACAAATTCTAGTAATGACCTTCAAGTGTAGACTGTATTATTATGCATACTGGATGGACTGGTTATCGTATCCTACACTCTAAACTTCCTAGGAGAGAATTTATAGCCACAGGATATGCTGTTGGTTCGTTGATTGTCAGGGGGCTTACAATTAGGCTATTAGGCAATTAGTGAATTTGTATTTGATTTTGAATAGCCTAATAGTAGGACATTTGTCATAATTAATTGGGTGACACATTACCTGTAGTTATCCAGAATATTTCACCACCATGCGTTTCCGTCTCCTCTTCTCTCTCCTTTAGACCTATTCCTTTCCTGAGCGCGCAGACAGACTCTCAACAGTTTAGTTAATTAAATATGTTTTGTTGCAAAAACATGTTACTATCGATTTTAAGGAACAGATTTCACTTGGTTTCCCAAATGAAGCACTGGGTAGCTGCAGGAACAAGGTTGGAGAGCCCATTGCATACAGAGTTTGGGCGGAATATCACCTGTCTTGCCAGCGAGAGCATGCTCCTCAAACAGGAACATCACCTGTCAGACAGCGAGAAAATGCTCCTCAAACAGGAACATCACCTGTCAGACAGTGAGAACATGCTCCTCAAACAGGAACATCACCTGTCAGACAGTGAGAACATGCTCCTCAAACAGGAACATCACCTGTCAGACAGTGAGAGCATGCTCCTCAAACAGGAACATTACCTGTCAGACAGTGAGAGCATGCTTCTCTAACAGGAACATCACCTGTCAGACAGTGAGCGCATGCTCCTCTAACAGGAACATCACCTGTCAGACAGTGAGAGCATGCTCCTCAAACAGGAACATCACCTGTCACACAGTGAGAGCATGCTTCTCTAACAGGAACATCACCTGTCAGACAGTGAGAGCATGCTCCTCTAACAGGAACATCACCTGTCAGACAGTGAGAGCATGCTCCTCTAACAGGAACATCACCTGTCAGACAGTGAGAGCATGCTCCTCTAAAAGGAACATCACCTGTCAGACAGTGAGAGCATGCTCCTCTAACAGGAACATCACCTGTCAGACAGTGAGAGCATGCTCCTCTAACAGGAACATCACCTGTCAGACAGTGAGAGCATGCTCCTCTAACAGGAACATCACCTGTCAGACAGTGAGAGCATGCTCCTCTAACAGGAACATCACCTGTCAGACAGTGAGAGCATGCTCCTCTAACAGGAACATCACCTGTCAGACAGTGAGAGCATGCTCCTCTAACAGGAACATCACCTGTCAGACAGTGAGAGCATGCTCCTCTAACAGGAACATCACCTGTCAGACAGTGAGAGCCTGCTTCTCTAACAGGAACATCACCTGTCAGACAGTGAGAGCATGCTCCTCTAACAGGAACATCACCTGTCAGACAGTGAGAGCATGCTCCTCAAACAGTGGTTGATGCATGGAGTGAAGTAAGTGTTGTTGTATTTACTTCTCAGCTGCTCATATTAAGCACATACTCCGCTATAAAACCCAAGTAGCCTACAAAACGGACCGGTTCGAAAGCGCAAAGCTCCATTGCTATTCGAGTGCATACGGATGACGTATTTCCCCCCCTGCCCCTGTTCCTATCCATTTGATAATTAAGCAATAATACATGAGAGGCCATGTGTTATGACATTTTTTTTATCATGGCTGTAATGTGGTCATAGCCACGAGGCGAAGCCCACCACAGCCATGATAAAAATGTCATAACACATGGCCTTGAGTGTGTTATTACTTTTATACAATGGGTTACCAGCATTAAACATCAAGATTATTTTCCAAACTATCGATTTTTAAACAATACTGTACACGGTGCTACATTCACTAACACTGGTTATAATGGTCCATTTGAAATCGAAACTAATTTCGATTTAAAGATGAGATTAAATTGAGAATAGTCTGATGGGTGAAAATATGATCACTTTATGAGAGAACAGCTGTGAAGCCTGAGGCAAGGAACAGAGTGCAAGCTCTTTTTGCTACCTTCTCAAATCGTCAATAGCCTATAGTTGTCACGTTCCTGACCGGTTTTCTGTTATTTTGTATGTGTTTGACGGTCAGGGCGTGAGTTTGGGTGGGTAGTCTATGTTGTGTGTTTCTATGTTTGTTAAGGGTGACCTGATATGGCTCTCAATTAGAGGCAGGTGGTTTTCATTTCCTCTGATTGAGAGCCATATTAAGGTAGGTGTTTTCACACTGTTTGTTTGTGGGTGGTTGTCTCCTGTGTCTGTGTTTTGTCGCGCCACACGGGACTGTCTCGGTTTGTTTGTTCGTTCATGTATGTAGTCTGTTTCCTGTTCATGCGTTCTTCACGTTTTATGTAAGTTCGTTAGTTCAGGTCTGTCTACATCGTTTATTTGTTTTGTAGTTTATCAAGTGTATTTCGTTTCGTCTTCGTCTTGTTTAAATAAATCATTATGTCTAACTACCACGCTGCGTTTTGGTCGAATCCCTGCTCCTCCTCTTCGGATGAAGAGGAAGAGGAAAGCCGTTACAGAACCACCCACCACACCAGAACCAAGCGGCGTGAATTCGAGCAGTGGCCTGCTACACAGGAATCCTGGACATGGGATGAAATATTGGAGGGAAAAGGACACTGGGCTCATATTGGGGAATATCGCCGCGCTCGTGAGGAGATGGAAGCAGCGAGAGCCCAGGAGCGGTGGTATGAGGAGGCAGCAAAGAGACGTGGCTGGAAGCCGGAGAATCAAGCTCAAAACCGCAGATATGAAGGTACGCGGCTAGCAAGGAAGCCAGAGAAGAAACCCCAAAAATTTCTTGGGGGGGGCTAAGAGGTAGTGGGTCTAGGGCAGGTAGGAGACCTGCGCCCATTTCCCAGGCTAACCGTGGAGAGCGGGAGTACGGGCAGACACCGTGTTACGCAGTAGAGCGCACGGTGTCTCCTGTACGTGTGCATAGCCCGGTGCGGGTTATTCCACCTCCTCGCACTGGTAGGGCTAGATTGAGCATTGAGCCAAGTGCCATGAAGCCGGCTCTACATATCTGGCCACCAGTACGTCTCCTCGGGCCGGCTTACATGGCACCAGCCTTACGCATGGTGTCCCCGGTTCGCCTACATAGCCCGGTGCGGGTTATTCCACCTCCCCGCACTGGTCAGGCGACGGGGAGCATACAACCAGGTAAGGTTGGGCAGGCTCAGTGCTCAAGGGAGCCAGTACGCCTGCACGGTCCGGTATTTCCGGTGCCACCTCCCCGCCCCAGCCCAGTACCACCAGTGCCTACTCCACGCACCAGGCTTCCAGTGCGTTTCCAGAGCCCTGTTCCTCCTCCACGCACTCTCCCTATGGTGCGTGTCTCCAGCCCAGTGCCTCCAGTTCCGGCACCACGCACTAAGCCACCTGTGCGTCTCCAGAGCCCTGTACGCACTGTTCCTTCTCCCCGCACTCGCCCTGAGGTGCGTGCCCTTAGCCCGGTACCACCAGTGCCGGTACCACGCACCAGGCCTATAGTGCGCTTCGAGAGGTCAGTGTGCCCTGTCCCTGCTCCCCGCACTAGCCTGAAGGTGCGTGTCCTTAGCCCGGTGCCTCCAGTTCCGGCACCACGCACCAGGCCTACAGTGCGCCTCATCCGGCCAGAGCCATCCGTCTCCCCAGCGCCATCTGAGCCATCCGTCTCCCCAGCGCCATCTGAGCCATCCGTCTCCCCAGCGCCATCTGAGCCATCCGTCTCCCCAGCGCCATCTGAGCCATCCGTCTGCTCAGTGCCGTCTGAGCCATCCGTCTGTCCCGAGCCATTAGAGCCGCCCGTCTGTCCCGAGCGTCCAGAGCCGTCAGCCAGCCATGAGCGTCCAGAGCCGTCAGCCAGCCATGAGCGTCCAGAGCCGTCAGCCAGCCATGAGCGTCCAGAGCCGTCAGCCAGCCATGAGCGTCCAGAGCCGTCAGCCAGCCATGAGCGTCCAGAGCCGTCAGCCAGCCATGAGCGTCCAGAGCCGTCAGCCAGCCATGAGCGTCCAGAGCCGTCGGCCAGCCATGAGCGTCCAGAGTCGTCGGCCAGCCATGAGCAGCTCCTCAGGCCGGAGCTGTTATTTATCCAGAACTGCCCCTCAGTCCAGAGCTGTCTCTCTGTCCGGAGCTGCCCTTCAGTCCGGAGTTGCCCCTCTATCCTGAGCTACCTCTCTATCCTGAGCTACCTCTCTATCCTGAGCTATCCCTCTGTCCTGAGCTACCTCTCTGTCCTGAGCTACCTTGTCCCGGAGCTGTCCTTTATCTTGGTGTTGCCCCTTAAATTAGGTGGGTGGAGTAAGAGGGTGGTCATTCTGAGGGGGAGACGTAAGCTGGGATTGACTATGGTGGGAGGGGGACCTCGCCCTGAGCCTGAGCCACCACCGTGGTCAGACGCCCACCCAGACCCTCCCCTAGACTTTTGGTGGTGCGTTCGGAGTACGCACCTTGAGGGGGGGGTTATGTCACGTTCCTGACCGGTTTTCTGTTATTTTGTATGTGTTTGACGGTCAGGGCGTGAGTTTGGGTGGGTAGTCTATGTTGTGTGTTTCTATGTTTGTTAAGGGTGACCTGATATGGCTCTCAATTAGAGGCAGGTGGTTTTCATTTCCTCTGATTGAGAGCCATATTAAGGTAGGTGTTTTCACACTGTTTGTTTGTGGGTGGTTGTCTCCTGTGTCTGTGTTTTGTCGCGCCACACGGGACTGTCTCGGTTTGTTTGTTCGTTCATGTATGTAGTCTGTTTCCTGTTCATGCGTTCTTCACGTTTTATGTAAGTTCGTTAGTTCAGGTCTGTCTACATCGTTTATTTGTTTTGTAGTTTATCAAGTGTATTTCGTTTCGTCTTCGTCTTGTTTAAATAAATCATTATGTCTAACTACCACGCTGCGTTTTGGTCGAATCCCTGCTCCTCCTCTTCGGATGAAGAGGAAAGCCGTTACAATAGTTCAACCATGCAGCCCATATATGTTTAGATTTCTAAGACATTCTAAGGTTTGTATCATTAACAACTTGTTACATCTGCTCCTGCCACACCCTCTACTGCTCATCCTGTGTCTCCTTGACCTGCCGCCACTCCCCCAGTACTCTATCCCTCTCCCTCTCTCTCTCTCTATCTGTGTGTGTGATTGTGTGGGTGGAGACAGATGTGCTGGAGTCAGAGCAGATCCCCACCAGCTGCAACCTGTTCCATGATCAAGACCTCTACAAATACTCAGCTTACCCTGTCCCAACCCCTCTCGCTACAGCCTCAGCCTCCGCACCTGGTTCCCTGCAACCCACCCGAGCTTCCCTTGGCCTGCAGTCCTGCTTCGCCCCTGTGTTTCAATAAATCCCTTGGTTACTTCATCCCAGTTTCCTCGTCTGTGTCTGCTCATGGGTTCCCCTGTTCCACTCCGCGTAACAAAACTAGAGTTGCTAAATAAGTCTAAATCTAGCATATAGGACCTGTTTCAAATGATCAGTTTTAGCTCAACATAGCCACTTCATATATGCAGTCGCTCTGTAATGGGAAAAATATCCTTTCCATATTCTTCTTATTATAAAATCATATAAAACAAAATGTCACAGGACTTATAAGCATATCTTGTCTGCTAAATGAACAAGCGTGTTTATGTTAATTAAACCTAAATTACCGTGAGACCGGCAGTTTCTTGCATGACAATAACCGGCTGACAAAATTTCATGACCACCACAGCCCTACTCAGGAATGAGTTGATGTGGGAAGTGAGGAATGGGAGGAGATTTCCAGAAAGGAGCGGATGGGGTCGAGCGGGCAGGTTATCCGTTAACTTACTGTAACAGATATGGTGGTTTAGCAGGAATATCGGGAATGCCGTGAACCACGTTTCGAGTTCAAATCCCAGATAAGAACATATTGAATAATAACTAGTGTATAAATAAACATTCACAATGTAGTCATGCATGTCAAAGTGTGTCAAATATGTAATATGAAAATACTGTATTGCAGTGAACAGCGGGAAGTGAACCAACGTGGGTATAACCAATGAGGAGATGGCACATGTGTATCTGCTTCTATAAACCAATGAGGAGATGGGAGAGGCAGGACTTGCAGCGCGTTCTGCACCACAAATAGAAGCATCTTCTATTTTAGTGTCTGGCAGCACAGACACTCGTTGGCGCGCGTGAGCAGTGTGGGTGCAATGATTGAATAACATGCACGCGACGCAAACGGTGTGGTCAGCATGTTAGTCTGTGCTTATGGACTGCCCTCTTCAATTCAAACCACAGGTTTTCAATGGGTTTCAAGTCTCGAGACTGAGATGGCCATTGCAAAATGTTGATTTTGTGGCCAATTAACCATTTCTTTGTGGATTTTGATATGTGCTTTGGGTTATTGTCTTGCTGGAAGATCCACTTGCGGCCAAGTTTCAGCCATGATGCCCATGACGTCAACAAGGACCTAATGACCAGGGGATGCAAAATATCCCCATAACATCAAAGATCCACCACCAGATTTGACAGTAGGTGTGGGGGTATTTCTGCTCATGCATTCTCATTTTGACGCCAAACCCACCAATGGTGTGCGTGGCCAAAGAGCTCTATTTTTATGTCCTCCAACAAATGTAAACACCTGGAGTTTGGTAAATGACATTGGTACTTGGATTGGAACCGGTGCTTTGGTCAGATTACAAGAAAATAGAGCTCTTTGGCCACGCACACCAGTGGTAGGTTTGGCGTCGAAATGGGAATGTGTTCTCCAACTCAAAAATAATTTTGACCCCTACCATTTTGAGAAAAAATGTATTACTTGTTCAACAAAATCTCTTTCTTTGAGCAATTGTTTTAGCTTAAAATAATATAATTTCCCAATTTCTCTGAGCAATTGTATTAGTATAACAGATTAAAACCCCCCCCTTTTTGGCAGACAATACAGCTCAGTATTTGAAATATTTATTTCAAACAGTAATTTTTACTCATCATTATAAAGTGGGTCAATCATTTCAGAGCCCACTGTATGTATTTTTTCTTAACTTACAAATAAAATCAATAAAAAAAGCAACCACCTTATACCAAGGGTACACAATTTAACCTGTCCAAGTTGGGGGACCTTGGGGCTATTATTTTCTCATTACCCCATTTCACCGTTTAAATGGCCTTTTAGGTGTCCTTGCTTATTCACAGCTACAGTAGCAAGACTCATTGACAGGGTTTGTCCTGTGGATTACAGAAGGTGACACACTCTTATTTCTGTACACTGAAAACTCAGCAATTTCACAGATAGAGAATATGACACGGCTCATATAATGGTATCTCTAGAAGTATTGAAATAAGGGACCATGTTTCTATGGGTATTTCCATGAATGAGGTGTGTGTGTAGAAAAGCTATTGGCCTCCAATTCTTACACCCTGAACCTAAAACACCCCCATTTCTTATTGTTTTGTTCCCCAATCAGTGCAGTATATAGGAGCTGCCTCTCCTCTTACCCAGCATATCAGGCTCAGCTAGCAGATCATATGATGATGCAGTGCTTCCCTGAGGGCTGCGGGTAGTGGGGCAGCAGGGTTTCTGTAGTGAAACTATCTATTGACCCATACTGTATCCACATGACCTGACATTCCCCCTGGTTGTCCGCCGCTGGTGGGGATTTCACAGATGGGTGAACACAGTCTCCCTGCATAGCTGACTGGACGCCTGGCCACCCGCCCCACTGGTCCGGAGAAAAAACACAGCTCAGGCCGACGGTGGAGCACTGTGAAGCAAGGGGGAAACACCACAGCCATGGAGGGAAAAGGGCTGAGAGGGAGAGGGGATGACAGAATGAAAAACGAGGCCCTTGCCAGCCAGCTCAGGCATTGCTGATAAGCGATCCGTTCAGTCCCTTCTCCCCTCTCTCTTCTGTCTCTATCTCATCCCTTTCTTTTCCTTTATTGCCCCTCACACAGCCACCACAATACAAGGCGAGTTAAGAAGTATCCTTACTTCATCCTACACTGGCATAGGATTAGAGTGACTATACACTTAGTGTACAAAACATTAATGCTCTTTCCATGACAGACTGATCAGGTGAATCCAGCTGAAAGCTAAGATCGCTTATTGATGTTACTTGTTCAATCGAATTCAATTAGTGTAGATGAAGGGAAGGAGACAGGTTAAAGAAGGATTTTTAAGGCTTGAGACCATTGAGACATGGATTGTGTATGTGTACCATTCAAAGGGTGAATCGGCAAGACAAAAGATTTAAGTGCCTTTGAACGGGGTATAGTAGTAGGTGCCAGGCGCATCGATGTGTGTCAAGAACTGCAACGCTGCCGGGGTTGTCATGCTCAACAGTTTCACGTGTGTACAATGAATGGTCCACCACCCAAAGGACATCCAGCTAACTTGACACAACTGTGGGGAAGCATTGGAGTCAACATGGGCCAGCATCCATGTGGAACGCTTTTGACACCATGCCCTGACGAATTGAGTCTGTTCTGAGGGCCAAGGGAGTGTAACGCAATATTAGGAAGGTGCTCCTAATGTTTTTTACACTCAGTCTATATGTCCTTTTACAAACGACCAACATCTGATTTACAGTGGATCCAATAAGAGCTTGGGTAATTTTGTCAAACAATCATTACCCTTTCACTGAGTCCCAGGCATCATCTTATAGGATTGTCTTTGAATATCTTAGTATAGAGTAGTAAAAAACTGGCTTCCTCCTAAACTCACTTTGCACTGTAGTATGAAATGCTTTCCCTGATGAATTCTCCTTTGCTGAGCATATCAACAGTGTGTGAAAAAAATATTTATTGGTAGTTATCTGCTCTGCTGCAGATTTAAAGCTTACAAAGGTACAGTACTCTCAAAGTAACACTTTCTCTCTCTCCTTCATGGACTTTTCTTTGTTGCCAGAAATTACATCTAGAGTACAGTAGGTAATCATATTCAGTTCTCAGTAAAGCCAACTATATACCTTCAGTTCTTTTTCACTTCCATAAAGTACTGTATGACTCATACACAATTGTGTATAATGTAGTACAAGTATGTTTTTTTAAATTTATAAACAGTTAATGTAGAACGGCAGATACAGTGCATTCGGAAAGTATTCAGACCCCTTCCCTTTTCCCACATTTTGTTACATCAAAGCCTTATTCTAAAATTTATTCAACACAACATTTCCCTCATCAATCTACACACAATAACCCCATAATGACAAGACAAAAACAGGTTTTTAGAATTTTCTGAAAATGTATTAAAAAATATATTTATAAATACCTTATTTACATAATTATTCAGACTCGAGATTGAGCTCAGGTGCATCCTGTTTCCATTGATCATCATTTGTATTTATTATGGATCCCCATTAGCTGCTGGCAAGGCAGGCTACTCTTCCTGGGGTCCAGCAAAATTAACCTTTCTGGCGCAGGCGTTCCGCTAGCGACCCACCTCGACAACATCCGGTGAAATTGCAGAGCGCCAAATTCAAAATACAGAAATAGTCATAATAAACATTCATAAAAAATACAAGTGTTATACATCGGTTTAAAGATTAACTTCTTGTTAATCCAGCCGCTTTGTCAGATTTCAAAAGGCTTTACGGCGAAAGCATACCATGTGATTATCTGAGGACAGCGCCCCGCTTACAAAAGCATACAAACATTTTACAACCAAGCAAGGAATTACAAAAGTCAGAAATAGCGATATAATTAATCAGTTACCTTTGAAGTTCTTCATCTGGTTGCAGTCACAAGAGTTCCAGCTACACAATACATTTTCATTTTGTTCGATAAAGTCCCTCTTAATATCCCCAAAACTCTGTTTTGTTGGCGCATTTTGTTCAGTAATCCACTGGCTCAAAGGCGGTCAAAACATGCAGACGAATACATCCTAAAAGTACCGGTAAAGTTCGTCGAAACATGTCAAACAATGTTTATAATTAATCCTCAGGTTGCCAATTGTCTAAATAATATTTCAACCGGACAATAGCTTATTCAATAGAAAGGAAAAACAACGAAGGGCGCACACTAGGTCACGCGCGCAAACCAGCAGTGCATGATTCTACAGTCCACTGACAGAAAGGTCTCATTCTTCTTCATTTTTCAGAAAACAAGCCTGAAACAATGTCTAGAGACTGTTGACATCTAGTGGAAGCCATAGGAACTGCAATCTGGGTCCTAACCCATTAGATGCTCTATAGGCATTCAATTGAAAATACCCACATCAAAAACATCCCACTTCCTAGATGGATTTTCCTCAGGTTTTTGCCTACCATATCAGTTCTGTTATACTCACAGACATTATTGTAACAGTTTTGGAAACTTTAGAGTGTTTTCTATCCAAATCTACCAATTATATGCATATCCTAGCTTCTGGGCCTGAGTAACAGGTAGTTTACTTTGGGCACGCTTCTCATCCAGACGTCGAAATACTGTCCCCAAGTCATAAGAAGTTTAAGGCAGTTTATAACATTTTTAAAAACATTACAATACATTCACAGATTTTACAACACACTGTGTGCCCTCAGGCCCCTACTCCACCACATATCCACAGTTCTAAATCCATGTGTATGTGTGTGTATAGTGTGTATGTTATTGTGTGTGTATACGTATCTGTGCTTATGTTTGTGTTGCTTCACAGTCCCTGCTGTTCCATAAGGTGTTTTCTGTTTTTAATTTTACTGCTTGCATCACTTACAGTGGCTTGGGAAAGTATTCACCCACCTTGGCATTTTCCCTATTTTGTTGCCTTACAACCTGGAATTAAAATAGATTTTTGGGGGGTTTGTATCATTTGATTTACACAACATGCCTACCACTTTGAAGATGCAAAATATTTTTTCTTGTGAAACAAACAAGAAATAAGACAAAAAAACGGAAAACTTGAGCGCGCATAACTATTCAGCCTCCCAAAGTCAATATTTTGTAGAGCCACCTTTGCAGCAATTACAGCTGCAAGTCTCTTGGGGTATGTCTCTATAAGCTTGGCACATCTAGCCACTGGGATTTTTGCCCATTCTTCAAGACAAAACTGCTTCAGCTCAATCAAGTTGGATGGGTTCTGCTGGTGTACAGCAATCTTTAAGTCATACCACAGATTCTCAATTGGATTGAGGTCTGGGCTTTGACTAGGCCATTCCAAGACATGTAAATGTTTCCCCTTAAACCACTCGAGTGTTGCTTTAGCAGTATGCTTAGGGTCATTGTCCTGCTGGAAGGTGAACCTCCCAGTCTCAAATCTCTGGAAGATTGAAACAGGTTTCCCTCAAGAATTTCCCTGTATTTAGCACCATCCATCATTCCTTCAATTCTGACCAGTTTCCCAGTCCCTGCAGATGAAAAACATCCCCACAGCATGATGCTGCCACCACCATGCTTCACTGTGGGGATTGTGTTCTCGGGGTGATGGGAGGTGTTGGGTTTTCTACCAGACATAGCGTTTTCCTTGACAATTTTAGTCTCATCTGACCAGAGTACCTTCTTCCATATGTTTGGGGAGTCTCCCACATGCCTTTTGGCGAACACCAAAAATGTTTGCTTATTTTTTTCTTTAAGCAATGTTTTTTTTCTGGCCACTCTTCCGTAAAGCCCAGCTCTGTGGAGTGTACGGCTCAAAGTGGTCCTATGGACAGATACTCCAATCTCCGCTGTGGAGCTTTGCAGCTCCTTCGGGGTTATCTTTGGTCTCTTTGTTGCTTCTCTGATTAATGCCGTTCTTGCCTGGTCCGTGAGTTTTGGTGGGTGGCCCTCTCTTGGCAGGTTTGTTGTGGTGCCATATTCTCTCCATTTTTTAATAATGGATGTAATGGTGCTCCGTGGGATGTTCAAAGTTTCTGATATTTTTTTATAACCCAACCCTGATTTGTACTTCTCCACAACTTTGTCCCTGACCTGTTTGGCGAGCTCTTTGGTCTTCGTGGTGTCGCTTGCTTGGTGGTGCCCCTTGCTTAGTGGTGTTGCAGACTCTAGGGCCTTTCAGAACAGGTGTATTTATATTGAGATCATGTGACACTTAGATTGCACACAGGTGGACTTTATTTAACTAATTATGCGACATCTGAAGGTAATTGGTTGCACCAGATCTTATTTAGGGTTTCATAGCAAAGGGGGTGAATACATATACACGCACCACTTCTCAGTTTTTATTTTTATGAATTTTTTAAACAAGTTATTTTTTTAATTTCACTTCACCAATTTTGACTATTTTGTGTATGTCCATTACATGAAATCCAAATAAAAATCTATTTAAATTACAGGTTGTAATGCAACAAAATAGGAAAAACGCCAAGGGGGATGAATACTTTTGCAAGGCACTGTACTTCATGTGGAATAGAGATCCATGTAGTCATGGCTCTATGTAATACTGTGTGCTTCCCATAGTCTGTTCTGGACTTGGGGACTGTAAAGAGACCTCTTGTGGCATGTATTGTGGGGTATGCATGGGTGTCCAAGCTGTGTGCCAGTAGTTCAACAGACAGCTCGATGCATTCAACATGTCAATACCTCTCATAAATACAAGTAGTGATGAAGTCAATCTCTCCTCCACTTTCAGCCAGGAGAGATTGACTGTTCTGAACCAATTGCAATTTTCCTAAATCCTTTTTTTGTGGCACCTGACCACACTACTGAACAGTAGTCAAGGTGCGACAAAACTAGGGCTTGTAGGACCTGCCTTGTTGATAGTGTTGTTAAGAAGGCAGGGTAGCGCTTTATTATGGACAGATTTCTCCCCATCTTATCTACTGTTGTATCAATATGCTTTGACCATGACAGTTTACAATCTAGGGTTACTCCAAGCAGTTTAGTCATCTCAACTTGTTAAATTTCCACATTATTTATTACAAGATTTAATTGAGGTTTAGAGTGTAGTGAATGATTTGTCCCAAATACAATGCTTTTAGTTTTAGAAATATTTAGGGTTAAAACTTCTTGTCAATATGGGGGCGCTATTTTCACTTTGGAAAAAATCGCCCAAATTAACCTGCCTCGTACTCTATTCTAGATCATACAATATGCATATTATTATTACTATTGCATAGAAAACACTCTCAAGTTTCTAAAACTGTTTGAATTATATCTGTGAGTAAAACAGAACTCATTTTGCAGCAAACTTCCACACAGGAAGTGAAAAATCTGAAAACGAGGCTCTGTTCCAGGGCCTGCCTATTCAACTGGCTTATATTTATCGATATGCATGCACTTCATACACCTTCCACTATATGTCAACAGGCAGTGGAAGGTGGAATGGGGTGTCTAGCTTGATCTGAGGTCGAACAAGAGCTTTTGGAGTGGCAGGTCAGGGATTTCCTTTCTCTACCTAGGCGCGCGAAGCACCTCCATATTGTCTTCTGATAAGCGTTCGGTATACACGGCTAATATCTCCGGCTCTGATTTTATTTGATACATGTGATAATACATCGTAAAGTATGTTTTTTCAACCGAGTTTTATCAGATTATTCAACGTTTATTGGGACTTTTGGAGTTTTCCGTTCTTTGCGTCGAGAGAAACTGGGAACGTCATCAACATTGGCTAGCATTGTGGCACGAATTCGACAGGACAAAAGGACATTCTAAAACCAAACAACATTCTGGAAATAGGACTCCTTGTACAAGATTCTGATGGAAGCTCAGCAAAAGTAAGAACAATTTATGATGTTATTTCGTATTTCTGTGGAAAATGTTGTTTCTATTCCCCGCCATTTTGGCGTGCGCTGTCTCGCAATAACGCAAGCTGTTTGTTATGGTAAAGTTATTTTAAAAAATCTAACACGGCGGTTGCATTAAGAACCAGTGTATCTTTCATTTGCCATACAAAAAGTATTTTTATGTAAAGTTTATGATGAGTTCTTTGGTCAGATTAGGTGAGTGTCCAAAATAGCTCCTGATTCTGGGGAAATGTTGCTACATTTTCACAATGTATAACCACGGTTTGCAGCTCTAAATATGCACATTTTCGAACAAAACATAAGTGTATTGTATAACCTGATGTTATAAGACTGTCATCTGATGAAGTTGTTCAAGGTTAGTGATTCATTTTATATCTTTTGCTGGTTTTTGCAAATGCTATCTATGCGGTGAATAAATGCGTTTGTGTGTGTGGCTATTGTGGTAAGCTAATATAATGCTATATTGTGTTTTCGCTGTAAAACACTTAAAAAATCGGAAATATTGGCTGGATTCACAAGATGTGTAACGTTCGTCTTGTGGTGAATGAGCGGACCAAGGCGCAGCGGGTGATGAATACATAATGCTTTAATTAGACAAGACGAACACTTACACGAATAACACTCGATGATATACAAAACAACAAACGACGTAGACTGACCTGAACATAAGAACTTACATATAGACGAAGAACGCATGAAACAGGAACAGACTACCTAAAACGAACGAACAAACGAAACAGTCCCGTGTGGTATACACAGACACAGGAACAATCACCCACAAACAAACAGTGAGAACAGCCTACCTTAATATGGTTCTCAATCAGAGGAAACGTCAAACACCTGCCTCTAATTGAGAACCATATCAGGCAACACCTTAACCCAACATAGAAAACACATAACATAGACTACCCACCCCAACTCACGCCCTGACCAACTAAACACATACAAAAACACCAGAAAACAGGTCAGGAACGTGACAAGATGTTTATCTTTCATTTGCTGTACACCATGTATTTTTTATAAATGTTTTATGATGAGTATTTAGGTATTTCACGTTGCTCTCTGTAATTATTCTGGCTGCTTTGGTGATATTTTTGATGGTAGCTGCAATGTAAAACTATGATTTATACCTCAAATATGCACATTTTCGAACAAAACATAAATTTATTGTATAACATGTTATAAGACTGTCATCTGATGAAGTTGTTTCTTGGTTAGTGACTAATTATATGTCTATTTGGTCGGTTTTGTGATAGCTACCTATGCGGTAGAAACATGGTGAAAATATGCTGTTGAGTCTTTGGCTATTGTGGTTAGCTAATAGAAATACATATTGTGTTTTCGCTGTAAAACATTTTAAAAATCGGAAATGATGGCTGGATTCACAAGATGTTTATCTTTCATTTGCTGTATTGGACTTGTGATTTCATGAAAATTATATTATATGATATCCATGTCCCGTTAGGCTAGGCTATGCTAGTCAGCTTTTTTGATGAGGATGCTCCCGGATCCGGGATGGATATTAAGTAAAGGTTAACTTATTCCTTGCCACCCACTCTTTGTCAAGTGCTGCAGTCATTTCAGTTGCTGTGGTAGCTGACGTGTATAGTGTTGAGTCATCCACATACATAGACACTCTGGCTTTACTCAAAGTCAATGACATGACGTTAGTAAAGATTGAAAAAAGCAAGGGGCCTAAACAGCTACCCTGGGGAATTCCTGATTCTACCTGGATTATGTTTGAGAGGCTTCCATTAACGAACACCCTCTGTGTTCTGTTAGACAAGTAATGCTTATCCACATTATAGCAGGGGGTGTAAAGCCTTAACACATACATTTTTCCAGCAGCAGACTATGATCAATAATGTCAAAAGCTGCATTGAAGTCTAACAAGACAGCCCCACAATAATTTTATCATCAATCAATCATCTCTCAGCCAATCATCAGTCATTTGTGTAAATGCTGTGCTTGTTGACTGTCCTTCCCTATAAGCGTGCTGAACATCTGTTGTCAATTTGTTTACTGTGAAATAGCATTGTATCTGGTCAAACACAATTATTTCCCAGACGTTTACTAAGGCTAATTGGCTAATTGGTCGGCTATTTGAGCCAGTAAAGGGGGCTTTACTATTCTTGGGTAGCGGAATGACTTTATCTTCCCTCCAGTCCTGAGGGCACACACTTTCTAGTAGGCTTAAAATGAAGATGTGGCATTGAGATGTTTCTACAACTTGATTGGAGTCCACCTGTGGTAAATTCAATTGATTGGACATGATTTGGAATGCATTTTGCATGTCAGAGCAAAAACCAAGCCATGAGGTCGAAGAAATTGTCTGTAGAGCTCCGAGACAGGATTGTGTTGAGGCACAGATCTGGGGAAGGGTACCAAAACATGTCTGCAGCATTGAAGGTCCCCAAGAACATAGTGGCATCCATCATTCTTAAATGGAAGAAGTTTGGAACCACCAAGACTCTTCCTAGAGATGGCCACCCGGTCAAACTGAGCAATCGGGGGAGAAGGGCCTTGGTCAGGGAGGTGACCAAGAACCCGATTGTCACGTTCCTGACCTGTTTTCTCTTGTTTTTGTATGTGTTTAGTTGGTCAGGGCGTGAGTTGGGGTGGGCATTCTATGTTATGTGTTTCTATGTTTAGGTTCATTGTCTGTTAGCCTTATATGGTTCTCAATCAGGGACAGGTGTTTTTCATTTCCTCTGATTGAGAATCATATATAGGTAGGCTGTTTCACACTGTTTGTTTGGTGGGTGTTTGTTTCCGTGTCTGTGTTTGTTGCACCACACGGTACTGTATCGGTTTATGCACTTCGGTTATTTGTTTTGTAATTCAGTATTCAGTTTCGTTTTAATAAATCATTATGAACACTAACCACTCTGCGTATTGGTCCGATCCGTCTCGCCTCTCCTCGTCCGAGGAGGAGGAAGAATATGACGATAGCCGTAACAGAATCACCCAACCCAAAAGGACCAAGCAGCGTGTGAAACAGCAACAGGACCCACCTACACAGGATTCATGGACATGGGAGGAAATATTGGATGGTAAAGGTCCATGGGCACAGCCAGGAGAATATCGCCGCCCCAAAGCTGAGCTGGAGGCAGCATTTTGAGGAGCTAGCCCGGAAGCAGGAGAAGGATCTGGGCTACACTACGTGGGAGGAGATCGACAGGTGGGCGATCGACCCAGGGCGAATGCCGGAGCCCGCCTGGGATTCTCTGGCGCAGTGCGAGGAGGGATACCGGCGAATGGAGGCAGCACGACGACGCGGTAGGAAGCCTGTGAGTCAGCCCAAAAAAATTCTTGGGGGGGGGGCGTAAAAGGGAGTGTGGCGAAGTCAGGTAGGAGACCTGCGCCTACTCCCTGTACTTACCGTGGAGAGCGAGAGTACGGGCAGACACCGTGTTACGCAGTAGAGCGCATGGTGTCTCCTGTACGTGTGCATAGCCCGGTGCGGTACATACCAGCTCCTCGTATCGGCCGGGCTAGATTGAGTATTGAGCCAGGTGCCATGAAGCCGGCTCAACGCGTCTGGTCTCCAGTGCGTCTCCTCGGGCCGGCTTACATGGCACCAGCCTTATGCATGGTGTCCCCGGTTCGCCTACATAGCCCGGTGTGGGTTATTCCACCTCCCCGCACTGGTCGGGCGATGGGGAGCATACAACCAGGTAAGGTTGGGCAGGCTCAGTGCTCAAGGGAGCCAGTACGCCTGCACGGTCCGGTATTTCCGGCGCCATCTCCCCGCCCCAGCCCAGTACCACCAGTGCCTACACCACGCATCAGGCTTCCTGTGCGTCTCCAGAGCCCTGTTCCTCCTCCACGCACTAGCCCTGTGGTGCGTGTCTCCAGCCCATTACCACCAGTGCCTACACCACGCACCAAGCCTCCTGTGCGTCTCCAGAGTCCTGTGCGTCCTGTTGCTGCTCCCCGCACTAGCCTGAAGGTGCGTGTCCTTAGCCCGGTACCTCCAGTTCCGGCACCACGCACCAGGCCTACAGTGCGCCTCAGCCGGTCAGAGCTGCCCGTCTGCCAAGCATCGTCAGAGCTGCCCGTCTGTCCCGAGCCGTCAGAGCTGCTCGTCTGTCCCGAGCCGTCAGAGCTGCCCGTCTGTCCCGAGCCGTCAGAGCTGCCCGTCTGTCCCGAGCCGTCAGAGCTGCCCGTCTGTCCCGAGCCGTCAGAGCTGCCCGTCTGTCCCGAGCCGTCAGAGCTGCCCGTCTGTCCCGAGCCGTCAGAGCTGCCCGTCTGTCCCGAGCCGTCAGAGCCGCCCGTCTGTCCCGAGCCGTCAAAGCCGCCCGTCTGTCCCGAGCCTTCAAAGCCGCCCGTCTGTCATGAGCCTTCAGAGCCGTCCGCCAGACAGGAGCCGCTAGAGCCGTCCGCCAGACAGGAGCAGCCAGAGCCTTCCGCCAGACAGGAGCCGCCAGAGCCTTCCGCCAGACAGGAGCCGCCAGAGCCTTCCGCCAGACAGGAGCCGCCAGAGCCTTCCGCCAGACAGGAGCCGCCAGAGCCTTCCGCCAGACAGGAGCCGCCAGAGCCGTCAGCCAGCCATGAGCAGCCAGAGCCGTCAGCCAGCCATGAGCAGCCAGAGCCGTCAGCCAGCCATGAGCAGCCAGAGCCGTCAGCCAGCCATGAGCAGCCAGAGCCGTCAGCCAGCCATGAGCAGCCAGAGCCGTCAGTCAGCCATGAGCAGCCAGAGCCGTCAGCCAGCCATGAGCAGCCAGAGCCGTCAGCCAGTCATGAGCAGCCAGAGCCGTCAGCCAGCCATGAGCAGCCAGAGCCGTCAGCCAGCCATGAGCAGCCAGAGCCGTCAGCCAGCCATGAGCAGCCAGAGCCGTCCCTCAGTCCGGAGCTGCCGTCCCTCAGTCCGGAGCTGCCGTCCCTCAGTCCGGAGCTGCCGTCCCTCAGTCCGGAGCTGCCGTCCCTCAGTCCGGAGCTGCCGTCCCTCAGTCCGGAGCTACCGTCCCTCAGTCCGGAGCTTCCCCTCATTCCGGTGCTGCCCCTTAGTCCGGTGCTGCCCCTTAATCCAGTGGGGTTAATTTGGAGGGTGGTCATTGGGAGGAGGCTACAAAAGCGGGGATTGACTATGGTGGGATGGGGACCACGCCCAGAGCCTGAGCCGCCACCGTGGACAGATGCCCACCCAGACCCTCCCCTAGACTTTTGGTGGTGCGCCCGGAGTTCGCACCTTGAGGGGGGGGTTATGTCACGTTCCTGACCTGTTTTCTCTTGTTTTTGTATGTGTTTAGTTGGTCAGGGCGTGAGTTGGGGTGGGCATTCTATGTTATGTGTTTCTATGTTTAGGTTCATTGTCTGTTAGCCTTATATGGTTCTCAATCAGGGACAGGTGTTTTTCATTTCCTCTGATTGAGAATCATATATAGGTAGGCTGTTTCACACTGTTTGTTTGTTGGATGATTGTCTTCCGTGTCTGTATGTATGTTCGTACCACACGGGACTGTAGCGTTTGTTTGTAGTCTGTACCTGTTCGTGCGTTCTTCGTGTATTTGTAAGTTCTCATGTTTTAGGTCAGTCTACGTCGTTTATTTGTTTTGTAGTTTGTTAAAGAGTTTTCGTGTTTCGTCGTTCTGTTAATAAATATTCATTATGTATTCATCACCCGCTGCGCCTTGGTCCGCTCATTCACCACAAGACGACCGTTACACCGATGATCACTCTGACAGAACTCTAGAGTTCCTCTATGGAGATGGGAGAACCTTCCAGAAGGACAACTATCTCCCCAGCACTCCAGCAATTAGGCCTTTATGGTAGAGTTGCCAGATGGAAGCCACTCCTCAGTAAAAGGCACATGACAGCCCGCTTGGAGTTTGCCAAAAGCCACCTAAAGTACTCTCAGACCATGACTGGGGACTGGGAGACTAGTCAGGATCGAGGGACAGTTGAACAGAGCAAAGTACAGAGAGATCCTTGATGAAAACCTGCTCCAGAGCGCTCACGACTTAAGACTGGGGGCGAAGGTTTACCTTCCAACCGGACAATGACCCTAAGCACACTGCCAAGACAGTGCAGGAGTGGCTTCGGGACAAGTCTCTGAATGTTCTTGAGTGGCCCAGCAGGAGCCCGGACTTGAGCTTGTAGCGTCATACCCAAGAAGACTCAAGGCTGTAATCACTGCCAAAGGTGCTTCAACAAAGTACTGAGTAAGGGGTCTGAATACATATGTCAATGTGATATTACATATGTTTGCTTTGTCGTTATGGGGTATTGTGTGTAGATTAATGAGGGGGAAAATGTTATCATTTTAGAATAAGGCTGTAATGAAACAAAATGTGGAAAAACTCATACTTTCCGAATAGACTGTATTTCCTTTTCAAGTCAAGTAGGAGGTTAGTGTGGTCCTCAGTAAGGAAAAGGCAACAGCAACCCTCACATATAGGCATACCTGTTCACCTCCTTGTGATCGCTTTTGATCCCCTGATTGACAGCAGCAATATGTTAGTGGTTTTAGTAGATGGAGGGCAGGATCAATCTTCAGAGTGACGGGAGTTGGGTGGGAGGACGAGGAGTGTATGAGCGGAAACCATAGACCGGGCAGCATCTCTGTCAAACTACACAATCTCAGAGATGACTACCTCTATCTTCTCTGGGATGTCACACATACACACACAGCTGCAATGATCGTGCTTGTATCAGAAGAGATGCCTGCACTTAGAGAGATGAATGGGCTGGTTAACCTCAAAAGCTCTGAGAGAGAGAGAGAGAGAGAGAGAGGGAGAGGGAGAGGGAGAGGGAGAGGGAGAGGGAGAGGGAGACAGAGACGGAGAGAGAGAGGGAGACGGAGACGGAGAGCGAGAAAGACAAAGAGAGACTGAGACACTGAAAGATATTAAGAGAGACTGAGACACTGAAAGATATTAAGAGAGACTGAGACACTGAAAGATATTAAGAGAGACTGAGACACTGAAAGATATTAAGAGAGACAGAGGGAGAGAGAGAGAAAGAGGGGACATGCTACATCTGAGCCCAGACCAGTGCAAATCAAAGCTCCCCAGAGCTATTTGGCGCACCAGGCTATGAGATCAAATGAAAATCGATTACATCAGTATATCACTGTGATTATCAAGTACATTTACTCCATATGTATTGGCACCAAATGGCTTATGGATATTATAAACGAGTCCACTATTTAATTTGATTGGCATGAATAACCTAAAACTGAACATTTGTCTGGAGGCAGGTGTTTTCAGTGCTGCCAGCCTGCCAGGGAGATTGAGTCTCCTCCTGCAGTGGACAGTATATGGAAAGTCTATGGTCAACTCTCTTTTAGGAAAGGTTGCTCTGACACATCAGCAGATGATTGTTTTAAAGCGTATGCGTTTATGAGACTTATAACCTATAGCTGTCATTGCCTGGTCCTATCATGTGGTCAGGAAATACTCAGGACCCTAGGACCATACGTAAGGTTTTGTTTACTTACAAATATTACAAAGTACTTACTGTATAATTACTTATTAGATCATGTTGTTTCCCCACAGGGTGTTTGACTACCAGCGTGTCCCAGCCTCCATGATGCCAGCCCCAGTGGAGCCCAGCCCTATAAAACACTCCCGTGGCCCCTCTTCCTCCTCCGGCCTGCACCGCTCCAGAGACAGACCACAGGGAAAGAGGAGTGCCCAGCGCACCGGCTCTTCCAGCAACAGGGCTAAGTGTAAAGGACCCCACACACTGTAACACACACACTCACAACAGACTCTTTACAATGTTAACCCACGCACACGTGCACTCACACACACACACTCATAAAAAAAACTCATTACAGGGTGAATGTCATCTGTGTATGTGCACTTAGCGTTTTATCTCGAATGTGTGTGTGTGTGTATATTGGCTTCTTCGCACTGACTATGTGTGTTTGTATGTGCGTGCCTATGAATCCACTTGGGAGTGTGTGTATATTGAATGCCTGAGTGTTCCTCCTAGTGTAATGCCATGTCTGCATGGGGAAAGGCAGCGCTGGGAGCCCCAGGGCACAGTCAGAAGCACCAGATGGTCTCTTCATTAAAAGCCTTTTGACTGCAGGGCCCCTCTCCTCTCCTTCCACTACCCAGCCTATCAACATGCTGCAATTATACCAAGTTAATAGTGCATAACAAATAAGAATTGTTTATACTAGTTTATTACAAGCCTTAATAGTTTTTACTGCCAGCCCATCATAGGGGAATTAGATTGTCTTTGTAGCTGCAGAGGTCAAACAGCTTTTAATAGTAAAGAGTTTCAGGGTTGTTTTCTCAGAGCTGGGGTTGTGATATGAATTTCCCATTAAAGACCATAGGCTAGTGGAGAGGAGATGTTAAGGCCCTGGGAGTGAGGGTGCTTCCACTACACTAAGTGATGGTGGCATGCATAGGAAGACAAAGTGAGTATGTGAGTACAGGCTTCAACACTATGAACTATTACAGGCCTCTCTAGGCCAAATCCTATTTTAAGACCTGCACTCACAACTTGGACTTTCGTGCAACTCATACATCAATGTTAATGGGAGATTTATATGAAATTTTCTCTCAAAATAGTATTATTTCTTAAATCTAAATGTCTTTCTTTCCTTTCCCCCTCCATTTCTCTCTCCCTCTTTCTCTCCCTCTCTCTCCCTCTACAGTGAAGATGGCAGAGCTGTTGGCCATAAAGAGTGAGTTGACTCTGATCAAGGTGCAGATTGATGGACTGCTGGACAGTGTGGAAAAGATGGACAGACGGAGAAAAGACCACTCAGGTAGAAGGGTTGGAGCCTGGACTGGAGAGTTTATTTTATATTATAAACTTGGTGTTTCGAGCCCTGAATAATGATTGGCTGACAGCTGTGGTTTATCAGACCGTATACCATGGTATGACAAAACATTTATTTTTACTGCTCTAATTACATTGGTAACTAGTTTATAATAGCAATAAGGCACCTCGGGGGTTTGTGATATATGGCCAATATAGCACGGCTAAGGGCTGTATCCAGGCACTCCGTGTTGCGTCGTGCAAAGAACAGCCCTTTGCCGTGGTATATTGGCCATATACCACACCCCATCGTTCCTTATTGCTTAACTATCTCGTCATTAGGAGCTTAACTTACAGAATTTCCCCTGCTAACATTACATTGTTTTGTAATCCTCTTCAGAGTCTATAATGATGAGTGATAACAAGTGGAGGGGAAAATGACTATTCATTGATTAAAGTAAAGAACTACTTAACATGGCCAAAAGTGCTCGTTGAACATCTCATTCCAAAATCATGGGCATTATTATGGAGTTGGTCCCCCCTCTGCTGGTATAACAGCCTCCACTATTCTGGGAAGGCTTTCCACTAGATGTTGGAACATTGCTGCTGGGACTTGCTTCCATTCAGCCACAAGGGCATTATTGCGGTTGGGCACTGATGTTGGGCGATTAGGCCTGGCTCGCAGTCGGCGTTCCAATTCATCGAAAAAAAGGTGTTCAGTGGGGTGTAGGTCAGGGCTATGGGCAATCGAGTCAAGTTCTTCCAGACCGATCTCGATAAGCCATTTCTGTATGGACCTCGTTTTGTCACGCTGAAACAGGAAAGGGCCTTCCCTAAACTTTTGCCACAAAGCACAGACTTGACTAGAATGTCATTGTATGCTGTAGTGTTACAATTTCCCTTCACTGGAACTAAGGGGCCTAGCCCTATCCATGAAAAACAGCCCCAGACCATTATTCCTCCTCCACCAAGCTTTACAGTTGGCACTATGCATTCGGGCAGGTAGCATTCACCTTGTATCCGCCAAACCCAGATTTGTTCGTCGGGCTGCCAGATGAGGAAGCGTGATTCATCACTCCAAACAATGCGTTTCCACTGCTCCAGAGTCCAATGGAGGCGGGCTTTACACCCCTCGAGCGGACAATTGGCAATGTGCATGGTGATTTTAGGCTTATGTGCGGCTGCTCGGCCATGGAAACCCATTTCATGAAGCTCCCGACAAACAGTTATTGTGCTGACGTTGCTTCCAGAGGCAGTTTGGAACTCAGTAGTGAGTGTTGCAACAGAGAATAGACAATTTTTACACAATACGCGCTTCAGCACTCAGTGGTCCCATTCTGTGAGCTTGTGTGGCCTACCACTTTGGGGCTGTTGTTGCTCCTAGATGTTTCCACTTCACAATAACAGCACTTCCAGTTGACCGGGGCAGCTCTAGCTGACTTGTAAAGGTGGTATCCTTTGACGGGGCTACGTTGAAAGTGACTAAGCGCTTCCGTACATACCGTTCTACTGCCACTGTTTGTCTGTGGACATTACATGGCTGTGTGTTAGATTTTATACACCTGTCAGCAACCGGTGTGGCTGAAATAAGCAAATCCACTAATTTGAAGGGGTGTCCACATATTTTTGTCCATGTAGTGTATTTGTCATCAGATTATTGTGGGCCCATTATGACTACTATCTATTATCATTTGGGGCATCTTGCATCAGTGAGCACTGCATCAACAGAAAATAAAAAAAATGGGCAATGCCTGAGTAGAAGGTAACTGTCGGCAGGCTTTGTTGTGCACTGGACTGGGATGTTGGCTACCGTTGACAAAGAAAGCAGTTCAAAAACACAGTTAAAGCAAATATTCTATGGACTATATTCCACAGAGAGGTACACTGAAAACCAACATGCTCAACAATTGTGAAAAGAACTGTGTGCGTGTGTCTGGTCCAGATTCACCTCTGACCGGGGAGGGCAGTGTGTCGGACTCAGTGAGCAGTCTGGACGACTCCCCTGTCAGCCTTCACCACAGACAGAGAGAGAGCCCAGAGCCAGGAGAGGCCAGCGATGATTACCACCAGCACCACCACAGGGTAAACACAAAACTCTTCCTCCTCCTACTGGTGATTGCTCACTCCTGCACCTCAGCAATGTTATATTACTGTTTGGTTAGTGCTTGAACGTTTTACATTATCATAGATTTTCATAATTTGTTCTGAAAGTGCATATATTCAACATGTTGCGGAATGGTAATGCAGATCCCTGTAGCATTGGCTGTCACAGTTGCAATAGTTCTGGAAAAGTGTGTGTGTGTGTGTGTGTGTGTGTGTGTGTGTGTGTGTGTGTGTGTGTGTGTGTGTGTGTGTGTGTGTGTGTGTGTGTGTGTGTGTGTGTGTGTGTGTGTGTGTGTGTGTGTGTGTGTGTGTGTCATAGAACAAAGAGAGTGAGATATGGGGAGATGATAATTGATTAACTATTGTTCTCAGATTTTGGGACTCGTACATACATTACATTCTGTGCGCCCATCTCTTCAAAAGAAGAGTAATTATCTACAATTACAGCCAAGTGTCTCCCTACCTGGCTGACACAATAAGTGTTCTGCCTCCGTACCACTGTTCATTATCTATACCAGGCTGTGTGGGCTGAGCGGTAGGTGTGTTCACCAGGCAGGGGAGCCATTGTTTCTCTGACAGTTGAGGGTGGAAGGGGGAGGAAGACGGAAGGAATGAATAGAGAAGAGTGTTTACCAGTCAACCACAATACAGCATCCTAAATCTGTCCTAATGGCAAGGAGTAATAACACTTCCCAGGATTGCCAGGGAGTGTCACTCATCCCTCCTAAACTTGATTAAACAGATGCACAGATGGAGAGTTACAGTCACAGTAAAATCTGGTAACTGTCAGATAACTGTTTTTGTGATCTGTGAATGTGATGGTTTCTAAGTGACGATGAGCAAATGTAGCACAGTGTGTTTCATGTCAGCATATAAAGTCTCTCTCGCTCTTGTGATTTCTCAGATAAATAACCATCATTCTGATCTGGAAGATAACATGTGAGGAGATCAGGTATACATGGCTAATAAAGGTGATCTGTCAGGATTATAGCACAAAACATGATTGTTTGCATGTGGATTCTGTTTAATTACAGTATGTAATTACATGTTAATAAGAGTGTAAGTAAGTATTGGTTCATTCTCAACTATCATTATCACTTTTACTCTCTCCAGACTCAATGAACCCGATGACAGCATCACAGCGACATGGAGAGGGATTCAAGTGAAAGGAGAAGTGATTATCTCTGATCACAGTCAACATGGACAGAACCCTAAAATACACTGTACCTTACAAAGTTGGATCTTCAGTGAATCTTTTCTTTTGATGAGTAAGAAATATTTCCCTGGTTACCCTCAGTTCCTTTCCCACAGTCAGCTTCTGTCCAACTTCGTGTCTCCAGCTCCCCTTTGCAACAGGTTCCTACAGACTTATGGACTCAACAAAATATGGCAGCTTTTTAAAAAATGTGTCGTCTCTTGAAGAAGGGGACTGACAACTGATATGCTTCACACAGACAGACACACCCACATTTATACAACTACAGTTGAAGTCGGAAGTTTACATACACTTAGGTTGGAGTCATTAAAACAAATTTTTCAACCACTTCACAAATGTCTTGTTAACAAACTATCGTTTTGGCAAGTCAGTTAGGACATCTACTTTGTGCATCTACTTTGTTCCAACAATTGTTTACAGACAGATTATTTCACTTAAAATTCACTGTATCACAATTCCAGTGGGTCAGAAGTTTACATACACAAAGTTGGCTGTGCCTTTAAACAGCTTGGAAAATTCCAGAAAATTATGTCATGGCTTTAGAAGCTTCTGATAGGCTAATTGACATCATTTGAGTCAACTGGAGGTGTACCTGTGGATGTATTTTAAGGCCTACCTTCAAACTCAGTGCCTCTTTGCTTGACATCACTAGAAAATCAAAAGAAATCAGCCAAGACCTCAGAAAAGGAATTGTAGACCTCCACAAGCCTGGCTCATCCTTGGGAGTAATTTCCAAATGCCTGAAGGTACCACGTTCATCTGTACAAACAATAGTATGCAAGTATAAACACCATGGGACCACACAGCCATCATACCGCTCAGGAAGGAGACACGTTCTGTCTCCTAGAGATGAACATACTTTGGTGTGAAAAGTGCAAATCAATCCCAGAACAACAGCAAAGGACCTTGTGAAGATGCTGGAGGAAACAGGTACAAAAGTATCTATATCCACAGTAAAACGAGTCCTATATCGACATAACCTGAAAGGCCGCTCCGCAAGGAAGAAGCCACTGCTCCAAACCCGCCATAAAAAAGCCAGACTACGGTTTGCAACTGCACATAGGGACAAAGATCGTACTTTTGGAGAAATGTCCTTTGGTCTGATGAAACAAAAACAGAACTGTTTGGTCATAATGAGCATCGTTATGTTTAGAGGAAAAAGTGGGAGGCTTGCAAGCCGAAGAACACCATCCCAACCGTGACGCACGGGGGTGGCAGCATCATGTTGTTGGGGGTGCTTTGCTGCAAGAGGGGCTGGTGCACTTCACAAAATAGATGGCATCATGAGGAAGGGAATTTATGTGGATATATTGAAGCAACATCTCAAGACATCAGTCAGGAAATTAAAGCTTGGTCGCAAATGGATCTTCCAAATGGACAATGACCACAAGCATACTTCCAAAGTTGTGGCAAAATGGCTTAAGGACAACAAAGTCAAGGTATTGGAGATGCCATCACAAAGCCCTGACCTCAATCCCATAGAAAATTTGTGGGCAGAACTGAAAAAGCGTGTGCGAGAAAGGAGGCCTACAAACCTGACTCAGTTACACCAGCTCTGTCAGGAGGAGTGGGCCAAATTTCACCCAACTTATTGTGGGAAGCTTGTGGAAGGCTACCCAAACATTCTACCCAAGTTAAACAATTTAAAGGCAATGCTACCAAATACTAATTGAGTGTATGCAAACGTCTGACCCACTGGGAATGTGATGAAAGAAATAAAAGCTGAAATAAATCATTCTCTCTACTATTATTCTGACATTTCACATTCTTAAAATAAAGTGGTGATCCTAACTGACCTAAAACAGGGATTTTGTTTGCTAGGATTAAATGTCAGGAATTGTGAAAAAAAAGTTTAAATGTATTTGGCTAAGGTGTATGTAACTTCCGACTTCAACTGTACATTCGTAATGTAGTACTGCCACTTAATGTATCCAGATCACCACAGACTAGGAATATGTAATCAATCAATTGATATAAAAAGCCATTCGAGATTGACCGGGCATAGGACAACAGTATTAGGCATCTACACTCCCTGTGTGTTCTCTACTTTGCATATTTGTCTCTACCAACTTCCCATAGCTTCCACATTAGTACGGTCAGTAGCTAGGTTTCCATCCAAATGGAGACAGATTTTTATGCAAATATTCTAAAATCGGCATAAAGAAAATATGCAAATTTTCCCACTAGTGGTGTGTTTTCATTCCACCAAACGGACTTGTTAAAAAATAGTGAGTGATGACATAGTGCACATACAAATACATTGTGTGGTTAAATTCCCATGTACCGAAAAAATAGGTTTCCATCGCATTTTCAACTCTACTGATGGTTTGGTCACTAAATACAGTATGTTGCGTTACCGCGAATGTGCCCACTCTGGTGTTGGCACGTGCGCACTAGCCAACAGCTCGCAGATACAGTGCGGGTATACTGTTGCCTACATGATGAGATTATTATGGACTAAAGAGCGAGATTATTTGTATTTGTCAAATGGCAGCCAAGCATAGATCATCATATCACCAGGATAAGACTCTCCAATATGCATTGGAAAGGAGCAGCATGTGTTGTCATTATCAGTAGCTAGGTTTCCATCCAATTGGCAACAGATTTTCATGCGAATATTCTAAAATCCGCATAAAAACAATGTTCGCATTTTCCCAACACAGATGTGTTTCCATCAAATTAACTTGTTGCGGATAAAAGACTGTGCGCGATGACATAGAGCACATACAAATAACATTTGCGGTTAAATTACCATGTACCGAATAAGAAAATACACGTCAAATGCGTTTCCTTCGCATTTTCAACTGTACTGATGGTTTTCCCACAACCAATTTGGGTTAATATACCGGTGTATCTGCGCGCGGTTGGCTAGGGCTCATGTAACATGATGAGATTATTATGGATTAAAGAGCGATATTATTTTTCAAACGGCAGTCAAGCATCGGTGATCATGTCACCAGAATAATAACCTCGATATTTATTGGAAAGGAGCATTAAGCTCACCACCTTGCACTTTCACAACCCTGTTCAATTCATCATCATTTATTTAATCTGTAGCTAATAAACTGCATGCTTTCCCGACGAGTCGTAGTGGGAGGACCACACCACATGCCATCGTGTGACTCCAAGTTTACTTCAAGATTATGGTTATTATATCGATACTTGCGCCTAAAAGCGTTTCCACCGACATTTCTCGCACAATTCATTTTACCGACACAAAAAGATCCTACATGGTCTAGTGTATTTTGTTTTGTAGACATTTGGAAAGTTTACCAAAACTTGTTCTGTTTCCATTAGGCCTGTCATACCATTTTTTTATCAGACGTACTTTACTTGCATACAAAGGTTGGATGGAAACCTTATTGACTTGAGGAGAAATTTGTTGATTGCGTTATTCTGGGGACAATTTCGGCTGGCATCAAACTATTTTCTTTACACCAGGAAGTTCTTCAATGCCACAACTAAAAACTATTATTCATTGTGAATAGTCATAACAATTGCCATGGAAAAATTCTACAGGGTTGTTCCACGAAATGAGTGCCTTTTGCTTCCCTTTGATATTTTAAGTAGAAATTGTGCACAAATAATGCATTTTAAAAGCCTCTTAAATGAAGTGCCATTGCATATAGACCACATGGGATTTCAATACATTTGATTTTTAATATGAATAAAAACTTGCTAAAGTGCCAAAAGTCAGCATTTTGACATCTCCCTCTGTGCATCCTCTGTGACCTCAAGGAAACTGCTAACCTTCTTCTTAACCCTAACATTTTTTTTCCAGGATTTCATCATCATTGTTATTTTGTTGCTTTGACCAAGTCATTTATGAAGATTATTTATTTATTTAATGTTGTTAGTGATACATTTTAAGGTAAAGAAAAACCCTGTCCCTCATTTTAAGGTCAAGCCTGTTATGTAAACTGAAAACTATTTTAATATGCTGAAACTATTCCTTTTAAAATATATTTTTTTTTCAAAAGAGACATTAAACTTTGAACAGTCAAATCAGGTGAGCTCGTTCTCCTATTTTTTTGGTCATTTTCTGGTGTTTTGTGGTGGAAAACTGAGTGGGTAAAGCATAAGATGTTGCCCATAGACAGGCTAGAAATATTTTAACAATTTCAAGTTTTTAATGAAGCTTGCATTCAATTGCCTCTCCTTGTTGCACACACCAAGCTTCCATTCCCCCTGTCACAAGGGGATGTATGGCTGCTTTAAGTTGTCAACCTTGTTACTTTATTTGGCACTTAATAGGCATGGAATTACTGTAGTATTTGTTTTTTACCTCTTCAGATGGGAACATTTCGTTTTTTTGTTAAGTTGAACATGTGCTCCTTGTGACAGAATGTTAAAATTAAGTGAAATAAAATATTTTTATCCCCAGCGTGTTACACTATTCAAAAGGCACCTAATTGGTGGAACGACCTTACTGTATAATGTTTTACTGTATTTTAAACCATGGCTATTTGAAAACAACTGTTAAAATAAGTATATTTCACTTTCTTTATGACCAGCAAGAAAATAAATCCAGACTATTTACTCTGGAAAAAATAAAGTTCAAGATGTGATGGTTTTTCATAGATTCCCAGTATATGATTATATTACGCATTTGCGTTTACTTTGCATTATTATATATGTTTCATAAAGTCTCGTGGTTTTTTGTGTTTATAAAATACTGAATGTAAACTATACATTGTGACAGTAGTAAAGGTATGACTATTTTCGTATAACTGAGTATGCATATTTATTTAACATACATTTGAGTAGCCTAGGCCTAGAAATGTGGTGGCTTATTGTTTGGCAGTGTTCTCTGTACTCAGCTCAATAATTTACCTGACTTGTAAACAATTAGTAATTAGGATATTCTTTTCTTTATTTTTATCTGTGGACTATTCCAATTTGATTGTCTATTTTATATTGTCTTGTTGTGGGCAATTAAGTCGGCCAGGCTACCACAATAAACATTGTATCAACCATGTGGCTAAACTTTGTCAATGTTGACAAGATATGCATAGACCAAGGGCTCTATTCCATCCCGTATAGGACATTTAAAGTAATTTCCTATTGAGCCGACCTCTGCAGCGTTTCCTATGAATGCAGTCTCCGTTAACGAGAGAACATTGCTTTTATTAAATTTCCATCACGCTGTAACGATGAATTTCCACGATACAGATTGAATAGAGCCCCTAGTTTATTTTCGAAATAGGTCTGGTCAAGCACCTGACATTTGTTTGCGCACAGTGGTGTAAAGTAGTCTACTTAAGTAAAAATACGATAAAGTAGCCTACTACATAAGTCGTTTTTTGCGGTATCTGTGCTTTAATTTACTATTTATATTTTTGAGAACCTTTACTCCACTACATTCCTAAAGAAAAAAATGTACTTTTTACGCCATACATTTTTCCTGATACTCAAAGGTACTCATTACATTTTGAATGCTTAGCAGCACAGGAAATGGTCCAATTCACCTTATCAAGAGACGTCCCTGGTCATCCCAATTGCCTCCGATCTGGCGGACTCACTAAACACAAATGCTTAATTTGTAAATTGTGTTGTAGTGTGTCCCTGGCTATCTGTAAATAAAAAATTAAAAAATAAAATCGTGCCATCTGGTTTGCTTAATATAAGGAATTTCAAATGCTTTATAATTTTACTTTTGATACTTAAGTAGGTTATATTTTAGCAATTGCATTTACTTTGATACTTAAGTACATTTAAACCCAAATACTTTTAGACTTTTACTCAAGTAGTATTTTCCTGGGTGAATTTCAGTTTTACTTGAGTCATTTTCTATTAAGGTATCTTTACTTTTACTCAAGTATGACAATTGTGTACTTTTCCCACCACTGATTGCTCATAGTGAATCCAAAGTGAGAAAAACTATTTTGTCTTGTTTGAAACAACTGCACGATCAGGTAAGTGATGAGAACCAAATGAACTTTAGTTTCATATGCTGGCATAAATCAACAAGTTATCGACATCAAATCAAATCTAAATGTATGTGTCACATGCTCCGAATACAACACATGTAGACCTTACAGTGAAATGCTTACTTACAAGCCCTTAGCCCTTAACCAACAATGCAGTTTTAAGAAAAGTAAGTGTTAAGTAAAAAATAATAACAAATAATTAAAGAGCAGCAGTAGAATAACAGTAGGGAGGCTATATACAGGGGGTACCCGTACAGAGTCAATGTGCGGTGGCACAGGTTAGTCGAGGTAATTGAGGTAAAATGTACAAGTACTGGCAGCTTCATTAAATAGTACTCGCAAAACATCAGTCTCAATGTCAACAGTGAAGAGGCGACTCCGGGATGCTGGCCTTCTAGGCAGAAGTGCAAAGAAAAAGCCATATCTCAGACTGGCCAATGAAAATAAAAGATTAATATGGGCAAAAGAACACAACACTGGACAGAGGAACTCTGCCTAGAAGGCCAGCATCCATCGCCTCTTAACTGTTGACGTTGAGACTGGTGTTTTGTGGGTACTATTTAATGAACCTGCCAGTTGAGGACTTGTGAGGCGTCTGTTTCTCAAACTAGACACTCTAATGTACGTGTCCTCTTGCTCAGTTGTGCACCGGGGCCTCCCACTCCTCTTTCTATTCAGGTTAGAGCAAGTTTGCGCTGTTCTGTGAAGGGAGTAGTACACAGCGTTGTATGAGATTTTCAGTTTCTTGGCAATTTCTCGCATGGAATAGCTATCGTTTCTCAGAACAAGAATAGACTGACGAGTTTCAGAAGAAAGTTATTTGTTTCTGGACATTTTGAGCCTGTAATCGAACCCACAAATGCTGATGCTCCAGATACTCAACTAGTCTAAAGAAGGGAAGTTTTATTGCTTCTTTAATCAGGACAACAGTTTTCAGCTGTGCTAACATAATTGCAAAAGGGTTTTCTAATGATCAATTAGCCTTTTAAAATTATAAACTTGGATTAGCTAACACAACATGCCATTGAAACACAGGAGTGATGGTTGCTGATAATGGGCCTCCGTACGCCTATGTAGATATTTCATAAAAAATCAGCCGTTTCCAGCGACAATAGTCATTTACAACATTAACAATGTCTGCACTGTATTTCTGATCAATTCAATGTTATTTTAATGGACAGAAAAATGTGCTTTTCTTTCAAAAACAAGGACATTTCTAAGTGACCCCAAACTTTTGCACGGTAGTGTATATAAAGTGTAATATTGATTGTCAAATGAGTGTATATGTGTGTGTGTATGTCTGTGTGGTTGTGTGCATGAGTGATTGCATGTGTGCTAAGGTGCAGAAAATCAGAGCAGGTGGTCAGTCCAGCTCAAGTGTTCAGTAGTCTGATGGCTTGTAGATAGAAACAGTCTCTTAGCCTGTTGGTATCAGACCTCATGCTCCAATACCATCTGCCTGATGGTAAGGGAGAGAACAGCTCGTTGGGGTGTGTGGGATCTTGATGATGCTGCGTTCCTTCCTCAGGCACTGTTTTGAGTAGATATCCTGGATGGTTGGGAGCACGGTCCCAGTGGTGTACTGGGACGTCTTCACTACTCACTGAAGGGCCTTGCAGTTGTGGATGTAACAATTCTCGTACCAGGCCGTGATGTAACCGGTCTGGACGCTCTCGATGGTGCAGCGGTGGTATTTGGAGAGGACTCGGTGCGGCATGCCAAATTTCTTCAGCCGATGTAGGAAGTAGAGAAGCTGTTGTGCCCTCTTGACAACAGTGGTGGTGCTGTTGGTCCATGACAAGCCCTTGGTGATGTGGATGCCGTGGAACTGAACATTTTTTTTGTATTTTAATCATTTAGCAGACACTCTTATCCAGAGCAACTTACAGTAGTGAGCTCATACATTTTCATATTTGTTCGTACTCGTCCCCTGTGGGAATCGAACCCAAAACCCTGGCGTTGCAGGTGCCATGCTCTACCAACTGAGCCTAATGGGACCAACTCTACTGCAGTTACGTTGTTGTGGATCGGGGCATTTTCCCTCCTCTGCTTCCTGAAGTCAACAACCAACTCCTTTGTTTTGCTGACGCTGAGGGACAGGTTGTTGTCATAACATCACAATGCCAGTTCACTTACCTCTTCCCTATAGGCTGACTCGTTGTTGATGGTTATCAGGCCTACAACCGTGGTGTTGTCAGTAAACTTCATTATGGAGTTGGTGTCGTGTAAATCCACAGAGTCGTCGGTGAACAGGGAGTAGAGCATAGGACTGAAGACACACCCCTGTGGGGCCCCTGTGTTAATAGTCAGTGTGGAGGAGGTGTTGTTGCCAAACCGCACATCCTGTGGTCTGCCCGTCAGGAAGTCCAGGATCCAGTTGCAGAGGGTGTCGAGACCCAGGGTTCTGAGCTTGGTGACGAGCTTGGAGGAAACAATAGTGTTGAATGCTGAACTGTAGTCAACAGCATTCTTACATAGGTATTGCCGTAATTCTTCTTGGATCACTAAGATTAGGATCTGTTTTAATCTATTTCATAATTATTGTTATGTTTATTGATCAGATATTATGCATTTTACCACAATTTCCTCAACTACCAGCGGGGAAAAAAAGTTAAAAACAAATCCATTTCTAATATGTTTTACCATTGCCCACCTAATGAAAAGGCCTGAGTTAAACATAATACTGAAAACCAATATATTTAAAATATATATTTTTTTAAATTTATCTCATCGCATAACATTTTCTGGATCTTGTTTTTTGCCATAATTACATGTTATTTTTATGTACACAAATTGAATAAAGAACAAATGGCATACTATCAGATTAAGCCAAAATTACTGACATTGAAATGGTATTCTTCCTAATATTTCCTAAAAATGGTGTTTGAAAAAGTCTTGATGATGATGATGATGACGATGATGATTAACTGAAGTCATATGGTGGCAAAGCAAAATGATATCACAAACATTTAAGTTACTGACAACTGCTGCTACCTGTGTGTTTAGTACTTGCTGGATATTTCTATTTTTGTATGTTCATCATAAATGTGCAAATTGTAAAATCTAAAACATTTTTATTTTTATTTTAGTTATTTTTAAACTTTTTATATATATTTTTTTATTAACAACAAATCAATACAGAAAGTACATAAGGGAACACAAATATATATAGATTATATACAATGGACAATCGAGCTAGGGGGTACAATATCACATTACAATTACACAAGGACCTTAAGGGACAAACATACACTTACAATTCTAACAGCTTTTTTGTTAGTAGAGTATTTAACTGTCTTAAAATACAGTTCAATTTCTTTTTGTAGGGTAAGAAAATGTGTTTTTTTGTTTGTAAATTTACATTTGTGTATATGAAATTTGGCCAAAAGAATAATGAAATTAATTACATAAAAATGTTTCAGCTTATTTCTATCGTATGTAAAGAATCCAAGCAGTAAATCTCTCCACAATAGTGTAAAATCTTCATAAATGTGTTCAATTATAAATCTACTGATGTCTTGCCACAGTTTTCTTACATGAATACAACGCCAAAAAGATGCAACACTGTTTCTGGGTGGTCATTACATGCAAATTGTATAATCTACCTGTCAAATTGCTTGTCCATGATGAAATGTGCGTGTGTGTTTATCAGCCAATCACAGAACAAGATCGAGTTCTGCAGAAGGACCCAAAGTCGTCGTATTCGCGCATGGATGATTTGATTTTTTATTAAAGCTGTACACTTGTATCTATTGAACACTTTGTATACTTTTTTCATTGCATTTTGAATATGCTTACATTTTATATCATTTGTCAACCATATCCAAATAATACATAAAAAAATATGTCCATTCCAACATAAATTGTGTCAGGCATGATTATGGTCAGGTTATTGGAGTCCTCAATGGTCAAACTCTGGATGACGTTCTTGCATTTAAAAGCCAAGTACTGTGGCCGTTATTTAATATTGTAATACCGTTGAAGTGTAAGAGGACAGCATATTAAGAAAATCAGATATTATTTCTCAGAGTGGACGGCAAGTGGCAGCCAGAGAATGGTTCAAATGTTGGGGCTTCTCTCGACGGCTGCTTTGCCTTTACGGATCGCAGTAAAACCTTCGGTACGCAGTTCAGTGGTGTCAGCAAGGAATGTATTTGTGCTGCCCGTCTACCGTGGCTGTTCTGTCAGGGTAAGATTGTTTTGTTATGTGATCATCCAGCCAACTGAAATTAGGTGTACGCTAATTAGCCATTCTAGTTGGCTAGTTCTGTAACTTTACAGCATACAATCAATCCGTGGCTAGAACTGTTATATGACTGTCAGGACTATCTGTGTCTCTTAACTAAACTCAGCAACAACCAAAAAAAAGTCCCTTTTTCAGGACCCTGTTTTTCAAAGATAATTCGTAAAAATCCAAATAACTTCACAGATCTTCATTGTAAGGGAAAAGAAAGATGCCCAGGATCCCTGCTCATCTGCGTGAACGTGCCTCCTAGCAGCATGCCAAAGGCATGAGGACTGCAGATGTGGGCAGGGCAATACATTGCAATGTCTACACTGTGAGACGCCTAAGACAGCGCTACAGGATGGACAGCTGATCGTCCTCGCAGTGGCAGACTACATGTAACAACACCTGCACAGGATCGGTACATCAGAACATCACACCTGCGGTACAGGATGGCAACAACTGCCTGAGTTACACCAGGAACGCACAATCCCTCCATCAGCGCTCAGACTGTCCACAATAGGCTGAGAGAGGCTGGACTGAGGGCTTGTAGGCCTGTTATAAGGCACCAGACATCACTGGCAACGTCGCCCATGGGGACAAACCCACCATCGCTGGACCAGACAGGACTGGTAAAAAGTGCTCTTTACTGACGAGTCGTGGTTTTGTTTCACCAGGGGTGATGGTTGGATTCGTGTTTATCGTTGAAGGAATGTGCGTTACACCGAGGCCTGTACTCTGGATTGGGATCGCTTTGGAGGTGGAGGGTCCGTCATGGTCTGGGGAGGTGTCTCAGCATCATCGGACTGAGCTCGTTGTCATTGCAGGCAATCTCAACACCCTCATGTGGTACCCTTGCTGCAGGCTCATCCTGACATGACCCTCCAGCATGACAATGCCACCAGCCATACTGCTCGTTCTCTGTGATTTCCTGCAAGACAGGAATGTCAGTGTTCTGCCATGGCCAGCGACGAGCCCGATCTGCAAATCTGGTGCAGTCCATGAGATTCACTGCAGTACTTAATGCAGCTGGCGGCCACACCAGATACTGACTGGTACTTTTGATTTTTACCCCCCCTTTGTTCAGGGACACATTATTCAATTTCTGTTAGTTACATGTCTGTGGAACTTGTTCAGTTTGTCTCAGTTGTTGACTCTTGTTGTGTAAATATTTGTATGAACATATGTTAAGTTTGCTGAAAATAAACACAGTTGACAGTGCGAGGACGTTTTTTTGTTGTTGGTGCGTTTAGCTAGCATAGCTACTAACGTTACTAGGCAGTAGCTCAACTGACTAGCTAAACCATCTATGATAACTCCAAATGCTTTCCTCTTCAGATTCTTGCACAAAATAAGTTGTCATCTCATGGATTCTATTCATCTCATGGACTACTATACTCTGCTGAGCTTCCAAAAGGTAAGACCCAAGAGTTGTGTAAGAAATGTCCTGTTAGACTGCATAGTTCTGCAGTTCATGAAGCTAATGCAAAATCAGATCAACTTATCTTTTGATGTAAGATCTCCATAAGGGAGATCTTACTCATAAAGATTGGTCTAAGCATCAACCTAGGTTGCCCTGACTTGATCTGCCAACCTAGATGGGCTCTATTAATCAACACTGGCTGGATCAATGTAATGCTATCATTCACTTTTGATTGCCAGAGGGTAAAGGGAAGGAATCACGTGGCAGGGGAGGCCGTCGAAGTGGCAGGAAAAGAGCAGGGAAAGATTGGTGGAGCCGCATGAAGATGGTATGTGCTGTGAATGGTCTGTCTTACAGTATTACTCCCTATCCTATTGCTTCCCAACCAGAGGTACTTGAGAAGACTCATGAGACCGTAGGCTTACTGCTAAAATGCACATGAGGGTATACTCCGGGCAGAGAATTCAGTTGGTGGCACAGTAACCAAAACCTTTTGGGAACCACCGCCCTATTCTGAGGGATGTTTACATATACTGTGTGACTTTCTGTGGAACTGAATGCAGATACTGCAACATGATGTGACTTTAAAAAAAACAATTTTTCTCCCATGTTGACCCTTTTCCTCTGCCTTACTAGGGAGACATCCCATGGGATGAGAAGGAGTTCCTTGCCCTGGCAATGCTAGTAACTGGGATATCATCTGCCGCACTCTACTATCAGTTCAGTGACACAGCCAAGGAGATCACCTGGAAGGAATTTGTCTATCATTACCTTAGCAGAGGAATGGTGAGAACAAAATGCAACAATTCAGTGAGAATACTGTACATGGAAATGCATGGTGATTTTTATTATAATCGTGATGTAATTGCTCAGTTACAGAACTTATTTTTTGTTTCCATCGATTTGTCATGGCGGTTTCTTTACAACTAGGCCTTCCTAAGCAGTTTGTTCTCTTCACAGGTTGACCGTTTAGAGGTTGTCAACAAACAGTATGTGAGAGTCATTCCATTACCAGGGGCTGATGAGGTAGGTGAAAACAGACCATTCTCTGGATCTGAAACGGTGACAGACTTTAGATGATAGCATGATGACTCGCTTGATAAAGATTAACTCAGGATGAATAATCTTTCAGTAGAATATAGCAAACAAGATTAAATGAAGTGAGTGTTTTGTGGATACATTGGAAGCTGCAGCCTTACTGAAGAGGTTGACGTGTATTGGTGGTCTTTCCCCAGAGCCATGTGTGGTTTAACATCGGTAGTGTGGACACCTTCGAGAGGAACTTGGAGGCGGCTCACCACGAGCTGGGTGTGGAGTCCTCTCATAGGGCAGCTGTTGTGTACAGCTCAAAAAATGATGGGTGAGTTAATACACACACACGGGCTGCACTATTAATCACATTTTAATAGAAATTGCGATATTGACATGCACAATATCCATATCGCTGCGATTATTTGAACCGCCACTTAGCCGTCTGTAACACCATTTTAAATTATTTTAAACTTTTGATATATTGCTCGAGTTAGTGGAGTTTTCTCCGTCTCCTCTTTTTGACGCTTCCCAATCTCCCACACACCAAGCCCCGTCCCCTGTCAAGTAGGCAGTTCCTCATGCTCGAGATTCACTCTACATGCATTCACCAACACCATGCAGTCAACCGATTTTCTTCTAAACCGGAACAATGAGCATTTCCACTTTGATTCTGTAAAGACATGCTCCAGAACTTTGACTAGTAAGTATTTTTCAAACTTCCTGCATTGGGCTGGATGTGTTTAATATGTAGTTCATACATGCAGAATTTCTGTCTTACTTCAAATGGCCACAATCTACATTTTGAAAGCGACTTTTCTGAAAGCCATACTGGGGCATTTCCCCCACGTGGGCCAGCCCCATTACAATTTGAGTTTCATCCAATGAGCTTCAGCCCCTCGCCATTTGAGTGACAGCTAGCAAGATGCACACAGCAGAATGAGAGGGAGCAATGACATGGCGCACATATCTGCACATACAGTATGTGATGTAGTACCCAATTTCTGGGGCCCACTTTTTGCTCATGAATGCTACACTGAACAAAAATATAAACACAACATGTAAAGTTTTGGTCCCCAAACATGAGCTGTACAAAAGCTTATTTATCAAAAAATATATATATTTCTCCTTTGCCAAGATAATCCATCCATCTGACAGGTGTGGCATATCAAGAAGCTGATCAAACGGCATGATCATTACACAGGTGCTCATTGTGCTGGGGACAATAAAGGGTCACTTTAAAATGTGCAGTTTAGTCACACAACACCATGCCACAGATGTCTCAAGTTGAGGGAGCGTGCCATTTGCATACTGACTGCAGGAATGTCCACCAGAGCTGCTGCCAGAGAATTTAATATTAATTTCTCTACCATAAGCTGCATACGTCGTTTTAGAAAATTTGGCAGTGCGTCCAACCGGCCTCCCAACTACAGACCGTGTAATGCCAGTCCAGGACCTCCACATCCGGCTTCTTCACCTGCGGGATCATCTGTAATAAAGCCTTTTTGTGGGGATAAACTCATTCTGATTGGCTGGGACTGGCTCCCCAGTGGGTGGTCCTGGCTGCCAAGTGGGTGGGCTTATGCCCTTCAAGCCCCACCCATGGTTGCTGCACCCCAGTCATGTAAAATCCATAGATTAGTGCCTAATTTATTTATTTCAATTGACTGACTTTCTTACATGAACTGTAACTCAATAAAATCTTTACTTGCTGCTTTTATTTTTGTTCAGTATACTTTCAGAACTACTGGCTAAAAAGTATACAAAAGTACCAGAGAATCTCTTTATGTGTATATATATCCACATTTTCTATATTTAGTTTAACTTGTTCTCTGCAAAATGCTAGTTAGTTGGTCTTTAGCAAGCTGCAAATGTGCCAAAAAAAAGAATTGTTGGCCCCTAATGCTTATCTCTAGCTAGCGGGCTAGCTAAATCCACTGATAGGGGAAATCCTGCTAACAAAACTTTTGCTCTTATACAGGCCGTTACCAGTGGTGGAGTATATCCACATTGTTTGTTCTTAATCAGAGGAAAAGGCAAAGAATATTCTAATGTTTGTCTGAATGTACCCATCTATTTCCATCTAATTAGGGTTCCATGGGAAACACTGACCAACGCTTTGGTTCCTATTCACCTCAGCCCTTCCCTTTTTCATTTGTCATGCCAAACAAGTGCCCACTGTATTCCAACCATAAAATTATAATGATCATTCTATGAACAGTTTGCTCAAGTCTGATCTATAATCACAAGTGAAATCGCAATATTTGGTACAAAAATCGCAATTTGATTATTTGCCCATATCGTGCTGCCCTAACTTGTTTTTCTATCCTTGGGGGAACCTACAAATATTTCCATTTAAATTGAATCAACCCCTTACCCTAATTGTAAACAGCCTTTGTCCTCATGGGGATGTGGGAAATGTCCCCACGTTTTACTATTCTTGAGGGGATTTTGGGTACACACGAGGATAGAAGAACAATACTACACACACCTCAGCAATTCATGCCTCCACAGGGCTTGACTATTGCTCATGCCAAAATTAGAGGCAGACTTGTGAGTCAAATTTCACATTCAAGCTGACGTTTTAACTGAGACATAATTTTATAATTTGTCCTTCTACAGGACATTATTGATGCGTGTGATCCCCACCCTGGGGTTGATTGGTTTCCTGCTCTTCTCCCTGCGACGGGGACCAATGGGAGGTGGTGATTGGACCGCCTTCACCCCATTCAGTATCAGGGAATCACCAGCGAAGATGATGTACAACATCAACACCAAGTTCAAGGATGTGGCCGGCTGTGAGGAGGCCAAGCTGGAGATCCTGGAGTTTGTTAACTTCCTGAAGAACCCCCAGCAGTACCTGAACCTGGGGGCCAAGATCCCAAAGGTAAGAGATGGGACAACCGCAGTCATGCTAGTCCTGAAACACCTTTCGATGTAACGTGAAGGGAGAAAATGTGTTGATTTTAGATGTGGTATGACTTTTCACAACCCATCACAAATGAATGTCCCTTTTAGACTTTCATATTTCAGGTATTTTAAATCTCATGTGTGTGTTCTCAGGGTGCTGTGCTCTCTGGACCTCCAGGCACAGGCAAGACCCTGCTGGCCAAAGCCACAGCAGGAGAAGCCAATGTCCCCTTCATCACAGTCAATGGCTCAGAGTTCCTGGAGTTGTTTGTGGGTGTTGGGCCTGCCAGGGTGAGTACACAATAGAGCCAGAGGAAACACTTACAGCTGACTTCATAACATCCATTTCAAGTTAAATTATGTGCATTGTAGATTATAGCTAGCTAATCACAGGGATACATTTCAATCCTTTTTACTGGAAATACTTTGCTTAGAGGATGTGAATGAAGCTGTTTTAAGGCCCTAGTATTGACTGGTTTCTCCCTGTAGGTGAGAGACATGTTTACCTTGGCCCGGAAGAACGCCCCCTGTATCCTGTTCATAGATGAGATAGACGCGGTGGGCCGCAAGAGGGGCGGGGGAAATTTTGGGGGCCAGAGTGAGCAGGAGAACACACTCAACCAGCTGCTAGTGGAGATGGATGGTAAGTATGGGTGAAAGTTTCCCCATCTAATATCACACTCACTATCATAATGTTTGTTAATCGGATATGTGTCCCCTGTTTGTTACTCAGTGATTTCATCTTATTGTCCACCATTACTCTAAATTGTTTACTTTGAACTGTAATGCATATACTGTAAGATTCATTCCCTGGTATTTT
Organism: Salvelinus namaycush; assembly: GCF_016432855.1. NCBI lineage: Eukaryota > Metazoa > Chordata > Actinopteri > Salmoniformes > Salmonidae > Salvelinus > Salvelinus namaycush. The sequence goes on along the minus strand of NC_052327.1, from coordinate 17,232,462 downwards.
TCTTCTAGGGTTCGATACCAGAACTAACGTGGTTGTCCTGGCGGGTACCAACAGACCGGACATCTTGGATCCTGCACTAATGAGGCCTGGTAGATTTGACAGGCAGATTTACATAGGTATGGAATCTTACAATTAACCTGGAGCTCAGGCAACCGTGTGCTGTGGTAACTGTAGTGTTATGTTAACTTACTGCATATTTATATTGACATCTAATACCATTCGGTAAGACTTTATGTAAACCTACTTAAGGACTTCTTTTATAACCCTGTACATAACAATTTTAAAATCAGCAGACTATGAGCCTTTCATGAAATCCAATACATGTCCATATTTCAGGCCCACCTGACATCAAAGGCAGAGCGTCCATCTTCAAAGTGCACTTGCGGCCCATCAAACTGGACCCTGCTATGGCCAAAGACGGATTGGCCAGGAAGATGGCTGCCGCCACACCAGGCTTCACTGGCAAGTTGAGCTGCTCTGTGTGAGAAGATGCCATGTTGATTATCTTGATGTCTTTTTTTTTTTTTTTTTTTAAACATCCTCTCCGTCTTCATCAGGAGCCGACATAGCTAACGTGTGCAACGAGGCTGCCCTAATCGCTGCTAGACACCTCAACCCACATGTGGAAGGAAAACACTTTGAGCAGGCCATCGACAGGGTCGTCGGCGGTGGGTACAATGTCTTCCAGCGCCTTCTATTATTGTGTGGTCTCTGCTTTCTGAATGTTACATATTTAGGAAGTTGGGGTGGGGATTCAATGGAAACATCCATTATTTCTCTCTCGCATCTCCCTGTAGGTCTTGAGAAGAAGACCCAGGTGATGCAGCCCAATGAAAAGAAGACTGTTGCATACCATGAGGCTGGACATGCAATAGCGGGCTGGTTCCTGCAACATGCTGACCCACTGCTGAAGGTAATGCCCTCTAAAGGCCTTGCTTTGTTTATTTGGTCGGGTTGCCAAACGAATAAATATTACTACTATTAAAAAAATAGTTTTTGAGCACTGCATACTATAAACAACTCTGCAGCACCCTCCACTCCTTTTATGGTGTGAGTGAAGGCCAGCTGTTTGACCTCTGAACTACAATTGGAATCAGTGAGACTTCTTAGAAGATATTATACTGTACAACCATGAGTCTGACGAGCTTACTAGATCCCTGTGACGGTAGCAATGGCCTCTGTGGCAGTTGAGGCCATTTCATGAGGTGCCCTATGTCCGTTTGTTTTGAAGCCTAGCCAGTGTTGGGCTATGATTTGATGTGATTTATTTAATACACAATTCAACCACATGTGGATACAATGAGTTGGTGTCATGGAAAGACATGGCATTTTTAAATTGTGTCTGGGAAGTTGAGTGAAAGTCATCAATGATTTTAATAAAATATCTTAATGTGATTTATTTACGTACAGTTTTTATAATATTTTATCAATTAAATAAAAATGATCAGCCAGGATCCGAATGACACTAGTGCATCTCTTTGTGCGCAGATATTAAATCACCTGCATGTGTGCGATAGGAGTGGGCCATTGCTCAAGGTTTTGATTTATTAGGATTCGCATTTGCCGACGCCAATGGCGACAAGTGGTCTTACTGGGTTCCTTCCATTAGGAAAATGTGGTGCCTGTCATTTGATTGGTATCATTTTAATTTACCGGATATTTAAGAAATGTACCGGATTCATATGCGTTCAGGGTTCATACACATTTTGACAGATGGAATTTTATGACTTCTCCAAGTTTCCATGACCAACAATTTTGCAGTGTCTCTATGCAAGTATTTAAAAAAGCATATCGACATAGGTAGGGTGCTCTCTGATCCCATGTACCATCTCTAGTCGTTGTGCAAGGCACTTAATGCCCCACAAAGTATAATATATCAAATGGCTATGGTAGGCTACAAATTTTATTCTGAATCAAGCCACAAATTCTCTTCAGGAAATGTACCTTTTCTAGTAAGTCATTTTTTCAGAGCTACCTTGTTTACTTTGCAGGCTGACTAGCATCTATTGAGTTGCAATGTCCCCTACATTGGATTCCCAAATCAACTGGAAGTACATATCTGCAAAACAAGTTGAAGCCACATAATTCAAAAGAAATGCTATATCTAATCTTTTTCCCTAAAATTACTGTTACGACTGAGTCACATGATTCAATTCACTGTGACGAAGTGAATCATTTATAAAAATTTAAAAAATCACTATTCTAATGCCATGTGTTCTTCTAGGTGTCCATCATCCCCAGAGGGAAGGGGTTTGGGTATGCCCACTACGTTCCCAAGGAGCAATACCTGTACACGCGGGAGCAGCTGTTTGACAGGATGTGTATGATGCTGGGAGGACGTGTGGCTGAAAAGGTCTTCTTTGAGAAAATCACCACAGGAGCTCAGGATGACCTGAAGAAGGTCACCCAGTCAGCCTACGCACAGGTACTGTACTGCAAGGATCATCAACTACATTCGGCCGCGGAATGTTTTTTTTCTTGAGTTGATGGTCAAATTGACCGCAAGAAGCCCAAACAGATATGTTTGACTAAAACATAATCATTTGAAACCTTCCTTATATTTGTATACGATCACGTGTCTCTGTTATGCTTGGGAATACTTGGGAACAGATGTTTTAAGTCAGTCACTTGGCGCTGATTTCTGGTGTTTTTATAGTCTTATGTCCAACAATAAAAATTCCACACAAGGTTATCTATCTGGATTTTGCCTATCGGATAGGATTAAATGCGTAGAAATAGAAGTCCCCATTCAAGTCAATGACTCGTCTGTTCTATTCATATGCATTTAATATTCTCTTTATAGGTGAAACTGAGAACTTTTGAAAAACTGAGCCCAGAGCTTTTTAAATGACTCCTCAGATAGTCAGAAAAGCAATGGTTACGATTCAACAATGTTGATAGGAATTTGTTTTGGGAAGTGTTGCTTTATGTCATAGTACCTGTTGTATTTATGATCCCCCACATCACTTCTGGCCTCCAGGTTGTGCAGTTTGGGATGAGTGAGAAGATAGGCCAGGTGTCGTTTGACCTGCCTCAGCAGGGGGAGATGGTGATGGATAAACCTTACAGCGAGGCCACGGCAGAGCTCATAGACCAGGAGGTCAGAGACCTGGTGGACAGCGCCTACCAGAGGACCATGGAGCTCATTGTGGAAAAGAGGGAGTGTGTGGACATGGTGAGAATGGCATTGACCTACATGAACATCATGTAGTTCCAAGGTTTTCAGAGTACTCTTTATGCTGTCTTATCAAGGGTACACCATCTAAACTAAGCAAAAAAAGAAACGTCCTTGTACTGTCAACTGCTTATTTTCAGCAAACTTAACATGTTATTTTCATACACATATTTACACAACAGACAAACTGAACAAGTTCCACAGACATGTGACTAACATAAATGGAATGTGTCCCTTAGCAAAGGGGGGGGGGGGGTCAAAATCAAAAGTAAGTCAGTGTCTGGCCACCAGGTACATTAAGTACTGCAGTGCATCTCCTCATGGACTGCACCAGATTTGCCAGTCCTTGCTGTGAGATGTTACCCCAGTTTTCCACCAAGGCACCTGCAAGTTCATGGACATTTCTGGGGGGAATGGCCCTCAACCTTTGATCCAACAGGTCCCAGACGATTGAGATCTAGGCTCTTTTCTGGCCATGGCAGAACACTGACATTCCTGTCTTGCAGGAAATCACGCACAGAACGAGCGGTGTGGCATTGTCATGCTGGAGGGTCATGTCAGGATGAGCCTGCAGGAAGGGTGTCTTCCCTGTAAAGCACAGCGTTGAGATTGCCTGCAATGACAACGAGTTCAGTCCGATGATGCTGTGACACCTCCCCAGACCAGGACTGACCCTGCTCCAGAGTACAGGCCTCAGTGTAACGCTCATTCCTTCGACGATAAACGCAAATCCGACCATCACCCCTGATGAGACACCCGCGACTCGTCAGTGAAGAGCACTTTTCGCCAGTCCTGTCTGGTCCAGCAACAGTGGGTTTGTGCCCATAGGCGATGTTGTTGCCAGTGATGTCTGGTGAGGACCTGCCTTACAACAGGCCTACAAGCCCTCAGTCCAGCCTCTCTCAGCCTATTGCGGACAGTCTGAGCTCTAATGGAGGGATTGTGTGTTCCTGGTGTAACTCGGGCAGTTGTTGCCATCCTGTACCTGTCCCGCAGGTGTGATGTTCAGGTGTACCGATCCTGTGCAGGTGTTACACATGGTCTGCCACTGCGAGGATGGACAGCTGATCGTCCTCGCAGTCTCCCTGTAGCGCTGTCTTAGGTGTGTACGGATTTTGCAATTTATTGCCCTGGCCACATCTGCAGTCCTCATGTCTGCTTGCAGCATGCCTAAGGCATGTTCACACAGATGAGCAGGGACCCTGGGGATCTTGTTTTTTTTGTCAGTAGAAAGGCCTCATTAGTGTCCTAAGTTTTCATAACTGTGAGCTTAATTGCCTACCGCCTGTAAGCTGTTTGTCTTACTGACCATTCCACAGGTGCATGTTCATTAATTGTTTATGGTTCTTTGAATAAGCATGGGAAACAGTGTTTAAACCCTTAGCTTCACAGATCTTCATTGTTATTTGGATTTTTAGGAATTCTTTGACTTACATTTTTTTTCCTGAGCTAAAACAACCTATTAGTCCCTAGAGCTTCGGTTTGGCTCTGTCATTCTTGATGTGTCATGAATGTCACTGAGCTCACTGCAACATCACTTCTGTCTCCCCAGGTGGGGAAGCGTCTCCTAGAGAAGGAAGTCCTGTACAAGGCGGACATGCTGGAGCTGCTGGGGCCACGGCCGTTTGAGGAGAAGTTGACATATGAGGATTTTGTGGAGGGGACTGGCAGTTTTGAAGAGGACACCAGCCTGCCAGAGGGCCTGAAGAACTGGAACCAGGAGAGGGGACGTAGCTGAGGAGCCTGCCCCAGTTAAGGAGAAACGGGGCCAATAGGCAGGACACCCAGTGACTGGTGACCTTTTAGTTTGTCTCAGCACAACATGCATCACTTCAATCATGTTGCCTAGGCAGAAGGGAGGTTTGGGTGGGCTTAGCGTAGCACAGTGTCCAGGGACATATTTATCTGAGTTCAAAGCAAACTTTCAAGCCCGAATTCAGATCTTTGAATGCCATATTTGGGGTGACACACATTTTACTCAAAGGAAGAATATGATTGACAGCAGACTCATTGAGATTTGCTCTTTTTAGGAGTTTGATTTACTTCTCTCCCCACATGTTTGTCATAACTGAATCATGTACAGTCGGGTACAAAATTATTAGCACCCTTGATGAAGATGAGCAAAAAATACTTTATAAAATTAATACAAAGGGAGCTATATTTTATGCAACTTTTTTTATAATACAATTGCTCCGAGAAGGATAATTGAATTAACAAGTGATACTTTCTGTTGAAAAAGATGGGGGGGGGGGGGGGGGATTATTGGCACCCTCTCACCTTGCGAGGATAAGGGCACTGAACTGTTTTCCTAAAATGTTTTATGAGATGGGAGAACGCATTGGGAGGGATCTTAGACTATTACTACATACTGAATCTTTCCAGATCCTTGATATTCTTTGTCTGCCCTTATGGACTGCCCACTTCAATTTAAACCACAGGTTTTTGAATGGGGTTCAAGTCCGGATACTGAGTTGGCCATGGCAAAATATTGATTTTTGTGGTCAATTAACCATTTTTCTTTTGGAATTTGTGTGCTTGGGGTTATTGTCTTGCTGGAAGATCCACTGGTGGCCAAGTTCAAGCCTCCTGGCAGAGGCAACCAGGTTTTTGGCTAAAATGTCCTGGTCCTGGGTGAAGTTCACGGCACCTTTTGACCTTAATATTTTACACAAGGTATGGGGTTCATTCTTTTGACACCAAAGCACCATGGGTTTGAGTGGTCAAACAGCCTCAGTATTTTTATCTTTACCAAGGGTGCCTATAATTTTGGACCTGACCGGACATCTGCACCATAAGACCAGATTGTTTAGCTATTTATTTAAAAAGGGACTTCCTCCCTGTAAAATGAAATTCACAACTATTTGTTTCCTTCCCTCAAATGAATGCTACATTTCTAATGTTGTTCATCTTTATCTACCAATGACAAAGTTACTGGTTATGAAAGATGCACTGCTTAGAGTATTAATATCCTAGTTCATCAAAATGCTAGAAAATATACTTAGATGTGTGGACATTTGCACTGCCTCCATCTCTCCGGCTTGCAATTGTAGGGTGTGAAAGCTTAAAGGGATACTTTAGGATTTTGGCAATGAAGCCCTTAATTTAGTTTCCAGAGTCAGATTAATTGTCTGATTGTAGTTTGAAGAAAGTTGCTAACTACCATTAGTGCAATGCCTGGAAGTCAATGGTAACTGCTAGCATGCTAGTAGATCCCATAGACTTCCAGTCATTGCGCTAATGGTAGTTAGCATTGGCTCGCAAAACTACCTCTAACTTCTTTCATACTGGATGCAGAGACATAATGGTGTCCGTGAGTTCATCAGACTCTGGCGACGTAGACAAAGGGCTTCATTGTTCAAAATCCTGAAGTATCCCTTTGACCACAAATTATAACTGACTATGCTCTGAGTTTGTTTTTAAGGATGCTATGCTGCTCCAGGAGAGTGTGCTGTTAAAATGTACAGTAGCGCACATCTCCTACAGAATTGTAAACAAGTTGCTACCTCACTTCAAAGCGATGTATTAAACTCAATTGCCTTCGTATAGGTTTGTGAAAATGTCTTGCCTTCCCCAAATATTTCAGGATTTCCTGTCAGTACTAATGTTTCTACCATTTTAACTGATCAGCACTGAAGATTCCTGATAGTTTATAATTATTGATTTAATACTCGAGTATTGTAAATATGTTTGCATAAAATGTATGTGTAGTTGATGGTGGTTTGGATTGTGTGCACTTACCACCTTAACAGGCAAATTTACTATGTTCTCCAATTACTGGGGGACAAAATAGTTTTCCATTTGGATTAAAAATAAGATGCTGTGTATGAAGGCAATGGGTATACTACCATGTATAAAGCATGTTTTTGTTTCCTCTGTTCACTGCCACCAACCATCTGCTTGTAATTTCACAACTTTTTTAATGATACTTTCAATAAACTGTTTGCATTTGATTTTGATTGCATTTGTGGTAATGTTTTAGTGTAGGTATTAATTTGAAGCTGTAAGAGGTTAGGTGCAATGATAGAATAATACTTTCAAAGTCGAAGTACTTTTCAGTGCATGTTCTGAGACACTAATGGAAGAATACGTTTATATTCATTGTATTGTAATATAGCAACACACCTATGGCATCTCGCATGTAGTCCTCACTACTTCCAGTGCATTTGGAGAGTATTCAGACCCTTTGACTTTTTCCACATTGTGTTACGTTACAGCCTTTTCCTAAATTTGATTTGATTTGCCCCTGCCCCATCTACACACAATACCCCATAATGACAAGGCAAAAACAGGTTTGTAGAGATGTATTAAAAAAAAGATCACAAGTATTCAGACCCTTTACTCAGTACTTGGAAGCACCTTTGGCAACAATTACACCCTTGTTTCTCATGGTCTGAGAGTCTTTAGGTGCCTTTTGGGAAAACTCCAAGCGGGCTGTCATGTTCCTTTACTGAGTGGCTTCCATATGGCCACTACCATAAAGGCCTGATTGGTGGAGTGCTGCAGAGATGGTTGTCCTTCTGGAAGGTTCTCCCATCGCCACAGAGGAACTCTGTCAGGGTGACCATCAGGTTTTTGGTCACCTCCCTGACCAAGGCCCTTCTCCCCTGTTTGCTGAGCGGCCAGCTCTAGGAAGAGTCTTAGTGTTTCCAAACTTCTTCCATTTAAGAATGATGGAGGCCACTGTGTTCATAAGGACCTTCAATGCTGCAGACATGTTTTGGTTCCTTTCCCCAGATCTGTGCCTTGACACAATCCTGTCTAGGAGCTCTACGGACAATTCCTTGGACCTCATGGCTTGGTTTTTGCTCTGCCATGCACTGCCAACGTTGGGACCTTATATAGACAGGTGTGTGCCTTTCTAAATCATGTCCAATCAATTGAATTTACCAAAGGTGGACCAATCAAGTTGTAGAAACATCTCAAGCATGATCATGGAAACAGGATGCACCTGTGCTCAATTTCGACTTTCATAGCGAAGGGTCTGAATACTTGTAAATAAGGTATTTCTGTTGAAGAAATGTTATGCATTATGGGTATTGTGCGTAGAATTATGAGGAAAAAGTTTTAATCAATTTTAGAATAATGCTGTAATGTAACAAATTGTGGAAAATGTCAAGGGGTCTAAATACTTTCCGAAGGCACTGTATGTACATCATTTGAAAATGTGATTCAAGTATTGAAATACGTCATAGGTCCATACTTGCAAACATAGTGCAGGTTTAAACTGGACCTCTGTCTCAAATTGCATAACAGCCCATTAAAATCGCCAACGTAGTTGGACGTGATCCAACATTTGTTCATGAACGTGAACGTAACAGAAGTCCAACGGCTCTGATAATCAAAGCAACTAGATCACATGCACTTGACTGACTGATCATATACAATTGAAGTCGACAGATTACATACACTTAGGTTGGAGTCATTAAAACTCGTTTTTCAACCACTCCACAAATTTCTTAACAAACTATAGTTTTGGCAAGTCGGTTAGGACATTTACTTTGTGCATGACACAAGTAATTTTTCCAACAATTGTTTACAGACAGATTATTTCACCTAGAGATGTCTCCTAGAGATTAATGTATTTTGGTGCGAAAAGTGCAAATCAATCCCAGAACAACAGCAAAGGACCTTGTGAAGATGCTGGAGGAAACAGGTACAAAAGTATCTTTATCCACAGTACAATGAGTCCTATATCGTAACCTGAAAGGCCGCTCAGCAAGGAAGAAGCCACTGCTCCAAACCGCCATAAAAAAGCCACAAAGATTGTACTTTTGGAGAAATTTCCTCTGGTCTGATGAAACAAAAATAGAACTGTTTGGCCATAATGACCATTGTTAATTTTGGAGGAAAAAGGGGGAGGCTTGCAAGCCGAAGAACACCATCCCAACCGTGACGCACGGGGGTGGCAGCATCATGTTGTTAGGGGTGCTTTGCTGCAGGAGTGGCTGGTGCACTTCACAAAATAGATGGCATCATGAGGGAGGAAAATTATCTGGATATATTGAAGCAACATCTCAAGACATCAGTCAGGAAGTTAAAGCTTGGTCGCAAATGGGTCTTCCAAATGGACAATGACCCCAAAGTTGTGGCAAAATGGCTTAAGGACAACAAAGTCAAGGTAATGGAGTGGCCATCACAAAGCCCTGACCTCAATCCCATAGAAAATTTGTGTGCTGAACTGAAAAGGCGTGTGCGAGCAAGGAGGCCTACAAAGCTAACTCAGTTACACCAGCTCTGTCAGGAGAAATGGGCCAAAATTCACCCAACTTATTGTGGGAAGCTTGTGGAAGGCTAACCGAAACGTTTGACCCAAGGTAAGCAATTTAAAGGCAATATTACCAAATACTAATTGAGTGTATGTAGACTTCTGACCCACTGGGAATGTGATGAAAGAAATAAAAGCTGAAATAAATCATTCTCTCTACTATTATCCTGACATTTCACATTCTTAAAATGAAGTGTGATCCTACCTGACCTAAAACAGGGAATTTTTGCTAGGATTAAATGTCAGGAATTGCGAAAAATGAGTTTACATTTATTTGGCTGAGGTGTATGTAAACTTCCGACTTCAACTGTAGCTCACAGTGTAGAGCGTCTAGATCTTCATGTTCGAATCCCACATGATCCCCCCCCCCCCCCCCCCCCCTTTAAAATGTAGCATTACATTTATTGTGCTAGTGTGTTGAGAAGTGAAGTGCAGCCAACAGCAAAATTAAGATTAAGAACGAAGAAGCTACGCCTTTCTTCAGCAAACACTGTTATGGCCTAATAATCATATTGCATAGGTTTTATAATCTACTTTATCACATATGTGTTATTTGACTTGATGACCTCAAATAAAACCTTGCCCCAAGGAGAATTCGAACTCACAGTGGTTGTATCTCACTGTCTCTGGGCCTTAGTGGATCATGCCACCAATTAGTAATAGCAGAAAGGGGTAAAATAGAGCTATTTGACATGGCCACAAGCTTCTTCATCTTTTATTTTACTGTACGAATATAAACTTACATACGTCTTTATTGCTGTCAAATCACATTAATGTGTGTGAAATGGATAGGCAAATTTTGTCATATGTCAACATGTGCCTTTTGAATTTAGTATCTAGTAGGCTAGTCAAGGATGCATCATACAATATTGTAGGGACACGACACTTTACAGACCTAGTGGAACAAAAGTAAACCTTGAAATTGGAGGTTAAAAATATCTAATTTTAAGAAATTCCATTGGCTGGTGGCTATAAAGTCTAAGATCTTTGATAGGCTGATGCAGAATTTGTTACAGAAGATAATCACTGTCAGCTGGTGAAGTTAGCATAGGGTTAACGTGTGCCAGGGGACCAGCTACAATGTAGCATTTGTGTTGATTTGGCACTCTAGTGTCAATACATTACCCATCCCCCAACACTGTCAACCAAGAGTCAAGACTAAACCAATTAACTTTGGTGGTGTGCAGACTGGTTTTGTTTTATTCTTAAAGATGTCACACAAACCAGAAATAAATGCAACAATATGTCCAGAAACTATATATTCACGGTATTATGAATGAATTGTGGTTTATTTGGTAGCATTTCGTAGTGTCACTGATTTTACTAATTGCATTAATACTGTACAAAGTTAGAGGTGCACTATTTGATAGATTCCCCCGCTCTCCCTACCTCGGGGTTCCAGTGGGGAGACCTGAGGTCAATCTACCCCCGCCCCCTCCCCATCTCGTACTTCTGAGTGGGAGACCTTCCCAGGCAGTAGCCTGCTTAGCTCACAAACTAGAATCAGGGCGCCCACTCCGACAAGGTTAATTGACCCACAGTCCCACACGGTGACATGATATCATTGACGTGACGTGCAAATGAGCGATAGAAAACCAATTGCGCAAATGTCACCATTCCGAAATTGTTTGTGCGGGTGCCCCGTGCCGCCCTGGGCGGCTGTCCATGTCGCCTATACCTAAATCCGTCACTGCTTGTAATGATTTCACAGGGGAAGAATTTGGCAGAAGTGAGCCAATAACCACTAGCATAAGAATTTCAGGTCCCACCTACTGCCATTGTGCCATTGAGCAAGGCACTTAACCCTTAACGCTGCTCTGTGGCTAACCCTCTGCTGCTCCCAACATTTGTGTGTGTGTGTGTGTGTGTGCGTTGTCTGGAGCGGTTGGGAATAAAATAAGACAGCAAAAAGACACATTTCTGATTTACATTTGACAATAGGTCATTGTTGTTAAACAGTTTCCCACTTTCGTAAAGCTTCAAGCATACCAGTATCATGAACTACACTACATGACCAAAAGTATGTGGACACCTGCTCGTCGAACATCTCTTTCCAAAATCATGGGAATTAATATGGAGTTGGTGCCCTCTTTGATGTCCATGCTTCCCCTCTTCTGGGAAGGCTTTCCACTAGATGTTGGAACATTGCTGCGGGGACTTGCTTCCATTCAGCCGCAAGAACGTTATTGAGATTGGGCACTGATGTTGGGCGATTAGGCCTGGTTCGCAGTCGCCGTTCTAATTCATCCCATAGGTGTTTGATGGGGTTGAGGTCAGGGCTCTGTGCAGGCCAGCCAAGTTCTTACACACTGACCTCGACAAACCATTTTTGTATGGACCTCGCTTTGTGCACGGGGGCATTGTCATGTTGAAACAGGAAAGGGCATTCCCCAAACTGTTGTAACAAAGTTGGAAGCACAGAATCGTCTAGAATGTCATTGTATGCTGTAGCGTTAAGATTTCCCTTCACTGGAACTAAGGGGCCTGAACCATGAAAAACAGCCAAAGACCATAATTCCTCCTCTACCAAACTTTACAGTTGGCATTATGCATTCGGGAAGGTAGCGTTCTCCTGGCATCCGCAAAACCCAGATTTGTCGACCAGATGGAGAAGCATGATTCATCACTCCAGAGAGCGCGTTTCCACTGCTCCAGAGTCCAATGGCAGTGAGCTTTACACCACTCCAGCCAACGCTTAGCATTGCGTATGTTGATCTTAGGCTTGTGTGTGGCTGCTCGGCCATGGACACCCATTTTCATGAAGCTCAGTTCTTGTGCTGAAGTTGCTTCCAGAGGCAGTTTAGAACTAGGTAGTGAGTGCTGCAACCGACAAGGACAGGTACATTTTACGTGCTACGCACTTCAGCACTCGGTGGTCCCATTCTGTGAGCTTGTGTGGCCTACCACTTTGCGGCTGAGTTTTCGTTGCTCCTAGACGTTTCCACTTCACAATAACAGCACTTACAGTTGACCAGGGAAGCTCTAGCAGGGCTGAAATTTGACGAACTGACTTGTTTGGAAGGTGGCATCCTATGACGGTGCCACGTTGAAAGTGACGGAGCTCTTCAGTACGGGCCATTCTACTGTCAATGTTTGTCTATGGAGATTGCGTGGCTGTGTGCCCAATTTTATACACCTGTCAGCAATGGTTGTGGTTGAAAGAGCGGCAGCTACTAATTTGAAAGGGTGTCCACATACTTTTTATATGTAGTGTCTACTAGACTAGCCTCTGACTTAGTTCTGATGGTAAGGGAATGGTCACCAGCATGTTCCCGGTCTAAACACCAATGTAATGACATACATTATTTATTATTTATTGCAAATGTTCATCAAGTATACCACAAAAATATGAATATTCCTATTTCATAGCACACAGTTTTGGTACAGTAGTTCATTTCAACATAAAAAATTGTTTTAATACAATACAGCTTAATGTTACTGTGTATAAAAATCAGAAATAAGCAAACATTCTATGTTCCTGTTGATTTGCACGTGGCAACAGTTCTCCAGTTGAGTGAGTTTGTCAGGGTGGTTGTCTTTCAGTCTGCACTCAGATGGATTGTCCAGCAGAGGGCAGGGTAGGTCCTACTATATTAGTGTCTCCATGAAAATAACAGTCTCTCATTGCCTCGCATGTCCACAAGTTCATATCCCATGGCTCATGCAAAAGAGTCCCAAGCATAGAAATGTGGCATTTGTTTGGACTGTTGAGTCTCTTTCTCTCTCATTGTGGGAAAAGGAGTCTTACTAGAAAATAGCCCTTGCTCCGGAATTGACTTTAACTACTGTGTTGGTAGGTCCTTTATGTAGTTAAAGGTCTTTCAGAAAATATACAAAAAGGAAATGTGAACGGCCATAAGAGAGGTGGAGCCTTGTTATGTCCATCTTCAGAGGGCCAATGAAGTGGCCAGAGAAGTCAAGAAGACGGCCACCGATAGGCTGATCTCTGAAGCTCCTCCACAGTCCTTGGCATTTTCCTACAATCAGCAAGAAGATAGGAACATTTCAAAATGAATTGCTAAAATACAATTTAAAAAAATACTTGCTAGTTAGTATGTTTTGTCTGTGTAGGGGAAGCCTTTTGTTGGGCTGTGCAGACCATTTTTATATTGGCTATTTGAGTAACCCTTTGAATAGCCATGTGTATGGTTCTTCATTACAATGTTAGAACCAGAGGGTTCTTCATTACACTGTAAAGAGTCCTGGCTACTGGTTGCAGTGAAAATACGGCAAATATACAGAAAGTAACTGTATTTTTAGAGATGGATTAAGGTACACTACATGATAAAAAGTATGTGGACATCTGTTCGTCGAACATCTCATTCCAAAATCATGGGCATTAATATGGAGTTGGTCCCCCCTTTTCTGCTATAATAGCCTCCACTCTTCTGTGAAGGCTTTCCACTAGATTTTGGAACGTTGATGCGGAGACTTGACTTCAATGGGGTTGAGGTCAGGGCTCTGTGCAGGCCAGTCAAGTTCTTCCACACCGATCTCAACAAGCCATTTGTGTATGGACCTCGCTTTGTGCATGGCGGCATTGTAATGCTGAAACAGGAAAGGGCCTTCCCCAAACTGCCACAAAGTTGAAAGCACAGAATCGTCTAGTATGCTGTAGGTTAAGATTTCCCTTCACTAGAACTAAGGGGCCTAGCCCGAACCATTATTCCTCCTCCACCAAACTTTACAGTTGGCACTATGCATTCGGGCAGGTAGCGTTCTCCTGGCATCCGCCAAACCCAGATTCATCTGTCAGACTGCCAGATGGTGAAGCGTGATTCATCACTCCAGAGAATGTGTTTCTACTGCCTCAGAGTCCAATGGCGGTGAGCTTTACAGCACTCCTGTCAATGCCATGGCCCATGGGGATCTTAAGCTTGTGTGTGGCTGCTCGGCCATGGAAACCCATTTCATGAAACTCCCGACGAACAGTTCTTGTGCAGACGTTGTTTCCAGAGGCAGTTTGGAACTCAGAAGTGAATGTTGTAACCGAGGACAGACAATTTCTACACTCTTCAGCACTCGGCCGTCCCGTTCTGTGAGCTTGTGTGGCCTACCACTTCGCTGCTGAGTCGTTGTTGCTCCTAGACGCTTCCACTTCACAATAACAGCACTTACAGTTGTCCGGGGCAGCTCCAGCAGGGCAGAAATTTGACAAACTGACTTGTTGGAAAGGTGGCATCCTATGACGGTGCAACGTTGAAAGTCACTGAGCTCTTCAGTAAGGCCATTCTACACGGGTGTAGCTGAAATAGCCAAATCGACTAATTTGAAGGGGTGTCCACATTATATATACATATTCCTCATTACTTAGTTGAATGATTTTTCAATTTGAGCGTAATTATTTCTATATAGCCTACACTTTCTCGTTCTGAACTTCTAACATGAGTGGGGGGCGGGTGGGGTTTGTGACAATGATCGCAAGAGTAGCTGCTCACAGATTTGAAGCTCCAACACAGTTGTACCTCTGACACCTCCAAAACATCCACTATGCAGTTGTCTGCTATCGCCGGTTAACGCTTGATCTGATTGAATCTAGGCCTCTGTCATTTCTCCCTATGGGGGAAACATTTTGTTGGCCCCATGTAGAACCCTTTGATTTTTAGGTGGGTTCTTTGTTTTGTCCCTGTAAGGCACAGGTGTCAAACTCATTCCACGGGGGGCCGAGTGTCTGCGGGTTTTCGCTCCTCCCTTGTACTTGATTGATGAATTAACATCACTAATTAGTTAGGAACTCCCCACACCTGGTTGTCTAGGGCTTTATTGAAAGGAAAAACCAAAAACCTGCAGACACTAGGCCCTCCGTGGAATGAGTTTGACACCCCTGCTGTAAGGGAACCAATTTGGGTTCTACGTAGAACCCTCTCATGAAGAACCCTCTGGTTCCATGGTTCTGTCATCTGCCCCTATGGGGGAATCCTTTTGAGTGCCATGTATAACCCTTTGATTTGTCCCTGTAGGGGAACCCTTTTGAGTTCCATATAGAAACGTATCATGAGGAACCCTCTGGTTCCAGGTAGAACCAATGACAGGTTCTGTAGTTATACTTATAGGATAATTCAGATGAGCTTATGGCACACACTATTAGGTACTTGCAAAATCTAGTAGAAAACATCATTTATATTCAATGTAAGGTACAATCACTTTGTAATGTAGGTGGGGGCCATGTGCTGGTAGGGGCTCGTTAGCATATTTGGGGGCATAGTCTGAAATATGTTGTATTTGTACCAGCCGTTAGTGGACCAGTTTAAAGGTGCAATGCTGCTGTTTTTATCGCAATTTCAAATGATTTATGGGTAACAATTAAGTACCTTACTGTGTTTTTAATTCAAATGGTCAAAAAGGAACAAAAATTGCTTTCCTAGCGAAGTGCAATTTCTCAAGCAAGAATTTTGCTTGGACTTTCTGGGAGTGGTCTGGAAGAGGGGCCTACTTGGAGGAGCCTAATGGGAGGGATGTGTAACCTGAAAACTAGCTATTTTTGACAGAGTGGAGGGCAAACTCTCTTTGCTATTGGTCTATTAACTTAACCCTATTAACAAAAAACCCACCCAGCCAAACAAGCTGAAATTTCAGGCAGTCTTTTCAAACAGCTCTTACACTAAAAGTGCATTATCATAATAATAATTTCAACCTCATAGTGTGGAAATACATATAAACCACAGGTTAATTATGTTTTTGACTGTACTGCCCCTTTAAGTGATTTTATCTGGTGTTGATGAAGGTTGAGCACCTAATTTGTCCACTCCCAGTTCTACAGACTTTGTAAGAGCTTTTGACAATCAAGAGTTGCACTGTTAAGAGGTTACTGTGCATTTTGCAGTAAGTTAATGGCAGTTTGTCAACAGGAAGTTCATGTTTATTGTTCAATAATATACTGTCAACTTGCTGCACGTAGTTATTGTCAAATTCACAGTTACTTACTATGGCTGATCTCTATCATGCTCACTGACCTGATGGTGTGGCAGCAAGGTCCGTTTTCTGTCAACCAGGGCTGAGTCCCAAGTGTGCTCATCACTAATAATCTTAGTAGTTGTCAACTAATGTTAAGCTATATCTTGTAAAGTTACAGTGAATTTTACATTAACTTACTTACAGCTGGATGCCAGTTAGGGACTGCAAAATGCACAGCAACTTCCAGGCAACTAACTGCTATTAAGTTACTGTGAAATGCACAGTAACTTTTTAACAGTGCAACTCTTTATTGTCACATTCTCTTACATAGATCGCATAACTGACCCTATTAATGGAGGTGCTCAAACTTTGACAACATAACCATCAACCACTTAAACTGGTACAACCCTTCAGTAAGTTGTTGTTGTTTACCATACTTTCAGTGCAACCAGTTGCCTGTAGTGTACTGTAAAATCTTCACAACTATCACAGCAGTAAAGAACCTCTCCTGATAGGCACATTTTTTTTTTTTTTTTTTTACACATATCACCCTTACCCCTGACAAAAAAAAACTCAAGAACCTTTGAGTATACTGTTTTATATTGATTGACACATTCATCTACTTTGACTATGCATCTCTGTGAATCGCATACCATTTAAATGTAACAAACACTTCCCTATTTTAATTTCAACATGCCTGCTATGCTAACCCTGTAGTCAACGACAGTAATCAACTCAATATTACACAATTAGAGGGCTGACCTTAGGATGATAGGCGTGACAGGAGTTTGGGCGCCGGCGGACTTTCTGAGATTTCATCCTGTTACACTTGACTGATGCATTGTATTTGACCTCCTTGGGCTCCAGTGTGATGGAGGAGTACTGGCGGGAGCAGTCACAGTCCGCCTGGACCACCATCAACACCAGGTTACTTTCAGGAACCGCCTGCACCACAAACATTCTGGAACACAACACATTCCGTTAACGTTACATTCTGGAACACAAGGTCAGTTGAACACGATTCAGTTGCATTTGGGAATACAAAAGGCTCAGTTCAGATAATTGCAGGTAGGTGTCATGGCCATAAGAGGGCGCCCCCACAGTGGACTTGGTTGTCTGAGATGGAGGTTCTTACTTCTGACAACGGCCACATTTGATGAGGCTGTTGGTCTCTCTGATGGAGGAATCGTACACGAAGCCAGGATACTCTGTGTCGCACGGCTGCAGCGCGTCAACCTTCTTGGCTTTATGGGCTAACGAGGATAAAGTCAGCGTGAATGTAATTTTTGTTTGATTCAAAGAAGTGCATACACACTCACACACATACAGTGCGTACACCCGCCCACATCTACAGGCACCCGTCTACTCACATGTATGGTAGCCAGCCTTGGCTGTGTGTTGGGAATCACAGTGGAGAGGAGATGGATGGTGCACCATTCACGATGGACCACAGACAGATGAACATGGCAATGGGAGCGGCATACAGTCAAATGATGACCATGGGTGAGAAAATGGGATGGGAGACAGCATTTGGATGAGAGACAATGACATGTGAATGAGACAAAGACATTCAGACATGGTATGAAAACTGCAGGATGATTCATCAAGAGTATATGAAAGCACAAACATGTATTCATTTGAAAGTGACTCTCCCGTCACAGGTATGCATGCAAACATCCTCTTTGCGATGGCTTTTGTCACATAAAGTATTAAGAGCATAACTTACCGTCTACGATGTAATCCGAGTGCCACAACCCACAGAAGTTGAACTCCATTAAGAACCTGTACAGAAGTAGAGTTGTTGGAGAGAAAATTTAAAAAAACCAATGAATTTCTCCCAAAATCAGCCCAAAAAGTGCATCTCATACTTACATCAACATGTGAGAAAAGAACCATTTGATCACTGCCGCAAGGCCGTAGAAAGGCTATAGGAAGGATAGATGGAGATACGGTGAGAGAGAGAGAGACAGAGAGAGACAGAGAGAAACAGAGAGAGAGACAGAGAGAGAAGAAAACTACAGGTAAGTCAGGTGAAAGAGCGCAAGAAGAGAGCATCTGCTAAGTTACCATATTATTCAATCAGCAGATGAGATTTTATAATGACTTGCATCATAAGCCATTTGTAGACCATTTAGAATTAATGTTCATGATTTGCTGAATTTTTGTTAACCTTGATAACGATATTTATTATTGTCAGTGAGCAATTGATTCAAGATCAGTAAATGAAGTCACATACTGTATATATGCTCCTAACAATTAAATGGGTAAACGCATCCAATGTTTCGACTTGTAGTGCCTTCTTCATGGTTGAGCAATTGATAAACATGCTCATATGGCATGACTTACACTGAGCAGAGGCCGAGCACTACTGGAATGACTGTGTCCTGATCTACACATACCCTGGTAGTCATACAGCGACACCC
Source organism: Salvelinus namaycush (assembly GCF_016432855.1). Lineage (NCBI taxonomy): Eukaryota > Metazoa > Chordata > Actinopteri > Salmoniformes > Salmonidae > Salvelinus > Salvelinus namaycush. The sequence goes on along the minus strand of NC_052327.1, from coordinate 17,213,705 downwards.
TGTTGCACAAACACACAAACATTAGGTAGTTAGGGGTTAGATAACATTGCGCAATAGGTTCAATCAATGGTATAATATGTACAACATAATGTAGCTTCTCTTACTGCTTGAACATGCCTGACTTGATCAACGCTGTCATCACAGACCCGTCCACTTCCCCGAAGAAACGTCCGACCTGTAGTGACGACGACAATATCAAGATCTAAGTCACCCCAGAGCTTTATCATTATGCAAGGAGATTCTGTTACACCAAAAAGGCTTTCTGTATCTTACTTTATGAAAGCTGCCCTGTTAGTAAGTAGTCAGTAAGCTGTTAGTAAGCACTTTCACATGTTTTATAGTCAGCATGACCCAACATGAACATCATCTATTGGATCCTAGTGGCTTAAAGGCCCATTGCAGTCAACGTGATTTTCCTCAATTTTAAATATATTTCCATACTATGAGGTTGGAATAATACTGTGAAATTTTGAGAATTATGATAATGCACTTTTGGTGTAAGAGCTGTTTGAAAGCATCGCCCGAAATTTCAGTTGTTTTGGTGGGATGGAGTTTTTGCCTGCCTGGTGACATCACCAGTAGATGAATTAGTTAATAGACCAATAATAAAGAGAGTTCTTAACCTCTATGTCAATAACAGCTAGTTTTCAGTTTTCCCCACCCCACTCTCTCCCAGACAGTACTAGCAAAATTCTTGCTTGAGAAATTCCTCTTTGATAATTAGCTGTTTTGTTTCTTTTTGACCATTTTAATTGAAAACAATTACTGTAAGGTACTTAATTGTTACCGAGAAATGATTTGAAATTGAGATTTAAAAAAATGTCTGCATTGGACCCAAAACCACTCATTCCTTTAATTAACACAAATATGTGAGAACAATATTTTTTGTAAAAACAAATGTTTCATTTTGGCTTTAAATTATGATGGTTAGCAACATGGAAAATCGTTGTGGAAATCTGTTGCAGCTCAAGTCAACAAAATCCACAATGCAATGCTGTCTCTATGGGCTGGTAGCCTAGCTAGCTAGCAAACTTAGCTACACACAGTAATACCAAAGACAATATCAGCATGTAACGTAGCTAGTTAGCTGTAGAATGGCCCAAACAAACTGTACTATTAATTTAGGAGTCTATAATATCACCATGTTCAACCTGCAGGTCGATGTGCCGCACAGAGTGGAGTCTAACGTTCGCAACCGGAGATATACTTTTGAGGAGATGGGAAACGTTGCCCATGCTACATCAATGGACAGCGCGGTGAATTCTGGGCAATTTAGGGACAAGCAGCGCTCTCCTTCAAGGAGTGAATGGGAGTCTATTGGGCGCTAACTGCTCAAAAACCAAACATTAGCACGAATTCCGTCAACAAGAAGTAAAACATTACAAATGTTTTCCAAGACGTGAGATAATTCACTTACTATCTGTAGTATCGTATAACTTTGGAATGGTGACATTATGTAGTTTGGAGAAAAAATAGGCATGTTTCTCAACATGTGCACTGACTTTGAGACGATTAGCTTAGCAACCGCGTGACGCAACATGACAATGTGAACGCAATTGGTCGACAGTCTGCTGGGTGAGGCATTATAAGTTTCTTTGTTCATTGGATTTCTATCTCCTTTCTATAATATCTCTGGCAACAGCACCAAGTAATGCACCTTGGACAAAGAGGCAGACAATTGAAAAAATGTGCTAGACATTTTTCGAGGTAGGACTATCACAAACATATGATCAATGGCTCATTTGAGAGAAGACATCCTCCAGAGTTTTGATATCGGCTAGTATTGAAATCTGACATGTATGAGAGACATTTTCAAAATCTAAAAGTCTATTCCTATTAACTTCCAGTGTAGTGAGAGCGACTTTATCACGGTGCTACGTCATACCGTCCGAATTTCTGCCCGCTTAAACGCCAATAACTCAGATACTCATGAATCGATAGAACATCACTCAGAGATGCACAAAAACAATATAACACTCAAAATGGGTAAACTTTCCTTTCAGTTATCTCCATCTTGTATCCTGTACCTCTACTCTATGTATTTACCTGTTACTATCAAGTACTGTATGTTCATGTCATGTTAGAGTACTGTTGTCTGTGAATGAGTGTCACAGCTTATTCAATATGACAGAGAGAGGCTAACCTAAAGTACAGTATACACTTCCCTCTCTCTTTCCTCTGTCTTTCTTGTCTTACTGTAGCACATCTCTGTTCCCCTGAATTATTCAAGGCCACTTTGTTTTAGCAACACTGTCCAAGTTTACAAGTCATCCTCACTCCTCCTCCCCTTTCTCTCTAACTGCGGTTGACACTTTATTTCAATCACAGGGAGAAGGGGAGAAGAGGAAAATCATTTCCCAGTGGCTTTTTTTAAGCGATTCAGTGTTTGCTGAGTGTGTGTGTGTTTGCCAAGCGTGAACTTCGGTCACCGAGGCCAGAGTTCGGAATGGAACTTGACGCTCTATTTACCTGTCAGAAATGCTGTGAAATAAAACTGCAACAACGTTTCGGTGGAAAGCATTGTAAACAACGCATCCATCAAATTATGGGAATCCAATGCAGTTCCAAAACAGTGTCCTTTATCAAATCTATTACAGACATACTACATGTTGTGTAGTCAGCATCTAGACTTTGTTTCTGCTTAGTCATGGTCTAGTAAAATAAAATGTTTTATTGTCACATTCACCGGATAGGTGCAGTGAAACGTGTTGTTTTACAGGGTCAGCCATAGTTGTATGGCACCCCTGGAGCAAATGAAGGTTAAGTGCCTTGCTCAAGGCACATCAGCAGGTATTTGAATCAGTGACCTTTTGGTTACTGGCCCAACGCTCTAACCACTAGGCTAGCAGCTGCCCTATACCGATATACTATCTCGATTAAGAAAGCTAAATCAAGCTACATCTCGGACTCTGCTGGTGATCCTTCTAAATTTTAGAAAATAGTATTTGCATTGAGGTGTACAAATTCCTCTTCTTCCCTGCAGTTCTTTCTGACTCTGGTATCATACCTGAGAAGAATGGGATAAGTGATGCTTTTAATCAGAGTTTTATCTCGGCAGGCTTTTTATTTCAGAGAAACAGTGGTTTAATTGATGCTGGGCAGTCAATCGACTGCTCTTCTCTCTGCAAGCCTCTAGCTGACTTGACGGTTAACACGTCAACTTCTAGTGAATCTTTGTTTTCATTTCAACAATTTGCTATCTGTGATGTGCTAGATGCCTTGCTTAAGACTGAGGTATAAAAATCCACTGGGGCTTATGTGCATGATCCATTTTTGCTGCAGCTCTCTGCCTCCCTGAATGCTGAATCATTAACCCATATTTTTAACCTGATGATTATATCTGGTACTATCCCTAAGGTTTGGAACGCGGCCCATGTACTCCCCCTTCACAAAGGTGGCGGCCCTTGTGACCTAAGTAATTATCGCCCTATTTCTAAACTTTCTTGCCTAGCTAAATTATTAGAATCCTTGATTAATTCTCAGCTAAGATCTTTCTTATCTTTGAAATGTATTCTACATAAATGTACATCAGTCGGGTTTTAGACCAGGTCATAGCACTATCTTTGCTGCATCCATAGTTATAAATGATGTGGTTAACTGTATGGATAAAAGGCAACATTGTGCTGCCCTCTTCATTGACCTGTCAAAGGCTTTCGATACTGTTGATCACTCAGGCTTTCCTCAATTGGTCTCGACCAGGCTGCATGTAACTGGTTTAAAATCTACTTGACAGATAAAACTCAGATAAAAACAGATGGTGTTAAATCAGGTTTCCTGGATATTACAAAAGGTGTCCCGCAGGAGTCGATTCTGGGTCCTGTACTTTTTACTGTTTACATTAACAATATATGTCAATGATACTGTTGTGTATGCTATTGCCCCCACGGTTGACCAGGCTCTATCTGAACTGTGCTTTCATTGTATAACAGAAAAATGTTATTGACCTGAAATTAGTATTGAAGGTAAGGTAAAACTAAGTATATGTTGTTCTCTAGAACGCATAAAAATAACTGATGATTTAAGTATACAGTACATTTGAAAAATATTCAGACCCTTTCAGTTTTTCCACATTTTGTTACTTTACAGCCTTATTCTAAAATTGATTTAAAAAAAAAAATCCTCATCAAGATACAAAAATACAATACCCCATAATGAAAAAACATGTTTTTAGAAATATTTGCTAATTTATATACAGTACCAGTCAAAAGTTTGGACACACCTAATCAAGGGTTTTTCTTTATTTTTTTGTATTTTCTACATTGTAGAATAATAGTGAAGACATCAAAACTATGAACTAACACATATGGAATCATGTTGTAACCCAAAAAAGTGTTAAACAAATCAAAACATATTTTATATTTGAGATTCTTAAAAGTAGTCACCCTCTGCCTTGATGACAGCTTAGAACACTCTTGGCATGTTCTCAACCAGTTTCACCTGGACTGCTTTTCCAACAGTCTTGAAGGAGTTCCCACATATGCTGAGCACTTGTTGGCTGTTCTTCCTTCACTCTGCGGTCCAAACTCATCCCAAACCATCTCAATTGGGTTGAGGTCGGGTGATTGTGGAGGCCAGGTCATCTGATGCAGCACTCCATCACTCTCCTTCTTGGTCAAATAGCCCTTACACAGCTTGGAGATGTGTTGAAAAATTACCCAAATGATAGACCCACTAAGGGCAAACCAGATGGGATGGCGTATCACTGCAGAATGCTGTGGTAGCCATGCTGGTTAAGTATGACTTGAATTCTAAATAAATCACTGACAGTGTCACCAGCAAAGCACCATCACACCTCCTCTTCCATGTTTCATGGTGGGAACCACACATGCAGAGATCATCCGTTCACCTACTCTGCGTCTCACAAAGACACAGCGGTTGGAACCAAAAATCAAAAATTTGGACTCATCACACCAAAGAACAGATTTCCACCGGTCTAATGTCCATAGCTCATGTTTCTTGGCCCAAGCAAGTCTCTTCTTCTTATTGGTGTCCTTTGGTAGTGGTTTCTTTGCAGAAATGGACCATGAAGGCCTGATTCACGCAGTCTCCTCTGAACAGTTGATGTTGAGATGTGTCTGTTACTTGAACTCTGTGAAGCATTTATTTGGGCTGCAATCTGAGGTGCAGTTAGCTCTAATGAACTAATCCTCTGCAGCAGAGGTAACTCTGGGTCTTCCTTTCCTGTGGCGGTCCTCATGAGAGCCAGTTTCATCACAGCGCTTGATGGTTTTTGCGACTGCCCTTGAAGAAACGTTCAAAGTATTGACTGACCTTCATGTCTAAAAGTAATGATGGACTGTCGTTTCTCTTTGCTTATTTGAGCTGTTCTTGCCATAATATGGACTTTACCAAATAGGGGTATCTTCTATATACCACCCCTACTTTGTACACAATGGATGTCTCAAACGCATTAAGAAGGAAAGAAATTCCACAAATTATTCTACAATGTAGAAAATAGTGAAAAGAAAGAAAGACGCTGAAATGAGTAGGTGTGTCCAAACGTTTGACTGGTAATGTATAAAAAAATTAAGTATTCAGACCCGTTGCTTTGAGACTCGAAATTGAGCTCAGGTGCATCCTGTTTCCATTGACCATCCTTGAGATGTTTCTGCAACTTGATTGGAGTCCACCTGTGGTAAATTCAATTGATTCGACATGATTTGGAAAGGCACACACCTGTCTATATAAGGTCCCACAGTTGACAATGCATGTCAGAGCAAAAACCATGAGGTCGAAGGAATTGTCCGTAGAGCTCCGAGACAGGATTGTGTCGAGGCACAGATCTGGGGAAGGGCACCAAAAATGTTCTCCAGCATTGAAGGTCCCAAGAACACAGTGACCTCCATCATTGTTAAATGGAAGAAGTTTGGAACCTTCAAGACTCTTCCTAGAACTGAGCAATCGGGGGAGAAGGGCCTTGGTCAGGGAGTTGACCAAGTACCTGATGGCCACTTTTAAAGAGCTCCAGAGTTCCTCTGTGGAGATGGGATAACCTTCCAGAAGGACAACCATCTCTGCAGCGCTCCACCAATCAGGCTTTTATGGTAGAGTGGCCAGACGGAAGCCACTTCTCAGTAAAAGGCACATGACAGCCCGCTTGATGTTTGCCAAAAGGCACCTGAAGGACTCTCAGTCCATGAGAAACAAGATTCACTGGTCTGATGAAACCAAGATTGAAGTCTTTAGCCTGAATGCCAAGTGTCACGTCTGGAGAACCCAGCAAAGCTCATCACCTGTCCAATACCATCCCTACGGTGAAGCAAGTTGGTGGAAGCATCATGCTGTGGGGATATTTTTCAGTGGAAACGGACTGGGAGACGAGTCAGGGTTGAGGGAAAGATTAACAGAGCAATGAGACATCCTTGATGAAAACCTACTCCAGAGCACTCAGGATCGCAGACTGGGGGCGAAAGTTCACCTTCCAACAGGACAATGACCCTAGGCACACAGCCAAGACAACGCAGGAGTGGCTTCAGGACACCTCTCTGAATGTCCTTGAGTGGCCCAGCCAGAGCCCGGACTTAAACCCGATCAAACATTTCTGGAAAGACCTGAAAATTGCTGTGCAGCGATGCTCCCCATCCAACCTGACAGAGCTTGAGAGGATCTGCAGAGAAGAATGGGAGAATCTACCCAAATACAGGTGTGCCAACCTTGAAGTGTCATACCCAAGAAGACTCGAGGCTGTAATTGCTGCCAAAGGTGCTTCCACAACAAAGTACTGAGTAACAAAATGTGGAAAAAGTGAAGGGGTCTGAATACTTTCCGAATGCCCTGTATGTACTTTGGATGGTGTCCATATTGATCATGTCCCTGCTTACAAATATCTGGGCATTTGTATAGCTGAACATCTCTTTTAAAAAGCATATACATTAGATAGTTAAGAAGCTGAGAATAGAAATGGGCTTCTTCTATAGAAATAGGTCCTGCCTCTCGCTAAATAATAGAATGCAGATTATTCAGTTGACGTTCCTATCGGCCCTGGACTACGGCAACATCATCTATATAAACGCAGCTGCCACTTCATTAAAACCATTATATGCAGTGTATCCTAGTGCACTGCACTTTATTTACGGGCGCCAGTTTGAACAATCATCACTGGATTCTCTCTTTGATGTCACTTAGGTTGATACATTGCTTTCATTTATAAAGCCCTTTTACAAAAAGTCTCACTGTACATAACATCATTATTAAACTTTAGACATACGAGTTACCACACCTGGTCTCAGGTATAGTTAACTCTGGAAACTCCTTTGGTCTGTACTGAGTTACGTAAATGAGCGTTTAGTTTTCTTGCACCTTATTTGTGGAACAATCTTCAAAATGTTCTTAAATGTGATGTTCTGGTGCCTCTAGGGCGATTCAGAAAGCTGATTGAGGACCTTATTACTGATGAACGTGTTTGTTTTTTATGACTGTGTTTTTCTTTCTGCTTGCATTTTGTAGTTGTATTTTGATGTGTATTTTCTGTAATTTAGGACTCATCTATAAAATAGACTTTGGTCTCAGTATGTCTCCCTGATAAAATAAAGGTTAAATAAAATAAATACCTTGGTACATTTTAAAGAAGTTATGTATGACCCATTTCTTGAAGTCATCACTGCTTCCATATCTCCGATGATTAAATATTTAGAGCTCTGCCTCAGCCCAATCCCTCTCTCGGAATAAAAAGGGAGGGATACTCTTGGTGTTTCCACATAACTTTATCAAAGTCCTAACCTCAGCAAAATGTTACGGGGTAGCACTAAATCATACTGTCTGCTTACTAAGGTTTGCTTTAGTGCCTTACTGAGACATAAACATATGCAATTAAAAGGGAAAATGTAAATACTTCATCCTTGGTTTGGCCTGAGTAGCCTTAATGTTAGTGACTGTTTTATTTCACCGGGGACTGGCAGAGATTGCAGCAAGAGTACTTTTATGAGTAGATCAGCTTTAAAGTTGAGCTGACAGCTGTTTTGCACTGATTGACTATGGCTGTAGTCATCAATCTAGCAAGAGGGCAATATTTTATTCATGTAGTAGTGCTTCCCCCCTAGAAAGCTATGACCTTTGGCTTTCACTTTGAATTGTTCATTTATGTCTGAGAAAAAAACACTTTTCAACCCATATGATGTAGTATACAATAAAAGTATAATAAAACATACAAATATGATGATATGATAAAAATACAAATAAATAGTGAATGAATAAGCCTTTTCATACTTTATAATATGTCCGTATATAGTTACAATCTGTTTTAGGAGCATCTACCCAAAACATTTCACATTCTTTATTACTTTACCAAACATATCATGACATTAGTGATAAATGTTAAATGGCATTAGTGATAAATGTTACATTTATGAACATCTAAATCTACATTAAATGGGCAATTTAAACAGTGTGTGTCCCTCCTATTGAGAAGGGCTATGTAAAGGGCTCAATTTTGTCGTTCTGAGCATATGCAATGTGTCTGCCTCTGACTTAAAAGAAAATGTGCAACTGCCACACAAAATTATTACTTTACTTATTTTAGGAAGAGTGTAGGTCGCATTATTTATAGTAGAGCTATGGAAGTTATGCATTTAGATCTACCTATTCGAGACAAATCCCAGCGATTGCTTTGCCATGTCTGTGCCATGACGCAGTTGAGCTGGATAAATATTTTTCTAAGGACCGCCCCTTTGACGTGATGTCGCAGTGAAGTGACATAAATCGATGTAATGATGCAGCAGACCACAAGAGGGGGGCAAATAAAAGTTTAATCGACTAAGGACCTTTACATGGTTTTAGGAAGGTCTGGATTTCTGTCTTCTGATGTATAAAATGGTTGGAAATCAATAAAATATTTGTTTAAGTAATTCTAGTGCCAGATTTCGGGGACTGTCAGCTTAAGAGGTTTTAATATTGCAGATTGATTGTAGGTTCTATCAATTTAATTGTTTGCATCATTTCTAATCCCCCTTATTAATGTTTTTTCTATATATATTTTCCCCCCTACCCTACTATCCCTACCCTACAATTCCTAAATAATTATACTTTTCTCCTTCAAGTGCAGGATTTTCACCCACAGCGGCCAATCCATTATTCATTCTGATTTTAACTCCAACCCTCCGATGTCCACAGATTAACTAATCTTTCCCAGTATAATGCCCTTTGCTATTTCCTTTTGCAAGACATCCCTCCATTTTACTATGATACTTTACGAGGGTTCCTGAACCTCCCTATTTGTAAAATTTCTACCGATATTCCCATAAAAATAAATACTTTACCCAAGAGTATAACAATATTCCCCATTGACTTGTGGTTTTTCAGATCTCCTAACAATACAGTTTGCAGTTTCATCTGAACCCTGATATTATGACATAACAACCCCCCCCCCCCCCCCCCACCCACACACACACATACACACACCTTTTGCCTTCAGAACATCCTCAATTCGTCAGGGCATGGACTCTACAAGGTGTTGAAAGCGTTCCACAGGGATGCTGACCCATGTTGACTCCAATACTTCCCACAGTTGTGTCAAGTTGGCTGGATGTCCTTTGTGTGGTGGACCATTCTTGATACACATGGAAAACGATTGAGCATGAAAACCCAGCAGCATTACAGTTCTTGACACAAACCGGTACACCAGGCACCTACTACCATAACCCGTTCAAAGGCACTGGCATGTTTTGTCTTGCCCATTCACTCTCTGAATGGCAATCAATGTCTCAATTGTCTCAAGGCTTAAAAATCCTTCTTTAACCTGTCTCCTCCCCTTCATCTACACTGATTGAAATCGATTTAACAAGTGACATCAACAAGGGATCATAGCTTTCACCTGGATTCACCTGGTCAGTCTATGTCCTGTTCTTAATGTTTTGTACACTCAGTGTATTGAGCATTATTTTTGTAGCAAGTGTTTTTTATAATAGCTTAAATTGAAACAAACATATTCAAGTGTCAAGTGTTGTTTTAAATGTCAATTCATAGACCCGATGCCAAGGTATTGGGACATAAAAAACCTCTTCACAACTGACCTGAATTTGAGGAATTCTTATACAGGAGGAACTGCTTTGGGTAAACAAGATGTGGTGTGTGTGTGTGTGCATTTGTGTGTGTGTGTTCAGCCTACGTGTTTGTGTGTGTGTTTGTGCACTCTCCTCCAGCCCGCGCTCCTCCTCAACCCAAAAGGTCTCCCTATTACAAGTGGTTAGAGGCCATGGTCAATCGAACAAGGACAAAATACATCCCACGAACGAGTCCCCGGTAGCCTACGTGACCTACGCCGTGACAGGCTATAGGGGTCAAGATCCAGATCCATACAGGGCGAGCCTCATCCTCCCTTAGCGGAGCCCGCTGGACCTGCACATCTGGGGCTGCTGTTGGGACCCTGGCTGCATGGGGCAGCAGCTTGGGCTTTAAGCTGCAGCCCATCACTGACCATACTGCGCGTGATGGGCCACCATCACCACCTCCAGTCAGTCAGTGACAGACAGATGCCCTTAGCGTCTGTCTGTATGGGAGTTAACGAGTGAGTGCAGCACAGTGCAGCGGTGGGCTCTGTGGTAATCCCATCTGCATTCGTTCTTCTCACAGGGCCGTGGTAATCCTAGGCCATTACATACATGTGATAAGGTACCACACTGACTCCCTACTATATTGTGCAGTATAATAGGGTCTTATAGGCCCTCACTCACTGATGTAGTCTTCAAATATATACTAAGATGTACAGGCTGCCGCATACCCAGCACACTGCTATGTTAATTTATAAACACTTATGTTCCTTGCCCATTTCCACCACACTATTCTAATGCTCAGTAATGTGGTTGTTCCAGTCAAGGCCTTTCTACAGTGAAGTCAAGTGATGAGGTGGCGCAGGCCGTTTGGTGCCTTTAGCCCCAGTTAGTCAGTCTCTGCTAATGCGTCTAAGAGGGATTAGGACCATAAGTGTTCTCAAATCCTATGAGTGCTCCAGATGTTGTTTTGGCCTGCTACCTACTTTCTGCAACGCAATGTGCCTCTTGCGCTCTCTCTCTCTCTCTCTCTCTCTCGATCGCTCTCGATCGCTCTCGATTGCTCTCTCTCTCTCTCGATCGCTCTCGATTGCTCTCTCTCTCTCTCTCTCTCGATTGCTCTCTCGATCTCTCTCTTTCTCGATCTCTCCCCCTCTCTCTTTCTTGTTGCTAAGGAGCTACCAGCACTTAACACGCCCCTTAGGAAGAGTGTTAAGATGCAATCACCTGACCTTATGTGTATTTACATGGTCAAGCCGACCAGATCGTGATTATAAATTATCCCTCCCCTGATTTGCTGATCCCTGATCTGCTGATCTGCTTATCAAAAGGCTAAACATGTTATTATGGTGCAATCATTATATAACAAACCACATATGATGTACTATAGTACAGATGAGGGGTTACTTTAGAATTTTCAACTGGTGTATGATGGTGGTGTTAGGATGGCCGTATGGATTGATTTAATATGTTCGGGTCACTGGGTGGTCATGATGTCGGTCACTTACCTCTGACCTCTCTTTTGAGACTATGATAAAACCGTTGCTGTCCACAAGGAAACAGTTGACATCCTGGAGGAAAAGAAGACAGGACATTAAATGAAGCATCATTAGCATTTATTCAATAATATTTGAACATCATTGTCATTCATGAATTGAATCATAACTGACCCCAAACCTGTAGAATAGGCTCAGTACTCACAATGCTTTGACAGGTGAGAGGGCAGACACCTTCCACTTCAGTACACTGGAGAGAGAAAGAAAGAGACAGATAGAGATGAGAGAGAGAGAGAGAGGATAAAGGTCAAGGTCGTGAGTCAGAAGGTCGACCACCCCTTAGATACAGATTAATCATGTGACTGACTGACAGCAGAGAGAGAGACCTATGTGGATTTGGAACACACACCCGTAACAACAACACAAACATGGCTGGCTCTATAGCCGAGTCAATAGAGTGTGATAACCTCTTCATAATCAGAGAGAGGAGTTAATGTACTGTATCAACAGAAAGTGAAAGGTCACTGTTTACTTACGTCTGTGTCATTGGGCTGTGAGTGGAGGTGAGAGGCAGAGAGGCAGAGGAGGAGAAAGACAGAGAGATGATCAAATATTAGCACTTCGCAGATTATCCAAAATGTAGTGCACACATTTTCGTATGTGTATGTGATCCCTGCGGGAACTGATCCTGTGACCTTGACGTTGCCATGCTCTTACCAACTGAGCCAGAGATGGATTTGTGTCAGTAGTCTGATATATCGATGGGGAGCTGAGTGTGTGTATGTGTGTGGGTGTCTGTGTACGTTTGTGTGTGTCTGAATGTTTTTGTGTGTTTGTGTGTGTGTGTGTGTGTGTGTGTGTGTTGCTCCCTTACCTGAAAGGTAATGGCCCATAGCCTCTTCTCCAGCATTTCCAAGGACATCTGCACCCCGATGGCTAAAAATAGACGACAAGCGCGCACACACACACACGCACACACCCAGGTCAGTTGAGAGAGGAAAATATGGACTCTGCAAAAACCCTTAACCCTAAATTTACTGTGACCATCTGTGAAACTATATTGAGAGGCTGGGTGGGTGTGGGGTTGGGCATTACAGTGGGACAGGAAATCGATTAGGCCTTCAGTTCACCTCTATGCAGTTTGCACAGTTAGCACCAGACTGCTGCTGTTTGCATGCAAATGGTCACTGTGTAAACACTGATGAGGTAGCGTGAGGCGTGTGGTACAAGTAAATCTTGTCTGGGTGGGGTGAGACTATGCAAATATCTGCCTTGCTTTCATGGTAGCCTGTTGTTGTTGATACCTCTGCAGTATTCTGTGTTGTGAGATACTAATGCTGGTAATACTTTATTTAACCAGCTGGTTACTTAGAAATGACTTGTTAAAATGGTAATCACCTATTGATTGCATAGTATGTCTGATGTTTTGCATAGTATATCCGATGTTTTGCATAGTATGTCAGATGTTTTGCATATTCTGTCAGATGTTTTGCATAGTATATCAGATGTTTTGCATAGTATATCAGATGTTTTGCATATTATGTCTGATGTTTTGCATAGTATGTTGGATGTTTTGCATAGTATGGCAGATGTTTTGCATAGTATATCAGATGTTTTGCATAGTATATCAGACGTTTTGCATAGTATATCAGACGTTTTGCAAAGTATATCAGATGTTTTGCATAGTATATCAGATGTTTTGCATAGTATATCAGATGTTTTGCATAGTATATCAGATGATTTGCATAGTATGTCTGATGTTTTGCATAGTATGATAGTATTGATACCTCTGCAGTATTCTGTGTTGTGAGATACTAATGTTGGTAATACTTTATTTAACCAGCTGGTTACTTAGAAATGACTTGTTAAAATGGTAATCACCTATTGATTGAATAGTATGTCTGATGTTTTGCATATTCTGTCAGATGTTTTGGATAGTATATCAGATGTTTTGCATAGTATATCAGATGTTTTGCATAGTATGTCTGATGTTTTGGATAGTATATCAGACATTTTGCAAAGTATATCAGATGTTTTGCATAGTATGTTGGATGTTTTGCATAGTATGTCTGCTGTTGTGCATAGTATATCAGAAGTTTTGCATAGTATGTCTGATGTTGTGCATAGTATGTTGGATGTTTTGCAAAGTATATCAGATGTTTTGCCTAGTATGTCTGATGTTTTGCATAGTATATGAGACGTTTTGCATAGTATATCAGACGTTTTGCATAGTATGTCTGATGTTTTGGATAGTATATCAAATGTTTTACATAGTATGCCTGATGTTTTGCATAGTATGTTGGATGTTTTGCAAAGTATATCAGATGTTTTGCATAGTATATCAGATGTTTTGCATAGTATGTTGGAAGTTTTGCATAGTATATCAGATGTTTTGCATAGTATGTCAGATGTTTTGCGTAGTATATCAGATGTTTTGCATAGTCTGTTGGATGTTTTGCAGAGTGTATCAGATGATTTGCATAGTATGTCTGATGTTTTGCATAGTATATGAGACGTTTTGAATAGTATGTCAGACGTTTTGCATAGTATGTCTGATGTTTTGGATAGTATATCAAATGTTTTACATAGTATGCCTGATGTTTTGCATAGTATGTCTGATGTTTTGCATATTCTGTCAGATGTTTTGGATAGTATATCAAGTTCAATCAATCAAGTTTATTTTATATAGCCCTTCGTACATCAGCTAATATCTCGAAGTGCTGTACAGAAACCCAGCCTAAAACCCCAAACAGCAAGCAATGCAGGTGTAGAAGCACGGTGGCTCGGAAAAACTCCCTAGAAAGGCCAAAACCTAGGAAGAAACCTAGAGAGGAACCAGGCTATGAGGGGTGGCCAGTCCTCTTCTGGCTGTGCCGGGTGGAGATTATAACAGAACATGGCCAAGATGTTCAAAATGTTCATAAATGACAAGCATGGTCAAATAATAATCAGGAATAAATGTCAGTTGGCTTTTCATAGCCGATAATTAAGAGTTGAAAACTCTTATATCAGATGTTTTGCATAGTATGTCTGATGTTTTACATAGTATGCCTGATGTTTTGCAGAGTATGTTGGATGTTTTGCATAGTATATCAGATGTTTTGCATGGTATGTTGAATGTTTTACATAGTATATCAGACGTTTTGCATAGTATGTCTGATGTTTTACATAGTATACCAGAAGTTTTGCATAGTATGCCTGATGTTTTGCATAGTATACCAGAAGTTGTGCATAGTATGCCTGATGTTTTGCATAGTATACCAGAAGTTTTGCATAGTATGTTGGATGTTTTGCATAGGATATCAGATGTTTTGCATAGTATATCAGGTGTTTTGCATAGTATGTTGGATGTTTTGCATAGTATATCAGAAGTTTTGCATAGTATGTTGGATGTTTTGCAGAGTATGTTGGATGTTTTACATAGTATGTCTGATGTTTTACATATTATGCCAGATTTTATACATAGTATGCCTGATGTTTTACATAGTATATCAGATGTTTTGCATAGTATGTCTGATGTTTTACATAGCATGCCTGATGTTTTGTCTATATCATGTCTCTTTTTGTTGTGGATCTTTTTTGACACAGTGAAATATCTATACCTAATACACGTTTCTGTGAATCAATGACAATAAAGTACTATCTAATTGAATCCAAACTAATCTAAGTCACCTAGTAACAATTTACCCTAATGTTCATAATGGCTCACACACACACATGCAGGCAGGTAGCCACGATGCACACAAAACCACACACAGTCTGGTCACTCTACTAAAAATAGTGGTCCTATCCAAACCGTAGCTCATCTGCAGTCTGGGGAACTGAGGAGTACCACCCACACACACTAACTGACTGATGCCGTGTGGTGCAAGGACAACAACCTCTCCCTCAACGTGATCAAGACAAAGGAGATGATTGTGGACTACAGGAAAAAGAGGACCGAGCACGCCCCCATTCTCACCGACGGGCTGCAGTGGAGCAGGTTGAGAGCTTCAAGTTCCTTGGTGTCCACATCACCAACAAACTAACATGGTCCAAGCACACCAAGACAGTCGTGAAGAGGGCACGGCAAAACTTATTCCCCCCCAGGAGACTGAAAAGATTCAGATCCTCAAAAGGTTCTACAGCTGCACCATCGAGAGCATCCTGACTGGTTGCATCACTGCCTGGTATGGCAACAGCTCGGCCTCTGACCGCAAGGCACTACAGAGGGTAGTGCGAACGGCCAAGTACATCACTGGGGCCAAGCTTCCTGCCATCCAGGACCTCTATACCAGGCGGTGTCAGAGGAAGGCCATAAAAATTGTCAAAGACTCCAGCCACCCTAGTCATAGACTGTTCTCTCTGCTACCACACGGCAAGCGGTACCGGAGCACCAAGTCTAGGTCCAAGAGGCTTCTAAACAGCTTCTACCCCCAAGCCATAAGACTCCTGGACATCTAGTCAAATAGCTACCCAGACTATTTGCATTGCCCTCCTCCCCTCTCCACACCACTGCCACTCTGTTGTCATCTATGCATGGTCCACTTTGATAACTCTACCTACATGTACATACTACCTGAACTGGCCGGTGCCCCCGCACATTGACTCTGTACCGGCACCCGACTTGAATATATTGTTATTTTTTGCTGCTGCTCTTTAGTTACTTGTTACTTTTATCTCTTATTCTTATCCATATTTTTTTGAAACTGCACTGTTGGTTAGGGGCTCGTAAGTAAGCATTTCACTGTAAGGTCAACACCTGTTGTAGTCGGCGCATGTGACTAATAACATTTGATTTGATCTGATTTTAACACACGGTGATATGCATCACCAATAGTATGGGATGATAGGTTGATGACAGAGATACACCTTTAAACCCCCTCTTGGAGTAGAGTAACTTGGTGGTGACATCTTATTGGACAGAAGAGGAAATGCCAATCAGAAGACCTACTGTATACCTACCTCCCTGTCAGACATTGCCTACCTTTCTTGAGAGACCAATGACACAGCAGAATGAGTCATCTCATAATGACATGATCATTGTCAGTAGCAGGAGGAATTCCAGACTGCCTTGCATTAGCCACTGGTGCAGCAGTGGTGCTTTTATTGTTTTGCTGCTTTGCTGCAGTCACACACACACACACACACACACACACACACACACACACACACACACACACACACACACACACACACACACAACGACCTTCACTGTAGGCATTTTGGGACAGACCCCGACACAGCTCAGGGTACAGCCTTTACAACAACCTATAGAGACACTCATCTTCTATGAGGTACTGAGCTATATCAGCTGATTCCACCCGCCCTCGCTGCCTCTCTCTCTTTCTCTCTCTCTCTCTGTCCCCCCCCCCTATCTCACTCCCTCTCCTTTCTCATTCAGCTGTAACACACTGTACTATTTTTTACTATTTTGGCCAAACCAGGCGTAATGCATACACATGCACACACACACAAACAGACAAACACTCAGACACACCCACATGGCACGCATATATATGCCATAGAAACGGCACAGCACTCTCACCCAGGATCATATAAAGACATGGTGTATCCTGCAAGAGCGACAGTGCGTTAGCTCTCTCGCGCACACACACACACACACACACACACACACACACACACACACACACACACACACACACACACACACACACACACACACACACACACACACACATACTGAGCTAGACTGAACCTCTGGACAGTAGTGCACTCAGACTACAAGGAAAAGCAGAGTTGGAAAGAGGACCCGAGAGGAGAGGAGAGGGTGAGCCACTGCTCTGAGAGACAGAGAGAGAGAGAAAGCAAAAGAGAAGACTGGAGCATGTGTTTCTCAACCAAGAACATTTCCCCTTGGGACCCCAACATCTGCATAAAGCAGGACAAACAGCTGAACCGAATGCAGCTAAAGGACCTTTCCCCAAGCTCCTCAGTTAGCAGCATTATCAGATGAAGCATATTATTTTTCCCACACGGGGAGGATAAAAGATACTACTGTAGCACTTTTCTGGTAGAATTATTTTAAGAGCTATAGCACTTTGGAGGCTGAAACAGATGGTGAGTACTGCACTGTGCTGTGTGTGTGTTCCTGTTGTGTGTGTGTGTGTAAAAGTATCTGTTGTTGGATAGGTTCTCTCTTTCTTTAGGCTTCTTGTGAGAGAATATTACAACTACTAGGCTAACACATTGAGTCTGTACGCAATAAGAAAGTGGTTGTTACCACAAAACAGGCTGACTGTTCTCCCCCTCATTCCAGTGCAATTATCAGAGTAAACTAATCCATAAACTTGTGGGAGCAAAATGAAACCAAGGGGAATTGCCATTGACCAAGCTGCAGTAAAGGTATCATTGCAATGCAGGTAGTGTGCACTGGGATGAAAACACTAACTTTCGGGCTTTATAAAACGTGAAAGAAGACCGCGGACATACAGCAGAGTACGTAGCTGAATAACCTTGTATATAAACTTTGCATGCAGACTTCCAGTATCGGTAGTTAGTAAGATAAATAACATAAATGGACATGTTCCATACAGCATGAGTTCACACTGTCTTACCTTCTTTATAAACTCCATAGCAGTCATTCTCAAACCTCTCCTTGGGGAACCTCAGCCGTTCCATGTATTTGAACTATTCCACAGCAACGCCTTGACTAGGTGAGTTCAGGTTGAGCTAGTTCAGGGCTACAACAACATAATGAAACGTCTGGGTGTCCCCGAGGAGAGGTTTGAGAACCACTGCTCTACAGTACATTGAGACTTAACCGGTTTTGGGGTCTGACAACAACACAGTTTAGGACAAGAAATAACGTAGAGTAAGGGACATGCGATACTATAGATGTAGAGTTCAACACTGGGGCCTATGTGTTGTTCTATGTGTTCTGTGTTCCACCACCCGCCGGACAGCCATCTGGAATCATAACTAGCATCTGTGCTGCAGTCTAAACCCTGCTGCCACGGAGGATTTAGACCACGGTCCTAATCTGGGGCAGGAATAACTCCACATTTACAACCCGTCAATGCGTTAGTCACATAAGTGGGAGGCGGACGGA
The DNA here is from genome assembly GCF_016432855.1 of Salvelinus namaycush. Classification (NCBI taxonomy): domain Eukaryota; kingdom Metazoa; phylum Chordata; class Actinopteri; order Salmoniformes; family Salmonidae; genus Salvelinus; species Salvelinus namaycush. Next base: position 17,195,175 of record NC_052327.1, on the reverse strand, counting down.
GGCCTAATCTGATGTGATCTGTGTGATGGTGCACTTGATGGGACAAGCTGTCAAGCGCAGTTCGTAAACACCATCTCTTGTAATTAAACACTTGGTATAAATAATGTGTGATACTGTGATGTGCTCACCCCTGAGCTGGAACCTTTGCTTACACAAATCAGATATATTGGCTCCCTGGCACTTTAAAATGGAGTGCAATGGAGCAAAATGTTATGTTTTCTCTTCTTAAAGCTGGTTGAATGGCTTTTTGTACCCTGTAGAGACCTGCAACTTACCACAGGTGAGATCAATTACACAGTAAACAAAATAACTTGCCTCCAACCAAATGAAGGAGAATTCTGAATCATTTAGACCAAGATTCTTTTGGGCCTTTCATGTAAACAATCTCAATGTCAGTTTAGATGTTTTTCTACTTCTTCTTAGTCCTGTGTAGCTGTAAATCAAATGAATACACTTGTGGACAGAAAAAGGGTTTTGAATTTGAAGACATTTTTTAAGAACTAGTCAATTATGCAAGGGTGGCGATACACCTAAACACATCTGTACAGATGACCATGTGTCCAAACACGAACACGTCTGTCTACCCTCCTTCTGTGGGCAAGTCTGTACTAAATTATTGATGCTAGCTTTTTGTTGTTGTCCCCCTCCCCCCACCACCCCAAAAGCTTCTCTCAGTGGCTGGTACTGTAATTCAATGAAAGGCAGCCCTCCACTGGAATGGACTCCCAAGTGCTTCAATAACTTCAACTTGGCTACTGTACTGGACGTGCATGCTTCCCCCCAAAATTAGGACAATCCATTGAGTGAGTGAGAACCCCAGTAGGGAAGTGAAAGCTGACTGAGGGACTGAATGAAAAGTGCTCTGATGTGGGATAGAGAGTGTGTGTGTGTGTGTGTGTGTGTGTGTGTGTGTGTGTGTGTGTGTGTGTGTGTGTGTGTGTGTGTGTGTGTGTGTGTGTGTGTGTGTGTGTGTGTGTGTGTGTGTGTGTGCGTGATACGTAAATGGCAGGGGTGTGGCCAGAGGCACCTTCTGTTCAAAACCATAACCACAGAACATTTTAAATACATTTAATTATGTACCGCCCCTCAATCTGAGTGTTCCTTCTTTTATACTTGTCCTTGGCTTGGGGCAGTGTGTGTGTGTGTGCAGTGCCTTCAGAAAGTGTTCAGACCCCTTGACTTTTTCCACATTTTTTTACGTTACAGACTTATTCTAAAATTGTTTAAATAAATTAAAAAAATCGGCATCAATCTACACACAATACCCGATAATGACAAAGAAAAAACAGGTTTTTAGAAATGTTTGCAAATTCATAAAACATGTAAAACAGAAATACCTTATTTACATTCGCTATGAGACTCGAAATTGAGCTCAGGTGCATCCTGTTTCCATTGATCGTCCTTGAGATGTTTCTACAACTTGATTGGAGTCCACTTGTGGTAAATTAAATTGATTGGACATGATTTGGACCTGTCTATATAAGGTCACACAGTTGACAATGCACGTCAGAGGAAAAACTAAGCCATGAGGTCAAAGGAATTGTCCGTAGAGCTCCGAGACAGGATTGTGTCGAGGAACAGTTCTGGGGAAGGGTACCCAAACATTTCTGCAGCATTGAAGGTCCCCATCATTCTTAAAAGGTAGAAGTTTGGAACCACCAAGACTCCTAGAGCTGGCCGCCCGGCCAAACTGAGCAATCGGGGTAGAAGGGCCTTGGTCAGGTAGGTGACCAAGAACCCGATGGTCACTCTGACAGAGCTCCAGAGTTCCACTGCGGAGATGGGAGAACCTACCAGAAGGACAATAATCCCTGCAGCACTCCACCAATTTTTTTATTTAAATTTGACATTCGCCAATTGGATGGAAAACTAGCTATTTATGCAATTTCAACGTTGTTTGAGTTGCTTTCTGTATCCCCAAATTTGCTTGAGCTGATTTGACTTCAACACGGCTCAAAGCATCCAAGTTTCTTGACATAGGTGTCTCAAAGAGTTGTCAGTCAAGTTGAGCTCATGAATATAAGCTCCCCGCCCACTGAGCCTGTCTTTTCAACATTCGTGGCAGTTAGCATGAGAGAAAAAGTTATACATTTCTATCCCCCAAAATTATGACAAGTGATATCATAGTCACTCAAAAGCCTATTTTACAAGGGAATCATAATAACTGTTCAGGACCTTTTAAGTTATTGGAAAATGCATAATTCTTTTACACATTTACAGGACAGATAACGTCAAATTTGAATTGGCATGACCATCAAACACAAACTGCTACAACATTTCCACTGACGGTTGGCACAAATACATAGATATGCTAATTACCCCACTTATCAAAAGTGCAGTGATGATCATACCATATATTCAAAATATTGGATTGAAATTTTTTCCCATTGTATCTACTTTTTGTACCCCAGGTAACAACAATGTAGTGTAACCTAACCATACCATTATGTTTTAACTGTTAATATACAGTACCAGTCAAAAGTTTGGACACCTACTCATTCAAGGGTTTTTCTTTGTTTTTAGTATTTTCTACATTGTAGAATAGTAGTGAAGACATCAAAACTATGAAATAACACATATGGAATCATGTAGTAACCAAAAAAGCATTGAACAAATCAAAATATATTTGAGATTCTTCAAAGTAGCCACCCTTTGCCTTAGTGACAGCTTTGTACACTCTTGGCATTCTCTCAACTAGCTTCATGAGGTTGTCACCTGGAAGCATTTCAATTAACAGGTGTGCCTTGTTAAAAGTTGATTTGTGGAATTTCTTTCCTTAATGCATTTGAGCCAATCAGTTCTGTTGTGACAAGGTAGGGATGGTATACAAAAGATAGACCTATTTGGTAAATGACCAAGTCCATGTTATGGCAAGAAAAGCTCAAATAAGCAAAGAGAAATGAAAGTCCATCATTACTTTAAGACATGAAGGTTAGTCAATCCGGAACATTTCAAGAACTTTGAAAGATTCTTCAAGTGCAGTCGTAAAAACCATCAAGCGTTATGATGAAGCTGGCTCTCATGAGGACCGCCACAGGAAAGGAAGACCCACAGGAAAGGAAGACCCAGAAGATAAGTTCATTAGATTTACCAGCTTCAGAAATTGTAGCCCATATAAATGCTTCACAGAGTTCAACAGACACATCTCAACATCAACTGTTCAGCGGAGCCTCCGTGAATCAGGCCTTTGTGGTCGAATTGCTGCAAATAAACCACTACTAATGGAAACCAATAAGAAGAGACTTGCTTGTGCCAAGATACACAACTGGTGGAAATCTGTACTTTGGTCTGATGAGTCCAAATTTTAGATTTTTGGTTCCGCCTGCCATGTCTTTGTGAGACGCAGATAGGTGAATGGATGATCTCCGCATGTGTGGTTCCCACCGCGAAGCATGGAGGTGTGATGGTGTGGGGGTGCTTTGCTGGTGACACTTTTAGTGATTTCTTTAGAATTCAAGGCACACATAACCAGCATGACTACCACAGCATTCTGCAGTGATACCCCATCCCATCTGGTTTGCGCTTAGTGGGAATATCATTTGTTTTTCAACAGGACAATGACCCAACACACCTCCAGACTGTGTAAGGGCTATTTGACCAAGAAGGAGAGTGATGGAGTGCTGCATCAGATGACCTGGCCTCCACAATCACCCGACCTCAACCCAATTGAGATGCGTTGGATCACAAAGTGAAGGAAAAGCAGGCAACAAGTGCTCAGCATATGTGGGAACTCCTTCAAGACTGTTGGAAAAGTATTCCAGGTGAAGCTGGTTGAGGGAATGCCAAGAGTGTGCCAAGCTGACATCAAGGCTACTTTGAAGAATCTAAAATGTATATTTTTTGGGCTACTACATGATTCCATGTGTGCTATTTCATAGTTTTGATATCTTTACTATTATTCTACAATGTCAAAAATACTAAAAATAAAGAAAAACCCTGGAATAAGTACTGTAGGTGTGTCCAAAGTTTTGACTGGTACTGTATGTTCCAAGCAATTAGTATGAACCTGGTGGCACTGCAGACACATCGATGCACAGGTTGGAACAGGTTGGAAGTTCAAAGCATTAATTTATGCTCTACAAGTGTCTTTGAGCACTGCTAGTTTTAAATTGATGTTACGTTGATGGTGATAACGAGACAATTATTTATTTGATTCTGTGCAGCTTTTAGTAAAGTGCAGAAATACATTATTGCCAATAAGTCTGTGGCCATATCTCTTTCACACTCACATATTTGGTGATGTAGCTGCACTGTAGCAGCACATTTCAGTTTGCTTGCAACTAAGAGGTTATGAATTGAAGTCCCAATTGTGGTAACAGTACAAGATTTTACAGTAATTGAAATCAGAATACATCAGAGCAATCTTGAGGGAATCCTATTTGAGTCAGAAAAGGATATTCATATGATAGGTAAGATATACAAAACCTTGCAGAGAGACTGTCCAACTGACAATCTCTTTGAAAAAAATATAAACTATCAGAACCAAAACTTTACAATAACTGACATTGGCACAAGATGGAGGGAATGTTGCAACATAACTAATGAAAATGTATGCTTAATCCAGTATAAACTAATGTGTAGAATGTATTATACAAGAGGCAAACTTTACAAATTCTACAGCACAACGGCAGGGTCATGTCTTAAGTGTAAAACTAACAATGACTCAATTATCCATGCCTTCTGGGAATGTTATGAAATCCAAAAGCTATGGGCGGAGTTAGAAAGTTGGCTGTCAGAAGTATTACAATGTAAATGTACTTTTAATCCGTCTGTCTGCATATTTCAAATGTTATTTGTCACAGGTGTAGACCTTACAGTGAAATGCTTACTTACAAGCCCTTAACCAACAATGCTTTAAGAAGTTAAGAAAAAAAAGTGTTAAGTAAAAAATAATATAAAATAATTAAAGAGCAGCAGTAAAATAACAATAGCGAGGCTAATTACAGGAGGTACCGGTACAGAGTCAATGTGCAGGGGCACCGGTTAGTCGAGGTAATATGCACATGTAGGTAGAGTTAAAGTGACTATGCATAGATAATAAACAGAGAGTAGCAGCAGCTTAAAAGAGGCGTCTGGGAAGCCCTTTGATTAGCTGTTCAGGAGTCTTATGGCTTGGGGGTAGAAGCTGTTATGAAGCCTTTTGGACTTAGACTTGGCGCTCCGGTACCTCTTGCTGTGTGGTAGCAGAGAGAACAGTCTATGACTAGGGTGGCTGGAGTCTTTGACAATTTTTAGGGCCTTCCTCTGACACCGCCTGGTATAAAGGTCCTGGATGGTAGGAAGCTTGGCCCCAGTGATGTACTGGGCCATACGCACTACCCTCTGTAGTGCCTTGCAGTCGGAGGCTGAGCAGTTTCCATACCAGGTAGTGATGCAACCAGTCAGGATGCTCTCAATGGTGCAGCTGTAGAACCTTTTGAGTCTCCTGAGGGGGAATAGGCTTTGTCGTGCCCTCTTCACGACTGTCCTAGTGTGTTTGGACCATGTTAGTTTGTTGGTGATGTGGACACCAAGGAACTTGAAGCCTTCAACCTGCTCCACTGCAGCCCGTCGGTGAGAATGGGGGCGTGCTCGGTCCTCCTTTTGCTGTAGTCCACAATCATCTCCTTTGTGTTGATCACATTGAGGGAGAGGTTGTTGTCCTGGCACCACGCGGCCAGGTCTCTGATGAAAGCGCTCAAAACGCCTTTTATCAGATCTTCCCATTTCATCTCCATCTGCTATAACGTCCTTGATGCTGGCCCTCTGACAGAGAGGTCAGGGTAATCTTCTCAAGGCCCCAGCACTAATGGAGGAACAAGGATTACCTCATCTTCTTAAGGCTGGTTAAGCTGCACTCAAACAATGCTGGGTTGTTTGGTTGACCCAACTGCATAACTGCAGGCATTGGGTCACTTAGTCAGGTTTTTTTTCTTTAAAAACTGCTGGGTTATTGATGCTGGGTAAGGGTTTATTGGTGATTATGTTAGGTTATTGAGATATGACTCACTGGGTCAGATCAAATGATTGGAGGCATGGCTCAGTATTGGTGTGGCTTTCAGATAGTTGTTTTTGGTCATCTATAAGAGTAAAAGTAATTCCTGTTCATCTGTTTTGTTGTATAATTAATACATGGCAAAGTTGAACATTGTAAACATTTGTTGCCATTTCATTGGTTATCGCTATCTTCTTTTGAGTAATTCCATGCACTGTCCTTGTGTCCTTATCATCCATTGTGCTCTGAGCACATACTTAGATAGCATTGCAGTGTTACTGTAATTCCAAAAGTGTACATTCAGATTTTATTTATATGTATATTTTAATATAACCAAGTGCACCTAAAACTGGGAAACAGAAGCAAGAAGTTTGTAGTTTTAATAAGGCTTATAGAAGTGTTTGAGTTCCTTATTTGCCTTATATAAACTTAACATGATGAACAGGAATGTCATTTACTCTCACTGGTGGCCAATTAGATCTAGCTGATAGCCACACCTTGAATACGCCACACCTCCTGAAAATAACCAAAGGATTATGTTAAAAAATGACCCAGCTGCTAGGTCAAACCAGCATGAGAGGACAAAATGCCCAACTAATGGTTAAATTAACCCATGTTTGGAAAAGCCTCAAAGTGAACTGAGTATACACTCAACCCAACTGTCAGAATTTTATTTTTATGTGTTCTGTCCAATATTTACTCGCGCCGGGTTACCAACGAACCCAAATTGTTTTTAACACAGCATTTTTTTTGAGTGTGGTGTTGCTGCACTGGTGACAGCTCCAGTCAGTGACAGAACGCTGTGGTTCATCTGACTCCAGATCAGATGTACTCATCATGCTCTGATTAAACAGGACACGCATCGCATACCTCACATGTCAAACAGAAGAACACCCAACGAAGATACGCTAATATAACCAAGTGCACCTAAAACTGGGAAACAGAAGCAAGAACACTTCATATCAAAATTTGAGGAACAGAAGCAACTACACTTCCTACTGAAAATTGAGAAACAGAACCAAATGCACCCAATTCTGAGAAATACAACCAAGCACACCCAATACTGAGACACACAGATATAACCAAGCACACCCAATACTGAGACACACAGATATAACCAAGCACACCCAATACTGAGACACACAGATATAACCAAGCACACCCAATACTGAGACACACAGATATAACCAAGCACACCCAATACTGAGACACACAGATATAACCAAGCACACCCAATACTGAGACTCACAGATATAACCAAGCACACCCAATACTGAGACACACAGATATAACCAAGCACACCCAATACTGAGACACACAGATATAACCAAGCACACCCAATACTGAGACACACAGATATAACCAAGCACACCCAATACTGAGACTCACAGATATAACCAAGCACACCCAATACTGAGACACACAGATATAACCAAGCACACCCAATACTGAGACTCACAGATATAACCAAGCACACCCAATACTGAGACTCACAGATATAACCAAGCACACCCAATACTGATGCGTACACCTCAGGCGTCAGACTTCACAAAACCAAACAATACTGCAAGTGCCCTCAATGCCTCCTAACTCTACCTACAGTTGAATACAGGAAATAATGTTGTATAACCCTAGTGTCAGTCTACACATATATAGAGTACAGTCTATGAGAATGTAAGAGGAAAGGAAGAGGAGGAGAGTGATGCAGAGCCTTTGTGGAGTGATGACAAAAGAAGGACCTTGAGGCTCCTCTAAACTGGTTCTACTAAGTGGCAGCAGAGGCACGCATGATGGAGCTACATAATCTCTCTCTAATCATGAAATTTAGGACACATTTCTCTCTCTTTCTCTCTCTCGCTCCTGTGTGATTGTCTGCAGGTGAAAGATGAGGGTTGTCTGTGTTCAGTAGAAAGTTAACTTTGACTTCATCTCTGTACAGTATTTGCATTTACTTAGTATCAAGCTCTTTTTTGACTGAACCCCCCAACCCCCCCCCCCCCCCCCGCTTGAAATACCAAGGAACTAAAATGGAATCAAAAGTGATAAAAAGGGAAACAAAGTCTTTAACAGTCAGAGGGATAAAAGGGTGAAGTATAGAATGATGTTGTTCCAAATCAGAAGGAAGAGATTGTTGTCCTTCCTAACTGTACATGTGGGATATTATCATATTCATTATTATATAAGAAGAGAGTTAAACTGCCAACAATCTCTCTCCTACACATCCAAATACGCAATGTGTATTGCTCATCTGATGACTCCTTTTCTCTATTTCTCATTCTCCCGCTCTCTTTCGCTTTTTTATTCTTTCTTTCTGTTTTCCATTTACCAGGGCTCTGCATAGCTGGTGGGTGGCACAAGGACGGCACCTACTGCCAGTGCCAGTCTATGGTGGCACCAGAGTGGGCAGAGCAGACATGCAGCCCCTTGACAGGACCCACCCGGAGAGCCTGGGTGAGTGACTACCGCAGTGGGCTGATTGACAGGCAGAAGTGTTTAGTTACTCATCTTTTAAATTGATTTCAGAATTTCCTGTACGTAGATTTGACTTGGCATCCAACAAATTCTGGGGGTTGATTTAGATTCCTCAGACATTTGGCGAAATCTTGCACTGGTCATGTCATTAAAATGCATAATCAAATTCCTCTCCTTAAATCTCTCCTCTCCTCTCTCCCGAGTCTATGCAGCCCTGCCCAGTCTGCTGCTGGTACTGCTCGGTCTGCTAGAGGCGGCTAGCGGTTGTCCCACCGTGTGCATCTGCAAAAGCAATGGCACAGACTGTACAGGCCTAGCTCTGCTCTCCCTAACCACCGTCCTGCCCCTGCTGCCCCAGGACACCCGCACCCTTCGCCTGCCCCACAATAACCTCTCCTCCCTAGGCGATGGGGACCTGTCCAACCTCAGCGCTCTGGAGCTCCTGGACCTCTCCGACAACCACCTCTCCAGCCTGCAGCCAGGGGCATTCTCTGGACTCAGCAGCCTCCAGTGGCTCAACCTCTCTGGTAACAACCTGGGTGATTGCCCCCTTCCTACCTCTCCGGACCCCAGTAACCAGACGGAGGTGACACAGAGTAACAGGAGTTGCTGGGGGCTGAGCCGAGAGCTGTTCCAGGGTCTGTGGACACTGAAAGGGCTGGACTTGTCGCTGAACGGCCTGGTTGTTCTGCCCATGGGCCTGCTGGACGAGCTCCAGGGCCTGGCCTGGCTGTCTCTGGCTCGAAACAAGCTGCAGAGCTTGGACAGAGCTACCTTCCAGCCCCTGGGTAGCCTGTTGAGCCTCCAACTGGCAGCGAACCCATGGGAGTGTGACTGCAACCTGAGGGACTTCAAGCACTGGATGGAGTGGATGCTGTACAGACGTGAGTGTTATGTTGTGTATTGAAAGGCTTTAAGGCTACAATGTTTCAAGTACAGTCAAGTCATTTCGCCTTCGTTCCATGTCATGTACTACTCTGATACTGTATCAAGTCTGTAAATGAGATTGATTAGCTATTGATTGTGTTAATGATCCACTGCATCGCTCTCTGTGTCTCAGACGGGCAGGTGGATGCTGTGAAGTGCAACCTCCCCAAAGAGCTGAGGGGGCAGGACATCCGCAGCATCCCCATAGAGATGTTCAACTACTGCCTGCAGCTGGACAACCAGGACAGTGTCCCCGGCTACAACGGCCCCAGAGAAGGACGCCCACCCTGCGTCGGTCGGATTAACGGGCCCATGAACGGGCCCCAGGTTAACCAAGAAGAATGTGTGCGCCAGCGCTACCGGCCCGTTAGCGTGCGCAGGGCCTGGGGGACTCAGATCGTGGCGGCGTGTGTGTGTGGCGTGGTGTGCGTGTTGATGGTGGTGGCGGCCACCTACGGCTGTATCTACGCCTCTCTCATGGCCAAGTACCAGAGGGAGCTGAAGAACAGAGGGCAGCCGCTGATGGCGGGGGAGGGAGGGGGTGAGACAGATGCTGAGGACGGAGCGTGTATGTCCTCCCCAACGTCCCCAGATGAGCCAGAGCTGAAGGAGTCCAGCCCGATAGTCCACGGATACAGAATAACAGGCTTATGACCATTGTTTTTCTGACTGGCTGAAATTCCTGTTAGAAGGATTCAGTGGACTGAACTGCATATCGTACTCCTCTGTGCTAGGGCATTCTAGGTGAGGGAATGTATGGAGCTGAGAAAGAATATCCCTGCTGCACTTTGCTGGTGGTGGAGTCATACAGACATGATCATACAGGTGATCGTATAGAGGAAAAACTGGAATCCTGCTTTGCTTCAAGACGTGTGGATGCTCTGTGATGTGTTCTGCCCTGTGACTCTTTAGTCAGCTCTCCAACTGTGTGTTAATACTTTTGGCACCTCTGCACCTTGGTTAAGAGACTTTCCTAGTTGTCTTTGAAATTGTTATTATTCTTTGATCCCACCGTTGTCAAAGTTATTTGTGTTTGAAGCAAAACATGTCAATAGATCATAGATTAAGTCAACATATTGAATATCCCTGTCCAATATCCCTGTGTTGTAACTGCGCCTAATGTTTCGCTACAATAAGCCCAGGTTAACAATCCCAGTAGTGGTTGTCGCTCAATTAGTTGGATGAGAGAAAACAAAAAAATTGTTGATATGAATGTACTGAGAAATTCATGTTAAAGCAGTCTTTCTTGTGTATTAGACCTGTGCTCATGTGTAGTTGCTTAATTTAATATTCCAAATCATATCTATGCAGAGTTAGCCTGCTTTCAATGTTCCAAAGCCATACAATACAACAGTACACTACTGACCTCTAGAGGATGTTATGATAACAGCAGCTGAAGAGTATCAGTTCCATGGATAGCAGCCATATTCATTACAAAAACTGAATCTAGTTGTCAGCTCTTTCCATTTAACCATTTAGAACTGTCAAAGAGATCATCAACACTGCCCTAAAACAGGTGTGTATATATAACTATCTCCTTATTTATTTAACCCTTATTTTTGTCTCTATGTTAAGGCTGAAATCGGCGTTATGTAAAACAGCGCCACCGGTTCGCCCCCAGGTGTTATTGTTTTTGTTTTGTTCATAAAATGGAGTAGAGGAGCATCCAGCATCATGGTAAAATAAAATGGTAATACGTACTCTACTGTTCTATCGCACGTGCAATGATGTCTGAGGGGGAAAAAACAGTGGTGGTTGTTTTGAAGTAACGTTTTTGTTGTTGTTGTAATATCGCAAACGGAAGTAGCAGTTTCACCGCTACGGATTCCAGCTTTAAGGGCCGTACACACCCTATGCAAACAGAGCAACGGAGTGTCGTATACAGTCTCTTCCAAAATTTGAGCCACACAAAAGAACATAGAACTACGTAGAAAACAACGCTCCATCGCTGGGTTTGCATAGTTTACGTAAAGTGTGTAGGGGCCTTTAAGCACATTCAGTATCTGCTCTTCAGGTTTGCTCGAGAAGACGAAGTGAGAAATGTGATATTCTGTTCATCACGCTGATGAAAATAAAGCATTTATTTATCTATGCTGCCCGTCACAATTTATTCCGGCTAAATTTTTCATTATAGCTATATTTATGAGACAGGACATGAAAAAAGCCTATGAAGATGTGAAAACCATCACAGTTGTCACAGAAACATACACTCAACAGTAACCATGGTCTTTTGGGGACAAGACAAATGGAGTGCTTCCCTCTCCACAAGAGAATGTGTGTCAAACATTTAGCAGTAGCACCCCAGAGAGTACTACTACCAGTATGAACACTTCAATACACATAGAAGCCACAAGATGCATCAACGCCTCCAGCAGTTGTGTAAAGGAGCCAGACATTTCAGAGAGAGTTAAAGACAGCAGAAGCTTACCTCCAGCCATGGCTGTCTTGCCTCCCGATGACACAGTCACAGCTGTGACAGCTATGACATACTTCGACACCCCTGTCACAACAGAATCAACAATCAGTCTCACACCACCTCTGCAGTGGCATACTGCAGTTTCGCGGACCCCCCCAGGTCTGAGAAACCCCCCTCCAACCCAGCTAGCTTCCTACAATTCTACACATTTTGCAAATAGAAAAATGTGCCATTTTACAGCTAATATCATGCTATTCTACACATTTTGCAATGAGGCTTAGAGAATTTTGCATTTTTAAAGCTAATTTCCTGCTATTCTACCATTTTTGCATGAGGCTGAGAGAACATTTAGCAGTTTTACAGCTAATTTCCTGCAATTCTTTTTTTTTTTACATGGCTTATGATATGTTCATATCCTATCTGGGGAAGTGGGGAGGGGAACCATAGAGATTCTATTAAATCACTAGAGGGACTATGTCATAAACCCTTGAAGTTCCAGAATGGGTGGGAAATGGCAGCCATATTGGTCAGGGAGAAATCCAAACCAGTCTAATGAGAATGAATGGCAGTAGAGGCATAGTCCTGATTTTACTTATGCAAGAGCCCGTGGGCCCATGGTACGCAAGTTAACCTCTGACCTATTGTATGTCTGTATATTAGAGTTAGGGTCAATTCAGCTAAAATTCCTGCCAGTTTGGGTTTGATTATGACATTTCTCAATAGTGATTCCACTCAATTCCTAAATTGACTGGGTAGAAGACAGAATTCACTAGACCGGTGCCAGGTCGGTTTACCAACACCTATGGTCATTGTCATGACAAGTGTTGGTAAGACAGCACAAACAGATGTGTGACCAGGCTAGGAATTGAACTCAACCATGGATCACATGGTAGGCCTACAGTACCTGTCTTGTCTTTGTTGTCGTTGTCCTCCACCGGCATGTAGTAGAGGAATCTTCCGGGAGGGTTCTCCATGGCCAGACGGTACCACAGGGGGAAGTGGTCCATGGTGAACAGGTTGTCCTTATCCGCTGGAGTCAGGAACTTCCTTTGGAGCAGGAAGTTAAGAGAGATCAAATTCCTTGTTCGTATTCATTAGTGCACAATGTAGCAAAACGTTTTGCAACGCAAAAAAACATTGTTTCTTATTGGACAAGTTCAGGTAAGCCTTCCTGTTTCTTTAATTTGGTGCCTAGTGAATACTTCTGTGCTCAAAGGACACAGTGAATGTATATAATGTAGGGCTAATGTAGGTTGTTTGACTCACTTGGCGACCCTGGTCTCCATGCCGGTGTATCTGGTCAGCCGGATGATGCCAGAGCGAGTTCCCAGGAAGGCTGTCTCCACACCCGCCTCCATCCTGAACATACACAAATACACAGATTGGTCTTTAATGCACTTAAACACACATGCACACACATATGCACATACTCATGCGCACACACAACACACACACATAAATACTAGCTAACATAAAATGACATTTGTGAAAATAATAATTTTGTAGTCTTACCCAGATGCATTGAGCATTATTGCCTGCCAGTAGGCTTCTAAGGGGGCTGTCACCACAGCATCAAACAGGGTCTGCTGCAGCAGCACCTCGTCACCTGGAAGTCACAGACACTCAGTCAACATCAAACCTGACATCTGCCTGATATTATATTTGTTTATTTGTCTTAATAATAGTCTTTATTATCCCCATTAGCCGATGCCCTCTCAACCGCTAGTCTTCCTGTGGATCCACAAAAAAAGGTTTGGATTTAGGGTTAGGGTAACATTAGCATTGGGGTTAGCGTTGAATAAATGGTTATCTTTGGAGGATGGAGCAGGTTGTAGAGACAGTACTCACACTCCAGGTCAGGCTCCTTCCCCTGCAGGTAGCGAATGACAGCCTGGAGCTGAGAGTATTTGCGGTGGTGAGGGTCAATGTCTGTCTCACAGTATGTCCTGAACAGAAAGGATACAGTACGCCCTGAATGGATGATGGGTTTTCACTCCATTAAGTCCAAGGGCCATTAAAGGCCAATGAAGTATTACAGTCCAATACTCTATCATTTAGAGTATTAGAGTTCAATACCCATTGATTTAGATTATTACAATTCAATCATTTAAGCATTACACTCCAACAATCTATAATATATAATATTATTGTCCAATTTTCATTTATTTATCCATGCTTACCACTCAGCGGCTATGGATAGATCAGGGGACGTCAGGTCATGCAAGCCTGAGGAGATTGGATGAAAACCAGTCACTAAACCAGATTGTTCTGCAGTAGATGAGTGGCAGAGAGAGTGGCCAATGGCACTTACCCTCTTCCACAGAGACCGTCCCCATGAACATCAGCTGTCCGTGACCTCTGGTCAGCACCATACCAAAACTGTGTAGGGAAATACATAAGGTACAATGTGGAGTGAGATGTTCAATGACTTTATTCAATCTAATAGGCCAACATTCCACACTCACTAACCTAGTATCACATTTACCTGAATGGGGTGTCGTTGATGGTTGTGTAGAAATAGTCATTTGTTAAGAACATAGGCCTTTTCTGTTGTAAATAAAACATTTGAAATGTGTTGTGAGACAGTTGTTACAATCAACATTATTAAATCATTTGACATAAACCACCGAGCCACATTTAATCTCCCCACACACAAGGTCTCACTTACCGCTTTGTCCACTGATGCTCTCATGTTTAAGGACAGAGTGCCCGTCTCCCCTTTCACCATGGCTGTCCTCAGCTGGAAAGAACAGACACATTAAGGAACACAATCTCTATTGAACTTTTATTCAGTTACCTTACCAGCACAGTTAAAGCCCAGAACAATACATTCATACCTAGAATAGGTACAGCTGTTCTACTCTATTGACTATATTAATTGTGTTGTCGGTGAATAATGTGATGTAGTATGCACAGTATATGTGCAAGGGCGGACTTTGCTATGTTTCAAAGGTTTCAAATGAAACTACCCCACTGACTGATTTTTAATGCAAATGTATTAAAAACAACTTTATATAGGCTGTATTTAAAAATAACCTGGAATTAAAATCGTACATAGAATAAATATTTTCAATGATCATTGCAGGTAATATCCCTGTGAAAATTCCCATTAATGGAATTTTTAAACCGTCCCCCAAATCGCTAAGCCCGCCCCTGTACATGTGTATTCTGTGTTTCCTTCCTGTTTTATACCCAGCACTCATTTGTTGTTTTAGTTTATTATAAAACATCTTTGGGTTTTAGAAAAGCGCTATAGAAGATCTATGTATTATTATTACTGCTAATACTCACTGTCTCATCTATGTCCTCCCATTCCACCTCGGCCAGGTCCACACTGTTGTAGTTGGGCTTGGGTTTCAGCTTCTTACCATCTTTATACTGCGGGACAGGAGAGGAGAAGATGAGGAAGACAATATGGGGGAAAAGATCAAGAAGAGGACAGATAGAACCTCAGCTGTCTGTATGTGTGTGTGTGTTCCGTAAGATGAGAGGATCACTTAGGCCAAATGTGTTTAATGGGCATCTCTGTGACACGGTATCCTGAATCCAAAGGCTCCATGTCAACCACCGGCTCCAAATGAAACAAGTAGGCGTGTTATTGACCACTTAACCTTGCCACCCAGAATCACATCTCATTGTTGCCTGGGAGGGACAAGCTGTCAAATAAGAAAGGCTTGTTTTCATTACCTGTTGCAAAACTATTTGCTACACAGTAAGGGCTCTATTCAATCCGCATCGCGGAGGTTCAGCTTTGCAGCATGATTGAAATTTAAAAGGCAATGTTCTTGCTCTAGTGGAGACTACATTCACGGTAAACGCTCCATATGTCAGCTCAAACGGAAACTACCTTTACATTTCTATCGTGGAATCTGTTAAAGCTGAGCAGAGACCTAAATCAAGGATAGTTGAAATCAGTGTTAAATTAATTAGGGTGATATACGCTCCCTGGTGTTGATAACTGGAGTTCATTGGGATGCAGTACTTTTAACTCCATGTAGAGTAACCAGAGACAGGGAGTTGCATCTATGGAGTTAACCAAAGATGTGGGAGGGGCCTTATTGTCATATTTCTCAGCATGCTCTGTTGCAGGTTGATTTGAACCTGCTGGATACCTCCTGCAATTTGGCTCGCAACAGAGATTGGATATCACATTGCAAACCACCAGAAATATTAAGATATTTTGAAGTAAGGCTTTACACCGTTACAACTCAAATGAAGTAAAGAAATGTACTCTGCTGTAGTTGATTGTTAATTCAAAACAACACAGAAAATAGTCAAGTGGAAGGGAGTTGATTAAAAACAACACTTAAACTAGTAAAATGGCAATTGGAGTTAAATTTAAGCAACTCTGAGAGTTGGATATTTACTCCATTTAGTGTCGTTTAAACTCCAAAAATATCAACACCATGACCTGAGGAATTTTAACACAAAATAGGGGTGGGACCATATAAACCCCCAAATAGTGTTAAAGCTGCAATACAGTGCATTCGGAAAGTATTCAGACCCTTGACTTTTCCACATTTTGTTACGTTACAGACTTATTTTAAAATAGATTCAATAGTTTTTTTCCTTCATCAATTTACACACAATACCCCATAATTAAACTGAAATACCTTATTCACTTAAGTATTCAGACCCTATGAGACTCGAAATTGAGCTCAGGTGCATCCTGTTTCCACTGATTATCCTTGAGACGTTTTAACAACTTGATTGGAGTCCACATGTGATAAATTCAATTGATTGGACATGATTTGGAAAGGCACACACCTGTCTATAAAAAGTTCCACAGTTGACAGTGCATGTCTGAGCAAAAACCATGCCATGAGGTCAAAGGAATTGTCCGTAGAGCTCCGAGACAGGATTGTGTCGAGGAACAGATCTGTGGAAGGGTGCCATAAAAATTCTACAGCATTGAAGGTCCCCAAGAACACAGTGGCCTCCATCAATCTTAAATGGAAGAAGTTTGGAGCCACCAAGACTCTTCCTAGAGCTGGCCACACGGCCAAACTGAGCAATCGGGGAGAAGGACCTTGGTCAGGGAGGTGACCAAAAACCTGATGGTCACTCTGACAAAGGTCCAGAGTTCCTCTGTGGAGATGAGAGAAACTTCCAGAAGGACAACCATCTCTGCAGCACTCCACCAATCAGCCCTTTAGGGTAGAGTGGTCAGACAGAAGCCACTCCTCAGTAAAAGGCACATGACAGCCCCCATGAGAAACAAGATTCTCTGTTCTGATGAAACCAAGTTTAACTCTTTGGCCTGAATGCGAAGCGTCACATCTGGAGGAAACCTGGCACCATACCTACGTGAAGCATGGAGGTGGCAGCATCATACTGTGGGAATGTTTTTCAGCGGCAGGGACCGGGATCAGGATCAAGGGTGAGATGCATGGAGCAAAGTACAGAGATATCTTTGATGAAAACCTGCTCCAGAGCACGCAGGACCTGACTGGGGTGAAGGTTCACCTTCCAACAGGAGAACGACCCTAATTACACAGTGAAGACAATGCAAATAGCTGTAGCTCTCCCCTTCCAACCTGACAGAGCTTGAGAGTATCTGCATAGAAGAATGGGAGAAACTCCCCAAATATAGATGTGCCAAGCTTGTAGCGTCATACCTAAGAAGACTCGAGGCTGTAATCGCTGCCAAAGGTGCTTCAACAAAGTACTGAGTAAGGGTCTGAATACTTACGTAAATGTGATATTTCATTTTTTTTTTAAATAAATTTGCAAACATTTCTAAAAACCTGTTTTTATGGGGTATTGTGTGTAAAATAATGTAATACATTTTAGAATAAGGCTGTGATGTAACAAAATGTGTAAATGTCAAGGGGTCTGAATACTTCCCGAATTAACTGTATGTAACTTTTTGGGCGACTTGACCAAATTCACATGTGTTTTATAGATCTGTCCTTCTCATTGAAAGCAAGTCTAAGAAGCGGTATACATGTTCTGTGTGAGCTATTTCTATGCTTCCCGTTCTTAAGTTTAGTTTTGTGTCTTTTACTTTTCGGTTTGGTACACCAGCTTTAAACAGCTGAAAATACAATATTTTTTTGTGCTGAAAAATATATTTCACAGCGGTTTAGATGGTAGAATGAGTCTCTATACTATACTTGCTTGTTTTGTCACATAAAATGAAATTAAGAAAAATCAGGAAATGGTGGAGAGATTTCTGCATAGTGCGTCTTTAAATTTGACTCCGTAAGAGTTGAATTAACTTTTGCGATTGTACTGTGTGTGGTGTGCAATAATGAATACGACCCTGCACTGTGACGCTCTAGATGTTGAGCATGATGCTGTCACAAGACACTTTTTAACCATGTAATGGATTTATTCATGTTCTGATCAACAACCAATCAGTGATTCTTTACAAAATCTGCGACTTGAACACAGAGGGCTCTATTTTAACAACCCTGACACAAAGGTACATCTTAGCACTGGCAGTAGCACTATAGGTCTGGGGGTGTCAGAAATATTTTTGCTCTTTTCACAGAGGGAATTATGAGCTCAATACCTGGCGGTGGCGCGAAAGGGCTGGGTTTTGATGAAAACATTTATTGGAGGTGTGACGAGGGTTTGGCCACTCACTGACCAATCAATGCGTTTCATGGCTTAATACTGCATGTTGTTGTCTCAAGTTCTGTAGGTTATTGACGGTATTTTCGTTGTCATCAACTCCAATTCAGCTGGGGGCAGGGAATATTCTCATTGAGTCTATTATACTACAGTTTATTATACTACGGTTTATTAAGTAGCATAGGCTACAGTAACGAGTAATAACAATATATAAATATAAAATACATCCAGTGTTTGCTCAATATGTTTGGAGTGTTGACAGTCAACATAGTTGAAATTGGCTTCAATGAGCATAGGCATATCTAAGCATTGCACTGCTCCTCAAATAAAAAAGACTAGGTTCCCATAAATTGTATTGTATGTGCGAGGAACGTTTTCAATAAGCAAGAAATATCTTAGGCCTACCGTTGATATGGCGTTATATGACTGAATAATTGAAATATGTTTGGTGGAGCGCATCTTTGTAACCTGACAAGAGGCGCTCTTTGGAAATGGGGATGGATACAAGCCAAATGGAGTACGCACTGCAGGTAGGCCTATGTGAATTGTGAATAATGCAAAAGCATGATGGCAAAAGCCTAATTTAGAAACCTTTTATGGATAGGCTCCTTTGCTAATGCATGGCCAGGACAAGAAATCCACCCGACGCATTGCTGTTGAAACAGCTTTCATTATAATAGGGTAAGGGTAGCCTACTGAAGGCTTGTTTTTCGATCAGATGAAAGGGGAAACAAGCAATTGTTACAGGAAAATAACTTAAATGTTTCTAAATAGGGTCACAACGCTCGGCTCGTCTCTCGCTCCATGATGAGCATATGGACATGTAGCCTACATGAGTGGTTTTATGTACATCCAAAATAATAACAGGAGCTGGCTTAAATAATGTAAGCCTTCAGATAAAAAGGGGAAGTCCGCTCACATTTTTGATGCTCCCAAACGTCTAACACAGCTTTGTAGATAGAGATTTATTTGAAAGCGACCCTTTATCGATAGACTTGACTACTTGGCGAATGCATTGGGCAGGACAAAAGCAGGAGGGGAAGCTATGCTTGGTTTTGAATCAATTGAAACTAATTGGGGAAAAACATAATTTTTTATGTTTCTAAATACTAGCTTAATGGGTACAAAAAGCACATCTCTATTGTTCCATGCACATATGGGCAGTGTGTATCATGTCTAGATAGGCTGTGCTTCCTCTGTCAAAATCCGTGCCATAACCAGTCATGTAACCGCTAAGACCAGGTATTGGTTGGTCTAGAATATCCCCACCAGCACAGCCTGACATTGGCACTTTGGTGCACGTTTTATAACGACACACATCAGATATTTCCACTCCTCCCACCTCAGCGCAAGAGAGCTCCTACAAGACAGGTCAATTACCAATCCTGGCACAAGTGATCGAAGATAGCCGAGCGCCAGAGGAAATTGCCAAGGAGCGTGCGTTTGACACTTGCGCTGGCTTAACGCCAGCTGAAAATAAAGCCCTGAGATTGTCGTGAGGTTAAACTGTTTGGGCGGTTTGAGCAGGTCCATTGACAATGATGATTGATGGAGCTGGGAAGAGCATAGACTGATCTGGGACCAGGCTAAGCTGAACATGCCTTTCCTTTGAGCAGACATGGATTGATAAGAATTGTGGTTGAATGTGTTATAGTTCATCAATCACTGTTGAATGACCTCCCACCAAAGGGCTGCATACACGGAGTACGTCGTAGAAGATACATCTGCTGAGTCCGAGGACTGCAGACACTTGGCACTTTCCCTCCAAGATCTAAGGACTACTGTACTACTGCAACTGATCAGTCAGTCCTACACCATGGCTTCAACAACGCTCAACAGTACCGCATACTGATCAGTCAGTCCTACACCATGGCTTCAACAACGCTCAACAGTACCGCATACTGATCAGTCAGTCCTACACCATGGCTTCAACAACGCTCAACATTACCGCATACTGATCAGTCAGTCCTACACCATGGCTTCAACAATGCTCAACATTACCGCATACTGATCAGTCAGTCCTACACCATGGCTTCAACAACGCTCAACAGTACCGCATACTGATCAGTCAGTCCTACACCATGGCTTCAACAACGCTCAACAGTACCGCATACTGATCAGTCAGTCCTACACCATGGCTTCAACAATGCTCAACATTACCGCATACTGATCAGTCAGTCCTACACCATGACTTCAACAACGCTCAACAGTACCGCATACTCTTTCTACATCTTTTTTTCTGGCACATCGTTGAAGGGAAAACCTTTTTCTTTCTGATGCTTTTCCTTCTATTTCTCCTCACTCGGGCGATAAACAGCTACCTACTCATTGGATTGATGAGACTTAAAGAGTGCTTCTGGCAGCCGTCCTATACCTTAATCTGTTGGCTTTATTACAGCATTATTACAGCATTCCCTGTGTTGTACGCTCTTCTGTTCCAACGTACTATGATTTTTGGGGGTCCCAGCTCGTAACAGTGGATCTGGGACGATTCCGGCTGAGAGTCGGGGGGCACTCGGCTGAGAGTCAGACTCGGCCGACGTCATGTGGCCCGAGTCTGGGCCGCCTTTGTCAGTATTACTTATGGCGAGGATGCGGGGATTGAGTTCGGGACGATTCCGGTGAAAGTTATCTGGCCCAAATGTATTACTTGGGGCTCGGACCAATTGGGGCTACTCTCTGGCAAATGATTACATGGGCTGTTTTATATAATTAACATTTAATTATTTATTGATAAAAAAATACAATTAACATTTAAATGTCCTGTGTAGTATTTAAGTATTTTGATACGTTGTGCAAGGCAATTGATAAGCATTAAAAACTTTCTGGATGGAGCCTACCGAGAGGCTTAGCGGTCTAAGACACTGCATCGCAGTGCAAACTGCGTTGTTACATATGCTGGTTGTTACATATGCTCCCGGCCGCACCCGCCCAGGAGACCCATGAGGCGACGCACAATTGGCCCAGCGTCGTCCGAGTTAGGGGAGGGTTTGGCCGGCCGGGATGTCCTTGTCCCATCGTGCTGTAGCAACTCCTGTAGCGGGCCAGGCCCATGCACGCTGACACGGTCAACAGGTGTATTGTGCTTCCTCTGACACAAAATGTTTTTTTGTGGATGGGTATAATTTGTATGTATAAAATTGATAATAATATATAAAATTACTAAATCAGGTAAATATGTATACATTTATTTAAATTTGCATCTGGCCACTTCTGGGGGGATTCTGGTAAGATGCCGGCAAAGTCGACTGAATTCCAGTAGACGGAAGTGGCCCGATGCACTTGGGCCGATTCTGGGCAGTCATTCATTTTGATTCTGGTCCATGGTCCAAAATTCCTCTTGACTGTTGTGCAGGTCTGATCCAGAAACTACAGAAACTGCAGACTGTGTTTGTCTATTGTTGTGACCTAGATGAAGATCAGATCAAATTTTATGACCAATTTATGCAGACATCCAGGTATTTCCAAAGGGTTCACATAATTTTTCTTGCCACTGTTGTAGCTATATCTAGGAAAACTAAAGTTCCAAAGGCTGGGCCTAATATGGTGTATAAGTGGTGTGTAATGAGAAGCAACCAGATGCTGCACTTGACACGTTTATGAAATTGCTTATACCAGTTACTAATAAGCATGCACCCATTAAGAAAATTACTGTAAACTGTTAAATCCCCAATGATTGATGAGGAAATTGAAAAATTGTATGGCTGAGAGGGATGAGGCAAAAGGAATGGCAAATAAGTCTGGCTGCACAACCAATTGGCAAACGTACTGCAAATTGAGAAATCATGTGACTAAACTGAATATAAAGAAGAACAAACTATACTATGAAACAAAGATAGATTAATTGAAGAATGATAGTAAAAAGCTTTGGCGAACCTTAAATAAAATTTTAGGCAAAAAGGCAAACTCAGCTCCACCATTCATTAAATCAGATGGCTCATTCATCACAAAACCCACTGATATTGCCAATTACTTTAATGATTGTTCATTGGCAAGATTAGCAAACTTAGGCATGACATGACAGCAACAAACATTGGCACTACACATCCAAGTATAACTGATCAAATTATGAAAGACAAGCAGTTTAATTTTGAATTCCGTAAAGTGAGTGTGGAAGAAGTGAAAAAACTATTGTTGTCTATCAACAATGACAAGCCACCGGGGTCTGACAACTTGGATGGAAAATTACTGAGAATAATAGAGGACGATATGGCCAATCCTATTTTCCATATCTTCAATCTAAGCCTACTAGAAAGTGTGTCCCCTCAGGCTTGGAGGGAAGCAAAAGTAATTCCGCTACCCAAGAATAGTAAAGCTCCCTCTACTGGCTCAAATAGCCGACCAATCAACCTGTTACCAACCCTTAGTAAACTTTTGGAAAAAAATGTGTTTGACCAGATACAATGCTATTTTACTGTAAACAAATTGACAACAGACATTCAGCACACTTATAGGGCAGGACATTCAACAAGCACAGCACTTGCCCAAATGACTGATGATTGGCTGAGATAAATTGATGATAAAAAGATTGTGGGAGCTGTTTTGTTAGACTTCAGTGTGGCTTTTGACATTATCAATCATAGTCTGCTAATGGAAAAATGTATGTGTTATGTCTTTACACCCCGTGCTATATTGTGGATAAAGAGTTTCCTGTCTAAAATAATACAGAATGTGTTCTTTAATGGAAGGCTCTCCAACATAATCCAGGTAGAATCAGGAATTCCCCAGGGCAGCTTAGGCCCCTTACTTTTTTCAATCTTTACTAATGACATGCCACTGGCCTTCAGTAAAGCTAGTGTGGCTATGTATGCGGATGACTCAACACTATACACATCAGCTACTACAGCGAGTGAAATCACTGCAACACTTAACAAAGAGCTGCAGTTAGTTTCAGAGTGGGTGGCAAGGAATAAGTTAGTCCTAAATATTTCAAAACTAAAAGCACTAAAAGCATTGTATCTGGGACAAATCATTCACTAAACCATAAACCTGAACTAAACCTTGTAATAAATAATGTGGAAATTGAGCAAGTTGAGGTGACTAAACTGCTTGGAGTAACCCTGGATTGTGAACTGTCATGGTCAAAACATGTTGATACAACAGTAGCTAAGACGGGGAGAAGTCTGCCCATTTTTAACAACAATATTAACAAGGCAGGTCCTACAGGCTCTAGTTTTGTTGCACCTGGACTACTGTTCAGTCGTGTGGTCAGGTGCCACAAAGAAGGACCTCAGAAAATTACAATTGGCTTTGAACAGGGCAGCATGGCTGTCCCTTAAATGTACACGGAGAACTAACAATAATATGCATGTAAATCTCTCCTGGCTGAAAGTGGAGGGGAGATTGACTTCATAATTACTTGTTTTTGTAAGAAGTGTTGACATGCTGAATTCACCAAGGTTCCTCTTAAGGATCGGACCCTTTTATTCAATTTTCGTCTAAAATGACATACTCAAATCTAACTGCCTATTCATATTGTTGATATCATTTGAAAGGAAACACTTTGAAGTTTGTGAAAATGTGAAATTAATGTAGGAGAATATAAAAGATAAAACAAAGAAAATACAGGTGGTTATTTACATTTTTTGTTCCATTGTCTTTGAAAGCCCAACATGTAATATTTCAGGTTTGGCGCATATTTCGATTTTGGCCACTAGATGGCAGCAGTGTATGTGCAAAGTTATAGACTGATTCAATGAACCATTGCATTTCTGTTCAAAATGTTGTATCAAGACTGCCCAAATGTGCCTAATTGGTTTATTAATACATTTTCAAGTTCATAACTGTGCGCTCTCCTCAAACAATAGCATGGTATTCTTTCACTGTAATAGCTACTGTAAATTGGACAGTGCAGTTAGATTAACCTCTAATTCCTCCCAAACCCGGATCCGGGAGCACCCCCATCAGTAAAAAAGCTGACTAGCATAGCCTAGCATAGCGTCACAAGTAAATACTAGCATCTAAATATCATTAAATCACAAGTCCAAGACACCAGATGAAAGATACACATCTTGTGAATCCAGCCATCATTTCTGATTTTTAAAATGTTTTACAGGGAAGACACAATATGTAAATCTATTAGCTAACCACGTTAGCAAAAGACACCACTTTTTTTACTCCACCAGTTTTTTACTCCATCAGTAGCTATCACAAATTCGACCAAATAAAGATATAAATAGCCACTAACCAAGAAACAACTTCATCAGATGACAGTCTGATAACATATTTATTGTATAGCATATGTTTTGTTAGAAAAATGTGCATATTTCAGGTATAAATCATAGTTTACCATTGCAGCCACCATCACAACTCTCACCAAAGCGACTAGAATAACTACAGAGAGCAACGTGTATTACCTAATTACTCATCATAAAACATTTCTTAAAAATACACAGCGTACAGCAAATGAAAGACACAGATCTTGTGAATCCAGACAATATTTCAGATTTTCTAAGTGTTTTACAGCGAAAACACAATATAGCGTTATATTAGCTTACCACAATAGCAAACATCACAACAGCATTGATTCAAGCTAAAAATAACGATAACGTATAAACCACCAAAATATATTAATTTTTTCACTAACCTTCTCAGAATTCTTCAGATGACAGTCCTATAACATCATATTACACAATGCATATAGAGTTTGTTCGAAAATGTGCATATTTAGCGGCACAAATCGTGGTTATACAATGTGATTAGTGGCCAAAACTTCAAGCAATCTGTCCGGCGCCATCTTGGAGAGGCACCTAATCTAATCGAAAACTATTCATAAACTTGACTAAAAAATACAGATTGGACAGCAAATGAAAGATAAATTAGTTCTTAATGCAATCGCTGTGTTAGATTTTTAAAATTAACGTTACTGCGCAATACAGCGTGCGCTAAAGCGAGACCGCACCATAATTCATGGCGGAATTATTATTTGACATTTGTCAACATAAGTACGAATTAACAGCATAAAGACTGCTTACTATTAGCTGAGCTTCCATCAGAATCTTGGGCAAGGTGTCCTTTCTCCAGAACAATCGTCTTTTGGTTGAAAGATGTCCTCTTGTCCTGTCGAAATAGCCGCTAACGTTAGCCACCCACTGGAGAGGTGTCCAACTCGTGAAAGCGCATCACAAAGAAATCCAGGAAAATCGCAATAAACTGATATAAACTGCTATAAATCGGTTTAAATTAACTACCTTATGATGTCTTTAACACCTATAACGAATAAAAACATGACCGGAGATATAGAACTGCTAAAACGAAAGCGTTTGCAGGACGCCATTGTGATGTCCTCTTGCGCCAGATGTCCCGTTGAAAAGAATGGTACTTCCGTTCCATGATCATTTATAGTGGCCCAGATTGCGCAATCCACTCCATTCAAATTCTCCCCGCTTACTGACATCTAGAGGAAGACGTATGCAGTGCATGTAGCCCGATGGCTTACATGGGGACTTATAAACTGACCTCAGAACAGGGACCTCAATTTCTGAAATCTCACTCCCTGACAGGAAATGTGCTGCAGAATGAGTTCTGTTTCACTCAGAGAAATAATTCAAACGGTTTTAGAAACTAGAGAGTGTTTTCTATCCAATAGTAATAATAATATGCATATTGTACGAGCAAGAATTGAGTACGAGGCAGTTTAATTTGGGAACGAATTTATTACAAAGTGCAAATAGCACCCCCTATTGCCAAGAGGTTTTAACAAGAATTTAAGCTTTCTGCCCATAGCAGATGTCTATGTCCTGGGAAATGTTCTTGTTACTTACAACCTCATGCTAATCACATTAGCCTACGTTAGCTCAACCGTCCCGCGGGGGAGACACCGATCCTGTAGAGGTTTTAATGTTGCTGGACCCCAGGAAGAGCAGCAGCTAATGGGAATCCTTACTAAATACAAATACAGTTCTGGGCGTATGTACAATGAGGCACGCAAGGCTGTTGTGGCCCTCCAACTGAACAACTACCGTGCTTGTTGCACTGTAGCCTTCTACCTTTGCATGTTTTCACTGCAGCTGGTACCAGTAATCTACCGTGTATCCTGTGTACTACTACAAGAGCAAACTGTGTAATTTCCCTTGTCTCAGCAAGGGAGTATCCTGCATGTCACAATGATGGTGTTGCTCATGGTGGCACTGTTCATCAACTCTACTGTCAATATGATCTGTAACCAAGAGTTCTGTGTAAATCAATGGAGACAGGTGGAGAGAGAGTGTTCAGGAGGAGGATGATGAGGGTTTAGGAGTTACATCTTATACACTTATATTATAATACAGATATAAATGTTTATGTGAGTGCTATGTTCCACTGGATATGTTTGGGGAAAAACATCCTATATGTGCTTTTAATATGGTTGCATGTTTGAAGTGTGTGCTCATGTGAATGCTATTGGCCACTGTATGTTTCAGGATGTTGCGGAGTTGATTCTCTCGCATTATACTGCTCAATGAAGTGTCTTTCCTTTCCCATTGTGATTTGTCTTTCGCTTTCGTTCGGTTCATTTCTATAAAAAAAAAACATGTCTCTGGATTCTACAACATCAAATCGATATTATCTATATTAAAAATGGGAAAAAAGCAACCGTGTAAAAGTTTGTGATAATTGTTAAACACAATAGACCGACTGGCACTCTCAGGTAGCCTGAAACAAGTATTTGAAGGATTTGATTTGAGCCCAGGTTAGAGTTGTAGTAGTTTTTACTGTGGTAGCAGTACTGGTGACTGCAGTCATGTCTATAGTCATAGATATAGGGACTGTAGTAGTATTAGTAGTGACTGTAATACTATAGTAGTGACTATAGTCAGAAACAAGCACAAGCTCTACAGCAGCTGAACTCACAAGAGGTCGTAGGTCAGGGTGGGCGAGGATGTAACCGTTGTTGGTGTTGAGGAAGGCGTAACCATGTGGACCCAGCCTATATCTGGGAGCCAACTTCATGACCTCCAGCAGGGGGATGTCAGAACCCACCACACCCAGCAGAATCCCATGGGACAGCTGGAGGAGAAAGGGGGAGAGATGGGTTTATAACACTTGTAATGGCAACAACTACTGCAAAATGTCACTGCAACACTGCTGTATGGTACACACAGAGAGCTGCTTAATCTGGTTCAAACATGTAACACATACATTTTATAGCTGTACTTTACTACAGTTGTGACCTTGTCCCCAGGCTATTGGGGAAGAAGTGTCTGGTGCATGAGACTACAATTACAAATTCTACTGTTGTTACTTTGATTACCACCATGCCTATGTTTAAAATACATTTGAATTCTAACAAAAGTTTTTAGTCCACTGACCGTCTCTTTCTTCTTGCTGAAGACAGGCATTGCCACGGAGGTCATGAGAAGTAAATTTTGAGCCTTTGTGGCAAAGAGCTGAAGGAGAAATGGCAACATTAATGATCTTTTGTTAATCCTAAACCAAATCAAAAAGCTGTTGGGTCTGGTACTACTACTACATGTTCACTACTAATACCTGCAATAAAAAATCGCTACACTAGAGGGTGCCATATAATTGCAGTTGTTGGTAGCCTATCTTAAGCTTGGGAGAATGCATTCAATATTACCACAAAGACTAATCAGAAGAGGAATGCACTACAAGAGCTTCACTATTAGACAAGCTGTATTTCCCACAGTGGCTCTTTTACCTCCTTGTATTGGGCAGCTGTCAGTGTGAGTGAGTGAGTGTCAGGTCCGGTGAAAGAGGTGAGGTGAGATGAGAGAATGAGCGCAGTAGCAGGACAGAAGACAAACATAGGGAGAACTCATGAACAACACAGTTACACAGAATGAATAAACGAATGTACTGTAACTGGCAGCACCCATGAGAATACAGCAGACAGTTGACTTTCAAACAGGACAATGTGAGGTGACAATCATGAGGTTAAATCAAACGCAACAACAATGCTTTGCCTTTGAAGCCCAAAAAGTGCAGTTCTGTAAGAACGGCAGAACGTAGTTATTAGGCAAAGCACACTGGGTAAGTACAGCTGCCGTACTCACCACTGAGTCCATGTAGGCCTCCGTCCAGATGATGTCATGATTGTGATTGATGACCATTGGTCGACTCAAGACATGAAGGTACTCCATGACATTCTCCTGTACGTCAGCCAGAGTAGAGATGTGTGTGTAGTAACCCTTATTGTTGCAGGCTATCCACTTGGTGTTGTCTGCAAAGGTCATCTCTCTGCCTATTAGGTAAGTGAAGAGCCGCACCTGAAAGAGACAGTATTGGAGACTGATATCCAATTCAGTAAGTTCATTGAGTAAATACTGAACAGGTTACATTGTAAAGGCCTTTAGAGTAATGTCCTCTATTATAGATCTAGCTTTTCTGGGTCAGTAGGGAAATAGAGAAGTAGAGTACTGCAAATAGGTATTTCTGTAGGTCAAGTGGGTGTGTAGTTATTCATATAGAGTAAATAGTAGTTTTGCCCTACAGTACCCTGCGATCAGGCCAGTTGAACTCTTCAAACACGTCCTTGAAGTCCTCCATGGCTCCATCTGTGATCAGCATGATGGCCTGGTTGCACAGGCTGCCTTGGCCCTTGGTCGCTGCCTGGGAGGAAGCACCACACAGAGGAAGAACTGATACTGGGCCAATAGCATTTGTGTGGAAGTATGTTTGTGTGGGGGGTTGTTATGTATGTGATTGTGTGTGTGTGTGTGTGTGTGTGTGCTGGAGGCAAACCTCGTTCAAGATTTTGAACGATTCCTTCATGGCCTTCGCAACTTTACCCTCTCCCTTCACATGCAGCTCATCCACCAGCACCTTAAAATGCTGGATAGTGAGAGAGAGAGAGAGAGAGAGAGAGAGAGAGAGAGAGAGAGAGAGAGAGAGAGAGAGAGAGTCAGCACTTTTTATGGTGAGAATGCAATGTGAAGTACAGACAATTATCAATCAATCAAATGTATTTATTAAGCCCTTCTTACATCAGCTGAACATCAGCTGATGTCACAAAGTGCTGACAGAAACCCCAAACAGCAAGCAATGTAGGTGTAGACACACGGTGGCTAGGAAAAACTCCCTAGAAAGGCCAGAACCTAGGAAGAAACCTAGAGAGGAACCAGGCTATGAGGGGTGGCCAGTCCTCTTCTGACTGTGCCGGGTGGAGATTATAACAGAACATGGCCAAGATGTTCAAATGTTCATAAATGACCAGCAGGGTCAAATAATAATTATCAATTATGCAGCACAGCACAGCACAGGACAGGACAAGACAGCACAGAGCAAGACAGGACAAGACAGGACATTGTAAGGTCAAATAAACCAGTCTAGTTGACTGTATACCAAGGGAGTTTTTTTATGGCCAATATGACCTGTTTGCTGTCTCTGGTTGCTGGCTATTAATCACTCTGTGACAATTTTATTAAATATACTATGCCAATGGTTTTTGATTAATTGATTGATTAAGGAAAAATTATAATGCAAATAAGGAAATATGTATTACTGTACATTTGTTTACTTAATAACACACCTGGTAACCACACAGGCATGGTTAACCTTAACAAGAGAGAGTAATTCTTCTAGGTCCTAAGGGTAACCATAGTGCGTACCTCATTCCTGAGGTTATACCCATTAACGTGCCAGAGGCTTCCAAAATTCTCCTGAGAAGATCTGGTTGTAGGTTGTAGCATATTTAAAACTCAGAAAAACATTAAAAGTGTTTAAAGTGTCTGCTCATAAACCTATCAGCCCCAAGCGCAAAGTCGACGGGCCTGTCTGCCTGTCTGCCTACCTCACTGCCTGCCTGCCCCCCTGCCTGCCCCCCTGCCTGCCCAGCCCTCACTAATTTTACTATATGTTTACTGCTATGGTACAGTACATGGGCAGAGAGTGATTGATTGACAGATGAAATATAACTTTTTAGGAGGTTATACCTCTCACACATTGCACTACCTACGCACAAATCCTGCAGGCTAAAATCGTATGGATTGATTTATCAATACATTTTATGCACACAGTACATTATAATTCTGTATCATATCTAATTTTGTGTTCTGCATACAGTATATATATATATATATATATATATATATATATATATATATATATACATATATATATATCTGATGGTTGCTCTCTGATCCACACTGGTCTGATGCAAGAAGTAGGGCCTAGGCCAAGAGGTGGAGCCAACTATGCCACACCTAGCCCAGAAGCATGCCTGGCAGCCAAGGGGGAACTCACTCTTCTCCCTCCATAGGGGTGTAATGTCATAATAGAACACTTTGAGTTGCTAGAGCCCTGCTGAGAGGTAAGAAGCAGATAATGGACTTACCTCACGGTTGTCCAAATCAGCCTGCACCAGAGTGCCTTGGAAGCAGGGCTCTACGTAGCGCACATAGTCAGTGTACTGTGAGGAGAAAAGATGACAAGCACGGGTCTTGTCAAGTCAGTCTGTAGTCCTGGCAACAGTGTACTGTAACAGTGTTGCAATGCAACAGTATTGTGCTATAAAGGGTAATGTGTATAGGTGTGATGGTGTAATGGTGTTGTCTTAGTCAACCAAAGATCAACTGAGGATGGCTGTGAATCTTTCACATTTCAATCCATGGAAATCAGAAGACCCTGTTTGAGATTGCCTGGCCATTGGTGCTTAGTGGAGGGTTGACTCACAGCAATGACGTTGACAAAGTCGTTCTCCCCCAGCGTGTCCAGGATGGTGTTGATGGTGTGTTTGGCAATGGTCATCTTCAAGCCTTTCATACTGCCACTGATGTCCACCACAATGATAATGTCCTTTGGTGAGGTGGCCGCCTGAATATACCTGGGGGACAGGGGGAGAGAAACAGGACTTTAACTCTATGGTGTATGAGAGGGTTCTACCACCGCTACAGCTTTTGTGGTACAGGGAGTAGGCTCGATCTCTCTTTTACACTGCGTCATGAAAATACTTACCCCATAAAATTCACAACCCGTTACATAACAATTGACAATTAAATATAAAGCTAGGCCTGCAGTATAGGCACTGTATAACATCACAACCACAGTATCTGAAAACCAGGCCCAGGACACCTTTTAACTGAGAGGAAAGATAGGGATGGCAGCCATATGCTACCTAAAACTTATCAGGGTCATTCCACAAAATGTGTGCCCTTTGACGTTTTAAGTAGAAGTTGTGAATCAATATATAATTTCGAAGTCTGTTTGAGGCGACTGACGCACCGGTGTGTCAATCTATATTACACAACAAAAGAATCCCCATCAAAATCTGTCAGTTTTTTTGCGTTGGATGCGTCTCAATCCACCGCATCCGCCAGTGTCGAGCTTCCGCATCTGTGGTGAAAGCTGGCAGAGTTAGAGCGATGTTTGTCAGACCATGAGACATCCCAAAAACTCCATGGAAAGGGGAGACGCTCACGAGCACGATGGTGTTCTCTGTTTCGCGGTACCGTCAATGTGCCATCTTCTGTTTGGTATTGTAGCTTCCGAACCTTTTGGGCTGCAAACTAATGGGACCCCACTGTGGAAAGGGGAGATTCTCACGAATACGATGGTGTTCTCTGTTTTGCTCTACATCCTCCACAGGAGACGTCTGAAGGTAACCGGTACTGGTAAACAAAACAGATGGAAGTATGAAGGTAGTTTTGTGCTTACCCAGAAAAAGGGGTTAAATATGTGTAGTATGTACATCTCCTAGATTTAGGACAGACACTTCAAAACCTTTTTTGACTGTCCATTTTGCTATTTATGAATGTGTTATTCAATGTGTTTCTATGGGTTTTAGTAGTAAAGGTCAAAATCAATATTTTATCAAATATAAACTGTATGTATATTTTTTATGCCTAAAGGGGTCCTAAAATTCTAAATAAATTAGCTATATGATCCATAGTATGACCATCGTAAAAAAATATCATGTCAACCTCTTAGACTCTAAATAATTAATGGAAGTGCCCTTTAATATAGACCACATGGGCAGCCCAATTATTTTGACCAATCACATCAGATCTTTTCACATCAGCTCTATTTCAGAGTCCATTAGCCGATGCCAATGAATTCCGAACACATACCGAAAAAGATATTACAGAAAAAATACCAATTAGTGAACAAAATATCAGAATTGGACTGGTTGTCAAAACGCAGCCATGGAGAATTCACTAAATCTTATGTTTTTATATAAATAAAGACTTTCTTAAGTGCCAAAATGCAGCATTTTGACATGTCCTTCCGTGCACCCTCTGTGACTTTTAGGAAGTTTTAAACCCATTTGATCCCAACATTTCTCCAAGTTTTTACCATCATTGTAACGCCCCATGAGCTCCAAAAGTATTTGATCAGTGACAAGTTTTGTTGTATTGTCTCTGTACTCCAGTACTTTAGGTTTGAAATGATACAATGACTATTAGGTTAAAGTCCAGACTGTCAGCTTTAAATTTAAGGTATTTTCATCCATATCGGGTGAACTGTTTAGAAATGACAGAACTTTTTGTTCATAGTCTCCCCATTTTAGGGGACCAAAAGTATTGGGACAAATTCACTTACAGTGGTTCCTTCTTTAAAAGCTGTGCCTTTATATATACAGTGCCTTCAGAAAGTATTCAGACCACTTAACGTTTTCCACATTTTGTTACGTTACAGCCTTATTCTAAAATTGACTAAATACATTTTTTCCCTCCTCAAGCTACACACAATACCCCATAATGACAAAGCAGACCCTTTGCTATGAAATTGAGCTCAGGTGCATCCTATTTTCATTGACCATCCTATATACTCTCTTTCCTCTGACTAAGTAAAGTAAGGTAGTATGAATGCTGTAGTGAAGTCAAACTCAATTGAACATATTATAATTAGCAAAAAGTTAATAAATGATGCTACTAAACCAGAAAAAAGCTTGCGTATAGATTTCACATAAACTTATAGAAAAACATGGAAAAACAACACGCAACGACTTTGTACAAGAATATGTCAGTAATGAACTGCACTGTGAAGAGGTTATTGTGCATTTTCCAGTAAACTAATGGCAAATTGTCATTTCTTAACTGGAAACACTTGCAGCCACTAGCAACCTTGCCAGTAGCATACTGTGCCAAAACTGACTCCTCTGTTGACAACATGCACATCAATTGCTAATTGGCAGCATACTGTAACAGCTGCAGCCTATCAGAAAATTGCAGGCGTGGCTTTTCAGCTACGGAATGTCATCCCATTTAATGTGTTCTGTTCATAAAGACTAAAGGGAAACTTCACCGTCAGACACTATTTGGAGTGTTTTTCCAGTATCCCTACATAATTATGAATGATGAGAGGGTGTTTTACAATATAAACTCAGCAAAAAAAGAAACGTCCTCTCACTGTCAGCTTTGTTCATTTTCAGCACGCCTGAAAATATTTTGTGTAAATATTTGTATGAACATATCAAGATTCAACAACTGAGACATAAACTGAAAAAGTTCCACAGACATGTGACTAACAGAAATGGAATCATGTGTCCCTGAACAAAGGGGGGTCAAAACCAAAAGTAACAGTCAGTATCTGGTGTGGCCACCAGCTGCATTAAGTACTGCAGTGCATCTCCTCCTCATGGACTGCACCAGATTTGTCAGTTCTTGCTGTGAGATGTCACCCCACTCTTCCACCAAGGCACCTGCAAGTTCCCGGACATTTCTGGGGGGAATGGCCCTAGCCCTCACCCTCCGATCCAACAGGTCCTAGACGTGCTCAATGCGATTGAGATCCGGGCTCTTCGCTGGCCATGGCAGAACACTGACATTCCTGTCTTGCAGGAAATCACGCACAGATCGAGCAGTATGGCTGGTGGCATTGTCATGCTGGAGGGTCATAACAGGATAAGCCTGCAGGAAGGGTGTCACATGAGGGAGGAGGATGTCTTCCCTGTAACGCACAGAGTTGAGATTGCCTGCAATGACAACAAGCTCAGTCCGATGATGCTGTGACACACCGCCCCCAGACCATGACGGACCCTCCACCTCCAAATCGATACCGCTCCAGAGTACAGGCCTCGGTGTAATGCTCATTTCTTCGACGATAAACGTAAATCTGACCATCACCCCTGGTGAGACAGAACCCCGACTCATCAGAGAAGAGCACTTTTTGCCAGTCCTGTCTGGTCCAGCGACGGTGGGTTTATGCCCATAGGCGAGGTTGTTGCTGGTGATGTCTGGTGAGGACCTGCCTTACAACAGGCCTACAAGCCCTCAGTCCAGCCTCTCTCAGCCTATTGCACACAGGCTGAGCACTGATGGAGGGATTGTGCGTTCCTGGTGTAACTCGGGCAGTTGTTGTTGCCATCCTGGTCCTGTCCCGCAGGTGTGATGTTCGGATGTACTGATCCAGTGCAGGTGTTGTTACACGTGGTCTGCCACTGCGAGGACCATCAGCTGTCCGTCCTGTCTCCCTGTAGCGCTGTCTTAGGCGTCTCACAGTACGGACATTGCAATTTATTTCCCTGGCCACATCTGCAGTCTTCAAGCCTCCTAGCAGCATGCCTAAGGCATGTTTACACAGATGAGCAGGAACCCTGGGCATCTTTCTTTTGGTGTTTTTCAGAGTCAATAGAAAGGCCTCATTAGTGTACTAAGTTTTCATAACTGTGACCTTAATTGCCTACAGTAAGCTGTTACTGTCTTAACGACTGTTCCACAGGTGCATGTTCATTAACTGTTTGTGGTTCATTGAACAAGCATGGGAAACAGTGTTTAAACCCTTTGCAATGAAGATCTGTGAAATTATTTGTATTTTTACAAATTATCTTTGAAAGACAGGGTCCTGAAAAGGGACGTTTATTTTTTGCTGAGTTTAAATGTACTTTTAATCTGTCTATTTGCATATTTCAAGATATGGCATATGAGGGTGCGGTGAAAGATCCAATGGGTTGTCAATCATTTTGAAAAAACATTTGCTTGAAAACTGTAAATCAAATAACCATCCATCGTTAAGTCAGTGGATGAATCAAAAGGATTATTTTCTAAATATAGAAAAATGTGGGCTACAGAGAGAAGCAGAATAGTGCAGTTTGAAGCTATATGGCATGAAGTACTGCAAGCACAGGTGATGTCCAGGGAATGAGAAATTAGAAAGTTTTATTCTGAGATGGCAGGATGGTGGGATCATGTGGGTCTGAGCAATTGTGAGGTCATTAATGTTTGTTGAAATTTGTGTCTGTAAATGTTGAGTTGTCTATTGTTTTTGGCTATGTATTTTTTTGTGTTGTACAAAAATAAACATTAAATATTATTTTAAAAAATGTAATAATACAATTATGCGCTATAGCTGTCTATGACGAGTCATGTTTTGTAGCAATTATTGTGGCCTTTGTGTTTCGTCAATTGCACGATCATGCTAGCAGAGAGTAGATATGGTCTTCCTTGTTCAATAGAGGCATTGAACTTGTCTGAACAATGTTCCTATCTGCCAGGACACTGCACGTTATGTTTCACTATATGGATCACTCCAATATATTGGTATCACTCCGCGGCGGAGGGATACATCCGAGGTGAGGATTTACAGATGTACACCTGTGTCACGGCTGGGGTCCGCCCCTATATATAGACCCCCTGGCCGCAACACACATTCTCTTTCATTTTCTCGGCAGAAGTCCATATGGTTTGAGGTACAAACTTTCTGAAGTTCGCTTGTTAAGTCACTGGTAAGTGTAATATCTTGCGTGGAATTATACTCACTGGCTGTTTGCATCTTGGAGCAGCTGGCCACATAGCCAGCCCCTTCTCTTGAGTGCTCCACTCGCTGTGTGTGGTTGATCTGTATCTTCCGCCCGTGGTTTGTCATACTTGCATTTCGTTAGCATTACACTCTGCCTCCCAGGAGTACCCGATCATGGACACCATGATAGCTGCCATGGTCCACCCGGACTGGGAGATTATAGGGCGGAACCCGCAACTGAATCCGGGACCCCCCAGAGTCTTTGATGCAGACTTGAAAGCCACATATTGCTCCCTCTGCTCTCTTGGCCACCTTATCAACACGGCTATGCTGCTGCAGGCCTACCTGCACCTGCAGACTCTGTTGCCCCGGCTGCAGGAGGGCAAAGAGGAGCTCCTCCGGGAAGCGATGGAGGTGTCTTGCCTGCTTTCGTCGCTCCAGAGGAATGTGCCCCGCGCCAACGTACGGGCCATGGCGCAGGTGGTTACCTCTCTGGCTGGCCCAATCCCATCTGACAGCTGCTCTCCAAAGCACGTTTGCCACTCTCCCCATCACCCCAGGGCTGATGTTTGGCCCAGGGTTTGATGACATTCTGGAGCAGACCGATAAGTTTTGTAGGGACAAGGAGACCCTGAGACGGTTCATGCCACCTCCTCAGGCCCCAGGTCCAAGGCAGACGGACCGTCGCCACCCACCTGCACCCGAACGACGGTGGAGTCCCTCTCCTACCCCATTGCCTCGTGCTGAGGGACGACAGCGGGGAGGGGCACAGTGTGCGGTGGAGCAACAACCTGTCAACCATCACCGCCATAGGGACGTGCCTGGGGGACCCAGGCGCTCGAGTCCCCAGAGGAGAAGCGGGCCATTGCAGGACCCCTGACACACCCTTCCCCGGCCTCGGCCACTTCTCCCGGTCTCAAAGGGCAAAGTGGGAGGAGGGTGAGGAGTCCCCCTGAGTGTTGTCCACAATGCTCGAGGGGTACCGACTCCAATTCCGGTGCCGGCCCCCGTCCTTCAGGGGCTTTCATATCACCACGGAGGCCAACCTCCTGAAGAAAACCCTGTGTCTGGAGAGCTCCTCACTTCTGGACAAGGGTGCTATCCGCAGGATCGAGACATCAGAACGGCTAGGTGGGTTC
This sequence comes from Salvelinus namaycush, assembly GCF_016432855.1. NCBI lineage: Eukaryota > Metazoa > Chordata > Actinopteri > Salmoniformes > Salmonidae > Salvelinus > Salvelinus namaycush. Next base: position 17,158,052 of record NC_052327.1, on the reverse strand, counting down.
TACTCCACTTATTTTGTGGTCCTAAAGGAGACGGAGGGTTTCAACCGGTTCTGGACCTCCGCAACCTAAATGGATACTTGAAGGTACTGAGTTTCCACATGCTGTCCCCAGACCACATGATGCAGGCCGTACTCAGGGACCAGTGGTTTGTGACGCTGGACCTGAGGGATGCATACATTCATGTTCCTGTTCACGCAGCTCATTGGCAGTACCTCCGATTCGCTTTCGAAGGGACGGCTTACGAATTCATGATTCTTCCCCTAGGCCTCTCCTTGGCACCCCGCACTTTCACAAAGTGTGATGGATGCTGTCCTGGCACCTCTCACGTCCCGAGGATTGTTGATTTATCAATTACCTGAACGATTGGCTGATTTGTGCCCCGACCCAGGTCCTGTCAGACAGAGACATGCTCCTGACCCACATCGGCGGGCTGTGCATTACTGTTAAATGACAAGAAGAGTTATCTGACGCCCACCCAGAGGGTGGCCGTCATTGGCATGGAACTGAACTCAGTCCTCATGTGAGCACGCCTGCCCACCAGAAGGGTTCAGGAGATCTTATCTTGTCTCGACCTCTTTTGGCAGGGGCGGGTGGTATCCGCCCTGACCTGTCAACGCCTGTTCGATTTGCTGACGGCGGCCTTGTTGTTGATTCCCCTGGGTCTGCTCCATCTCCAGCCTCTTCAACGGTGGTTTAACTCCCACCGGCTGCACCCGAAGCGCCAGTTGCGGGTGACCGCCCAGTGCCTCAGGGCATTGTTGAGGTGGGGCTGTCACTCCTTTCTGTCAGGTGAGGTGGAGATGCTGATGTGCCGCCGGGAGCTGGTTAGCACAGACGCCTCCCAGGTCGGCTGGGGGGTGTGACCAAGAGCAGGTCGGCCAGCGGCTGATGGCTACCCCCCTTGGAGTGGCAGGCACATTAATACACTAGAGCTCTGAGCTGTACTGCTGGCCCTGCGGTCTTTCCTTCCGCAGCTGAAGGGAAGACATGTCCTGGTGAGAATGGACAACACCACAGTGGTGGCTTACATCAACCATCAGGGTGGACTGAGGTCCCACCGCCTCCATCTTATGGCACGGAGCTCCTTCTCTGGGCTCAGGGATGTCTAGCATCTCTACGTGCAGCGCACGTACCTGACATCCTGAATGTGGCAGCAGATATGCTCTCGAGGGAACCTACATCCCCAAGTGGTGCAGCATCTGTGGGACAAGTTCGGGAGGGCGCAGGTGGACCTCTTTGCCTCTCTGGACAATGCACACTGCCCTCTGTGGTACTCCATGTCGGAGCCACCAGGGCCTCTGGGCTTGCATGATCTGGCTCACGATTGGCCAGGGATGGAGCTTTATGCATTCCCTCCTTTTCCCCTGATCCAGGCTGTGCGAGACAGGATCAGGATGGCGGAGTATCGTCTGCTGCTGGTGGCCCCATACGGGTCCAGATGACCCTGGTTCAGCCTTATCCTATCCCTGTTGTCTGGGACACCTTGGCAACGGCCCATGAGACCCGATCTGCTGTCTCAGGCCGGGGGAACTCTATGGCATCCGAGACCGCACCGCCTCAGTCTGTGGGCTTGGCTGCTGAACGGCACCAAAGGTCTATGTTAGGACTACAGGAGGGCTTAACGAACACTATTCAGAGCGCAAGGGCACCGGCTACAACTGCGGCATACCAGTTGTTCTGGAGGCTGTTCTGCTCTTAGTGCACAAGTTTTTATTTTGGAACACTTCACATGTGACATTTCACAACTAAAATCATGTGAAAACATTTAAAAAATACATATTTTTAAAGACTTCACGTATAACATTTCACATGTGAAAACGTGCTTTTGAAGCACTTCACATTTGATCAAATGTGCAATTCCATGTGTTATCACTGTTAAGCTAAAATATTTCCCTACCTGGTATTTTAACACACAACCGCTGGATATAAGGTACGCTAATCCTTCTGCTCTTCCACAAAGTCTGTAGCATTCCCCTAAACATTCCTTCCCTACAATACATCTCTGCAGTGCCATCTGCAATTTAATTGACAATTTAATTGACTTATATCAACAATTTGAGGGTTTTCTGTATAGTTCAGTAATGTTGATGGGGCACATGATTAAGTTTTAATGTTACTGCTGAATATATTTGTTTTTCTTACGTGTATTTTTAACAAAGAGATTTACTTTGAAGTCCCAAGTGTAGGAATACAGGTGAAATCCGTTATTGACATAGACATGATGGCGTAGCAGGAAGATCATAATGTCGTGAACCAAGAGGTTATGAGTTAAAATCCCAGGTAAAAACATGTTGAATCATAATAATTACTGTATAAATAAACATGCACAATACAGTCATCTACAGTGCATTTGGAAAGTATTCAGACCCCTTGACTTTTCCACTTTTTGTTACGTTACAGCCCTATTCTAAAATGGATTTAAAAAAAAGTTAAATACTTCATCAATCTACAAACAATACCCCGTAATGAAAAAGCAAAACCGTTTTTTTTACATTTTGACAAATGTATAAAAAAATTACATAATGAAATAACACATTAACATAAGTTTTCAGACCCATAACTCAATACTGTGTTGAAGCACCTTAGGCAGAGATTACAGCCTAGAGTCTTCTTGGGTATGACGCTACAAGCTTGGCACACCTGTATTTGGGGAGTATCTCCCACTCTTCTCTGCAGATCCACTCAAGCTCTGTCAAGTTGGATGGGAAGTGGATGGAAACTATTTTCATGTATCTCCAGAGATGTTCGATTGGGTTCAAGTCCGGACTCTGGCTGGGCCACTGAGACTTGTCCCGAAGCCACTTCTGCGTTGTCTTGGCTGTGTGCCTAAAGTCGTTGTCCTGTTGAAAGGTGAACCTTCGCCCCTGTCTGAGGTCTTGAGCGCTCTAGAGCATGTTTTCATCAAGGATCTCTCTGTACTTTGCTCCGTTCATCTTTCCCTCAAATCTGACTAGTCTCCCAGTCCCTGCCGCTGAAAAACATCCCCACAGCATGACGCTGCCATTAGAATGCTTTACCGTAGGGATGGTGCTAGGTCTCCTCCAGATGTGATGCTTGGCAAAGAGTTCAATCTTGGTTTCATCACACCAGAGAATCTTGTTTCTCATGGTCTGAGTCCTTTAAGTGCCTTTTGATAACTCCAAGCAGGCTGTCATGTGCCTTTTACTGCAGAGTGACTTCCGTCTGGCCACTCTATCATAAGGATCTTATTGCTGGAGTGCTGCAGAGAAGGTTCTCCCATCTCCACAGAGGAACTATTGAGCTCTGTCAGAGTGACCATCAGGTTCTTGGTCACCTCCCTGACCAAGGCCCTTCTCTCCCATTTTGCTCCGTTTGGCTGGGCGGCCAGCTCTAGGAAGAGTCTTGGTGTTTCCAAATTTCTTTCATTTAAGAATGAAGGAGGCCACTGTGTTACCTTCAATGCTGCAGAAATGTTTTGGTACCCTTCCCCAGATCTGTGACTCAACACAATCCTGTCTCAAAATTCCTTTGACCTCATGGCTTGTTTTTTTGCTCTGACATGCACTGTCAACTGTGGGACCTTATATAGACAGGTGTGTGCCTTTCCAAATCATGTCCAATCAATTGAATTTACTACAGGTGGACTCCAATCAAGATGTAGAAACATCTCAAGGATGATCAGTGGAAACATAATGCACCTGAGCTCAATTTTGAGTCTCATATTGTGTGTAGAATGAGGGGAGAAAAATTATTTAATACATGTTAGAATAAGGCTGTAACGTAACAAAATGTGGAAAAAGTCAAGGGGTTTGAATCCTTTCTGAATGCACTATGTCAAATATGTAAGTTGAAAACACTATGTTTAAACCACTGTGTGTGTATCATAACATCTTATTTTTGTTTGCAGGGCATCACATGTGAAACTTCATATGAAATATCATCACAAGCATTTCAAAAACACATGGTTTCACATGTAAAATCCACGTGAAACTTCATGTGAAATATCATCACATGTGAAGTGTTCCAGAAACACAGGGTTTCACATGATTTCAGAGGTGAACATCCACATGTGAAACTACCACTGTGAAATATCACATGTGAAATGTTCCAAAAACACATGGTTTCACATGACTTCACATGTGCAAAACATGTGGAAATGTCACGTGAAATAATGTGATTTTCAACATGTGAAATCATGTGTTGTTTCCGTAAGGGAAGTCTAAGGGTGTAAGAGGTCACAGTATTAGTGTCTAACTCTTACTCTTACTCTTGTCACCGTGATACCTGTCAGTTTCCTACTCTGGTCAAGGGCAAGGCCACCCTAGACACTACTAAATGCAGAGATAGTAGCTTACCAGTTACGGTTCCTGCAGTCAAAAGCAGCCACACCATTTGAATCTGGAGTCCATTTGATACCTGTAAAAATGATACAGTCACACAATCTCCACAGTCAGCAAACATCATGGCATCCAATTAAATTCTACAACACCGCTGCAATTTACATCATAAGAGACCGTTGACATGATTTATCTATACTAGTATGCTTTTATGTTTTGCTGTGCTATCTTTTCTGAAATGTTCTATTCTAGATTTAAACATAATTCTGTGCTGATTTATGCTATCAGCTGTACGGAGCTGTGGGCGTATGACATCAACATTGTGTGGGCGACTGCCTAGTCCTTTACCAGGGTAGATTCTGAAGAAACCTGAGGAGCTGCCAAAGTACTGCCAGGTGAGGGTGGGGTCTTTCTTGAAGTTATTGATGAACACGTCATTCAGAGCCTCCGACATGTAGATTCCATTGAGGATGTAGGGATCTTTACACAGGGGAGATAGAGAGAGCAGTAAATAAGTGAGATGGAAAGTGTAACATCACATATAGCAATACCTTTCACTTTAAAGGCTGACTACGCCACACCTAATCCAATGTTCTTATATGCTACTCGTTGAATTCAATGTGTGATTTATGTAAAAATATGTGTTACGTGCATATATAAATTAGGATTTGCATCCAATGGCATCAAGTGAGGATTTGGATCCAAGGGCCTGCAAAAGGCCTGTTTCAACTTCACCACACACACACCTTTGTTGTAGACATTGGTGGGGACCTGTACGTCACTCTGCATTGTGTTGACTGGGATGTTGTTGAAATGCTCATTCTCCTCCAGAGGAAACTCCCCACCCAGCTCTATGAAGTTACCATCGTCATCCATTGTGTTCACCAGCATGGAGTTATAGTAGTCAAACTGGAGAAGGAAAAAGCATGAGGTAGGTGGAAAAGTTGCATTCAAATGCATCAAGTGTGATTGGAAGTCGGGTAAGTTAGCAGTGTATATTCTATCAGAAACAAGCTTCTTCTCATGGCATTGTGTGTTTTTGTGGTCATCAAAATGTGCATGATAGTTAGACATTTCATTATCTCTATTGTGGTACTGTAGAACAGCTTTGTGATACTCATAGTAGCATTACTTTGATAAATCTGAGACCTCACATTCCCACAGACAGAATGACAAACCTGTAGAGTTTTGTTGAACTCGTGGTACAAATCTGCATCCTCCGCAGACTCAGCCAATCGCTGAGGAGAAAATAAAGAGATTTAAAGACGTTTTGCAAACCATAAGCCCAACCACAATACTCATGGTTAAAGTTCTGGGGGTGGCTCTTCTCATATTGCAAAGAGTGTATAACAGCAGGGGACATCAACAGATGGTCCAATGGCAAATTCTGGTCTGCGAGGGGATCTAATGTGGCTCGCCAAAGTTTTCTTATGGAGTTAAAATATCTTTTTTTAAACGTGTGTGTGGCTTGTATCTGACCGTGGTACTCACCTTAACGGACTTCATCTTGGACCCCAGCATTCTCTCTATGTCCTCTGAAAAGTCCCTCACTTGGGCTCTACCATCGATGTCCACTATCTTGATAATGGACTCTACATCTCTGAATTTCTGAAAAGAACAAGGGAGATGTTGAACCACGTCTTTAAGTTTGCCTGATATGTAATATTTGATCATCTGGTTTCCCATTTGTACAGAAAATGAAATACAGCTCCAATTGCAGCATTGTCATGCTAACGTGGCACGTATCATTCTCTCTTGGAGCTGATTGATTCAGAGAGTTAAGTGTGAGCCATTAGGTAAAGCCATTTGAAGACGAAACAGAGCTCTCTGACTTTACTTGTATCTTAATTACTCGATTAAGTCACTCACTAATCCTAATTAATCCAAGCAACCCATATACTGAAGGGTGAACGCGTCATACTGTGTATTCTAAAGCTATTAGAGGAGTCATGACTGAATAGCTCTGTTGGGGAGAGAGTTCAGCTATGCTAGATACAGGTATTTTTCCTCTGGCAATTCACAGGTACAATGAGTACACAATGGTCATCATAATGTCAGGAATATCAGATATTGAGGTAGATCCAGTACGTAGCATAGACTACATCAGCATACCATAAAATAGTAGTTGAAAATTGAAATTGAATTATTATAACTAAGAGTAGAGACAAGCAAACAAACTAAATAGTAAAGACAAGATTGGAACATGACCATCTGAAACAAGTACAGGAGGACACAACATCCTGATTATCATTATGGTAAAGAGTTCCTGGTTCCTACATTATATTAGTGTGATCGCATTTGTAGCCTAGCTGCCCTGTACCATGTGTGTCTTTGTCTGCTGCCTTGGGCCACTAGCTGTGCCAAGTATCTCCCTTCCCTTGACTCCACTCCACTCCACTCCACTCCACTCTACAGTGTGCACTGCAGAAAGAGTGTGACCAGCTGGCTCACCGTACCTTAGTGGACATGATAAGATTACAGGTGACGGATGAACACAAAAAAATGAGGGTTCCTCAAGGGTTCTTTGGGAAGGGTTCAAGGAAGCATTCTTTCCTCTTTTAGTGATAATTAAAATGTAGGGACAGCAGCTCATTCGAATATTTTAGGGAATGGTTTGGGCACAACTCTTTTTGTTCAACGGTGAGTGAGAGTGTCATTACAGTTTATGTAATCTGTGGTGTTGTGCAATTGCATGGAATGTGTGACTACGACCAGTGACGGTGTCTTATGAAAGATGTATGCCCTTGTGTCTATTGAAAAACGTTGACTAAGGCTGTAGTTCTCAATTCTCTCCTCAGGGACCCCCAGCTGTGCCAGAGCTAGCACACCTGATTCAACTTGTTAACAAATACAATGAATCCACTGGCATTTTAAGAATATAATATGGCCACTATTCCAGACTAATTTCTGAGATTAAAACATTTTCTTTATAGAACCATTCTCCATAAAGGTTCTATAAGGTTCTATAAAGAACCATGTATAAATAACCTTTTTGGGTGCTACATAGAACCTTTTATTAATGGTTCTTTATATAACCTTAGGAAAAGGTTCTTTATAGCACCATACAGGTTCCATTTAGATACTTCAGAAAAATAACCTTCTGCTATGGTTACCAACCAAATAAGCCTTATTTGGAACTATATAATGTAGAACCATTTGTTTTTAGTGTGTGGTGTTAGAAGAGAATATGGGGCACCACATGAGGTTATACATGTGATGAGACAAGGAAAGTATGGGGAAGATGGTGATCAGTGGGTTGAAATGGTAGATCATATGTGTGGTTAGTGGAGCTGTTTTTGTCCTGTGGTAGATGTTAATTCGGTCTCATTCTCGTTTAGGGAACAACCCCCAAATAAAACCCATATTTTTTTACCTTTTGCAGAATGTTAGCTCCCGAGTATCTTGTGGCAGCCTCGCGTAGTTGCACTGAAAGGACATTTGCCCAAACTTGGACCCTGAGAGAGATAGAGAGAGAGAGAGGTGATGGATAGTGAGGGATGATAGATAATCTATCATCCTGTCCGTGATAGAATATAATCATCAAGATTTTGGCCTTGCTGTTTACATGACACTCTAAACCCAGACTGGACTCATGTGCCAAAAAAGGCCATGAATATCACAACTGTAATGCCAAATTTGTTTAATCTGTCCATGGTTGATGTGGGTCAGTAGAAGGTTCCAGGTGCCCCTCAAGCACGATTGGATTTTAAGCATAGGCGCGGGAAGCTGAGAAATATGTTGTGCCCGCTACAGACGGCTACACCGGTCTGCTAATAGTAGTAAAGTAAAGGCCCAGTGCACTACTTCTTTTTTATTAATTTTCAATTCAGATTTTTCAGGGGGTGCTGCAGCACCCTAAGCACCCCTACTTCCTGCGGCTATGATTTTAAGGCACCTATAGAACTTTCTCTTTATATGTCAACAGACAGACTACCAATGTGGTGTTTTATGGAAATCAAATAGAATGAGGCGTAATTGTCACGTTCCTGACCGGTTTTCTGTTATTTTGTATGTGTTTGACGGTCAGGGCGTGAGTTTGGGTGGGTAGTCTATGTTATGTGTTTCTATGTTTGTTAAAGGGTGACCTGATATGGTTCTCAATTAGAGGCAGGTGGTTTTCATTTCCTCTGATTGAGAGCCATATTAAGGTAGGTGTTTTCACATTGTTTGTTGTGGGTGGTTGTTTCCTGTGTCAGTGTTTGTCGCGCCACACGGGACTGTCTCGGTTTGTTTGTACGTTCGTTCTTTTGTGTAGTCTGTTTTTCCTGTTCGTGCGTTCTTCGTTACATGTAAGTTCTTACGTTCAGGTCAGTCTACATTCGTTTTGTTATTTTGTTTAGTATCAAGTATAGTTCGTTTTTTGTCTTGTTTAAATAAATCATGTCATCATACCTCGCTGCACATTGGTCTTCTGATCCCTCTCTCCTCTCCTCGTCCGAGGAGGAGGAAGAGCTAGAGAATCGTTACAGAACCACCCACCAAACCCGGACCAAGCAGCGGGACCACGAACAGTGGTCCACGAAACAAGGATTGCAGGATTTCTGGAGTTGGGAGGAAATCATAGAAGGAAAAGGACCATGGGCTAAGGTGGGAGTGAATCGCCGCTCTGGGGAGGAGAAGGAGGCAGCCACAGCCCAGGAGCGGAGATATGAAGGTACGCGGCTAGCACGGAAGCCCGGGAAGAAACCCCAAAAATTTCTTGGGGGGGGGGGCTAAGAGGTAGTGGGCCGAGGGCAGGTAGGAGACCTGCGCCCACTTCCCAGGCTAACCGTGGAGAGCGGGAGTACGGGCAGACACCGTGTTACGCAGTAAAGCGCACGGTGTCTCCTGTACGTGTTCATAGCCCGGTGCGGGTTATTCCACCTCCCCGCACTGGTAGGGCTAGATTGGGCATTGAGCCAAGTGCCATGAAGCCGGCTCTTCATATATGGCCTCCAGTACGTCTCCTTGGGCCGGCTTACATGGCACCAGCCTTACGCATGGTGTCCCCGGTTCGCCTTCATAGCCCGGTGCGGGTTATTCCACCTCCCCGCACTGGGCGGGCGACGGGGAGCATTCAACCAGGTAAGGTTGGGCAGGCTCGGTGCTCAAGGGAGCCAGTACGCCTGCACGGTCCGGTATTTCCGGCGCCACCTCCCCGCCCCAGCCCAGTACCACCAGTGCCTACTCCACGCACCAGGCTTCCAGTGCGTTTCCAGAGCCCTGTTCCTCCTCCACGCACTCTCCCTATGGTGCGTGTCTCCAGCCCAGTGCCTCCAGTTCCGGCACCACGCACTAAACCACCTGTGCGTCTCCAGAGCCCTGTACACACTGTTCCTTCTCCCCGTACTCGTCCTGATGTGTGTGCCCTCAGCCCGGTGCCACCAGTGCCGGTACCACGCACCAGGTCCATAGTGCGTTTTGAGAGTCCAGTGTGCCCTGTCCCTGCTCCCCGCACTAGCCTGAAGGTGCGTGTCCTTAGCCCGGTGCCTCCAGTTCCGGCACCACGCACCAGGCCTACAGTGCGCCTCATCCGGCCAGAGCCATCCGTCTCCCCAGTGCCATCTGAGCCATCCGTCTCCCCAGTGCCATCTGAGCCATCCGTCTCCCCAGTGCCATCTGAGCCATCCGTCTCCCCAGTGCCATCTGAGCCATCCGTCTCCCCAGTGCCATCTGAGCCATCTGTCTCCCCAGTGCCATCTGAGCCATCCGTCTCCCCAGCGCCATCTGAGCCATCCGTCTCCCCAGCGCCATCTGAGCTATCCGTCTCCCCAGCGCCATCTGAGCCATCCGTCTGCCCAGTGCCGTCTGAGCCATCCGTCTGTCCCGAGCCATTAGAGCCGCCCGTCTGTCCCGAGCCGTCAGAGCCGTTAGTCAGTCAGGAGCCGCTAGAGCCATTCGTCAGTCAGGATCTGCCAGAGCCGCCAACCAGACAGGATCTGCCAGAGCCGCCAACCAGACAGGATCTGCCAGAGCCGCCAACCAGACAGGATCTGCCAGAGCCGCCAACCAGACAGGATCTGCCAGAGCTGCCAACCAGACAGGATCTGCCAGAGCCGTCAGCGAGCCATGAGCGTCCAGAGCCGTCAGCCAGCCATGAGCGTCCAGAGCCGTCAGCCAGCCATGAGCGTCCAGAGCCGTCAGCTAGCCATGAGCGTCCAGAGCCGTCAGCGAGCCATGAGCGTCCAGAGCCGTCAGCCAGCCATGAGCGTCCAGAGCCGTCAGCCAGCCATGAGCGTCCAGAGCCGTCAGCCAGCCATGAGCGTCCAGAGCCGTCAGCTAGCCATGAGCGTCCAGAGCCGTCAGCTAGCCATGAGCGTCCAGAGCCGTCAGCCAGTCATGAGCTGCCCCTCAGCCCAGAGCTGCCATTTATCCAGAACTGCCCCTCAGTCCAGAGCTGTCTCTCTGTCCGGAGCTGCCCTTCAGTCCGGAGTTGCCCCTCTATCCTGAGCTACCTCTCTATCCTGACCTACCTCTCTGTCCTGAGCTATCTCTCTGTCCTGAGCTACCTTATCCCGGTGCTGCCCCTTGTCCCGGTGCTGCCCCTTATCTTAAGGTTACCATTTAAATTAAGTGGGTGTAATATGAGGGTGGTCATTCTAAGGGGGAGACGAAAGCTGGGATTGACTATGGTGGGGTGGGGACCTCGCCCAGAGCCTGAGCCACCACCGTGGTCAGACGCCCACCCAGACCCTCCCCTAGACTTTTGGTGGTGCGTTCGGAGTACGCACCTTGAGGGGGGGGTTATGTCACGTTCCTGACCGGTTTTCTGTTATTTTGTATGTGTTTGACGGTCAGGGCGTGAGTTTGGGTGGGTAGTCTATGTTATGTGTTTCTATGTTTGTTAAAGGGTGACCTGATATGGTTCTCAATTAGAGGCAGGTGGTTTTCATTTCCTCTGATTGAGAGCCATATTAAGGTAGGTGTTTTCACATTGTTTGTTGTGGGTGGTTGTTTCCTGTGTCAGTGTTTGTCGCGCCACACGGGACTGTCTCGGTTTGTTTGTACGTTCGTTCTTTTGTGTAGTCTGTTTTTCCTGTTCGTGCGTTCTTCGTTACATGTAAGCTCTTACGTTCAGGTCAGTCTACATTCGTTTTGTTATTTTGTTTAGTATCAAGTATAGTTCGTTTTTTGTCTTGTTTAAATAAATCATGTCATCATACCTCGCTGCACATTGGTCTTCTGATCCCTCTCTCCTCTCCTCGTCCGAGGAGGAGGAAGAGCTAGAGAATCGTTACAGTAATGCTATTTGTTTGCTCCTCACGACCTCATTACAAAGAATGCCGCCAAGGGAGATGCTTGCCGTTTTACGATCTTGTAACCAATTGTGCTATTGTGTATGTTTTATCGTGTTACTTGTAACTTGTTTTGTAAATAATGTTTCTGCCACCGTGTCTTATGACCGAAAAGAGCTTCTAGATATCAGGACAGTGATTACTCACCGCGTACTGGACTAGTACTTTTTCTTCAATGATTCGGACAGGAAGGATTTACTTCAGATGCCCGACAAGGCCCTCATCCCCGTCATTCGCAGGAGAAAGAGACAAAGGTCCGTGTGCCTTGGAAGGATCCGACGCCGAGAGGGTAATCTACCTTTACCGACAGTCCAATTAGCCAACGTACAATCAATCGATAATAAAATAGACGAACTACAATCAAGCATATCCTACCAACGGGACATTATAAACTGTAACATCTTATGTGTCACCGAGTCGTGGCTGAACGACAACATGAATAACATACAGCTTGGGGGTTTTAAGCTTTTTCTGCAGGATATAACAATGACCTCTGGTAAGACAAGGGGTGGCTGTCTATATATGTTTGTAAACAACAGCTGGTGCACGAAATCTAAGGAAGTCTCAAGGTTTTCTCACCTGAGGTAGAGTATCTCATGATAAGCTGTAGACCATAGTATTTGCCAAGAGAGTTTTCAGATGTTTTTCGTAGCTGTCTATATACCACCACAAACCGATGCTGGCACTAAGCTCAAACTCAATGAGCTGTATACAGCCATAAGCAAACAGGAAAATGCTCATCCAGAGGTGGCGCTCCTAGTGTATGGGGACTTTAATGCAGGGAAACTCAAATTCGTTTTACCTCATTTCTACCAGCATGTTAAATGTGCAACCAGAGGAAAAAAAACTCTAGACCACCTTCACTCCACACACAGAGATCCGTACAAAGCTCTCCCTCGCCCTCTATTTGGCAAATCTGACCATAATTCTATCCCCTCTGCTTACAAGCAAAAACTAAAGCAGGAAGCACCAGTGACTCGGTCAGTAAGGAAGTGGTCAGACAAAGCAGATGCTAAGCTACAGGACTGTTTTGCTAGCATAGACTGGAATATGTTCCGGGATTTTTCCGATGGCATTGAGGAGTACACCACATAAGTCACTGGCTTCATCAATAAGTGCATCGATGACGTCGTCCCCACAGTGACTGTACATACATACCTCAACCAGAAGCCATGGATTACAGGCAACATCCACACTGAGCTAAAGGGTAGAGCTGCTGCTTTCAAGGAGCGGGACTCAAACCCGGAAGTTTATAAGAAATCCCTCTATGCCCTCTGACGAATAATCTAACAGGAAAAGTGTCAATACAGGACTACAATTGAATTGTACAACACCGGCTCCGACGCCCGTCGTATGTGGCAGGGCTTGCAAACTATTACAGACTACAAAGAGAAGCACAGCCGCGAGCTGCCCAGTGACACGAGCCTATCATACAAGCTAAATTTCTTCTATGCTCGCTTCGAGGCAAGTAACACTGAAGTATTCATGAGAGCATCAGCTGTTCTGGACGACTGTGTGATCACGTTCTCCGTAGCCGATGTGAGTAAGACTTTTTAAACAGGTCAACATTCACAAGGCCGCGGGGCCAGACGGATTACCAGGACGTGTACTCCGAGCATGGCTTGACCAACTGGCAAGTGTAATCATGGACATTTTCAACCTGTCCCTGACTGAGTCTGTAATACCAACATGTTTCAAGCAGACCACCATAGTCCCTGTGCCCAAGAACACTAAGGTAACCTGCCTAAATGACTACCGACCCGTAGCACTCACGTCTGTAGCCATGAAGTGCTTTGAAAGGCTGGTCATGGCTCACATCAACACCATTATCCCAGGAACCCTAGACCCACTCCAATTAGAATACCGCTCCAACAGATCTACAGATGATGCAATCTCTATGGCACTCAACACTTCCATTTCCCACCTGGACAAAAGGAACACCTATGTGGGAATGCCATTCATTGACTACAGCTCAGCGTTCAACACCATATTGCCCTCAACTCTCAACACTAAACTAAGAACCCTGGACTAAAGACCTCCCTCTGCAACTGGATCCTGGACTTCCTGACGGGCCACCCCCAGGTGGTAAGGGTAGGTAACAATGCATCCGCCAAATGTTTGTTTGGTAAGTTAGTCTAGTGGCCAGCTAGGCCGAATTAGAGCTTGATTAGACCCCCATTGATTTTCTAGTCAGTCTCACTCAGATATCATATTAAAAACTGCAAACATGTCTCTCTGCCCCGTGGCAAAATGTGTAGAATTGCATCAAACTAGCTTTAAAACATCAACATTTTCTTTACACCCCATGGCAAAATGTGAAGAATTGCACAGAATTAACACGAAAACTAAAAATGTGCATGAAATTAGTTTGAAAAACCTTCTCTTTGCCTCATGGCAAAATGTGTAAAACTGCACAAAATTAACTCTAAAACGGTGGCCCCTCATGATGAGTTACGATTTCTTGTGACACCCACCCCCATCAAAGTTGCCCATCCCTGATTTAGAGTGTGGTATTGTGTTTAAAAAAATGTAAGAGCTTAGGAACTCAATTGGTGTAGTCCATAGGATCGAAAATGGATGAATGCAACAAACATGTCTCTGCCACTAACAAATATAGTCATGCGTGGTAACTCTACAATTTACTCGAAAGGCAATGCACTCTGGGAAATATTTGAATAAGGATTTAATTTAACACTGTTCTGGTGTCTATTTGGGTCCACAGACTCCACACTTTTGGTGTTGTTAATTATTTATTTATTACACTTGAGAGTTTGCTGTGTAAGCATCCAACTTGCTGTATGCATTGTTTACAATTGGCTTTTGAATTACAGTTTTTTCAAGTATCATAAAATAAATGTTCAGTGTCATGTCGTAGAGCCATACAGTAGTTGAGCGTCACAACTTATTTATACTTATCTGTACAAAATATTATTGGTTAATTGGTTTCACTTGTGTCACGCCCTGGCTTTAGTTATCTTTGTTTTCTTTATTATTTTGGTTAGGTCAGGGTGTGACATGGGGGATTTATGTGTTTTGTCTTGTCTAGGGGTTTTGTATCTTTATGGGGGGTTTTCTAGTCTAGGTGTTTGTATGTCTATGGTTGCCTAGATTGGTTCTCAATTAGAGGCAGCTGTTTATCATTGTCTCTGATTGGGAACCATATTTAGGCAGCCATATTCTTTAGGGATTTCGTGGGTTATTGTCTATGTGTAAGTTGCCTGTGTCTGCACTTTTCGTATTTAGCTTCACGTTCGTTTTGTTGTTTTGTATAGTTTGTTTAAGTGTTCTTCGTTTCGTTTAATAAATAGAAGAATGTATTACTATCACGCTGCGCCTTGGTCCTCCTCTCTTCCACCAAACGACGAACGTGACAACTTGATTATATACACCTGGGTTAATGGATATTGAGAAGAATGGACATTTACCGAATGTTAGAAATGTATTGAAATGTATAGAAATGTATCGTGTAGATCAAATATGGCTGTCAGCTAGATTGGAATAGTATATGAGATTGTGTGTGCTCTATTCATTATATTTATATCATCAACATGCAGTTCCAGATACAGCCCTGCCATTAGTTGAAGTAACTTCCTGTGATCTGTACTAAAATATTTTGAAAAAGTTTTTGCTTTCTCAGATCTGTATTAATATAGTTTTGAAAAGTAGTCACTTTCTGAGATCTGTTTTCAAATAGTTGAAGTCACCCTCCAAAGTAACTGTTGGTTCCCCCGGGAAAAATAGTTACTTTCCGCAAAGCACAGTTAAAACTACAGATCAAATCAAATCAAATCCAGGTCTGCAGTGATAACACCTTGGATCAGACTACCACAGTCCTGCTGAGGCTTCAGGCAGTGATGGACCCAGTGTGGGGCAAGTTAACATGCAGGTCTGCTCACAGGAGGTTCCTCTGACAACACACTCCGGTCTGCATGACCATCTGTCTACCAATGTGGTGTGATACCCCTGGCTATTGGCCCGGCCCAAATGGGTGAGGGCAGAGTCCTGCAAAATAACAGTGGTCAACCGATCATATGACCGGCACTTTGGACCACTACCTGCACAAACAGCCACTGGCAGTGACTGAACTGACCACTGCTTACTGGGAATTGGCAGCCTATGGGAGAAATGCTTCTTGGTAAAAAACTAACTTGGTTGGCAAAACCGGTTGCACGGATGTCATTATGGAGTCTTTCGTTTCATCATGCAAAAGCAAGACAATGACGTCCTATGCCAAATGTTGCCTGTTAGTGGGTCAAGTATATTTTATCTATAACACACTGGCTTAAAAACCAGTGGAACTGCCAGCAATAAGCTGTTGGCAACTTTGAAGAGCGAGACAGCTTTGGGTCAATCAATATGATATTCGGCCTGACTCAAGGATTTAAATGTATGTAAGCTCAGGAGAATATCCCGTTTGTCCAACGCCAGCCCTGTATTAGCCTACAAATCTAATCTACAGAAACACAGACAAGCGCAGAACAGCCAGCACTCCCCATTGTGCCTTGGGGAAACAGCAATGCATTTTATCACAAAGACAAGGCTAGCCTTGTCCCACATGGGATGAAGCGAAATGTAATGTAGTAAACCACGTGACAAACACTCCATCACATCAGCACACTGAGTGACCTGATGACGATGTTTGTTCTCTTCCAGCAAAGTAAAATGGTGGCTGAATTTCCACAAGTGGAGAAAATCTGGATTTTGAAAGCAAGGGGGAAAAAATCCTGGCTTTGACGCCGGATGATGAATCACATCACATCAAATCATGTTGTGGAACTGGCCTGGCTGACCGCTGGCACTGTCCCCTAATATGGTGGGATGAGAGATGAATGTGAACACAGGGCCAGACGGGCTGACAAGCAGAGTACAGAGTGTGGGACTCGAGCGTGATTAATCTCCCTGGCTCATGGGACCTTTTTAGGTGCTGTGATTTTGGTGACAGTTGGATGGGGTTCAATTATAGCGGAGGGAGTGAAGCGGAGGCAGAGGAGAGAGGAATCAGGGTCAATGTGTAATCAGGCCTTGAAACAAACCGAACAGCAGATTGACTGCAGATAAACAACAATAACCAGCCAGTCAGTCAGACAGACCGTATTGGAATAGAGGTTCAATCTAGAAATCCACCTCCTTATATGCGTTTTAGCAGACACTTTTGTCCCCCTACTATAAATGGCTGGATTCGGCTGGTCAGAAAACGTACTTCCTCAAATTTTTTCCAAGTGCAACAATTACATTTGTTAGAAGCGTACTGTAAAAGCCAGTCACTTGAATCTCAGGGTGACAAGCTGCTGATAAAACTGTGGAGACTCATCAACATCAAAGGCCAACTGGAGGATTGCTACATATCACACAGTGCTGGACCAACAGGGAATTATATATTTGAGATAGTACAGTAAGAATACCACTGCACCAAGTGATAGATTTAGCCCACTTGTGCCTCCACATCTGAGGTGTAGCTGACACACAAAGCCTCAGTAGCCTGTATGAATAGAAACTTTAAAGGAGAGACTGCTGGAGGTGAGCAGTACTACATGATAGCACTAAGGGGCTACTCACGTCTCAGGTGGTATCTTCATCTGAGCGTGAGCAGTGAAGCAGAACCAGCTGAAACACAGGATCCAAAGGCCCAGCCTCAGCCCCGCTGGAGTCCCTCTGGGTCCCAGCCTGTTCGTTACTCCACCTGGCTCGGCCCTGGGTCCTAGTCCCATCCTGTAAGGGTCCACTGTGTCAGCCCTGGGTCCTAGTCCCATCATGTAAGGGATCACTGTGTCAGCCCTGGGTCCTAGTCCCATCCTGTAAGGGTCCACTGTGTCAGCCCTGGGTCCTAGTCCCATCCTGTAAGGGTCCACTGTGTCAGCCCTGGGTCCTAGTCCCATCCTGTAAGGGTCCACTGTGTCAGCCCTAGGTAGTAGTCCCATCCTGCCTGGGCCCACTCTGTCGCCTGAGGAAGACATCTGTACCGGTGGTATCTATGGCTCCTCTCCAATGTCTCAGTCAGCACACAACAAAACAACGACAACACACCTCAGGATCAGCAAGCCTCAGGAAAGTATCGATGAACATCCCAATGAGTCTGTGGGGGAAAGTGTTCTCATGTCGGCTAAAGGAAGTGGAAGCCCCATGACGTCATTGTTGACTGTGTTGAATATGTGAACTGGAATACTGTCCTCCTCTGAGTCCGTAAATACCCGCAGTTCGGGATTCTGTCATCCCCCAAGTCTTTCTCGTTATCTTCTCATTCTCTCAAAACCACAGGCCAACCTCTCCTTTTTCCAATCCTAAAGCACTACAGCATTCTCCTGTTGGTGTTAGAAGTGTTGCCTTCTAGTGTTAGAACTTTAGAATCTCAAAACACTCCAACATGACACAACGTCGAGGCACTGTTTAGATCACTGTGAGCCGTCGATCAACCATGAAGACGACACTCTAAGAGCTATTCATCAGAAGTTGCATGGTGGTCATTCACAAGATCTAGATACTGTAGTTCCTCTCTGCATCCTGGCGGTGAAGGATCCCTTCCTGGTCTCTGGAATACCAAAGCAGATGAACAGGTTATGCACAGACCAGACAGACGTGCCGTCACACTGACAACAATGAGATGAAAATAACCCACAGGAAAATGATGGGAGGGAGGCTTGCAGCAGCCATTGATTTGTCGGCATTCCGACGCTGCCTACTCTGTCATCAAATTTAGGGCGTAACCTAGTTGGATTAAAACTCCCCACCCCAACCGAGATGGGGATAGGAGAGTGAGAGGAAGGGAGGGGTGGATGGAGGGAAAGTAGAGAAGAGGAAGGAGGGAGCGAGGGGGGATCGAAGCGGAGGATTGGATGAGGGGTTTGTTTTATCTAAGAGGATTATAGTGATTTCTGGAGACAGGCTCTTGTCCATCCAATCAGTGGATGATAAATAAAAGCCCCAACGATTTTTTAGCGAAGGCAGTGCTGGACTGGGATATCTAATGAAGCCTGATACTCCCCTCCAACATACACATGCTTGCCAAGCCAAATCCCGCCCGGCCACTCTGGCAATGTGGCACTCTGGCACAGGAGCACCACTAAGCAGGAGGGAGCATTACCGAATGAACACACACACGGCACAAATACACAGCATGCTCAGACACATGCACGCACTCACACACACACACACGGCACAAATACACAGCATGCTCAGACACATGCACGCACTCACACACACACACACGGCACAAATACACAGCATGCTCAGATACATGCACGCACTCACACACACACACACACACGGCACAAATACACAGCATGCTCAGATACATGCACGCACTCACACACACACACACACCTTTAGGATTTTCTTTTATCGCTTTGGTACTATTTTCACAAGTATGTGGTACATTTTCACAACTCTTAGTACAAAACGTCAAACAGCTCACACTTGTAGTGCAGTCAGTCTTTCATTAAAAACCTATCGATGTGCATTAATTTGGATTGTAAAAATCTCTCACCACAAACATTGATTCAAAGTAATAGTTTGTGAAATGTAATGAGAACATTGGTTTAATCACCAAAACACAACATAATGATATCTTCTAAATTTAGTTGTTTTAACTACCAGTTAGCCAATAACAAACAATGCAGAGATGTTTCAAATCGCCCTTAGAAGTGCTGAAAGTCATATATGCTACAGTGCATTACAGTTCACATTAGGCAATACACAACAAAACCGACAGAAAACCTATAATTTTCATAATATCTAATCAATGTGTAATCAAAGGTGTGATCAATGACAACAACCTCTACAATCATTCATGCAAAACAACCATGTTATTTTTCAGATAATAACTCAGCAAAAAAAGAAACGTCCTCTCACTGTCAACTGCATTGATTTTCAGCAAACTTAACATGTGTAAATATTTGTATGAACACAACTAGATTCAACAACTGAGACATAAACTGAATAAGTACCACAGACATGTGACTAACAGAAATGGAATAATGTGTCCCTGAACAAAGGGGGGGGTCAAAATCAAAAGTAACAGTCAGTATCTGGTGTGGCCACCAGCTGCATTAAGTACTGCAGTGCATCTCCTCCTCATGGACTGCACCAGATTTGCTAGTTCTTGCTGTGAGATGTTACCCCACTCTTCCACCAAGGCACCTGCAAGTTCCTGGACATTTCTGGGGGGAATGGCCCTAGCCCTCACCCTCCGATCCAACAGGTCCCAGACGTGCTCAATGGGATTGAGATACGGGCTCTTCGCTAGCCATGGCAGAACACTGACATTCCTGTCTTGCAGGAAATCACGCACAGAACGAGCAGTATGGCTGGTGGCATTGTCATGCTGGAGTGTCATGTCAGGATGAGCCTGCAGGAAGGGTGCCACATGAGGGAGGAGGATGTCTTCCCTGTAACGCACAGCATTGAGATTGCCTGCAATGACATCAGGCTCAGTCCGATGATGCTGTGACACACCGCTCCAGATCATGACGGACCCTCCACCTCCAAATCGATCCCGTTCCAGAGTACAGGCCTCGGTGTAATGCTCATTCCTTTGACGATTTATGCGAATCCGACCATCACCTCTGGTGAGACAAAACCACAACTCGTCAGAGAAGAGCACTTTTTGCCAGTCCTGTCTGGTCCAGCGACAGTGGGTTTGTGCCCATATGCGACATTGTTGCCAGTGATGTCTGGTGAGGATCTATCTTACAACAGGCCTACAAGCCCTTAGTCCAGCCTCTCTCAGCCTATTGCGAACAGTCTGAGCACTGATGGAGGGATTGTTACCATCCTGTACCTGTCCCACAGGTGTGATGTCTGGTGCCTTACAACAGGCCTACAAGCCCTCAGTCCAGCCTCTCTCAGCCTATTGCGGACAGTCTGAGCACTGATGGAGGGATTGTGCGTTCCTGGTGTAACTCGGGCAGTTGTTGTTGCCACCCTGTACCTGTCCCGCAGGTGTGATGTTCGGATGTACTGATCCTGTGCAGGTGTTGTTACACGTGGTCTGCCACTGCGAGGATGATCAGCTGTCTGTCCCGTCTCCCTGTAGCGCTGTCTTAGGTGTCTCACAGTACAGACATTGCAATTTATTGCCCTGGCCACATCTGCAGTCCTCATGCCTCCTTGCAGCATGCCTAAGGAATGTTCATGCAGATGAGCAGGGACCCTGGGCATCTTTCTTTTGGTGTTTTTCAGAGTCAATAGAAAGGCCTCTTTAGTTTCTTAAGTTTTCAGAACTGTGAGCTTAATTGCCTACCGTCTGTAAGCTGTTAGTGTCTTAACGACTGTTCCACAGATGCATGTTCATTAATTGT
Organism: Salvelinus namaycush; assembly: GCF_016432855.1. NCBI lineage: Eukaryota > Metazoa > Chordata > Actinopteri > Salmoniformes > Salmonidae > Salvelinus > Salvelinus namaycush. The sequence continues at coordinate 17,137,187 of NC_052327.1, read as the reverse complement.
TTATGGTTCATTGAACAAGCATGGGAAACAGTGTTTAAACCCTTTACAATGAAGATCTGTGAAGTTATTTGGATTTTTATGAATTATCTTTAAATGACAAGGTCCTGAAAAAGGGACGTTTCTTTTTTTGCTGAGTTTAATTGTAATATAGGTGTACATTCTGAATTCAAATGTAAGAAATTAAATGAAACAAATTAAAATACATAAAACATTGCGTGCTAAAGGTTAATTTGCATCCAGCTTGTCTTGAGTATTTGACCTTAAATTCTCATCCACATCACAGTGAATGTCCTCATTCTTCATGCACCACGACACAAACCTTTTGGCACACTCCTGGGAATGGCGATCATATATCTTCAACCTCCATGCTGAAAAAGACCCTCAATAGGGTTGAGGAAAGTAGAGTATGGGGAAAGGTTTACTGTAGGGTGACGAATCAGGGATGGGCCCTAAACCATGCCTGGGCCACTTCTGAATGTTGGAACCTGACATTGTCCCACACAATGACATAGGTGACCCCTTCACCTTGACAGGCCTGCTCAATTTAATTGAGAGACACAATGAGGTGTGCAGCACTGTAGGATCCAAGTAATGGCCTACATCCTACCACATCATCTTCAGAGATATCTGCGCACATTGAAATGTTTCCCGCACGTTGTTCAGGCACTTGGATGGTCGCCCGTTGGCCGATGAGGTTCCGCCCACTGTGCTGAGTTTTGGCCAGGTTGATGCCCGCTTCATCAACAAAGATATACATTGAATGGTTCACAGCAGCATCAAGCACCAACACCCTTTAAAAATGTATTTGATTAGCTATTTTTACAGTATAGTTCCAGTATGATATTGTGAAATACCATGTGCATTAACAGTAACAGTAACACAGTATATAGTGCTGTACCTGAACATACTCGGCCCGCAGTTGTTTCACCTAGTCGTTGATTCTCAAAAGGCACCAGGTAAATATGTTTCATAGATACATGGTGCCTCTTCTAAAGGCAGGTGATTGTTGGTAAAGGCTGATGGATGCCACATCGGCAAAGGTGTCATCGCTCTCCTCAATGGCCTGATTTATTTCGGACAGCCGTATGTCATTCCTGGCCCTCACCATTTCCACCACTGCCCACTCCTGCTGGTCGGTCAGCACACGGCCACGGCCACCAACACGGGGTCTTCGGTCAATTCTGAGGGTAGAACAAAGTATACAGTCAATAGATCATACTGTAAGAATACTGTAACATGTTTTGTGAATTGACATGCATTGAAATATGTCATTTACTGTAAATGTAAAGGTAAAGCATAGTGCATATCCTGCAGACTTACTGGTTTTCTTGGTAGAATGTTCTCATGATCAAACTGACAGTTGATCTTTTCAGATTGGGGTGAACTAATCTGGCAGCTTCTGCCATGGTAAGGCCTCTGTTTACCACATGGTCAACGAAGATGGCCCGGACTTAATTAGACACAACAGTTCCCTGCCGTCTGCCTCCCTCTCTCTGATGTCCACCTCTTTGACAGGGCCCACGCCCACCTCTTTGACAGGCTCATTCCCACCTCTCTGATGGGCCCCTTGTCCATGAGCTCTTTGATTTCTTCCTCTCCCTTGCTGTCTATCTGCTCCATGTTGAAAGAAATTGCAAGTGTTCACACACATCCTATTATATGGTGACTGTTGTGGTTACCACTCTGTGAAATCAATTAGCAATAATGACTAGTCATTATGTATAGTTATCATGTATCATGCATGAAATTTAGATGTTTATACTTTACAAACATACAGTCGTGGCCAAAAGTTTTGAGAATGACAAATTAATTTTCACAAAGTCTGCTGCCTCAGTTTGTATGATGGCAATTTGCATATACTCCAGAATGTTATGAAGAGTGATCAGATGAATTGCAATTAATTGCAAAGTCCCTCTTTGCCATGCAAATGAACTGAATCCCCTAAAAACATTTCCACTGCATTTCAGCCCTGCCACAAAAGGACCAGCTGACATCACAGGTGTGAGTGTTGACGAGGACAAAGCTGAAGATCACTCTGTCATGCTGATTGAATTTGAATAACAGACTGGAAGCTTCAGTAGGAGGGTGGTGCTTGGAATCTTTGCTCTTCCTCTGTCAATCATGGTTACCTGCAAGGAAACACGTGTCGTCATCATTGCTTTGCACAAAAAGATCTTCACAGGCAAGGATATTGCTGCCAGTAAGATTGCACCTAAATCAACCATTTATCGAATCATCAAGAACTTCAACGAGAGCGGTTCAATTGTTGTGAAGAAGGCTTCAGGGCACCCAAGAAAGTCCAGCAAGCACCAGGACCATCACCTAAAGTTGATTCAGCTGCGGGATCGGTGCACCACCAGTACAGAGCTTGCTCAGGAATGGCAGCAGGCAGGTGTGAGTGCATCTGCACGCACAGTGAGGCAAAGACTTTTGGAGGATGGCCTGGTGTCAAGAAGGGCAGCAAAGAAGCCACTTCTCTCCAGGAAAAACATCAGGGACAGACTGATATTCTGCAAAAGGTACAGGGATTGGACTGCTGAGGACTGGGGTAAAGTAATTTTCTCTGATGAATCCCCTTTCCGATTGTTTGGGGCATCCGGAAAAAAACTTGTCCGGAGAAGACAAGGTGAGCACTTCCATCAGTCCTGTGTCATGCCAACAGTAAAGCATCCTGAGACCATTCATGTGTGGGGTTGCTTCTCAGCCAAGGGTGTGGGCTCACTCACAATTTTGCCTAAGAACACAGCCATGAATAAAGAATGGTACCAACACATCCTCCGATAGCAACTTCTCCCAACCATCCAGGAACAGTTTGGTGACGAACAATGCCTTTTCCAACATGATGGAGCACCTTGCCATAAGGCAAAAGTGATAACTAAGTGGCTCGGGGAACAAAACATCGATATTTTGGGTCCATGGCCAGGAAACTCCCCAGACCTTAATCCCATTGAGAACTTGTGGTCAATCCTCAAGAGGCGGGCGGACAAACAAAAACCCACATATTCTGACAAACTACAAGCATTGATTATGCAAGAATGGGCTGCCATCAGTCAGGATGTGGCCCATAAGTTAATTGACAGCATGCCAGGGCGGATTGCAGAGGTCTTGAAAAAGAAGGGTCAACACTGCAAATATTGACTCTTTGCATCAACTTCGTGTAATTGTCAATAAAAGCCTTTGACACTTATGAAATGCTTGTAATTATACTTCAGTATTCCATAGTAACATCTGACAAAAATATCTTAAGACACTGAAGCAGCAAACTTTGTGGAAATTAATATTTGTGTCATTCAAAACTTTTGGCCACGACTGTACATTTTATTTCTGTAGTTCTCAAAATACATATATAGCAGACAAACCAGTTAAAAATCTATAGGTTTACCAAACAGTTAAGTGATTTGAACCATTAAGCGCTGTTGGATTAAGTGATGGTCAAATGTATTTAAACAAATGAGAAGAGAATAACACGAAAAGTATTGTGAGCATTGCATTGTGAAAGGCAATTACTTTATATGAAAGGTATTTCTCGACGAAACAGTGATTAGGTTTGGTCAAAATGTTACTGTGTGATTTTGTGTGATGTACTTAGTCAATTGAAAATGTGCTTAAAGCTGTGAGAGAATTTTTTTTGTTTATCATGATCTGTTTTGAGTTTTGTACTACGAGTTTTACCACATACTTGTGAAAATAGTACCAAAGCGATTAAAAAAATATTTATTAGGATAATCTATGCGTGTATGTACTTTTGTCTTGATACAACTTTGGAGAGTGCTGCAGTGAGGCTAAGTGATAAGGGATGTATCAGTGGGACGTCAAGTAGGGGGTCTTTAAGACTAATCTCCTTAAAAAAAACTATTAGAAGAGCACTAAGCTTCTACTCTCCTGGCCTATGGGATCTCATAGTATCTCATATTCAGACCATGACCTTCAGTAGGGCATAGGGTTTAGACCCCCAAACGTTTTTTTTGAAATTGTTTTGCAGTCCACAAATGGAGCCTTTGGCACCAACCAAAGATGGTAAATTGCTAAAATGATACATTGAGCTAAACCCATCAACCCACATTACGCAGTCCTCTCAGTTGCCCATGGTAGAGAATGAAGTCAAGACAATAGCTCCCTCTGCTGGCATGTGAGGAAACATGCAGGTGTATATCTCCGTGAAGGGATATGGATACATTACAGAATAATTAACCCCAGCAAGCAGTACTGTAACCTAGGATACAAAAGTGACACTCTCTGTTTTGAATGGTGTTCATTCTGGGATGTTGAGACAGAGGGAAAATAATGGCTCCCACCCACCAATAAGACAAGAAAGAGCATTTTACTCCAGTTAACTTTCTCAGAAGACTTATTTTTGTATAGTGCATTTGGGAGTCGGGACGTTTCTGTGTCCCTGTTGAGAGGTTAGGTTTAGTGACACACCTGTAGTAACTCACGGTGGCCTGGATGTCTGGTTCGCCCCTGCAGCAACCAGAGCCGTGCTCTTGGCCCAAAACACAGCGTGAAAGGATAAATCACCCCCAGTTACATGGCATACACCCACACTGGAAAACTCCACAGTCAAACGTATGAATATAAGAACAAGCTTACCCTGAATCGTTGTGCGAACCATACTAATTGTAAAAACGTTCTAATTTGAAAAGAAGCATACGAATTGCAACAGAACCTGAGGAATTTATTCTGGGTCAATTAAAATGTATCTTAGTAAAAAGTGTTGGGACAGCGGTCTTGAGCTGGCCGTACAGGAGGACATAAAGGTGTACCTTCTCTATGAACACGTGACTTAATGGGAAGTTAATGGGATAACATGTGACAACATGTGAAGCAACATGTGACAACATGTGAAGCAACATGTCATAACATAAAACTACACGTGACAATACAGTATGTGAGCACACGTGAGAATGAACTTGACAAAAATGTGAACTTGACAAAAATGTGACAACACGGGGATGCACAATTTCAACATGTGCATGACACTACACATGGGACAACATTTGAAAACCCAGGTGTCAAATGTAATTTAGAATATTTTACTTTGAAAGGCATAATTTACATTAATCACATTTTAGCAGTCATGGTCCCAAAGCAGGTTTTGTCTCATTCCCAGTTTGTTACAGGTACATCCCCAAGGATGTTTTTAGGAGATCCTTACTGTGAATCAGCCTTAAATTGGGATTTGAACTCAACCTAAGATGTCCTGCTACGGTGCAGTTCTACACCACAAGATCTGTGAGTGTGACAGAGATATAGCCAGGCATATAGACTTATTGGCAAGAATGCATTTCTGCACTTTGCTAAAACCGGCCAAGAATCAAGTAAATAATTGTCCAATTATCACCAACATAAAACTGTCCGTAGAGTGTACGTCAATTCTTTGAGGATTTGAACTTGCAACCTCTTGGTTGAGAGTGCGTCAATGTTTCTTGGAACATGTATTATCACACTATCAAAAAATAGGCATGTGGTTAGGGTATACTACAGTGCTGTTTCCTGGGGTACAACAAGGTCAAAGGTATACTTCACAGGTACACGTATGAACTCATATTGTACAGTTTGGTACCTTGTAGTTATAATGGGATATTTTTTTACCCAATATTTTGAATATAAGGTACAATCATTACTGCGCTTTCATAGGTGGGAGCAATGTACAGGTAGGTTACATTTGAATATTTTGGGGTGTGGTCACATATATGTGTATTTGTGCTAACCGTCAGTGGAAGTGTTTAAGTATTTCATGGTTATGCTGATGCAAGCAACACACTTTGACACCCTCTGTTCTGAATGTGTCAATAATGAGCTGCTCTGTGAAATTGTCAATTATTAACTAGAAACTATCTGTCTCTAATTTATGTTAAAGTCACAGTAACTTACTTGCAAAATGTTGCCTGTAACCTACTGTGCCTTCACTGACTCTTCTGTTGACAACATGCACATCACTTGCTGATTGCCAGCATACTGTAACCCGCTGTGCTTTATTTGAAGTGTGGCTTTCAGCTAGCTGTTTTTGGTCTTCCGTAAGCGGGAATGTCATCCTATTTTAATGTGCTCTGTTCATAAACATTAAGCTTGTATACTGTCAGTTCTGTAGCATTTCTGAAGGCTGTCATAAGTGCAGGTTATTCCAAAGAGCCATACAATATTTCATTTATAGCTAGTCTGCATGTAATTATAACATTCACTTCCCTACCAGACCGTCAGGTCAGTTAGTGTGATGGATTAGCTGCAGTAAATTACTGTGAATTTTACAATAACCCACTTGTAACTAGTTGACACTAAGTTATTGAACTTTAAACATTACCTTCCTGTTAGGTAGCTGCCATTAGGCTACTGAAAAATGCACAACAACATCTTAACAGTGCAGCTCTTAATTGTCACAAGTTCTTACAAAAACTGCAGCACTGACAATGTCAAAACAGGTGCTCAAACTTCATCTACTGATGGTTGGCACAAATACAACATATTTTAGACCATGCCCCTAAATATGCTAATGATACCCCGTCAGCACATTGCCTCCACATACATTTCAATGTGCAGTAATGATTGTACCTAATGCTGCATTCGTAACCAAGTGGGAAGCGGGAATTTACAACATACAACTGGGAAAAAGCCTCTTGACTGGTAATTACTAGTGGGAAACACGTCTATCATCCCTGAGCTACAACTTCTCCCACATGCTGATCTCTGACATCAGCTACTAAGAAAATTACCTCGATAACAGCATTTTCGGCAGTTAAATGTAACAACAGAACATTATTTATAAAACAAATCTATTAATTTGTTTTTTTAACTCTATACTTGGTTTACAAGCATGATAGCTGTACTTTTAGTGTATGGTTGATGCAGCTTGTTGGTAATTACCCAATTGGCATTTCCCAACAATTTCAAACCACATGAATGACTCCAACTGGTATTTACGACTTCACAACTGGTACATTCCCAACTCCCACATGGCTACGAACACAGTTTTATATTTAATATATTGGGTAAATAAATGTACCATTACACTAGATTATCCGCACATATACTGTACCCTTCAAGGTACCAACCAGTACCATGTGAGATCCTATGTGTACCTCTGAGTGTACATTTGATGTTTTTGTACACCAGGGAACAACACTATACCGTAACCGTACTCTTCTTTTTACTGTGTGCATATATGTTCATTATAACAAATAACCATCTGGTGGCACTGCTGACACATTAATGCACTCCAGACCTAAAGGTTGCAAGTTCAAATCCCGAGAGAGTTTATGCACATTTAGGGCTAGATTCTAGCAGACATCTGCATAGGGGTTCTTTTGGCGGTGCACGGTGCTGCATTAAGAGAAAACCCATGCAGCCTTGTTTACAAGTTGAAACACTGGAATATGATATGTAATGTACACCACGATATGACTCATCGAAATCTTAATGATTTTCTTTTGTGATTTTCTATTTGAGTGTCATTATTTCTATATAGCCTACACTTTCTCATTCTGAACTTCTAACATGAGTAGGATGGTGTGGCTTCATGACAATAACCACACAAGCAGCCGCTCACCGATTTGACAGCGCTAACGCAGTTACACCTCCGACACCGCCAAAACACCAGCTATGTGGATGTCGGCTAGCATGTGCTAATGCTTGATCTGATTGAATCTAGGCCTTACTGGCAAGTTTACATGAGCATTGCTGCTTTTTAGTTGGTGTTGTCAGATAATCACACAATTATTGACTTCATTCCAGGCAACTTTTAGCAAAGTGCAGAAATGTATTCTTGCCAATAAATCTGTGGGTGATCTCTATCAGGGCCATAGACCTGGTGGCGAAGCAGGCAACTCAGGTTACTGCCTTTTCAGAGGTTGCGAGTTAAAATCCCAGGTGTGGTTATGTCCCAAGTGTGGTTATGTCCCAAGTGTGGTTATGTCCCAAGTGTGGTTATGTCCCAAGTGTGGTTATGTCCCAAGTGTGGTTATGTCCCAAGTGTGCCTATCAATGTTGAGGTCAATTCCATTTAAGTTCCAGTCAATTCAGAGAGTAAACCCAATTCCTATGTTTCCGGTATTGAAAATAATTAGAAGTAACATTTCTGTGTACTTCCTGAATACAATATGTATTGTCAAAATATAGGTCAGCTGTAGAAATACATAAAAAATGTCCAATATTTTCACTGCAACTTAGTAGCCGGTAAAACAGTTTGTGCCTGAATCTGACTTGCTAATTGGTTGTACGCGGCACATGTATAACTGCAACTAGTTAGCAAGTCTGACATTTCTGAGTTTCCTAGTTTCGACTAGTACGTGAATCCGGCATTACGTAACAACTGCAGGGTCGTTCCACCAATTAGGTGCATTTTGAGTAGTGTACAGTACCTTGGTGAATTGTTGTTTTCTGTCATAGAGAGCACATGTTCAACTTAATAGAAAACATGTTTTCCCATTTCAAAAATACTATAGTAAATGCCTATTAAGTGAAAAATAGAGCAACAGTTTTGATGGTAGCAGGGTTGACTACTTCATCTTAAATCATTTATATTGTTGAAACATTTCTAGCCTGTTTAATCTATGGGCAACAGGGTTGACGTGTTGTTTTCGACACACTCAGTTTTCCAACACAAAACACCAGAAAATGACCAAAAAGAGTAGAACCAGCTCACCTGCTTTTACACTATTATTTGACTATTATGATAACTATTAGATGTTCAATATTTCTTCAGATTTTTTTTTAAAGGAATAGTTTCACAATTTTTAAACGAGGGTTCAGTTCACATAACAGGGTTGACCTAAAAATGAGAGACAGCTTTAGATTTATTAAATATATATAATCACATTAAATAAATAAGAATCTTCAGAAATGACTTTGTCAAAGCAAGAAAATAACTAGGGCTTTACAATGATGGTGAAAACTTGGATAAATGTTTGGATTAAGTGGAAGTCACAGAGGATGCATAGAGGGACTTCACAATGCAGAGTTTTGGCACTAGCAATTCATATATCAAATCTGATTTATTGCATTTTCCATGTGGTCTATAATAAAGGGCACTTCATTTAATATAACAGGCTTTTATAATTCTAAATTTGTACTTAAAATATCAAAGGGACTCAAAAGGCACTCATTTCATGGAACTACCCTTCAACACATACAACACTCACTTTCATCAATACATACAATAACTTTTAGAGCCGCCTGCTGCTCTTACGTAACCACAAGGCCACGGGTTGGTTTTATTTAGCTGTTGCTGTGCTTAACTTCAGGCGCATCTGTGTGTTCGACACCTTAGCAGTAGGCATGTGTTGGTTTGAACAATTGAACATTATATACCGTAGGTATTCACTTTCATTCTCATCTCCCTAAGAGTTACTGAATATTTATTTAACTTCAGCTTACTTTTCAAAGTATTTGAGGGTGGTGGGCATCACCGGGGGCTCACTGCCTGCCCTCCAGGTGGATGGAGCACCCGGTGTCACAGGAAGTTCCTCAAATACCTAAGTCACCCTAGCCTGTTCAACCTGCTACCATCCAGAAGGCGAAGGCAGTACAGGTGCATAAAAAGCTGGGAAAAACGTCTTCAAGGACAACAGACTTAGTCACCACTAGCCGGCCTCCGCCCAGTACCAGTACCCTGCCCTGAACTTTAGTCATTGTCACTAGCCGTCTACCAGCCAGCTATTCAAACCATGCACCTTCAAGGCGTCTGCCCTATGTACATAGTCACTTTAATAATGTTAACATACTGTATTCTAGTCAAGGCCTATCCTATTTAACTGTTTCTGTACAAACTGTATACTATTCAGATACACACATATTATAGCCATATAGTCCATATTGTCTATACATCCTATCACAGTATGTATACTGTTTATATACAGTACCAGTCAAAAGTTTGGACACAGCTACTCATTCAAGGGTTTTTCTTTATTTTTTTATATTTTCTATTATTGTAGAATAATAGTGAAGACATCAACTCTATGAAATAACACATATGGAATCATGTAGTAAGCAAAAAGGTGATTAACAAATCAAAATATACTTATATTTGAGATTCTACAAAGTAGCCACCCCATGCCTTGATGACAGCTTTGCACACTCTTGGCATTCTCTCAACCGGCTTCATGAGGTAGTCACCTGGAATGCATTTCAACTAACAGATGTGCCTTGTAAAATGTCTATCATTACTTTTAGACATGAAGGTCAGTCAATGCGGAAAATGTAAAGAACTTTTAACTTTTCTTTAAGTGAAGTCGCAAAAACCATCATGCGCTATGATGAAAGACCCAGAGTTACCTCTGCTGCAGAGGATGAGTTTGTTAGAGTTACCAGCCTCAGATTGCAGCCCAAATAAATGCTTAATGGAGTTCAAGTAACAAACACATCTCAAACTCACCTGTTCAGAGGACACAGCGTGAATCAGGCCTTCATGGTCGAATTGCTGCAAAGAAACCACTACTAAAGGTAACCAATAATAAGAAGAGACTTGTTTGGGCCAAGAAACATGAGCAGTAGACAGACCGGTGGAAATCTGTACTTTGGTCTGATGGGTCCAAATTTGAGATTTTTGGTTCCAACCGCCGTGTTTTTGTGAGACGCGGAGTAGGTGAACGGATGATCTCCACATCTGTGGTTCCCACCGTGAAGCATGGAGGAGTAGGTGTGATGGTGTGGGGGTGCTTTGCTGGTGACACTGTCTGTGATTTATTTAGAATTCAAGGCACACTTAACCAGCATGGCTACCACAGCATTCTGCAGTGATACGCCATCCCATCTGGTTTGTGCTTAGTGGGATTATCATTTGTTTTTCAACAGGACAATGATCCAACACACCTCCAGGCTGTGCAAGGGCTATTTTACCAAGAAGGAGAATGATGGAGTGCTGCATCAGATGACCTGGCCTCCACAATCACCCGACCTCAACCCAATTGAGATGGATTGGGATGAGTTGGACTGCAGAGTGAAGGAAAAGCAGCCAACAAGTGCTCAGCATATGTGGGAACTCCTTCGAGACTGTTGGAAAAGCATTACAGGTGAAGCTGTTTGAGAGAACGCCAAGAGTGTGCAATGCTGTCATAAGGCTACTTTCAAGAATTTTATATTATAAAATACATTTTGATTTGTTTAACACTTTTTTGTTTACTACATGATTCCATATGTGTTATTTCATAGTTTTGATGTCTTCACTATTATTGTACGATGTAGAAATAGTAAAAATAAAGAAAAACCCTTGAATGAGCAGGTGTGTCCAAACTTTAGACTGGTACTTTATTTCTAATATTTCTATATTTCTTAATTCCGTTCTTTTCCTTTTAGATTTGTGTGTATTGTTAGATATTACTGTTGGTGCTAGGAACACAAGCATTTCGCTACACCCACAATAACATCTGCTAAATATGTGCATGTTACCAATAAAACTTGATTTAATTTGAGGTAACAATTGCATTCCTTTCCCCACGTTTGTGAGTCAGCAGTAGGGTCAATGTTGGTTGACATGGACCCATGGACCCACACACAACCAATATATCAAGCTCATCTGATCCACAGTGCCAGTCTCCACTCTCTCTTCCAACTGTTAACACACCATGTACCCGCTCTACCATGACCCCTGTAGCTCTCTGATATGGGGGCTTATCCAGCACTCCCCAGAACAATGCTCCTATTGAGAAGTACAGAGTGGTCCCCCGTAGCCCCGGCCCTCGGAGACCATCCAGGGCCAACCAGTGAGGTCCAACAGGGGGCCAATAGGCAGGCGGGGCACGGGGCCCAGGGCCTGATCCATGCAGCTGTCGCCTGGCACACTCCGGCCTCAGGGAGACACGACAGCTTATGTTAGTGCCAAGTGGCCTGCTGCTGCATGTTACATGTGGAGAGGGTGGTGTGGTGGTGCCTGTCGCGGCTCTTTCATCGAGAGCGCATGTGGAGATGTGGGGAGTGGAGTTCCACTGATAGAGGGACGGATGGAGGGAGGGAGTGATGGATGCATGGCTGGGCAACAAGGGATGGTACACAACCCACCACCCACCTCCCTCCCACCCATCCACCCATCCACCTTTTCATTAACATCTTCACCCTGTCTGTCCTCCCAGTCTGCCCCAGGCACCCAGCTGTTCAGTGGGCAGAGACAACACATCCCCTTCTGGGCTCGGCATTCTCCAGAGGCAGTCTGGTCTTGTCTGCAAGATCGAATGAGAACTAGGCCTAGTTTCAACCCTATGTAGGCCGTCATTGTAAAGAAGAATTTGTTCTTAACTGACTTGCCTAGTTAAATAATGGTAAAATATATGTCTTTTTTTATAAAACATTTTTTTTTTGCATTGAGCAGAGTGATCTGGCTGGAGGAAAGGGGTGAAGTCTTGCTGTAGATTTACTATGGTGTTTAGAAACAGACGTCACGTTAACTGTCTGATCCCAGGTTCCAGTTACATTTCAGAGGACGGGGTCAGAGGTTTCTGGGGAGAGGTGTGTCGTAGAGGGGGGCATACTGAGACATGGGTAATTACAGACGCTAAAAATACTGCAGGACTTGTTAGAGTTAACCCATTACAGTCTAAACCCTGTCTAATCTGGGAGGGAGAGGGGGCGGGGCGGGGCCGGGGGGTTTACTAAGCTATATGGAATTGTTTTAAGAAGGTCATACCAAGGATCATTTAGTTGTTTGATTTTGAATTGAAGTATAAAAAATACATCAAATACAATTATTTGATGAATAATGTGGCCGTACTGCTATTAGCCCATACAAATGCATTGAATAACAGATTCACTAAATGGAACAACAGATAGACTCCCAAAATATCTAAAGGAAGTTCCTCCATGTATTTAACCCCTTATTTTTGGAACAATACAGTCTTCATATATACTTCCATATATTTTTTCTACTGGTACAGGGGGACCTTCAGACGAGTCTTCTGAGGCCTGTGGGCATCAGAGCAAAACAACAGACATGTACATGTTTTTGAGAGTTTCACCTTTCCCGACTTCAGATGCGTCCCAAGACACCTCTTTCCATAGAGGGGTCATCACGGTTTGTAGCCCAAAATGTTCAGACGCTACAGACGATTTTGTGAGAAGACCAATTTTCGAGATGTCTCATGGTCTGACGAACATCGCTGTAGCTCTGTCGCTTTTCACCGCAGATACGGAAGTGCGACATCGGCGGATGTGGTGGATTGAGACGCATCAAATGCAAAAAATATATTACCTGAAACTTTTTATTATTTTATTATGCTAATTCGATTTCAGTGAGGCCGTGGACATCGACTCTAGGGGGTTTGGTCGTGCAGCCACAGTGTACCCACCGCAGTGCAGTGTACACACACGCACACACACGCGCACACACACAGGCACAGGAAAAGAGGTAGATAAGGTTACCCTGCTGACAGAGCTGGATGCCTGGCATTGCAGCCCAGAAAAAGGGTTGAGAGGGGCAAGTTTCAAAGGGTTAGGGTAAGAAGGTGACATCCTCTAGGGTCTAGGGTAGCAACAGGGGCAAAGAGCCTCTACTATTCTGGCGACACTGCAGAAAAGGTGTCATGATGATACAATGTTTGAATGTTGCATGTTGAGGTAATTTTGGTCGCCTGCACTGTATGTACATGGAGCTCTGTACCGTGCAAGGAATCATTCTCTGTGACCCCCACAGTGAAACAAGTAGAGGGTGCAGATATGGGATGTGTAGTAGACTGGTCATATTTTGCTTTGCTGTAACCCTAACCTAACCCTAAGCCTAACCTAGCTAACCTAACCCTAACCTAAGCCTAAACCTAACCCTAACCTAAGCCTAAACCTAACCTAACCCTAGAACGGACATTTCCGTGTTGCATTCTGATTCTGCAGCAGTATCACACATCACTCCATCTCATTTTCCATGTGGCTGACACCCTTAATGTTTGTACTGATGATGCTGAATATCATGAATGTTAGTGACACATTCCTTATTCAATACAAAGTGGCATAACACAATGACACAATTATGAGTCTTTGGCATATCTTGGGGAGGTCACCCTATGGAGGGCATTCAGTCTATCGTGATGCTTTCTGAATGGGTTTATCTCCACAGTATGTACATTCACACACACGCACACACGCCCACGCGCACGCACACGCACACGCACGCACACACATACGGTCCTGATGTCCTTTGAATGGATTGTTCTCCACAGTCCACACACGCCCTGCCTCAAGATGAGCATGAAATTGATCCAACCAGAGAGAGACCATTTTGCACGTGCTCTCTGGATTATTTACTGATCCCTGTGCGTATTACATCACCCCGCAGTCCAATATCAGGTTACTCAAAAGTTGAAATATTCATGGCGACATCTGCTTAATTAATCTTCAGATACTAATCTTCTGTGCCAAACCGCCGGTGCCAGGGGTTTACAATTCTGCATCAAGTCATGCATTTTCCCCCCTTTCTAGAAGCCTTTTCTCCCCGATTGAAGAACAGTGCTTATCTCACAGTTGGTTTATTATTTATCCCCAGGCATTAGGCCAACAGTTGCCGTTCGTTCTGCCTGTTGCTCCCTCCAGCCCTGTGTCTGTCGGCACCTGCAGCTGTCACTTCTGGCGCGGCTACTGCGGTCCACACGGCCCCCCTCCCTCTATGCCCGGCCTATGGCCGAACCCCTTCTGTAAAGAGTAGAGACCCCTGATCTGTGCTCTCTGTTCATCCATACCCAAGTCTGGAGAGTAAAGAGGCCTGACTATCTATCCCCTAGGTCTGTCTGTGTAGAGTGTTTTTTTTTTTTACTAAGCATGAAAGTGAAAGTGGACATGATTCGCATGTCCACCAACTTCTCTTGGATGTTAGTGTCCACCCAGCTAACAACAAATGTTCCCACAACTTTAGAGAATGTTCCCTTAAGAGTCTCATTAAGTCATTAACTAACGTTTTCACTGGAATGTTCCTGTGATGTGCAAGGAATGTTTCCAAGAAACAATTCCCATAATGTCAAATAGAACTTACCCAGAACGTGGTTACCATGCTCTCAGAACTTAAGCTTTTAATGTTCTAGAAACAATTAATTGGAAGAACATTCATGTGTCCAGTTTTCTGTGGGTTATGAGAATATTCCATTAATGTCCCACCAAACACACAGAGAATGTTTGTGATGTTTTTAAAATTGTATAACTGCATTCATTTGGCTGGACCTCAGGATGAGTAGATGCTGCCAAAGCAGATCATTGGGATCCATAAGAAATACAAAAACAAACACAAATGAGAACATTGCAGGGAATATTCCATGAACGTCCCACCAAACATATACTCTACAGAACATGGTTGCCATGTTCTCAAAATATAAGATATTAATCGTCTAGACACAGTTCATGGGAATGTTGCAAGAACATTTATGTGTCCAATGCCGAGTCAATCAAGGCCCTGATTGGTGAACCACTGATCCATTCACAGCTCTGTCTGTTGGCAAGGTTAGGGACATATTACTGTAAGTATTTATGACCCCCAGCACTGGTCCTAAGTGATTATTTTGCAATTTGTCTATTTTTCCACATGAAAACCTGGAGATGGAACTCTGTGTTGTGTATTGTTTTGGTATAACTGGCATCAGTGATGTGAGCCTACCAAACGAGCTAAATGCCTTCTATGCTTGCTTTGAGACAAGCAACACTGAACAATGTTTGAGAGCACCAGCTGTTCTGGACAACTTTGTGATCACACTCTCTGTAGCCGATGTGAGTAAGACCTTCGAACAGGTTAAGGATCTCTTAAGAATCGGTCCCTTTTTTTCAATTTTTGCAAGAATATGCATTTTCTTGGTACCATTTGAAAGGAAACACTTTGAGGTTTGTGGAAATGTGAAAGGAATGTAGGAGAATATAACACATTAGATCTGGTAAAAGATAATAGAAAGACAAAAACAAAACAAAAATTGTATATTGTTTTGTACCGTCATCTTTGAAATGCAAGAGAAAGGCCATAATGTATTATTCCAGCCCAGGTGCAATTTAGATTTTGGCCACTAGATGGCATCAGTGTATGTGCAAAGTTTTTAACTGATCCAATGAACCATTGCATTTCTGTTCAAAATGTTGTTTCAAGACTGCCCAAATGTGCCTAATTTGTTTATTGATATCTTTTCATGTTCAAAACTGTGCACTCTCCTTAAACAGTAGCATGGTATTCTTTCACTGTAATAGCTACTGTAAATTGAACAGTGCAGTTAGATTAACAAGAATTTAAGCTTTCTGCCAATATCAGATATGTCTATGTCCTGGGAAATTTTCTTGTTACTTACATCCTCATGCTCATCGCATTAGCCTATGTTAGTTCAACCGTCCCGCAGGGGACCCACCAATCTTAACATTCACAAGACCGTAGGGCCATGACCGATGCACCAAGTCTGGAACCAACAGCACCCTTAAAAGCTTCTACCCCCAAGCCATAAGACTGCTAAATAGTTAATTAAATAGTTAACCAAATAGCTACCCGGACCATCGGCATTTACCCCTTTTCATGCTTTAAACCTTACAAGTAAGGTTCAGTATTCATTTTCTTAGTCAACCTTGGGTTCTGTTTCCTTGTGTTCTTGAACGTAGCCCTGTTTCTTTGTGTTCTTGAACATAGCCCTGTCTTTCATTTTTGTTCATTGATTTCACCTTTTTAACTTAAGAGAAGAACGGGAGAAACTCCCCAAATGCAGGTGTGCCAAGCTTGTAGCGTCATACCCTAGAAGACTTGAGGCTGTAATCGCTGCCAAAGATGTGGTACCACATTACGTGTGATAATGAAATGAGAATGCTTCTTTGGGACTGATACACAGAAATGTTCTTGCAACGTTCCCATGAAACGTGTATAGAACATTAATATCTTACATTCTGAAAACATTACAACATGTGCTGTGTATGTTTGGTGGAACGTTGACGATGTACTCTCAGAAAACTGGACACATGAACGTTCTGGCAATGTCCCATAAAAAGCATCCAGAACATTAATGTTGTATATTCTGAGAACATTGTAACCAGGTTCTAGATAAGCACTGATTGACATTAAGGGAATGTTCTCCTAACTCTAACGCCAAAACACGCTAAAAAGGTCCTCAGAAGTTTTTTTTACTAACATAGATAGAACGTTCCCCTAACTAATGTAAAACTTGGCACTCAAACATTAGGGGAACAGATAACATTACAAAAACATTCTCTCTCCCTAGAATTATTAGATGGGCAGGAGTGGGTACTATGGGGATAGGTACAGGAGCTGATATTTTTCCTCTCTGTCATCCAGTGACTCATTCTTACACGTCCCAACGTTACAAAACACACACCATTTAAAACATCCATAACCTGAACAGTTGTTTGTTTTGTAGCTTCGTAGTCTAGATCATCATAGCAGGCACCCCTTGGAGGCCCTCCTCGTCACCCACGCGCCTCTCATTCTAGCTGATCCCCATATCTCCTGCGTCTCCCCGTGCCGCCACTGATCGCTGGCTATAAAATGCCCTTAACAAAGTGATGGTAAAGAGCAGCGCAGCCTCTCTTCTCCTTCAAACCAGAGGCCTAGTAGGTCTGTAAACATCCCCCTGTGTGGGCACTCAGTCGTAAACCTGTCCTCGTGTCAACCGGGGCCGCTGCCACTTGCCACACACATAACCCGCCCAGATAAAAAGCCTGTTACCTTCGCCCTGGCCTAGGTCCTCCTCTTCTCCCCCTCCTCCTCCATCAGAGACAATAACCTCCGTACCCCCAGAATGGTTTTTCACTATTGAGGTGAGCTGCGTGCCTGAGTTTCAATAACGAAGCGTCTGAAAAGGCCCATACGATTGTCTCAGCACAGATGTGGCACTTCTAACAGGTTTTATTCACCTTGTAATGTACTGGGGGCTGGTGTTGGGTTTCCCACTGCTTGGGCTGAGGTCAAGTACTGTCTTTACATGCATCTTCAATGAGGCTTGTGGAAAAATGTTGTTCTCTGGTGTTTTATTGGAAGTCATCCGTGCATAAGGTTTTAAGAGGAGGGAGGAGAGAGTGTGTGTGTATGTGTGTCTTCCAATTCATTCAGTGGCGACCTTGATCGAAAGTATCTGCTAAGTCAATATCCTGCATGTCATGTCACAATATATGCTAGCGTTTGGGGAATATGGACCAAAACCATCTTCCAACCATATCACCCAAACTGCATGTCTTCATCGCACTAGGAGCCTAGTCTACAACTGTGATGTCATTCTACCTCAGTTAGCGTGCTCCACTGGCTACAGACACATGGCCACATGTTGTCCATCTGCCCACCACAAACCATGACCATTGACCTCTAACCTTTTGGGTTGAGGGTTTTTATAACAGGTAAAACACAAATCCCTTCTAACTTACTCAGAGACAGACACGTTACACCAATGACCATACAGAGGCAATGATATGGTTTCACTGTTAAAATAATCCTGGACTGACAGTGTCAAACTCCCTGGATGTTAAAAACAGATTTACGGAATGTTATTAAATGGTGTTAATTATAGATGCCAAGAATGTCCCTCCAATATCAGTAGCAGTAAATGAGTCTATCAATGATAATGGTTCATTTTAGAGACCTATCCAAATTTTGTATGTTATTTAAGGGCAAATAATAGGACATCCATTGGGCATATTTATTACAATATAAAACTCTGAACCAAAACATTAAACCTTGGACGTTTACTCTATCATCTATAAGCACTAACCAAAAGCTGGCCATAATCAACTGGTGAAGGCAGAAGAGCACTCACACAGAGGGGTAAGATACCCAACCTAGAGAGCCAGAGCCAATGCCTGCCACCTCTCCTCTCGCTGGTCGTCAGGGGTCAGTCGGAACACGGTGAACTCAACTCAGCATCAGACGCTCACGCTTTAAAAAGGTTTAGACCTTATGTGAAGACGTGTTTACGTCAATTATATCCCTTTTTTCACTGTTATGAAGAGAAAAGAGATGGAAAAACCTTTTTGGGGGAGAGAGATGATTGGTTGATGCTGTGCCAGCGGCTTAAACAAACACCCTCTGTCGCAATGAGAGTAGGCTACTTACAGCAGGGCTCTATCTCTATCTCTGTAGAGAGGAAGTGTGATGAACAGTACAGTACATTGCATACGTGACACGAGGACGGGCCTTTGGCTTCACAACGTTAACGTGCCCCATGGGGGTGCTTCTTGGACCCCTGCTTACACATACATACACAAACTGCACCACCCTAATCCCCCCCAAAGCAACAGCTTTAGTGTAATGTGCACTGCAGCTGTCCGCCCCTGGAAGAATCGAGAAATTGTCCTCCTGCACATGTTCAGCTGCAAGAACAAATGTCACGGAGGGAGCGAGAGCAAACTTCACAGCCCTGTGCTGGACCGATGGGGTGATGTGGAGGGGGGAGAACGGGAGGCGGGTGTAGGGGGCCAGAGGTTTTAGGGGAGTGAGGCACAGGGTGAGGGGGCATGTCAGAGGGGTTGAGTGCATGGTCTAAGACGAGTGATTCAACAGTGAAAGATTACCACCATGGGGAGGCAGGAGGCTGGGAGGTGAGCCGGAGCCAGGGGGGCCAGAGACTGGGGATTGTGCGGTGCAGTGTGCCCTTCTGATAGATAGGGGGGGGGGGGGGGGGGTGCTGAAAGCGGACACAATCCAAACAGGCCGTGCAGTTGGCACGCTTACCGCCAGCCAGGTCACGCATCAGCAGAACGTTGGCACACAGAGGTTCTGAGAATGCCTCTGTGTTAAAACCAAATTAAAGCAAGATAAAAGAAAGCTGACTTGAAAGCAAGATAATGTATGTCCATATAATTCCTAATTCAAATGCCTTGACATGAAGATAACAGTAGGGACAAAAGTAGGCTTATAGCGTGAATTACTGATTAAACCTTTGATTCATGTACTGTATCTGCCACCAGTTATGGTTATCCAAAAAGTTATATTTGTTCTAAAACTTTAGTTTGATTTGACATTCTAGGTTAACTTTTCATGTTTAAACCTTTTTTTTTTGGGGGGGGGGGTGGTAGATCAGCTTTAATATTGCAGATAGAATGTGGCTTCTATCAGTGTAATTGGCTGCATCATTTCCAATCGCCCAATATATTTTTTTTGTAAATAGACAGTACCCAGTCAAAAGTTTTGACACACCGACTCATCCAACCTGACTTGAGAGCTTGAGAGGATCTGCAGAGGAAAATGGGAGTAATTCCCCAAATACAGGTGAGACAAGCTTGTAGCATCATACCCAAGAAGATTCGAGGCTGTAATCGCTGCCAAAGGTGCTTCAAGAAAGTACTGAGTAAAGGGTCTGAATACTTATGTAAATGTAATATTTCAGTAGTTTTTTTTAACACATTTGCACAAATTTCTAAAAAACAGTTTTTGCTTTGTCATTATGGGATATTGTTTGTAGATTTAAGATTTTTTTAAATACATTTTAGAATAAGGCTGTAACGTAACAACATTTTGAAAAAGTAAAGTGGTCTGAATACTTTCCGAATGCACTGTAGGTAAACTGGGATATGACTAATGAATTAATCAGGGTGGTTTTATGAGAAATATACAGGTGTTGTCCTTTACATGGTAGCGAATGCTTATCTAATTTGGCTAATTGTAACGTCCTGACCAGAGTTCTTATGTGTTTTGCTTGTTTAGTGTTGGTCAGGACGTGAGCTGGGTGGGAATTCTATGTTGTGTGTCTAGTTAGTCTGTTTCTGTGTCCAGCCTAATATGCCCTCCAGTCATGAGCTGCCCTCCAGTCGTGAGCTGCCCTCCAGTCGTGAGCTGCCCTCCAGTCGTGAGCTGCCCTCCAGTCGTGAGCTGCCTTCCAGTCGTGAGCTGCCCTCCAGTCGTGAGCTGCCTTCCAGTCGTGAGCTGCCTTCCAGTCGTGAGCTGCCCTCCAGTCGTGAGCTGCCTTCCAGTCGTGAGCTGCCTTCCAGTCGTGAGCTGCCTTCCAGTCGTGAGCTGCCTTCCAGTCGTGAGCTGCCCTACAGTCGTGAGCTGCCCTACAGTCGTGAGCTGCCCTACAGTCGTGAGCTGCCCTACAGTCGTGAGCTGCCCTACAGTCGTGAGCTGCCCTACAGTCATGAGCTGCCATTCAGTTCGGAGCTGCCATTCAGTCCGGAGCTGCCATTCGTCCTGAGCTGCCTCTCTGTCCGGAGTTGCCCCTCTGTCCTGAGCTGCCCCTCTGTCCTGAGCTACCTCTCTGTCCTGAGCTACCTCTCTGTCCTGAGCTACCTCTCTGCCCTGAGCTACCTCTCTGTCCTGAGCTACCTCTCTGTCCTGAGCTACCTCTCTGTCCTGAGCTACCTCCTAAATCATGTGGGGGCCTTGGGGAGGATTCTTAGGCCAAGGTCGTGGGCGAGGGTCGCCACTCACAGGACGCTAAGGAGGGGGACAAAGACAGTGGTGGAGTGGTGTCCTCGTCCTGCGCCGGAGCCGCCACCGCGGACAGATGCCCACCCAGACCCTCCTCTTGAGTTTTAGGGGTGCGTTCGGAGTCCGCACCTCAGGAGGGGGGTACTGTAACGTCCTGACCAGAGTTCTTATGTGTTTTGCTTGTTTAGTGTTGGTCAGGACGTGAGCTGGGTGGGAATTCTATGTTGTGTGTCTAGTTAGTCTGTTTCTGTGTCCAGCCTAATATGGTTCTCAATCAGAGACAGCTGTCAATCGTTGTCCCTGATTGAGAATCATATATAGGTGGCTTGTTTTGTGTTGGGGATTGTGGGTGGTTGTTTCCTGTCTCTGTGTTTGTATTCTGCACCAGATAGGACTGTTTCGGTTTGCCACATTTTGTTATTTTGTTCGTTGTAAGTGTTCACTGTTTTTGTTTAATTAAACATGTTGAGCACTGGCTACGCTGCGTGTTGGTCCGATCCCTGTTTCACCTTCTCTTATAGTGAAGAGAGGGAAGGCTGCCGTTACACTAACTTTCTATTAGCATTCCTTGTAGTGAGATAAAACATTTTCTGGATATGAATACAGAGTATGTCCGCTACTCCGTCGGTCCCTTTTATTGATAAACTACACTGAAATGTAAAAGTTGTATTTCATGGAGATCCAAAACATTATGCGGTAAATGTATCATAATTCGGTTATAATCAAGAGAGGTTCGAAAAAGGATCGATATTTTATTTAACCAGGCAAGTCAGTTAAGAACAAATTCTTATTTTCAATGACAGCCTAGGAACAGTGGGTTAACTGCCTTGTTCAAGGGCAGAACGACAGATTTGTACCTTGTCAGCTCGGGGATTACAAACTTGCAACCTTTCGGTTACTAGTCCAATGCTCTAACCACTAGGCTACGCTGCCGCCCTGCCAAATTGGTGTACTAATACTTTAGTACACCGTTCAAAAGAGTAAAATAATTGTACATTGTACTATAAACCCCAACAGCATGTTTCTGTCTGTCTGTCTCTGTACTTCTGTCTGTCTGTCTCAGACTGTTCAGAGCAATACAGTAGAACTGGTTGAAAATCAAAAAAGAAGGTAACTAAGCATTTAAATGTAAAATCTGATACCGCTGTAATGTTTAGATAAAGAGCACGTAGTGCACAGTCATGGCATGTTGTTAATAGGGGTAGAAATCCCCAGACGGTAATTGCATTTGCGTGTTCAAGTCATGAATGAGGCTAATTTGATCCCTTATTTTAAGATTTAGCACACAGGTATTTTAAGGTTACTTATTTCAGCTCAAAATTCAGAAGTAAAACTCATCAAGGTTTTTCCCACACCCAATTTTGTTTTATAATGACTGCTTAAATATTTTTTTAATCTGTCTAGAAATTTGTTTATGGAACTGCACCCAATGGAACTGCTCTCAGTGCCCACTTGACAATGGAGAGTAAAAGTTCGTAGCCTAGCATTCGCTCTCTCCACTAAACAAAATAAGGCAACTAATGAGCAGCTGTGTGAAAGAAAACACGTTCTACAATGTGTGTCTCAAGCCCGCAGTGAATCTGTTCAGTGTGTACAGTGAATCACTGCACTCAGCCACTTGGCATGATGACACATGGAGGGAGGGAGGGAGGGAGGGAGGGAGGGAGGGAGGAAGGAAGGAAGGAAGGAAGGAAGGAAGGAAGGAAGGAAGGAAGGAAGGAAGGAAGGAAGGAAGGAAGGAAGGAAGGAAGGAAGGAAGGAAGGCATGAAGGAAGGAAGGCATGAAGGAAGGAAGGAAGGAAGGAAGGAAGAGAGAGAGAGAGAGGGAGAGAATGAGGGACGGGGAGACACAAGATTCCTCACCCTGAACTCAAGATCTGTTCCATGAAACGCTCTACCAGGAACAGAACATGCATGGAGAACCTAACGATGCATAGCACCCAGCAGGGTGCCGGGCCACGTTTGAGCAGAACTGCACGCTGCACGTCCCACTGACCAAGGCCCAAATAGTACGAGAATTTCCCCAGAGCCTAAATGTGACACCATCCTCCACACGTCCTCAAGATGAAATATGGATTAATGCAGAATAACACTGTTCAGTTACCTGCTGTTTGCTGCAAAGCACAAGAGGGATATCATTAAGACAATACATTTTTTCTCTCAAAATGTGTAAACCGCACTGAACAAAAAATATAAATGCAACAATTACAAAGATTTTACTGAGTTACAGTTCATATAAGGAAATCAGTCAATTTAAATACATCTATTAGACTCTAATCTATGGATTTCACATGACTGGTAATACACAGATGCATCTGTTGGTCACAGATACCTTAAAAAAAGAAAGTAGGGGCGTGGATCAGAAAACTAGTCAGTATCTGGTGTGACTACCATTTGAGTCGTGCAGCGCAACACTTCTCCTTCGCATAGAGTTGATCAGGCTGTTGATTGTGGCCTGTCAAATGTTGTCCCACTCCTCTTCAATGGCTGTTGCTGGATATTGGCGAGAACTGGAACACACTGTCATACACATTGATCCAGAGCATCCCAAACGTGCTCAATGGGTGACATGTCTGGTGAGTATGCAAGCCATGGAAGAACTGGGACATTTTCAGCTTCCAGGAAGTGTGTACAGATCCTTGCAACATTGGGTCGTGCATTATCATGCTGAAACATGAGGTGATGGCGGTGGATGAATGGCACGATAATGGGCCTCAGGATGTCATCACGCCATCTCTGTGCATTCAAAATGCCATCGATAAAATGCAATTGTCCATAGTTTATTCCTGCCCATACCATAACACCATGGGGCACTCTGTTCATAATGTTGACATCAGCAAACCGCTCGCCCACACAACACCATCATCTGCCCAGTACAGTTGAAACCGGGATACATCCTTGAAGAGCACACTTCTGTAGCATGCCAGTGACCATTGAAGGTGAGCATTTGCCCACTGATGTAGTTTATGACGCCAAACTGCACCGAGGACAAGACCTTGGTGAGGACGACAAGCACTCAGGTGAGCTTCCCTGAGACGGTTTCTGACAGTTTTTCAGAAATTCTTTGGTTGTGCAAACCCACAGTGTCCCACAGTTTCCTCAGCTATCCGGGTGGCTGGTCTCAGACGATCCCACAGGTGAAGAAGCCGGATGTAGAGGACCTGGGATGGTGTGGTTACATGTGGTCTGCGGTTTTGAGGCCGGTTAGACTGCCAAATTCTCTAAAATGGCTTATGGTAGAGAAATTAACATTGCATTCTCTGGCAAAAACTCTAGTAAACATTCCTGCATTCAGCATGCCAATTGCACGCTCTCTCAAAATGTGAGACATCTGTGGCATTGTGTCATGTGACAAAACTGCACATTTGAGAGTGGCCTTTTATTGTCCGCAAGGTTCACCTGTGTAGTGATCATGCTGTTTAATCAGCTTTGTGGTATGCCACATCTGTCAGGTGGATGTATAATCTTGGCAAAGGAGTAATGCTCATTAACAGGGATGTAAACACATTTTTGTACAAATTTTTTGAGAAATATTTTTTTTTTGAGCATGGAACATTTCTGGGATCTTTTATTTCAGCTCATGAAACATGGGGCCAACACTTTACATGTCGCGTTTATATTTTTGTTGAGTATATATAACAATTTATAGTGAATGATGTGTACTGACTTTACATGTATAGGTATAAATTACTTTTGTTGATATGCCCTTTATTGTCTTTTTGGTACAGTTTCTGTCAACAACAAATTCAGTCCAGATCATGTATAACCTAATGCCCAGACTACATTTTAATGTCTGACTGTATTGTCTAACTGTCTCTCATCAAAATAGCAAAAGAAAGTCCATTATCTTTGCTGACGCTTAGCTGACCAGTCAACACATTACCTTTTTGCTGTTGACGGGGGCGACCACATGAAAGCAGACCGAGGGGGGTTGGGTCTATTTGTGAGGTGGCGTGGTGGCGTTCCTTGACCATACATTCTTGGTATGACCCTGGTCTCAGATGGTATTAATAGACACATTTACAGGCATGCCACTGATGCCATGCCAGTTAGAGGCTTGACCAGACAAAACATACTGCAGTGACTGTCACCAGCCCCATAGGGGAAACACACGTCTGATGAAGGACAAGGACTTGTCTGTCTGTCTGTCTGTCTGTCTGTCTGTCTGTCTGTCTGTCTGTCTGTCTGTCTGTCTGTCTGTCTGTCTGTCTGTCTGTCTGTCTGTCTGTCTGTCTGTCTGTCTGTCTGTCTGTCTGTCTGTCTACAGCTCTAACATGCTTCATCATGGGGATTTCATCAACAGCTAGATGTAGAGTTTAGTCACTCAGCATTCATAGTCTGTTATAAGACATTTCATATAATACAGATACGATTCACACGACTCTAATATATTAGCTCAAATGGGAATGTATTGCAAAGTTGGAACATTTAATTTCATGGTAATGTTTAAATTCAACCATTATGAGGGGGAGCTTACTTACAATACATTCATACTTTCTAAGTAAGGAGGAGTGCCATCTAGTGGTACAAAGTATTGAGAATTTCCGAGATAGATGGTGAATGTGTAGCAAGGCTTCCTCTTATTCAAGTAAAAAAAATGTAAATAATGTCTCCTACACAAGTCGTTTTTCCCCAATGTATGACACCTAATGTAAAATGTTTAAAAAATCTTCAAAGTTCTTCAAGTCTTTTTTCCCCAGTTGCTTTTATGGAAGCCAAATCATGAAAGCCATGTTGAGATATGAATTCATGTGAAACCTCAGTTGCCATCTCTTTACCAGGTTATAGCTAGGCTTCAACTGTATCAACCTTCATGGGTGGCCATAGTGGAGTGGAACTTTCCAGGGTGGAGATTGGAACATTCTAGTGGAGCTCCCTACATGCATGCTCGACGTGATCTGTGGATTCACTAAGTATTACCTCGTCCTCTGTTGCCATCTTATCCAGGCAAGCGTTAGCAAGAGAAAGGTCACAGAGCCCTCTCTGCTCTCTGTGGTTGGGCTGGCTGTGACGCTGGGTACCAAAATAGTGTCATAAAGTCATCCATCAAGCAAGTAGGTCAAGGGTCAGGCACTGGCAGCCAGTGGCACCGAGGGATAGCAATGGTGGAACCTTACACATAAAAAAAACTGAACTGCTCTTCAATCATGAATGTCTCCATGACGTCTCAAAACTAAAGTAAATGTATGGAAAGAGAGAGAGAG